>NC_088982.1:64960725-65560725 GCF_963932015.1 Anas acuta | reverse complement strand
GGAACTAGTCAAGTACAACAGATCCTTTCAAAAATTAGCATACAGTGAAAATGGACTGATTTTCTAGATGTATCTGAAAATGAAGATGAACCACTTTTCTTGCAATATGCAGTGATTTTGGAGACATCTTTTACCTGTAAACAAATACCAGAGAATCTGGTCTTATATAAAATCATCTATATCCACTAGTGTCCACCACTTACGTCCAAGGGACACTGGTCTCCTTTTCTATATATTTATGTAGGTTGTCACTAAAGGATGGCACAGACAAACACCACACATACATTCATACACAAACATCCAGGTTCTGCAAAAATTGCAACCTACACCGCAAAGCTGGATAAATTAGCTTCCAAGCTGCTAAAATGTAGTAGGCGTAATGGCACTGTTCCATTCTCATCCAAATGTCAATAGCCTTCACCTCCAGAACCTAATTTAAAATACTAGCATTCATTGGAAGAAGTCCCACCAACTTCGAGTGTACTCTAGACACCAGGGCGCAAAGGTTATCCTCGTCTTCAAGGGGAGAGTGACTAATGTGATTTACAATGTGCTTTTTTTTTAAAATGCATTTATTTGCACTTTGTTGTGCATGACCACCAACCCTGGAACTTCCTTCTTAGTAGTTCTTAAAGCTGCTGTGTATGAGAAGGTAATTTACTTCACTCTCTAGTGAACAATTATACTCTTAGCTGATTGGAATTTAAGAGCAGGCCTAAGATTAATACTTGACATTTGTTGAAAGCCCTCCAATTTAAAAACATGAATTAATTGGAAGTTACCCAATATTTTAAATATCACATGTATTAATGAAAATATAATTTCACTTCTGAAAAAAAGCTTAGATATGAATTTTATGTAATGCATTTAATCTACAGTTACTATTCAAAATATAATGATCCAATAATTGAAGGAAACATACTTAATACATCATTCTCCTTAAAAACACCTCTCATAACTGTCTTACATAATTAATTTGTTGTTTCATCGGTGGCATTTGAGCCTGCTAAGTGCTTTACGCACTCGATAGCATGAAAATGAAGGAAAAACAACTATCTAAAGTAATGTTATTGCATATGAAAGAATAACTCCTCCATTTCAGTTGAAATATCTTTCCAGAGTTCTGCAGTAAATAAAAATAAAGCAACACTCTTCAGATGTGAGATGGCATGCATAAAAAGTGTTAAAGTTGCTATGCTCAGGCCATCAGCACCATTTTAGAATTAAAAAGCAGGCAGTGCACATTCTAATTAACAAAACTTTCTCACAATATACTTTTAGTTTTCCTTTTAGTTTCCTTTAACATGATCAATTTCTCTTTACTAAGGCACTACAGCTTTGGTTTTAGATATACTGTCTAATATAACAATATAAAGCATAAAATACTGTTATGCTTTCCCTGGGATTCCCCCAACTGCAATCCCCTGGGATTAAACACTTGACCAAATTTTCATTTGAACACCACTCCCTGTTTGTCTTTGGATAACTGTAAAAGAAACGTGGACAGCAATGATTACATAAAGAACTGCTATCCACAGATGAAAAATGCTATAAAAGAGTAATATATTAAAATTTGATATTGAGACTACTTCTGATTTCTGGACATCTATTTTGATTTTTAGATCTACTAGTGGGTTTGTTGCTCAAATGCGTTTTTAATACGAAGCAATATATTAAACATTTTACAACCTGTCAATGTGGAGCCAGAAGAGAGACTGTTCAATTTAACTACCAAATGATTCCCAGAGCTGTACTGTCAGTATTAATGATGTCGGGCCACAAACATGAAAGAAAGGAATGATTACTTACTTTACAGAACCGTGATTCCTTGTGATAGAGTAGGAAGCACAGATTGCACAGTAAGGTATGGCTCGCTGCAGCTTCAGATTGGATATACGTAGACCTCCATGCCTCCCAAGCAATGTCAAAAATGGCAGAAGGACCAGAAATCCTCCTCGGTCCTTGAAAGTCAGAGATGTAACAAGTAGCTGAAGACTGACAACTATGTTTGAGAGTCGGGACAATCGTGGGATCAAGGCTGACCATGAAAATCTCGAAGACATACGATAGCTGTGGTGTACACAAAACCCTCCTTCCTCAGATAACTATTTTAGCTATTCTACTTACTAAAAAAAGCAGCTGACAAGAGGTGTCTTTTTGGGATGGTAGAACTCAAGATTTCTGGGTGCATCAGTCAGAAATAACAGCCCTCAGCTTGGTGTCTGGCCTAGCATCTAAAGCCTAAAGTGTGGGTAGTTTGAAGCAATTCTGTGGGTCACAATTATATTGCTCTTTTGGTTTTTCTGATGTTGGCATAGTCCTGAAGGAGTTAGAGGAAGCACTTTGTATTCTACTTTCAAGAACATGTTGAGAGCAGGAGGAAAGCAAGTAATCCAGAAGAAATCTGTGAGATATGAGAGTCTCCACTTCAGTACACTGCATGCAGAAATGGCATAAAGTTTAAACCATCGAGCTATGCCTTTAAAAGACAAGGAAACACATTGAAAAGTTGTATACAAACTGCATCTAATGTAAAACTTTATATGAAATCCAAGATACAGCTACTGTGCTCAGCTGCTGTTCTTAATAGAAGTTTCCCACAACTCACAGAGGAAGATGTGGAGCTTGCTGTGGAAGCTAGCAGGGATGAGGTCCCTGTGCTGATGTACAGAGAGCTGTACAATCGGTTACCCCACATATTAGTTCTGTTCCATCCTTCTTTGTTATGGATTATCTAGCTTAAAGAAGTCAGGAATATAAAGAGAATGAAGAAATATTTCTAAATATACTGATAAAAAGTGGTTTGAAGTTCAGCTCACAGAAATGTATTAGGCAATTGCCAGGTTCTACACTGTTGGTATAAGGCTCAGAAAACAAGGGAGGTAATGACCATTTTGTTTTTTTATAATATCTCACAGGACAACGAAATGTCACAAGAAATGTCTGGGGGCTAAGACACTGCTACTGATAACAATCTGGTCACGTGCATTTGCACTGACATGCAGATATATCTCCAGTGGCACATTACTGAAAGACAGCAAACTACAACCGTCTTTTATGGTAACATACAAACACTGATACTTACACAACGTCTCCCAAATGAGTAAAAGGGAGAAATGATGAACTGGTTTAAGAGGGATTTTCAAAGAGCGAGAGGTCCTTTGATTGGCTCCACAGTAAATGTCTCAGCAAACAAGCCTCAAGAACCTAATGGGTTAGTGCTGTCTTCCAGTCTCTAGCTTCTTTGAAATCTAAGAAGGAATGGTGTTTTGATTGCTAGAGCTACTGAAAACAAGGGCAGGAATTCCTCTTGACGCACTGTCCAATTTTCTAGTGAATATAAGGCACCAAAATAAACACTTCATTTTCATAAGTGCCATCCCAAACAAGTAACACTTTCATCTTTAGAAACTGAATGTTCTTTCTTTTAGAAAAGTAGTTCATTTATTCATTTACAGAGATTTGCTAGTGTTAGTTTAGACTCATACTAAGAAACAGAGAAAAGTCTACAGACAGGATTTCAATGCTACCAAATATATTTCTGAAGGCTGAACTGCTTCTGCCAGACTTAACCCAGACTTAACCCAGCGGAAATCCCAGAAAACAACAAGGGCTGAAAGGGACAGCAGGACCTACCATGTGCTGTAGTAACATTCAGTTGGATGTGCAGTGCCTGGGCTTCGGGAGAAACCTCCACGTGTCTAACACCCAGTCCTGTTGGCAGGTGAGACGGGTGGACACAGTGCTCACAAGAGGTAAAGCAAGGGTGGGTATAGGAATAAATCCAGCTCCCAGCTTATCCCTAGCCCCATGAGCCAGATGCCAGAGCCATGGTGATGCGGGCTACAGGAAATTTCTCTGCACAGTTGAGCAAAGGCAAATAAGGGGTCAGCTATTACTTTAAGTTTACAGTACTTCCCGAGGCACCTCTGGAAGAAATACAAGTGCTGAGCTGCTTTATTACACATAGCTTCAAGTGAAGGCTCAGTCTGGCTCCTGTTTGTTTTCACAGGCTTATCTGTGACTGTGAGTGAAGTCAGAAAATATATGACTTCAGTGTATCAACGAAACTGGAAGGCAAGGGCAAAATACAAAATCTGCATTTTAAAACTCTCGGCACTTTTAGGCTAAATTATTTTTGACTATTTGAAGTTCGCCCAAGTTGGTTGAGATGCCTGACAGCAGAGCCCTGTGTCTTGACTAAGGCCTGGGTGTTGACATAGCATGAATGACGACAGTAAACAGAATTTTATGCTTATCAGCACTACCTTTTTGTTGCTAATGATGGATGCGAAGCAAAAATTTAGCAAGCTGCTAGAAAAGCATATGGAAGATGTTTATCTATTTAATAATGTTTAATTTAGTAATACTTAATAGTTATGACATGTTTAAACTCCTGTAAGTTTATAGAAGTTCTACCTGAAAAAAAAAAAAAAAAAAACAAACAAACAAAAGATATGAAAGCTTTTTCTAAAGTAAGAACATCCGGAAATTATACATGCAGTCTACACCCATGCATGCATATCATGACTTGAAGGCTAATATTGGACACTCCTGTTAACAGTATATTATAGATGCTACCCCACACCTTAGAGTAATAAATATGCTGAACAGAAAACTAACAGCCCAGTTAACCTCTTCTTAATAATAAAGGGCTAAGGAGAAATAAGTATATGAGAAATCTCACAACTGTGAAGGAGCCTGTTGGGAAAAGGCTCTAATTCATATCTTGTACGTTATTTAGAATACTTAACAAAAAGAAAGTCATTTATTCCATAAATCACATGATTCTCTCCTTCTTTCCCATACATAATCAACTCTATAGCTAAATGAACTCACAACTTTCAAAACACCAGATGCTCTGGGCAGTGGTCTGTCTCCTTTTAGATTGTATTTCTGTATACCAAAGCAGGCAACATCTTATTCGCTTTCAAACCAGATTTCCTCAAATTGCAGTGCTGCACTTCTTTTTTTGTTCCTCTCTCTACAAAATAGAAGGACCTATTCCCCTCCCAGACATGTGAAGTCTTGACTTTTAGGAAAGTATGACTGCCTTTTTAAAACAGACTTTCTAATCTCTCACTGAGAAAGAAAAAAAAAAAAGTCAAGGTCTGAAATCAATTTAGATGGAATCTCTTAGAAATGTTTCTACAGAGAAAATAAAAGTACTTCCTACATTACAAGCTCAGTTTGCAGGTAAACTACTACCATGCTGTTAAACAGGTATTTCACAGTTTTGATTATGGAGCTCCATTCCCTTGAGAAGTATTTTCACAGTTTAGTAACTATTGTTATAGTATGAGAACACTGAAGTCCCATGTAGTGGAAGTCACCCTTGAATATAATTTGCAGGAATGAATTTTCATGTGTGTGAATTAGTAATGTTATTAAGACAGGAGAATTTAAACAAAAGTATTCAACTTTACAAATTTTGCAGAGCAAAATTTACATTAGCACAGCCCCAACTTTGCATTTTAAAGAACCAAGAAATCAATGAAGAAGCAAGCAGTCCACTTGAGTGGCTTACACTGTGTATTAAGGTGCACATTCAAGCGGGCAGCTATTTCAGAAGGCTCCATATCCCATTCAAATCAAGTGCAAAAGCTTAGTAATAGTAACACAGCAAAGAGCGCACAGAACATGCATATACTGCATTTTATACACTGAATAAAAATACGCTAGCAAATACACATTTCTGTGGAGGGCTGTGGTCTGCTTTTCTATCTGAACATGAAGAACAGTTTGTAAAACCTCAAAAAATTAGCTGTTTATTTTCCTTGTGCCTTTGAAATTAATTTAATATTCAGTTAATTCATAAACCAGCTCTCGGGGCCCATAGCTAATCAGCACAGTTACTGCTAATGTCAAAAAGAATTTGGACTAACTAAGAAGATGTTCCCACCTTGAATTTTAATTCTTTTTCTAATCTTCTAAATGTCTTATATAGGCTTCAGATATGTACCACTGCCTCTTTGATAGAGCATGCACATACTACAGAGACCTCACATTGTAACAAAAATCCCACAGGTTCTAGAAAAGGTGTAAACAGGGCCATGATCCTGAAATATAACAGGAATGATTGCAGAGTTATACTTCATAGAAGAATTTGCTATTTAAGAATCTGATTATTCTTTATTATTTAGTTGACAGGTAGAGAGGGATTATCATTCAATTTCTCAGTGACTTGTTTTGATTATTTTTTTTTCTTTTAACAATATGACCAAATCCGTTGTTGCTCTAAATGCAATACTCTTTTTTATTTCTGTTTTCAGTGGCATAAGTTTTTTTTAGGTGTACTGATAAACATTCATATTAAAAAGTGAAAAGCGCAGCCTATATAGACATAATGACCTTGTTACCAGGTTACTAATTACTGCTGAAATTAATACTATATAAAATTTTAAAATAATTATATAATAAGCTGGAAAAGATTAAACTTGCTGACTTTAATAAAGTCAATAAATAAACCCAAGCAGAATTGTGCTGCCTGTAACACAGAATCACAGGTCAAGTACAAAAACAAGTCAACATGCCAACTGCATGACTTGGATGCTGGCCTCAGAGTACATATGAACAACAACTTTCATGGAGGGGCTGGAGAAAAAGGTGGTCATGAGAGTACAGAAGTATAGGATAGTTTCTCTAAATTTTGTAAAATATCATCATACAATTGAACAATAAAAGCTTTTTCCTAACACCTGAAAATACAATCAGAGTACAGAAAATTATACGAGGGATGAATTTGGCATTTTGTGCTGTTACCTTAATCACAGAATCACAGAATTTCAAGGTTGGAAGAGACCTCGAGATCATCGAGTCCAACCTCCGACCTAAAAATGTTTTCAAGTAAATAAAATATTGAACTATACTTAGTCTTACTATAAAGGAAAAAAAAAAAAACAAAGATAAGTTCTGCTAAGGTCACCCAGGTAATAAAAAAAGAAGAATGGATAAGAATAGAAATTGTCCTAATCCATACAAGAAACTATCATTTTCATTATAATATCTATATACAAGAATTCCCTATACTTCAAAATCAATTTTTATGAAATAAATAATCATCTCTACTGTATTATAGCATGTCATCCTTATCATCCCACATGCAGGTAGACTATAATCATAGGTAAAGTCAGAAATAAAATAATTAAGAATTCCCAATTTTTCCCAAAGCATGCTGCTGCAGTATTTTTTCCTTATGGCCTTAATTCACAGATTCCTTTCAAGCCCTTTATAGCCACTGAAGCACCACTTTCTTTTTTATCTATATATTTCTAAGCAATCCTCATAGTTGAAAATCTGTATTTGCACTATCATAAAAAATATTCCTTGATTAATAACTGTTTTCAAACAGTTTTTTAAGCTCTAAGCATTTTTAAAAATACTTAAGCAAATGAGATATCACAGTTAATGTGAAAGTATATTTTGAAAGTATATTTTGAATGAACAGTCTCTTTCTGACAAAATTGGAGTGCAGATGAAGATGCTAGTCATAACAGAAAATGGATGGATTCTTAAATCCATCACCACTGAAATCAGAACAAAGACCAAAGTCCAAGAAGAAACACTGCATCTCACTGGAAGTCAAAAGGAAAACCCTGAAGTAACTATGTGATTTTATAAAATAAGACTGAGGTCAATTAGATCTTGCAGTGCTTACTACAACAATGTCTTTAAAAACCTGGATGGAGACCCTCAGCTGAGGAACACTGGAATAACCCAAAATGACCACTAACATCTTACACACAAGCGTTGCACAACATGGCTGTTTAATTGATCCTCTTGATAGCCTGGGAACAAAAGTGGTATAAAACATCCATGTACTGGAAGCAGAAATAGCCTATACAGCTAAAGCAGAGATGTACAATAATACATTACAACGTACAATACAATAATCTCTGTGCAAGGTCAACATTTCTTCACAGATATATGAAATTGGAGAAGGAAAGGTCACCCTTTCTTTGGGTGATTCTCTTACTACTATGCATGTTTGGGGAGTAAATGCTAATTTTAGTTTTAACAACTTCTGAAGCCACCATTTATTACCCAGCTCTGCAAAGAAAAGCTAACACCTTAAAATGTTATAGCATTAATTATGCATAAAAATCACTACACAAAGGACACACAGTTAATTTTTAATCATTAATTAATTGTTTGCTGTTTTCATTACAAAGACTCAAGGCTTAATTAAGTACCACAGGAATAGTCTTTCATGTTTTCTGACAGCTACTGTCATAGATGAAAGTGTTCAGAGACTTTTTTTCTCCTCCTCCCAATTAGGCTTACATCCTCTACAGCCACCATGCCAATACAAGGCACTTAACGAAGCGTATGAAGAACCACCACACTGAGCAACATATGACAGAGAAAGCTACCTGCAGCTGACCACTCACCACCAGAGCTCTTCCCTTAAAAATTCCCCGTATTCACTCAAAACATTACACAACATTGTAACACCGTGCTGCACATAGCTATATCCCTCATTTTCTATCTTTTACAGTTAAAATATATTGAATTTGGAGATCTGGGCACTGCCAGAAGCTCACTGCACTGCACTGTTCAGGTAACGTATTAAAAGAAAAAAAAAAAAAAAAAAAAGTTACAAATTCTCTTACTAAAAAGTACACGATAAAACTATGCAAAACAGCTATAAATGAAAGACAACAACAACAGAAGTGGTAATTAATTTAAAATAAAACAATAAAGCACTGTGAAACTAAGGTAAGATTGTCCCTGTATGACATTGGTTATGTGCCAACCATTTCCAAACCAATACACTTAACCTGGTACAATTTGCCATACAAGCAGCATGATAAAGTCTCAAATAAAACTTTTCTCTTTAACTAAAAATTTCATACACGCAGTTAACAAATACAATTCTCTTGCTCTGGATCATCTGGAAGGAATATTATGTCCCTATTTTGCTTTTCCACACTGTAGTTGCGTATGTGAATTCTTCAGCTGTATCTAGATTTTTTCCTTACTGTAAAATTACAAAAGTAGACATATGTCTACTAGAGAGGGAATTGTTTCCTATTTTGGATGTTATTACCTATTTTATGTTTTATTTTATCATTTCCAAGCAGCGGAGAACTGTAAGGATTATGGCAAACAAATCAAAATGATGATTTCTAACACAGAGGCTGCTCAGTCAAAAGACCATTAACTGACATAGTACTGAATGAACAATTACCTGATGAACATACGATTGTGATGTGCATGGGCCCAGACGGGTAATTTGCACAACTTAGCTATGGATCTTTACCATTTCCTCTACAAGAGTGATGATGTTTCTGATCTTTAATATGCTCTTCTAGGGTCTCTGTCTTCACGAGACCAGCAGGCAGATGCAGGAGTCTATGCTTTCCACCAGTTTCTAGATGGTCGGTTGAGTTCTGTTATTATTTATTTTCCATGTAGACATGGAACACTTTGGGAAATACGCCTCACTGAGTAACAGCAAGAATGACAAAAACAAGTCTTTGTTTAAAACAACACGAGCACCAAAACCAAACTATTGGAATCGATGCTCTTAAAGTTTATGTTTAGGCACCTGCACTTAAGCACTGATGAATATAGAAACCAAAAGACTAAGAGACAATATTCAAATTAAAGTGCAAATTTAACTGCCCAAGGCCAAGCCACTTGCCTTCTCTGAGAGTTCTATTTAAACACCAACAGATATGTATTTGTATTATTATATTTGTATTATTTATGGGACTGACATTACTGAAAGCATCATCTCAGAATGACACTATACAGAATAGTCTCATGAGGCCCTGGATTTATTCTCAAAATGATTCTAGAGCAAATATGCTCCATTTATTACTAAAACTTTTTTCTTCTCCCTCGTGGCAACATTAGAATGCTTAACATAGCCTCTGGGTTTCTTTTTAGGCTAATGAATAATCGTTAATAAAAATCAGAAGCAGCTCACAGTTCTGCTGATTGAAAAAAATGTTGATTACAACCAAGAAGAAATGTGTTTTTTTTTTTTTTTTTCCTTTCTAAACTCTTTCCTCCACCAATGAAGCTAAAGATCAAACAAAGTTTTACAAATCTGGACATTTAGTTTTGGAAAAAAAGTGAGCAGATCAAAATCAGAATACTCTACAAAAACTACTTTACTGAATGAGAAAGTATTTTATCTAGCCACTTTCCTTATGAAAATAAATAAAACATATGGCTTCCTAGAAGTCACGAAAGAAAAGGAATACAAAGTGGTAATTTCTTACCTTTCTGAACAATATCTCTGTGACAATGAGGTTTAAACTAACAGCTGATTAGTAATATGGCTGTTTCAAGATCACCTATTTTACTTGTTTTACATTATGTAAAAAACAGTTTAAATATCAATGTTTCCTAGATTAGGTAAAAGAAAAAAACATTTTTTTAAAAATTATTATTTCCTCTCTCTAGGTGTGTGTGTGGGGATTTCCAAGTAATATGAGTACCCCTATGAGTTTTAAATAAGTATCTGATACAGATATCATTAAAACCCACATTTTTGATTAAGAATTAGGGTCACAGATGTAAGGAACACAACAGTGGAATTCTAGACATGTCTGTTGATTCCCTCATCTCACTGTCTACACACCTTCTGCATCACTTCAGGCACCATCTGGATCAATGAATGCTAGATAGAAATCAAAATAAGGAAAACTCCGAAATTTGGAAAACTCTCAGGGCAGCAGGCCATAGTCTCATAAATGAGTTAATGCAAAGCTAATTGGAAATACACCACAGGTAACCACCTGTATTGGCAGGAGAAAGGAAGAAAGCAAGAAAAAAATAGGCCAGATGAGGTAAATAGCTCTTCTCATCTGTAACTTCTGTGTTATTGAGCCCTACCAGGTAAACTGAATGTGTCTGGTGAAGTGACTCGCAGTAAAAGAGGTAAAGCTGGCATGTAATATTTCAACAATAAACTTTAGGGTTATTAGGGTTATTTTCCTACTGCTGTCAACATGCAGTTTATGATAGTTGGAGCAACCATGACACATTCTTTTTCAAATACATTAGCATTCGCTGCAGGTATTTGGAAACAACCTACTAAGATGTGGCTTGTTAGGCATAGCTGGAGATTGAGTTTCTCTCATATTTAGGAAGTAATCTCTGTAACTGTTCAAGTTAGCAACTTAATTTGCTTTGAATTTAAAAATTAAAATTAATGGGAAAAAAAAAAAAAACACTTTCAGCTCAATTTCAGGATAATGAACAAAAGCTGCATACATAAACAACAAAAGTGGTCTACATTTCAACATTGCACAGTGATCTTAATTCTACAACAGCTCTTCAAATGGAATTCCCATTTCAGTCAATTATAGACTGTTTACTCCATTGCTTTTTGATTCTTCAAACACCACTGGGTTTAATTAATTAAACAAATAGGCAACAGTTTGATTAATCAAGCACATATGCATAAGCCATTGAAAAATGAGGATCAAGGAAACTTTCCTAGCAACTTGAAGAGGCTTTGCGATCAGGCTCTGTAAGGTCATATAAATAATGGTCCACAAGAAAAACAAATAAATACAAGATAAAGAAGGAAACAAAGATTCTGAAGGCATGTATTCAAATGATGCTATCAGTAAGTGACTTCCTGTTAGACATGTCAGCTGGTTTCTGATGTGCTCCTGAGCACTGGAAACCGAGTTGTATCTAAATAACATACACTTTTAAATGCTGCTGTGATTTATGAACCATAGAATCATCACAGAATGATTTGGGTTGGAAAGGACCTTAAATATTACCTAATTCCAACCCCTCTACCATGGGCAGGGACACTGCCTACCAGACCAGGTTGCTCGAAGCCTCATCCAACCTGGTCTTGAACATCTCCAGGGATGGGGCATCCACAGCTTCTCTGGGCAACCTGTTCTACTGCCTCACCACCCTCAGAGTAAATAATTTCTTTCTTAAACAGCTTTTTTGTTAGGCCCCCTTTAGGCACTGGAAGGCTGTTGTAAGGTCTCCCCAGAGCCTTCTCTTCTCCATGCTGAACTCCAGCTCTCTCAGCCTGTCTTCATAGGAAAGGTGTTTTAAACTAAAAAATGGTAGTGGCTTTAAACTAAAAGAGGGTAGATTTAGATTATATTTAAGGAAGAAATTCACACACACTTCTGAGTGTGGTGAGGCACTGGCACAGGTTGCCCAGAGAAGCTGTGGATGCCCCATCCCTGGAGGTGTTCAAGGCCAGGCTGGATGGGGCTTTGAGCAACCTGCTCTGGAAGGCTGCGGGGGTGGAATTAGGTAATATTTAAGGTCCTTTCCAACCCAAGCCATTCTGTGATGATTCTAGGATCTCCTGAACTACGTTTTAAGGAAAACTGCCATTGATCTTGATTTTTCCTAGAACGCTGTGTTGTAAACCACAGAGGCTCGGGAACTGATTCACTGACAGCTCAGACATCTGAGCAGAGAGTCCAGGCTTAGCAGCAGGACAGTTTTCAGTAACAACTAAATCACAGAGTAGAGCAATGATTCCAAGTAGCTAGCTAGTAGTAAAATATATAGAGAATGTTAATATATAAGGATGTTTCCGTGCCCTTCTATGTCTTCAAATATATGCAGTTTCTGCAAGTCAGATGGGCAACCAAGGCAGAGTCTTTGTGAGGAGATATTGGAATTAAAAACAAATGGATGTCTCCCAGCAGAAGTGAGACTGCAATTACAAAATACCAAAAGAAAAACTGAAATAACAGCATGCTTTAAAAATTCTAAATACAACCCATGGTGTAAGAGCAACATGGAAAAAAAAAAAAAAAGACAAAAAAGGAAAAAAAACTCTGAAAATTGAGAATTACAGTACACCAAAATGACTGACACTAATTATTGACAATGATATGAAACTGCAATGCATGAAGATATATTCATCCTACAAAAATTTTTCACACAACATAATTAGGCTACATTCATATATCAATAATTGACAACACTTATTTCTTCCAGCTAAGTGACTTTAAATGACTTCATATGAAACACAATGAATGTAGGTTACTATGGTGATCAGTTTAATTCAGGAATAATTGGCTTATATTTTAAACAAACATATTCAATTCTTCAACCTGAGGCTCAGAAAAGATTTAGTAACAGCTTTGAACTTCAGTTTTCCTGCTTAAAGCCTATGATGTACTTAAGAAACTACAACCTCCTTAAAGTGAACAATGCATTTATGATGATCAGACCACAATATTGAATTACGTATAAAACCATACTGTTCTTCCCTTGACTTCTGTGCAGAGGTAATATGTGAAACTTATCACAAAAAGTATCATGCCATTTGCCTGTAAATTGACAAGACTGCATTTAACAGACTAATTTTCAGGCGTGGTATTTCAGGCTGTCATCTCCCCATCACAACATAGTCCATATTAGGCCAGACCATTACTCAGATGAAAAACCACATGAAGAGCAGGAAACGCCTATGGCTTAGGGATTGATTCTGTTGCCTTGACAAGACCAATAGCTCTCTGTCTCAATATTGTGCAATAGGATATTATGCCTTTTCATATTTATGGCATAGGAAGACAGATGCTTTGGTCATTAACATAAGCCCAGCACTACTGATTTATTCCAGAACTGAAGTGATTTATACTGGCTTATAAAATCTGTGTTTATTGGCCAGATGAAAGATGTCAAAATATTTTTTGCACAAATAGGGAGGATCCATTATGAGTCCTTTCAAGATTTTTTTACTTATTTTTGAGCCTAGAAGAAACTATTTTTCCACTTCTGCACATAAACTGAAGATAGCAGTACAATAACTAATAATTTCTATAGTGGAAGCCTCTAAACGCAAATACTAGTGGATACCAGGAAACAGTACAGAGGAGACAGTCATAACCACAGGATCCAAAAAAACCCACTAAACAATCCAGCTTACAATTGGATATAGGACATACCCATTCAGTGAAGATGATGCAAATGGCTCAATTTTTCAACTTGGTGTTGTTTTTGTTTGTTTGTTTTTGCTTTGCTGTTTATTTTATTTTATTATTATTATTTTATTTTATTTTACTTCATTTTTCTAAGAATACATTTAGTGATATAATTCCATTAATGTTGTCTGTAATGGTATAGAATGTTTGGAGATTCTTCACAATAGATGGCTTTGGTTAAAATATGGATGCATGTACAGAATAAATACTTGTGAACTAAATACATTTTATACACTGATACAACAGGCTTTGTGAGAGCACACATAAATTTGCCAAAGCAGAATGACAGTGCAGAGCACTGGAGCCCTTGGATCAGCACCTTCTTCAGTGCAGGTTGAATTACACAGCCTGAGGATGCAGCTCTTGAGGATCCTCATTGCTGAAATTTCAGATCAGAAACTCCTGTTTGCTTTTATTCACTGTCAATCAAGATCCCCATAGAGAGTTTTGTTTCCTCACCATCACTTAAAACTTTCTATTTTATTAAAAGTAAACATCACTTGCAGAAGTACAGCAGAAAAAAAAAAAAAAATAACAAAACCTTTCTTAACAATCAAGTTAGTATCAGAATCTTATTTGCGAAACACTCACTGTAACTTATTGAACGGCAGAACATATTATAGTACTCAGAATCACGTTATATAAATATCAATGAAATAAAGAATGCATCCCAACAGGATCTTTATGAGACAGTTAAATACTAATGAGTAAATAAAATAGAGTAGGTATCTTGCAAAGAATTAAATAGATCATCTGTTGTACATATACAAGCAGGCCTCAACCTTCCTGAATCGGGACTACCTTCTTTTCCTGTAAACTGTTTGATTTATTTCTGCTTGTACAGAATAAGGCTGCAATTCCATTACAGTTTCTGGGAAAACTATAAAACATACCAGAAGAGAAGCTGTTCAGAATACAACAGACAAACACATAAGTGGAAAGCTAATGGTGGTTTAATTTAGGATATTTTATCAGGTAAAAACAGTTAAAAATATGTTCATTCTTATTTGTTAATGTTTACACTGCATCTACCTGTATCTTGTTAAAATAAATAAATAAATAAAATAAAAATCCATAATCTACATACATAATATATGACACATATAATATGCTTATTATATTTATAGACAGAGATTTATCTCCTTCTCACCTAGTCTTTCTTCCTCCTCAACAAGCAGAAACCCAACAAACAAACCTACAACATTTTTGTGTCGGTCTAATTATTGATTTCTGGGCTGAAGGTACTGCAGGGAATCCACAAATCTGTATGATGCCCTTGAGTGCTAGATGCACTGTTAGAATCTCTCTGAATTATGTGAAAGATATATGAGATCTCACATTACCAGACAGTCTCCTACTGGGTACAAATGCGTAGAGGAACACAAATCAAAGTCACTCTCTCCAAAGTCACTGGAAGTAAATTCTTTCATCTGACTCAGTAGTCAACTATTTAAAATGATGGTACTTGACAGAATTAAACCTCTCAATGATATCTGGCATCCATTTATTTTAGTTTATGTAAAAGAATACATCTGTCAGGAAACTGGCTAGCCTACACTAAAAAACACAAACCCATGAAATTCAGGTTATCCTTGAACCTCTCCTGTTTCATTAGTTTTGAATCAACTCTAATATCATAAATCACTATGCAATAGACCACGGAGGACAGTGTGAGACAATAATGTAATTAAGCGATTTTGCATTGGAAAAATGGAGAAAAAATAGGTCTTTACCAATGTATTTGCCAAGTATATTTTGAAAAGCAAAATGTAATTCTGCATTTATTTGGAAAGTAAAGCCAAATTCCTAACAAATATATTTATTTAAAGCAGATCTGCTTATAAAATTATATTGTTAACACATTTTTGCTGCTCTCAAAGCCAATACGCACATAAGAAAGTTTATCACTACCTTACCAATCTGAGATTTTTTAAACCAAAAATGTTGGAAAACATCATCAAATATAAATAATGTATTTAATAACATTTTCCCTTTTAAACTACAGCCCAAGTATTCAGCACATGATAGGGGCATTAAGAGATCCCTAGACCACAACCACAAAATCCCATTTTTGGTATCAATAAGAGCAAACTTACTCCTTATAAGATGAGTGAAATTTAAGGTTACTTCTCAATTAGAAATTCTAAAAGACTCTGGCATGGTGAATGAGAACGTCCTTTTAAAAATGTGGGTTGTGTCACCCACAAAGTATGTGAACTGCTTTTGTCCCATTTTGAACCCCATTTTCAAGTGATAAAATGTACAAGCAATAATCAATCAGTAGTGACTCAGCAGTGTTGCTTTGCTGCCACCTGAAGAATTTAGAAAATAAAGACTTTCCAGTGTTTTCAGCTTACAAGAAGGTTTGTTTCTGTAATACTATACTACTATCTCACATGAACTTAAGTCTTCTCAGGATAATACATTTTATTTTTTCAGAGTAAATCCCAATTAGGAAAAAGGATTAAAATAAATAAATAAATAAATAAATAAATAATAATAATAATAATAAAAAAAAAAAAAAAAACAGGAAACAGTCTGAAGGTATACAATAAATACAGTGCAATTCTCCCTATGCTATTGTCTGGGGAAATAGCAATTATACCTTTTAAGCTACTATGCTATATTCCAAGGTGGAGCACTGCAAATATCAGATAAATATTTCTACCTCCTGTCCTCTGCTCAAGTAACACACTGACTATTATATTTTAAATACTTAGGTAAGCTAAAAAAGTGTGAAAAGTTATCAGTTTATTCTTGCAATCTGGACAGCTATACTACACAGAATGTTACATATGAATAGCAAGAAAAAATAAATGAATAAATACTGAGTTTGTTAGAGAGCAGAAGGCCAAGTCTGGCTGCATACTGAGTGGAGTATGAAAACCTGCATCAGCACATGAGAAATTACAGCTCACCACATTGTTGACAATCAAAAGAACAATGGCTTCACAGATTTACTTCTCCTGTAAACAGGCTTTATCTAAGCCACTTTATTTCTACATCCATATGCACCCCATTTACTACATGTAGGAATGCACTGCAGCGTATTTATCAGATGAAGAAAATACAGACAGTATTTGGATTTTTTGCCAAATCATGATATCTGATACTTAAATAGTGAGTGCTCCATAACTCCATAAAACCACTCTAATCAGTATGCAACATCTCTATCAATGAGGTGATTACTTGTTCCCTAACCAGCAGGGCAAGGAGCAGAGGTTAAAGCACTTACTGGCACAGACCACATACTCAGGCAGGAGGTAAGGTGCCATTAGAAGTCAGTATATATGGCCTCCCCCTGTTAAGACGGAATTGCTTTTCCAGAAATTGTGATTTGACTTTACAACACAAAAGCTCTTTCAAAATAACTCAAAAACTACAGATCCCAGGTGTGAGTCAAGGGTGACCTGTCAGCTACCTCATGCAGAAGTGACCTCGCAATCCCTTTCTATATCACGTTCCTGTTGCCACCCTATCTACTGCGAAGACAGAAGTGACATCACAGTCACTTCCACAGTCAAAATTCAGGAGATCCTGAGGTAGATCTGTTGACTTTCTTTTTCCCACAGTACTAGGGCTCACCTTTCTGAGTTAGAAATTAGCAAAGGCTTAATGGGAAGCTTTGGTGTTCTTCTGTGGGTCTGTGGTTAGGGTATGGGCAAGCTCTGTGGTTTAGGGCTTTTTTAGGTCTGCCAAGAACTTGTCTAGGGTTAAATAGAGCATTTTAATGCTATATATATATATATATATACACACACACATATATATATATGGCTGTATTATATATATATGTAATGCTATATATGTGCTATATTTTTATGTATATATAGCATTAAAATACAGCATTTATTTATATATATATATATATATATATATATATATCAGAACAAAACCGTGACATCATGCTCTTTGGTTTAGAAGGAAAAATCAAATATCCTCCATAAGGATTGCTCTACTCAGACCAGTGCAGATTTGTATGAACCTGCTTATGTGATCAAGGCTAAAAAGAAGGATAAAGCTTCAGTTCATATGAAACCTAGACTGCAGCACCTTCTAGACAGAGTTGAAGCAGTATCAGTGGAACTGACTACAAGAGGAACTGATGTGGCCTAACAATTTCTCCTGTTAGACAGAGAATATTCAGGCACTGTATTCATGGAAGAGAAAGAAAATGAATTTATTTAAGAAGAGAGATAGTGGGAGCTAATCGCCTTCTAAGAGTTTCTGCTTTATTAAAGAACCAATCTCACTTCACTTCTGAAACAGGAGCCTAGCAGGTTAAAAGGCATGCTGAGATTTTAAATGAACTTCATCTAAATGAACCTTAAATAAGTTATTTTTGTTGTGAGTTTTCTCTCTCTCCCTACATAAATGTTTTAAAATCTCTTCAGACTACTGAGTGTAGAAAATTAGCAGGGATTAAAAAAAAAAAATAAAAAATCCATTAAAAATATATTTATTAGAAGTAAAATGTTTGTATTACCTATTACATTGCTTGGATGATTAAGAATGAGTCAGGACTCATTCTCTCATCGTTTTGGGAAAACAGCAGAGTTTGTACAGACTAATCCTCACCTTCCAAAGGATTTTTTTTTTTCTTGAAAAGACATTAGCATTTTA
Organism: Anas acuta; assembly: GCF_963932015.1. NCBI lineage: Eukaryota > Metazoa > Chordata > Aves > Anseriformes > Anatidae > Anas > Anas acuta. The sequence goes on along the minus strand of NC_088982.1, from coordinate 65,542,165 downwards.
ATTTAAATAAACATACTGTGTTTTCCTACCAACTTCAAATTTCCTTGCAATATATACAACAACAAACAATTGTAGTATCTTCTGGTCCTTTTCTTACATTTCCATGCCTGGAAACTACATGAAATTAAGCAGCTGGATGGCATCGCTGAATTTATTTTTGGGAAAATAATAATTAATCATTTAATATGACTTTTTGCTCTTCTAACCTACACTGCTATTACTACCAAAATTCGGCAAAAATTAGTCTTTACATTTGCTAACTCTAACCATATCTTCCTCAGCCAGACAACACAGTTTGGTCATGCACCATACCTATCAGCAATACCGTACTCATAGTTGTAGCCACATCATCACTGTATTTAAAACAAACAATGGCAACTAAATAACTACAAGATTCTGTCTCACAGGGGTCACTATATGATATGAATCCAAGCTATTAGGCCAAGGACACTTATGAAAGAGCTTAAATCTAAGTAGTATGATCTCACTGACTTCAGATAGATAGTTACGTGTCTTAGGCTTAATACATGCTTAATGCCCCACTAAGAAGCTTTCAAAACAAATTCTGTTCAGGACAGAATAATGACTGTTTCCCAAAGGAAAGATGCATTTTTTTCTACATATCCTGCGACACAACCGCAACATTTTTTCCATAAAACAGCGAACATGCATATATACTAAACGAGTAAGGTCATAGAAGAGGTCTGAATTTATAATGAACTTACAAAAAATAATAAATAAAAGTACAAGTGGTAAATGTAAAACATGCTGAATCATCCTGGATACAGATCGGAATATGAATGAAACAGCACACACAGTGACCTAAATCCTGATGAGATACCAAAATTTCAAATATATTTTAGCAGCAATAAATATACAGACAGTTCATTCCCACACATAATTAAAATGGAGGCTGATCTCCAAGGGGTTCTGCCAACTCCAGCATGCCTAACCTATAATTTATAAATAAAACTAGCTTTATTAAATAATCATGGTGAATCTATTCCACAATACAAGAAACAAAATAGTCTACTGGGAAATAGGATTCTTCATTATTGTATCAGTAAAAATCTTGCAAACTTAGCTAATGTCTCAGTTGTGTAGACTTTTAAGCTTACACAGCAGCAAGAATTACAGTCATTGACTTACAGCTTCAAAAGAGAGTATTTAATGAATACACTTTTACCTGAAATGAAGAACTAATGGAAGGTTGAAAGATACAGGTTGTCTGTATCAAACGTCAATATGCAACTTGAACAAGAATGTAAAGTTCTTTTTAGTTTCTTTTTAGTAGAAAGCAAACAGAACTAGGTCAAGAGAAAGACCAAAGATGAAGAACTAAGATTTTTGCATGACGCCTCCAAAATGAACTGCATCTAGAACAGAAGAAACTCATTTTATAGGCTAATGTAGCTATCATAATAAATCCAATTGACATCCATGATAAGATGCTCCTACACATTCCAAGAAAGGACAAAAAGCTGATTAAGAAATAAGAGAGAAATGACATGCTACATATGAGTTAGAGGGTGATAAAAGCAAATCAACCTCACTTATATTAAGAAGGTTACATGACTAAACTTTTTTTTTTTTTTTTTAACAGTTTCAAGATCTTGGAAATATAAATTATCACAGTGGAAGAAAGTTCCGCCTTTTCAGTCAGCTCCTCTGACCCCACAGTGTTTCCACTGCCACCCTTCTAGCACCTGCCACTGAGCTCACAAAATCACAAAATCATCTACGTTGGAAGAGACATCCAAGATCACCTAGTCCAACCTCTGACCTAACACTAACAAGTCCTCCACTAAATCATATCACTCAGCTCTACATCTAAACGTCTTTTAAAGACCTCCAGGGATGGTGACTCCACCACCTCCATGGGCAGCCTGTTCCAGTGACTAACAACCCTTTCGGTAAAGAAGTTCTTCCTAACATCCAACCTAAAACTCCCCCGGCACAACTTTAGCCCGTTCCCCCTCGTCCTGTCACCAGGCACGTGGGAGAACAGACCAACCCCCACCTCTCCACAGCCTCCTTTAAGGTACCTGTAGAAAGCGATAAGGTCGCCCCTGAGCCTCCTTTTCTCCAGGCTGAACAAGCCCAGCTCCCTCAGCCGCTCCTCGTAGGACTTGTTCTCCAGACTCCTCACCAGCTTCGTCGCCCTTCTCTGGACCCGCTCAAGCACCTCGATGTCCTTCTTGTAGCGAGGGGCCCAAAGCTGAACACAGTACTCAAGGCACGGCCTCACCAGAGCCAAATACAGGGGGACAATTACTTCCCTTGCCCTGCTGGACACTGCTTCTTATGCAAGCCAGGATGCTGTTGGCCTTCTTTGCCACCTGATCACACTGCTGGCTCATATTCAGCCGACTGTCCACCATCACTCCCAGGTCCTTCTCTGCCTGGCAGCTTTCCAACCACTCATCTCCCAGCCTGTAGCTCTGCTTGGGGTTATTGCGCCCCAGGTGCAGGACCCGGCACTTGGCCTTGTTGAACCTCATGCAGTTGATCTCAGCCCATCGGTGCAGCCTATCCAGATCCTCCTGCAGAGCCTTCCTACCCTCGAGCAGATCAACACACGCACCTAGCTTGGTGTCATCTGCAAACTTACTGAGGGTGCACTCAATGCCCTCATCCAGATCATCGATGAAGATATTAAAGAGAACTGGCCCCAGTACTGAGCCTTGGGAGACTCCACTAGTGACTGGCCTCCAACTGGATTTAATTCCATTTACCATGAGCTGATTCAATGGCTCATTATTCTGGAATTCCAGGAGGATAAATCCTCAGGAACTTTTCTAGCAGGTTATGTAAGAATGAATAATATTGTGAGACTAGATATACCATGTAACACACCTCTCCATCACTTGTTATCCATATTCCCTTTGCTGTGGGGAGAGCAGCACACAAAGCAAGCAAGCATGCTTGTATTACAGCTAGCTCCTACTTATGATCTCTGCAGTCTGAAGAATATATTCCTGGATTTCATTCAACTTGACTTCTTTTCAGCCTAGAAGCATGGAATAATACTTCTGCTGATATCTGACGGCCAGGAGAGTTTGCTAAATTCTTTGAAGTCACTTGCTGCATTTCATTCTAAACCAAATTGAAAACAACTTCATTCCAGACTATGCTATTTTTCCCAGAACTTCAAGGTGAGATTTTCCTGCACCATTTTTCCTTCTATTTCTATTTCTTCCTTTTCATCTTTCTACTTACCACTACCATTTACTACATGTGATAACTCAGGGTCCAAAGATTACTGTATGAGATTCCACAAAAGTAGTCAATACAAGCCTATGCATTTTGCATCAGACCTCCTTCTGCAGCCAAAATGAACTTTTCCAGATGCACAGTGATAGAGTCGCTAGTTTCTTCATGAGTAACTCCAGATAGCTTTGCACAACCCAGTATCTGAACACATGCATGCTACATTTGCAAGCTGATGGCCTTAGACCAGAATTCCACAGAATCAGGAGCTCTTTGCATTTAATCTAATACACACTGAAAATAAGATGGTTAAAAAATGTATCTATGTCATTCTAGTCTAAAAATATAATTTACAACAAATACACGGTGTCAGGAATGTTACAGTAAGAAGCTAAAGAAACACTGTTTCCTGCAAGCAAAATCCTGGAGGAAATAAATAAATAAATAAATAAAATCCAAATAAAGTCAGAGAAGAAAAGATGGAGTATGGAAGAAAACAATGAAATTGAGCCTTAAAGTTATTCTATGTTTTATTCATGGAAAAAATGTATTAGAAATACAGAGAGTTGTCAAAACTATTTTCTGTGAAATTAGCAGTTTAGGGGAAAAAGCACAAAAATAATATTACAACGCAGCTGTACTTTTGTTTTATCTACTGCCTCATTTTCAACCTCTAAATAAGTGTATTTTTATGGTAGATTGCATTTTTTTTTTATATATATAAAGAACAACTGTGAGAAAAAAAAATGGTCAAGTCAGGAAGATCTTCAACTGGTTAATCATCTTGCCTGGGCTTTTGACAGTCAGCAAAATCACAATCATTATAATAAAGAGAATTTTGCCACTAGCAGTTTTTTTCCATGGAGATTTCTCTGGTCTCAGTGCCTCTGTAGTTTTCATATTTGTAAAGATACTCCTTTAATCTTAATTTCTAAAAAGAATATATGAATTGTGTTTGCAGGGCTGAAAATATTTGGACAGGAAAAAAAAGAATGAGTATCTTACCCTTCCTGTAACCAAAAAGGACTACACTTATTTACTGACAATTTTCTGTTTTATTTCTCACCCTTGCAGATTCAGCAGTTACCATGTGAATATAAATAAATAAAATACCAAACAAATAAATGAATAAAACCACGTGACCCTGTTTCTGAAAAGTTGGGAGTTTTTTTTGTTTGTTTGTTGGCCTGTTTGTTTTTTTTCCTGAAGACTTTGTACTGTAAGAGGAACTCAGCATGTGAAACACTGAAATGCCCCAAAGAAATGCCCTTGGATTTTTGGATGTGTTACAAATATCCACACTGCCTCTTGCACAGGCACACAGCAGCACTGGCTGAGGGGTGTGGTACAGGACTATATTCAAAGAAAAAAAAAAAAAAAAAGAAGAAGAAGAAAAAGAAGAAAGAGAAGAAAAAGAAGGAGAAGAATAAGAAGAAAACCGTGCTCTTATGTTACGTTCTCATCACATTTCTATTTTGGCAATAGTCATTCTTTGTAAACTTACAAAGCAGGACAGAAAAAACAGCACTTAAAATACTGCTTACACTTTACCATCTAAAAATGTAGAATTGCTTAAATAAGACAGTATGCTTTGATTTGTCATCATGTTTATTATTGCATTTATTTTCTGCCTGCAGATACTATTAAGGAAGATGTTTCATCTCAATATATGTATAAAATCAAAGGAACGAAGGAAGGCAGTATGACTAATTTAATTACTTTCCTGGTTCTTTCAATAAATGATGGCTGAGCATAGCAATATGAATAAGGATTTGTAACTAAATATCACACTGTAATTATGAAAGAGCAGGAAATTGAGATACAGATTCTGATTCTAATTGCTTCATGATAACCATGCAAATGCATCTCACTCAGAGTACTCTTTCATGACCCTGGAGTTCAGGACTCTGCTCTTTCACCTTTCTTGTCTATTTATGAAGCAAAAAGCTCTTGGCATCTAAATTATCGGTGTGGTTTCTGTGATGATGATCTTCTAACTGTTCCATTTAGGTGAATATTATTTACAAGCACTTATCATTATTAAAATTTGTATGAGCTAGAAAGGAACTTAACTTACATTCACTACTTGGAAATACCAGTTCTTTACCCCTCTTTACACTGATGGGAAAAAAAAAAAAAAGAGTGAAAAAAGAGTGAAAAATAGTATTTCTTCAGAAAACCAATTATTTTCAATGATCTACTTTAAGTGCTCAGCACAGGCCAGATCTCTATAATATCTCAGAAGCACAGCTAAATGCCTATACCTATATGCCTCCCATAGAACTAGGTGCATTTGCACCTCAACATTCAGATGAAACACACTGAAAGAGTTTTAGGATAATGTTAAATTGACAGTACTTTTATGCTGTGATTTTTTCCTCAATTAAAATTGAACGACTTCATTCATTAACATAAATAATGGAACAGAAACAGGACTCTCAATTCAGCACTTTTTTCCAGAACACGGATGAGGGTGCTCCAGGATGATGGTAGATTAACTTTACCTTAGTCTATGATTTCTATCTAGTTGCATTCTAATTTAGTACTAACTTCTCTAGCGCTTTTTTCTTCCTCTCCTTACTGTCAATAAGTTAAGCTTTACGACTCCTAATAACACCATTAGCCACAAGCATGTAATGGTTATTTTTAACTAACACAAATATGCCCTTCTAATTTGATAATACTACCTACTCTTTCATTGTAAAGCCCATAAAATCCATTTCCTATGTGCCTGGTGCTCCTTCAGAAGCTATAGATCACAGTTAAAGAAGTTTAGAAGACAATTTTTGTTTCATTTCCCTGGATACCCGAAATTACTCCATTATTGTGTCAGATTTATTAAACAATGCTTCAGGGCAAAATGTATAGACAGCTTTGTAGAAAAGGTTGTTCCAAAAATACAAAAATCCCTCTAACTCATCTAGCTATGGAGAAACTAGTTGCAGTCTTTTCTCAAATAGCAGGATGAAACTCTCCACTACATACATGTAAGCCATGCTGAAAGCTGAACATTCGATGTTACATGTGTCATCCAGCAGACTGAAGTCCTGACTCATGCTATGCTCCCTTCACAAGTTTCCTGGACAAATAGCATGCTTCTATTCAGGGCATTCTTCCCTTGCAAAATTAAAAACTAACAAGAACTTGCCCTTTTAATCAGGCTATCTGTATAATGATATAATGAATGAAGTGAAGTCACCTATTAGTTTTTGTCATTTTCATTATTAGTACTGATTATCTTTTTATTACCATCTTGTCTAAAATCTCTCATGACAATGGAAAGTGCTACTAAGTTAAATAACCCAAGAACGTAAATTTATCAGAGATGCAGAGGTCTTTGTTAATTTACTCTCACCACTTTTATTTTGTTCAAAACCGGTAAATATAAACTACAATATGATTACACACAGGAATTGCAAGCAGAAAATGGAAATGATGGTGTCCTAGTTTAACCTATGCAATGTATACATCTCTAAAGGGTGGCATTAGAGAATGATGAAGCTTTCAAAAGATCTCAAGGTGTTGGGTACCCAATTCTGATTGAAAATCAAAATACGTCACTGTTTTTATACATTGAGAGATAATTTGTTGCCAGTGGTATCTCCATGAATATTGAGACAGAGGGAAAGAGAGAGAGAAAGAACATTTCCTATTCTATATTTAAAACACAGATTTAAAACACTGCAAAATTTACTTTCCTTAAAAGGACAAACAAGAATGGATTACACAAAAGCTCTTTGTCAGACACTCAGAGACAGTAACTTCTCATTGGAAGCAGTACATCTGCTTCACTATCAATCTTTGGAAAAACATCCAACAAGTGTTATTTGCCCCTTTTGAGATTCTGTGTTGGTGTCAAGCACCAGTAAGACAGCAGCTAATGAGACAGCAGCTGAGGCAGTGCCAGAGCTCACTGCCCACACTCCTTCATAGCAAACAGTGATGACTTCAGGCCCTTCACTTGGCTGAGGACTGGCCTCAAAGGCACACTGTAACCTGCCACGTTCAAAGCAAAACACTTAGCTATTGCTGTTGATTTCAGTGAATTAGAGCTGATGCACAGTAGCCAAGGAACAGGCAGTTGGCATTTCGTAGACAAGATGAACAGCATATTTTTCTATTCCTTTATTATACTTAGAAGATACTTCACATTCACTATCAAGCACATTTATAGTTTACAGTTTGTAACTATCTATGCTAATGACCTACTACCTGCATTGAATTTTTCTGTACTTTTTAATATCATCTGCATTTCCTCCACTCATGGTCAAAAACAAACAAACAAACAATCAAACAAACAGATAAAACCAAAGGGAACAATCTGAACTTAAAGTTCCGATGAACAATCCTATCTTTCATTAGAATTAATAAAAATAACTAGTGCATTTAATTAATTGACATAGGAGTAGCTCCAAACCAACCACAGAATTTTCATACAGGTTGTTCATCACATTTAGAGTAACTCAGCAACTACCTCATATCACTCTGTCATTACATCAGCTCTTAGGTTTGGCAGAGTACTGATGGCAATTGGCCTGCACGCTATCTGGATATAAAAGAAATACCATAAAAATTCCCTTTATGTTTTTTAATTTCCACAAAAACAAGCAAATTGCATTTTTGTTGGAGACATTGCTAATAAATAACATAATTATGTTACTAATAGATCATGATCTGGTATGGTGACAGCAATTTGACATTTAAAATAAATATGTTTATGTTGTGCATTCATTTCAAAAACCAATATGCTGTTTCTACCTTATCCTCAGAAGTCTGCAAAACTAAATCTGCCAAATTCATAACTATAACTATATATAAAAATTGATATATTTATATAATTGTTTTCTATGAACACTACGTTACTACGAACACTAACTATTTGTGTTGTGATGGAGTACTCCAACCCAGCTCTCTATGGTTCGGACCTCACTAGCGTGCATCAAATAAAGATCATCTAATAAGAATATGTATCAAAGGTAGAGCCCGTTGGTTCTAATCATCTCACTGATATGTGATTCTTCCTACTTAACAATTCTAGTGATAAACAGCATTGTCCAGCAGCATTACATTTTAGACACAAAGAGTATCTATTTAATAATTCTTTTTATGCTTTATTGGATCTACAGGAACATGTTACATTGTAAGAGAGATTACTACATCAGAACTTCACAAGCTCATTCTTTACATTTATATTAATACAAAACTACACCAAGAATAGGCCCTTCTTTCTGAATACCAACTAATAATATATATATATATATATATATACACATGGCACATCTCTGTCACTGCCACCACTTCAGACATTATTTGTCAAGTCATGTTTTCATGTATGTTGGATCACTGCTTTATAGATGAGGCTGAGGTATTAAATCCAAAATGGCTAAAGCTCTGGCTGAAGACAAATCTCTTCCGAAACTTGTACCAAACTACATTATTCAAATCTATTCAGCAAGCATTCAAGTAGCAACATGATAGATGCAGCAGGCCTACCTGGGTACACAGCTAATCAATATTGCATTCTTGAACAGCCATTGCATACTTTGGAGCCCTATGTGGAGATGTGGCGTGTGTGTGCTTAACACCCAGTACTGTGAGGGCTCCCAACAAGTTCAGCTGGGCTGCTCACTGCAAATCCCAGGTGTGCACATATATCTTTGTCTAAAGATGTAGCAGGGCCAGTTTTCTGACACCTATGGCAAATAGTTAAGAAATTACACAAGACCCTGCATAACTATGCGTTTGTGAATTCTTAGAAAAGGCTACTATTTACTGCAGTCATATTTGAACAACACAACTAAACAGATATCACCAAATATTTTTTATTTTCAATAGGCTATGCATAACATAAGCACACAACTCATCTGCATGAATGTGTATTGCTTTCATAAATTCTCCACTGCTTATATCACTGAAAATAAAGGTCTTTGTTATATATTTGAGTAATCAATACTTGTAAGTTATGTTTCACCAGGGAAAACGAAAATAAGTAAGGTTAAATTAATGCTGTCACTTTCTATAAACAGGTCATGGTTTCCTGCTATAGAAACTGCTAACTTCATTAGTTTACAACAGGAAATCAACACTGTAGCATATTTTAAAAGTCTAATTTACTTAGAGTAATAAAAAGCCCCCCTCAAGGCTCATCATGTATGTCATATTATGCTTAGCTTTAAACACTCTAGCTAGAGAACTGTATGGAAAAATCTCAGCAAATCAAGTTGATTAATATTCTGCATTTGTATGCAGTAGTGCTCTCCAATCACTAAGTATACATAAATATTATTTTATTAGATTTGAAAGCAGTTGTGTTAGGTGGGATAATAAAAAGTCTCTATTTTACATTATCTTTCTCAGCAATATAGTCTTAAAAACAAAAGGAAAAGAAGGAAATTACTACACTAAACTCACTAAAGAAAAGGTCAGAAATTAAGGATTCCAGACTTGTAAAGCCATGCTTAGATTCGCAGAGCACAGAATTCTCCATTCAATGTAGGAACATCTACACTAGGTTTGCAGGGATCTCCTTATCTTCAATCATATGGTTAGACAAAAAGCTAGGGATAGTTTTCAATTTCTAGTAGTCATCACAGTTCACAGCACCTTTCTGAAGGAATTCCATTTCATGAGGCTGCTGCTGGAGGGCAACCAGAGAACAGAACAAGAACACAAGCACAAATTTAATTGGAGTAATAAAAAAATAAATAAATAATTGAAAGCAAACAAAAGAAGCAAAGAAGCGGCAAAAGATCTTGGCCTCTACATTTCTACCTTTCTACTTCTACATTATTACACATTAATTAACTACTAATTACACTAATTAATACACAGTTCTACTTTTTGGAGCAATGTTCCCTTGCCTGTCAACTGGCTTCTAGTTCCTGTTTTAAAATTCACTCCTTAATACACATTTCTCCCAGAAAATCTTCCAGCAGAGTTTGATTTTTCTATTCAAAATCAGTCACCAAAATTAAAGGAGATCAACACATCATAATTGTTTCATTAAATTCTCAACTTACTGTCAACTTTGGTAGAAAAATCAGAAAGACGTATCCTCAGCCTATGCTACTATACACCCTAACAAATACTATTCCTTTCAACCACAGCAGATAAACAACAGAAATCATTGCAAATCTGATTTTAACTAATATATTTTTAAAACTCTGGGGCTCCTAATGACAGTTAAGAGACTTTCTCAATTCGCCATTAACCAACTCATCAACTGTATTTACACTAAGTGTGGCATTTCGCTTGAGGATTGCTATGCTTCAGTGTTAGAGCCTGCTGCATATAGCCTCCTAACCAAGGAACATTTTTTGGATATTCAAGTCAAGATGTCATGCTAGCGCTTATAACCATGTAATTTGTCATTTTTGAGATTTTTTTTAGGCTCTTGAAGAATAGGAACTTGCCCGATTCATTAGTTATCCCTCAGTAAGAACAGAAGAACGGAATTCTTTTCCAATTACACCTCTTCATATTTCAACATATTTATTAAATTACCAAGCAGAGCTTCTCTTGGAACATTTCCCATTATAGTAATTCCCCACAGCTTTTCTTATAAGGAGACAAAGTGCAGTGTTGGGGCACAAGTAAATTGGAAGATGGCTGTAGGACTGATGGCTCTAACCTAATAAATGTTATTATCAGAATTATCATGTAGAACATAATAGGATATTTTTGCAGTACAATCACATTAGTGTTGGTAAGTTTGATTTCCTGAAGACAACGTGAAGATTTTCATGCAAAAAGCAGCACATATTTCTCTATTTTCATGTCATATTTTTATACTAATCAACACTCTAATTTTGATAACAGATCTAAAAGCACTTGCATTAACTTTCAGCTGACTACACCTACAGTACAATACACGTGAATGTCACACATACAGAGCAACTTAAGGAACTTGTTATGAATATAAATAGATATTGCTACAAAACTGTTTAAATACATAAAGCTTATGCAGTGCAGGGATAAAGCCTATGTATGATGTACATACCAACAGCAAAAATGAGGTTCACAAATCTTCATGGCTGGGATTGTCTTCAATGACTTTTGGCAAAGGCCATAAGCAAGCCATTGCCTTAAAGAAGCTTTTATAAAAAGCCCAACAAATCAACTACTCTCAAATACACGGAAAATTATTTACCCTGGTTTTCAGAAGAGTTACATGCTGAAAGAATTAAAATAACCCCTTGCATTAAATAAATCCTATTAGAATTAAAAAAAAAAAATCTAATACTGGCTTATCTTCAGCATGGTATCTGTGTATCATGTCTCCCTGTGATTCTATGAAAAGGGCAAGATTAAAGATCTTTCAGAAAATATATATTTTATCTGATATCTTCATTTGCTCATATATGTACAGCCATAAATTTGATCACTTCCAATCTCGTGACCTTACAGAGTTTAAAGCTTTGTGTTTAATTATTTGCATAACTTAACTTGCACATGGCCATGTGATCATTTCTATATTAAGCTGTTCATAAAAAAAAAAAAAAAAAGTCTTGAAAATATATTATAATTTATTTGAATTGAAAAAGGTCAGAAAATGCTATTTACATATCAATGGAGATAGCTACTGGGGGAAAACAAACAAACAAACAAGGCCAAAACAAACAAACGAAAGTCTGATATGGTATTACTAACAGGAATTCTGGCTGAAAAGATTTTATCCTGGAAGTAGGCCAAAGCTTAAGACAGCAGCCAGAACAGCAACCTGTCAAAAATGTTTAGATGGCAGCATCTAACTTCGGGACTTCAAGTACTTCAGTAGTAAGCTGATAAAAGTCTCTGAAAATCAATCCATAATACAGTGAGAAGACTTAAGACAATGACTTTTAAGCAAACACATATAACCATCTTGTGCCAGATCCTAACCCAGTATAAACAAAGACATCATTTTTATCTGGTGAAATTCGTTCACCTTATACTGTCGATCTCTTCTTCCAATTCTTTCTTCTAACTGAACTATTGAAGAAAACAAGTGATAACTAGGCCAATCCTAAATTTTCTGTAGCTAGCACCACCACCAGACAGACAAATCACCAGGCAAATGCTATTAAGAGAAACGCCTTTGTGTTTAAAGATGACGTATATACTGCAACAAACATGTCTCTACATTACTGCTCAGAACAGAAATGGCTACCATTTTTCAAAGGCCAACGTAGATCTTTCCATTTTAAAGGCATCTCATTTGCTCTGGATAATGAGCCAAGAGTAGAAAGATTATGTGTCATATCACATCTCCATCTTAATTACTTTTCCACAAAGAAAATGTAAAATAGGCATTATAATCCTAGCTTTTCCAGAACCTGCTACAAGTCTTTATAACAATACACTGGGCATAACTTTTCTGTCACCATTAATTCAGTCCTTTAAAATATCAAAAAAAAAAAGGAGGAAAACACACATGAGGCAAAGCACAACATGTTAGGAAATTTTATTTATGGAAAATGATTCTGCCAGTTAATTTGTTTCCAACAGGCCCAGGGAATAAGCAAGTCTAAACATTACAATTTCTTATAAAAAGCAAGGCTGGTCTCTGGAGATTTTTGACCCATGTTTTTTCACCCATGAGTTGACTTTCTGTAACCACTTAGCAGTGTTATTCATTATTGGTTTAAAAGGACCTTTCTGTGCAGTTAATTTATTGTACCCTCCAGCTTCCTAGCTCTTGACAATTTAGGAAACTATGATCATACACATTGCTGTTATAGCCCTCCATACTCTCTGGCAACTTTGCTTTCTACCAAATGCAATGGAGCTCATGTTTTGTTCTAAAGGTAGATGTGCAAACAGGTTTAAAATGGTATAACACAATGGTTAAATACAAACTTCAAGAATTATCATACAAAGAACAATGGAAACAGGAGCGTAATTCAAGCAGCAATGGTTTCTTTGCACTCATTTGCTGCATACATTTGCATCAAAGGAGGGAGCAGAACTTAAAATGATACACACCTGCAGGGATATATGTCATAAACCCACATCCACGTGAGTCTTTATGAATGGGCAGTGTCGGTATATCCATGTGTGGATGAAGTAGTAAAGGGTCAGAAAAAAGCATGTGAAAGAGATAGTCAGAGATATTCCTACCTATAAGCATCCCTGTGATTATTAGAGTATCAAAAATATATATCAAATCATAACAGAGTACAAATTCAGACCTCTACCTCTGATTAAGTATAAATTTCACACGCTTTACACTTCTCTTGAGTCCTTTGGAGCAAGCAGGACTTCTACTGTTTTTGGGAAAAGGAACGCAGGATTCCCCACTCATGGCTTGGGTAATCCTATTGTGAAATTATTCTGAATATACTGTAAGTTCACCTTGGCTATTGTGATTAATCAATGCAGTGCAACAGTGCCTTAACCAGCCACGAGTACATACCAACCATGAGTGAAAGATTCGAGTTGAACTCATGCCTGAAGACAAGGAAGGCTTGTTTGTTTGAAGCATCTTATTCTAGCACACACAAAATCAGGTTGCAGTTATATCAGAATGGTAACAGCCTGGTGGAAGAAGTCATTCTAAATATCTAGAAAATCAAATGGGTCAGCCCTTGGTGCTGTGCAGATGGAATTCTTCTGTATCTATAAAAATGTCTTCCCTTTGATAACCCACCCATATAAAGACCGAATGCAGTATATGAGAGCATCTTCCTAGCAAACAGCACAAGCATTTAGAAATCATACTAAGAAATGCATACTGCTCTTCCCTTCTAAGAAAATGACTCTTCGCTATTTCCAAGTAATTGTACTGAACTCATTTTCATCATATTTCTAAAATAATAGTCTCCTTGAAGATAGTCAGTATTTATCTGTCTTACCGGAACGATGGTGATGTTGTTCTTCTACAAACTCCAAGTCAAGCATTAGGTCATCTTCATCCAACTCACAGGAACCCAAGTTATTCAAAACATCCTAATACATATTAAATTAAAAACAAACAACAAAAGAAAAATAAGCATTTAGACAAATGGGTTAACCAAACTCTTCTACACAACAGAATGAAGAGTCAGACCTGGAAAATATGTTTAAGTTGCTACAGGAAGTTTTTCTATTAACATTGGACTAGTGAGAAAATGTATGTAATAACCATCCAAGTAGGCCATGTATTTGTTATGTAAGTAGGACAAGTATTTGTCACCATTCCCTGTTTTAGAGGATCTTGAACATTTAACTGAAAAAAAAAAAAAAAAGTAATGCTGTCTGTATTACTATTTTTTTTAAACTGTTCAATGATACCTTCTGCATTTTTCCAAGTTTAAACATAACTTTTTGTGAAGCATAAATGTTATTTTTAGCACAATATACAATTATCACTATCTGTTTTTCATTACATTTTGGCATTGTCTGCCAATATTATCGGAACAGAGATTTACTATTCTATTTATCCAAGACATAGAGAGATACAAGTTCAGAATAAACAGCAAATTCAGACATGAGCAATCAATTCATGAATTTTAAGTATTCATATGGGTAGTATAGAATTACAATGACAGAGAAGAAAGCCTGACTGTAAGGTGTAGCTGCTTAGGTCCCTATTCCCTCTTTGTAATTCATTTTGTTTGCTAAGTTTCAAACACAGACAGGTAAGGGAGGCTTATATAATTCAATCTTTGGAATTCATTATTTTTAAATGGGGGTGGGTTGTCTAAAATTAAAAGAAACTCAAGTTTAGTTTCTTTGCACTACACTTTTCTCTCCAGGATTTGCTTCTTGGAAGGTAAAGTAAGTGATTGTGCCTCAGGTAGACATCTTTACTCTGTGAGCTTATAGTCCATCAGTATCACCGTTCAGGTTTCATTTGTGGTCACAAAATGGCATTCAGTTTGGCCTCAATAAAGGCCTGTTCGGACAATCATTACTTGCAGCCATCCACAAGACAACAATCGGTCTCTAAGTAAGTGACCCACAAACATAGATAGCTCCATACAGGGAGCCCTGGCTGAACACAGCCTCTGCTCTCACCACTCAGAGAGGAACAAAGCGAACTGCTGGTAGCATGGCTGCAGGCAACCCACACCAGGACAGTTCACCTATTTATTGTTCTCCATTCCTATGCTCACCACAGGCAATTATGGAAAACAAGGAGAGGAGGCGATTGTTTTCTCTAGTCTCTACCAATTTAAAGAAGCTATGCTCAACAGATGAAAATAGAATTAGTAGTATCACATACAGTCAGGTAAGCATTTCTTCTGACATGATAATATCATGACATTCATAATCTTCTCCACAGTTCCAATGTCTAATCAAAAATACACATATTCTCCAGATAGTATTTTGTTTGAAAATCTACAAAACTACAACAGGCATGATCCGTAGCCTATTCCCCAGAGAAAAAATTCAGTAGACCCCCCCCCCGTCTTAATATGTTGGCACCCCAGACATCCCTTATGCTGCCCACTCAAATTTAAACCAAGGGACACTGGATTTCAGCATGCAAGAAGCCATGAATCAACCTGTTTGTGGGGCTAGAGATTGCTATAGAAATCTGCTGTAAAGAAAGCAGAGAAATGTAAGAGTAGTATACCTCAGACTAGTAAAAGCCCTTCCTGACCTCACTTCCAACAGTATTTTTTTCATGTTCCTTCTAATTCTTTCAAGTATTTTTCCCTCCATAAGAGATGTCAATTCTTATTCACACTCAAAGCTTACACTTATTCAACTCTCAAGTAATGATTTCTTTAAATTCTGTTTTCCACTATTTCAGAAACAGTGTACAGGCAACATAATAACTGTTTTTGCTTTCTTTCCCTAGCTTACTGCTAGCATGAGAATACCTCTTCTGAGATGCAGAACCCATTGTTAATGCTGTTATTGCATTTATAAATGCCGAGCACAGAAAGTGAGAATTATCAAGTGGAGAAACTTTCATACAAAGGAAAACACCCATCACATGTGACTACAGTCACATCAAGCACAGAACACCTTAATCCCTTTATCTTAACGTTCAACATTTAACTCAGAGATCTGCTAGCCAACCTTCTTCATAGTAACTATTTCTTTTCCTCAAGGTGACAAAACGTAGATATTCAATAATCAAATCATTTCTTACCATAGAAAACAAAAGCATGGTAATGAAAATGCAGTATGCAGATGCATTGTATCAGGTTATGGTATCTGATACCTGCAGAGATACATACTTATCTAGTCTGCATTTATGTTAACATAGAACAAAAACCCAAAGTAAAACCAGTTTTCTGATATTAAAAATAAAATAATTAAAAAAAAAAAAAAGACAAAAAAACTGTCTTTTCTATTAAATGGAAGTGGGAGAACACCTATTGCTCAAAGTTATAGATAACCGCAAATTTGAATCACTGTTGGAGCAAATTAAATACCAAAGACTACAAATCTCATTTAGGGCTTATGTGGATCCATTAGCAGCTAAGTATCTTTCAAAATAGCAACAAGACACTACGAAAATTTGTTTTCTTTTCTTTTTCATGTATTCCAAGAGACATGACTTAACCATCTCTAGTCCAACTGTTTTTACAAGCTGTCTTCCAAAAGGAGAATCAAGGATTATAGCAAGGTAAGATCAGAAAAAAATTAATGAAGTGGTGTCTAAACAAATTAAGAACTTTTTCTTCTATTTTGAAATTCCATTTTTAAATTTAGACATTACTAGGCACTCAAGGTTCACCAAAATGATGTATTAAACAACTCAGAGAAGGTAAAACATATCTTGTTCTATTGTTTTACTACTTAATAAAAGCATTCCAGTGAAAAGGTCCAGAACAATTCCTGCAATTTTTAAGCAGTATCTAAAAGTTTTTCATGCCAGTACTGGTTAAACGTAGAAAGCAAGCAGCACACAGGTTTTTTCTTTAAGTTGGAAATATTGTTCATATTACTGTTGACCAACTGAACCCATATTGATATTAATGCTAAACATCCTTTGAGGAACCATAACAATAACAATGAGCATGATTTCAAGGTAGTTCAGTATCTCCTACTCCTTGCGCATCATCATGCATCATCAGAAGTCTTGTGAGATTGCCTGCAATTTCCTTGCAATTACTGCAAAAATGTAGTGATTCACAGGCCTTGTCTTCTAAGCTGAAGAAACTCCACTGAGTAAGATGGACTAAAAATAAAATGTTGTGTACAAGTCTCCTCCTGCATAAAATTGCCTTTTAGGAAGGCCCTTGCTTCCAGTAACCTTCAGAGCAGAGAAAAATCATGCCCCATCTATCTGTTCTTGTCCTTGACTGGGAAGTTCTTCCGCATCCTGCGAGGCTGGTGTGTACCCTGCTCCTTACAGCGACATCTCTGCTTATCCACCCGATGTCTTCCCCATGCAGCTGTAACCCCCTTGTCTCCCCTTTCCTAAGCCTCTCTGACTGTGCCAACAACAGTAGACAAGATAAAAGCGATAAAGTTTTATTCTGATACTTATTTTTCTCAGAATTAACTAAACAAACAAACAAACCAACACTCTTTCCTCAGGAGTTTGCTTGTTCTTTATAAAAGAACAATTCACAAAACTGGGAACAAACAAAGCAGCTGCTACCCACCACCACAGGAATGAACACTTGCCACGGTGAGCTTCTCTATCTGCTAGATGTGTCAACTCTGCCAGTTTAGTGGCTTCCTTATTGTCATCCACCACTGAGGAGGAACATTTGCTTGCAAGGAATCACTCCCCAGAGGCAAAAGAGGTACAAACAAACTCATGAATGCATAAAAGCACATCCAAGCAGAGGAGCATTGGTAAAGTTCCGACTTCTGTCTTCACAGTAATATTTTCTGTAATTACATAGATATAAAACATAATAGAAGGTCCCTAGAAGGATCTGCTTAATGCCACAGTTCAGCAGTACTGCTCTGAGACATGCCAATGTATTCCACTCCTATGCCTCCTAGCTAGGAGTTTCATCACTCCTTGCAACTCCTTTGTTGATATGACAATTGGTAACATCTGTAATTTCTTAAGCTTAATACCTTTTGACCCTCTCCCTGCTCTCCCCCTCACTACTGCTACTACACTCTTTGAAGAGCAAGGCAATTAAATTAAAAAATAATAATAATAATAATTAAAGAGGGACTGAGAAAATAAAAGAGAGAGATGAAGCCCTAAACCAGCATTCAAAGAGAATAGTTTTAAGGCATTGTTACATAAAGAAATGAACGTTTTCATCAAGGTTCCAAGGAAAGGTCTATTTATGGTGACATATTTATTTGTTCCAGAAGGTAAATCATTTAGCAAGGGCAGAAGCTCTGCAGCAAAACCTTCTTATTTAGTTTGTAATAGCCCCTTTATAAGCCCTGAGACATATTTCCTTCTTCTGTGTCTGCTTCCTACTTGAATTCTAGCCCCATTCTGCCTTTAAAATGGATCAGGAAATAACATGGTGGTGTTTTTTTCCTTCCAATTTATCTAACCATTTTGTATACCTCAGTGTCTCTCCCTCTGTGGTGGTTGCATTAACAACTACAACACACCCCTGCATCAACACAGGCTGATCAGCCACTGTGGAGGCAGCACTCAGCAGCATCTGCTTCCTTGAGCAGAACCTGTATGCAAAGCTCAGTATAAAACAACTTTGAGCACATCTCCATCCAGAGTCTTTACACGCTCTTTTTGTTACAGCACTCAAATGCATGTAATCTAGTGTATCTATTCTGACCTTCATTGCTGTTATTTTAATAGACCAAGACCTAAGATGCAGAAACCCAAAGGGAAGTTGGAATTTTCTTAGTTGGAAGAAGAGAGAAATGGACCGACGTTATCTGAGAGAAGGTGTGAGTATACTGAAGTTACCATTTGTCTATCTCTCAGGTGTCATTTTTCCAGTTTTCCTGTTCAAGACATGCTTCAGCCCCAGTTTCCATACTTCTCTTTCTAACTTTGACATGGTGAAATACTATGGCTATGTAAACAAGTTTACATTTAAACAAGAATTTAACAATTATATTTACAATATTAATAATGTGGAAGAAAAAACAGTAACTTGTACACTGTTTCAGGTTACTTTTGATAAATGTAACAGTACATCTGTTCTTTGATGGCTGTAGCAGAACACAGCATTAACCCAAGAATATTTCAGTAGAATATTTCAGTAACTTTTCAGTAAGTATTTTTGCACTGAAAATTCTTTCAGCAAAACAAAAGGTGTTTAGCTACAGTTTTCCATCCAACTATTAGGTATCTTACTCAAAGCTCATTGGCACCAGTGGTATTCAGTTTAGTTTTAACTGGGTCCAGATGTTCTTAATAAAGAAATAGGACTTCAGACTAGTTTAATTATAAAAGATATGCAGTAGTTTGTATGGATATAGCTCAGGAATAGCTAAAATATTCCAGGAATAGAAACATACTAGAAATATAAGTCCTTCCATCCAGGCAGTATAGTAAATTTACCCAGGATTGCTGAAGGAGGCTACCTACCTATCCTAGTTCCTTCCCTATTTCTGTCTTTCTTCCTAGTTTTCTTTCTTGTATTCACTCCAAGGAAATCTTAAGTGTAATATATGTGTTCTTGGTCCTTTTCCAAAACAGTAAAGTATTTCAATGTTTTTAGCCCTATTCCAACCTAGAGTCTACAACTTCTAGAAAGTTTGAAAGCTGCAATAAATAAGAAGAGACTTAGTAATAAGTACATATTAAATTCCCAACATAACAGGTCTCACTTCTACTGTTAGGCTTAATTAAACAACAAAAACCAAATAACATTTTCTTTATGAAACACCTTTTATTGTTGTTTATTATTATTATTACTCCAAATAAACAGTTTAAACATATAAATAGCTAGTAAAATTACTGCTTGTGGAATTAAACCATACTCATTTAAAAACTGACTACCCTGATATTCAAAAATGACAATAAGACATGCATATGAATATACAAATGTACTAAAGCATATTATTTCATCAAACAATGCAATTCAGTTCCAAAATGGACCTTACAAAATCATATAAATTGCACAACATATATAAACAAGGTAGGGCAAATCCATACAGAACTGAACACTAACAACTAATATTTGAACAATTGCTAATTTAGTAATTCAGTATATTAACTAATATACTGAACCATTGGCTCTAGGTGTGAAATCTGCTCATTTAAAAAATCCAGAAATCAATGGAACCAAATTTTAAAAATCATTTATTTATGTTTACACACATTTTTATTCTTGACTTCCCTCTCACACACCATTGATATAATAAAGTAATAGCAAGGTCCTAACTGCAGCTGACACAGGTTCTCTGCCATAACCAGCATCTTCAGAGAGTTGCATGCATTATTTTGTAATTTTATTTTAATTAACATGCAGTCCATAGTCAATATGGTGTTCAATAGCTTGTGCTTCCTTTCATTTTCTGTGCTGGTATCTTGAGGGAGATTCAGCTCTGACAACTTTTTTGTGTTTAAGCAAAGGGATGTAGGCTGTTCTCTGATCAGTACTTTTGTATATTCACACAAATGTTGCCACTGGGACCTGGCATTTTCCCATGGTTTTCACGGTTCTATTACACAGGTGTCAGAGATTTCCATTTCATTACAGTATGGTGATATTCCAACAAAATCTTGACTATTGCTTGGAGATTGTTCAAGACCTTTGAGATCTTGAGGTCCAGTAAGCAACTTAATGCTGCTACAAGGCTGAAGCCCTTACATGTTCACAGTTACTCAGTTCATAGATATTTGTCAGACAAATATGGCTGAAGATGCCACCCACAGAAGTCACTGAATGCTAACTTGGGCAATACACACAATGATACAACCTTACTATCATGAGCTTGAATATACTGAATACATTTCGTTAACATTGCTTTTGATTAAGCTTTGCATCTGTATTCCTGAAGAACAAACATGAGACCAAGACCTGCATTCATGTCTGTGTGTGCCTATGTAAAATACTGCTACCAGAATCCAAACCAAGAAGAGGAGCTTTGGTCATGGGAGTACCACTCTGAAACATAGTTCTGCAGCAGCAGCTACATCCTATATGGACATACATGTATTTTAGAAAATTCCTAAAATCCAGGGGAGTAACTTTTAAAACTTTTTTTTTTTTTTTCCTGATACAATAGCCCATGTCTCATTTTCATAAGCGATTATGTGAGAATCACTGGAATTTCAAAGATTGCTTAGAACTACAAGAATAAAAACCACTTTTCAAAAAATACTTTGAGTTCTGTTTTGTTTTCCTGTCTCCCTGTGTTGGCCATCTTTCTGAATCATACTCTTCTGTGCTATTGTTCTTAACCATTTTCTGAACACAGGTTTTCAAATCTTATTGTCTGTTTTTTTGTGTGTGTGTTGTGTGTTTTTTTTTGTTTTGTTTTCCAAAATATAAGGGCTTACTGCTCATGCCTCCCAGTACAAATGAGGCACTAAATGTGGTTTATTAAATTCCTCTTTGGAAGAAAAATAGCCTGTTATTATATGTATAGTACTATTTTTGTATTTAATATTATAGATTCCTTTTTTTCCCTCCGTAGAAATACATGTGGAAGGCTATTTGAGATCAATGCTTTTGAAAGAACACAAAGAAAACACACTCTAGGGAGAATAATTTGATTCTTTTGTAAGAACATATGTATGGCAATTCACCTGTATCTGCTCAGGGTCACTGCATATCTGATGCCGGAAAAGATCAGAATTAAATATTTCAAGTCTCAAATGATTTCTAGAGATTGCCAAAAGATAGCACTTCATCAAAATTGTACTCTGCAAAGAAATGTGGTGTACAATCAGCATAAGAATGAAAACTCTGAGATATACTCAAGGAAATGAAAGACCTTGAGCTATTTAAAGTAATGTTAACTCCTAGAACCGTACCTGAATAATTCATGGACATAATGAAGTATTTCGCCTTCTGCACTCTCCCACATACTTCAAAAGGAAAATGAAAATACATGAAGCCTTGCAAACAGAAACCCTGCCAATGGTATAAACGTCTCTGCATCAAGTGTAAAGTTTCTGGATAACTTTCATATACCAAGAGCAGCTTAAAAGTATTCTTTTCTTTTGAATAGCACCACCCAAAAAGCTTATTATTCCCTAGTCACATTAGAAAAGGTAAAAAAAAAAAAAATAATAATAATAATACATCTTGTAATGGTTGGCAAGAACACTCTTTTTGTAGCTAATGTGGAAATTCACTTATAATATAGATGAATGTGCCCTTCAGACCCAAAGACAGAGGATTATTAGTGGAGAAAATTGTCCAAGTACAGAGCTACTGCTCCTCAAAATATTTTTTGCACACAGTTCTGGCTGTGCAAGGGAAGCATACCGTCTTCCATCCTACTCTTGTTTCTGCCCTTTTGATTCTCTTTGTGCATTAAATCAATGTCTGTAATGATGCTCCTTTTGCCTGATCGATTATAACTAATGGACTCTCCTAACTTCTCAGTTTGCACTGACCATATGGGGTTCACTGCTGCAATACAGTCTTCCTGCTGAAGCCACAGAAATACAACACAACACAAAGCTTGAGCACCTCTGGTGGCAGGAGCTGACAGTGCTCCTGTCAGGCCATACACTGTGAAGTCAATCAGGATCAAACCAGAGGGAAGTGACACCTGCCTTCAGAAGTTCATGGGTGAAAGAGTGAGCAAATAACATGTTAATATACAGCACCAACAGTCACTCTACAGTATTAACCAACTTTCCTGTCATTAGAGCAGCACATACATGAACCATACTTCAGGGTACTGTGATGTGACCAGCACCTTCCTCGCCCTCCCATCATAGACCTGCAGCTCTTCTTCCTGCATAGCACCTGGAGCTGCTGCCAGCCCACCTAAACACATTTTCTGCTGCTTGGTCATCCAAATGCTACAGTACTGCTGAGGATAATGTGCAGATGAAAGCCAGAAGTGGATGAACATACTACAGTACTGATCACAATGAAGCAGTGTTATCTGCCCCTACAGGAATACTTTTGAACACCAGTGGATTCACCTTTGCACACGTAACCAATTATACAATTAGTATTTTACTTGCACTCATATGTATGTATACAAAAATAGAGAGGCAATGACCAGTGCATATGATTTTTGTAACACCATAACACCACTAAGAGTGTAATTAATAAGAGTGCATAAGTAACTTATAACGAACACATCAAGCAAAGGTATATAAATAATAAATATATAAATAATAATCAACTCCAAATATTCAGAGACTTGTGGCATAGTTGCACAAACAGTGTACAGCAAAACACACAACCAAACAGCCTGTAAGATAACAAGAGAGGAGGCAGAACAGGCAGGAAAGGTGTGTGATGGAACAGGGCAAGTCCTGGTTCCAAAAATAAGATGACCTATGGGAGAAGCAGACAAGGTCCTCACCCCTTCTTTTCAGGGAGGAGGCTGAGAAGCACAAAACCACCAAGGATGAGCAAGGTATGTGGAAAGAAGAAGCTGCACACTTAGGTTCCGGTTTCCAACATCAGAGAGCGCAGGAGCTCGGCTGCCGCTGCCTCAGTAAGGGAGATGTCAAGGACCATAACCATCACCAGTACCCACACCCTGGCAAAACTGGACTCATTTGCCAGTGTCTAAACAGCCCCCTTATAGCAACCTCCAATTCCCAAACTTGCAAACATGTATGCAAAGGTTCGTATACCCATTTGCAACACATGAGCTAGCTGCACAGGCAAACAGCTCTTAGAGAACCAGGAGGGAACAGATGCCCTCAGCCTTTAAAATTTACTATTTTTTATGATTCTGTTAAAGTATTCAAATGAATCCATCTTCAAGTCAACTACCAGATAAGAATCAGTTCTTAACAAAGCAGCACTCACTTAACATTGAATTAAATGTCAAGCAGTAGAATATCAAAGCAAAAGCCACATTTAAAATGTGTACATGCTTCTGTGCACCAGAAAGCTCGAGATTTGAGTCTGTGAATAAAAGAAAAAGAAAACAAAAACATTTCAGTCAGAGGCACTTTTTTGCTTGTTTGCCATTTTTTTTTCCAAATAATTCTGAAGTGCTGAGGTTCACTTTCATTGTATAATGACAACAGGATTTTCTGCATTTGAAAGAAAAAAGGTGTGAACATTTTTCATACATCAATCTCTAATTTTCACCAACAGAACTCTAGAAGAAAAATCTTTTGTTGAGAAAGGATAAAAATGCATTCAAAGAAATGCAATAAAGCTTAAAATGACCAAATAAAGCCTTAATAGATTTTTTTTTTCCCCAGTCATACACACACATGCTTTTCTCTCAGCAGATGGATACATCTGCAGCACATAATTTGCTTTGTGGATTAGTTACTGCTTTTACAGCTTTTGTAATAGGCAAAGCACTATGCGAGCATTCTAGTACAGTCATTATCATCATATAGCTTTGGGAAAGTTTTCTACATCTCCTGTGCCAGATTTTTGTGCCAGACACAGAGAAAGCTCCTTAGGTATCTCTGTCCTGCATTTACATAGAACACAATTCAGACTGTTCTGTATTTGCATGCACTTTAGGGATGTGTGTTCAATAGGTCATTCAATGCATGGATTGGTCAGGTAAAACACTAAAAACATTGAAATTAAACACATAACTTACGGCTAAACCTTCTGGCAACTAGAGACTTCTGGCTCTGTCCTGACAACACCCAAGTCAATGCTTCAGCCAACATCTAAACAGTCAAAAATCAAACGTAATCAATCTTGGAATTCATTTTCATTTTTGGCTTTTCTTTGCCAGCAGTATGCAGAGGGAAAAAAAAAAAAAAAAAAAAAAAAAAAGGATGTAACCACATTACCACATTACTAGTGAGGTTTAGTGTCCTCCCTAAAATAGAAACATTTAAATTCAGGGGATACAAGAGGCAGAACCTTAGCATTTACAATCCTGATAATCCACCACTGCTCACCACTGCTCTGAAAGGCAAACCTTGGCAATTTCTTTCGAGAATGTTGTTCTTCTGACAAAACACAAAATAACAATTCCCCCTCTGCCACCATCCCTGTATTGACAGTGGAATTTAAACCCCATTTCTCCAAACAAAATCAACATTGCTTACAATGTGTTTTCAGTATTTCTGAAAAGCAATGCAGAAAAAAGTATATGCAAAGGTATAGCAAGCTCAAGATTTGATCTGTTATTCTTGCAGGTAATCTTCCCACAAAATGTCACTGTTCTAGTTGTGTCATCACAACTCTGCTTGTGATGGAGTCAGCAATTTTGGATGCTAAATGAAGATAACCCATTTTATAGCTTGAGCATTAATTTATTTCTAAGAAAAGACTATAAACTTGCCACGTATGAAAAACTCAAAAATTTCCTAAACATATGTTAAAACAAATATTTTTGTCCAGTAACAAGAAAATGTAATACTTTTTTCCTCACAATACAAGCCAATTTGAGACTGAATCTTCTGTTTCTAATTCTAATTTGTAGCCTGTAATATTGGTGATAAATCACTAAAAACTGAGCCCTTTAAATCAAACCACAAGTGACCCTTTGCTATGGCATCATTAATGCAATAACATAATAGATATGCTATTGCTAATATTATTTGAATTCTTTCTGTTTCCATGGTAACTTTGGCCTACAGCTGCTCCGGTAAACAGGGTTTTAAATCATTCTTTGAGAAAGGCTTCTGCTGAAATGTCATTTTTCCGCTACCGAATATTTTCCCCAGTTTCTTTGTTCTGTTCTTTTTCACAAAGAAAAACTGTAAAGGCAATTACTGACTTTTTTTTTTTAGTTATTGCAGTTGAATGGGCAGTGAAGTGGGAACTTCAGGAAACAAGGCATCCTATAACAAGATTCACCTAACATCAGATCAAAATGTAATATTCCACCTTGGAAAGGCACCTAAATCTCAGAGAGACTAAGAAACATGTCCCCTTGTCAGACATACTGCAATGCATAGATTTTACAGGCTTTGTTGCTACTCCTCTGTACTTTTAAAATTTTAATGCTTAAAAGGACTCTCTCAGTACCTGTGTGCACATTTTCTTCTAACAAACATCTAGCTCCCTAGACATTAGAGTGGAAGAAAAACATGAATACCTATAGAATGAGTGTAAAGCCTTTCCCCATGATTTATACAAGTGTTTAAATTGAATGGGTAAGGCTGGTTTGCCATGCACGTGCAGCTTAAGGAACAGAAAACTATAAGAGTATCAGTCACCTGGCTTTTATATCTGAATTCACAAAAGGCCAAACCAGTAGATTCAGCTGCCAGACACCTTGCCAACCAAAACTACAGAAAACTTACAGAACCTGGCTGTGTCATAGTATTTGCCCCTACAAATTTGCTGATTAAGTCAGCATAAAATTAGCTTTCTAAAAAATACACACTGGGCTTGCCACAAAGCAAAACACAAAACCTATTCTTCGTTCTGCTTATGGGTCTTTTACCTGCAATTCTATTTCCATTTATTTCTACTCATTGTGTGGCTTTGCAGTTTAAATGGCATCTGCAAGATTTCTCCGACGGTGCCCATTCTTCTCATAAACCTAACAGAAATACTGTGCATATAATATAAAATGGCAATGAAACAGCATATTCTAGGTTTAAAAGGACAATGAATGAAAATATGCACTCACTTAATAAGTAAATCACTTATTCATTGAAGGCTCTCTGGATTGCCATTAAATATCATGTATCAAATCATAGAATTCCTCGTCTTAAGCACACAAGTGTGCTATTTGAACAAAAGGAGATGGACTGCTTATTACACTAACTGACAAGTTAGATGTCAGACCTTAGAAATTTAGGAAAGGCTTAGCTTTACTAGAAAGTACTCCAAAGCCCTTTGCCACTAATCAACATTTATGCATCTTCAGCACAGAAAACAATTGAAACTCTTTGAGGTCACGGTGACACTGTCAGAAACTTTCTCAAATCATTACCAAAAAGGACTGTCATTATAATGATTTTCACTTGCCATTAATTCCCAGCTGCCTAATTTAGTAGGGTAGAAAGCAGTCCCCCCAGTACTAATTGGAATAAATTTTTAATTTAATAGTCTAATGCGTTCCAGTTTTTTTCTCCTTTCAGTGAATCAATGCTCTCATTATTTGTTAGTAGCTAGACATTGAATACATACTGTTGAGAAGCCTAAAATAAGATGACAGCTTCTTGGTCAAAAGTCTAAGTTTAAAAACAATCAGCAATACATACAGTATAAGAGTAGGTTTCTTTAGAACAGTTATTATTTTCTTTTAGAAAGGGGTGAAATTTAGTCTTCTGTTTTGAATAGAATAGGAGTATGTATAGGTTCAGTTAAAATAATGCTGTTGTTTCATTCCCACTCCAAATAGCAAAGACAAAAATTGCAGACTTGCTCAGCATTAAGAATAGATTTTTAACCTATAATGTGAATAAATAGAATCCTCAAGTAATAAGTTTCAGCAGGGCCATCGCAACAAACTCACCTGGAGAATACTTACTAAGACAAGATATTCAGCATGTAAAAACACAAACTTGATCCTCAAATTTATGCTAGAAAAACTTTAGATTCTTAAACGAGATGTGTCCTCAATGTCTTTGTAGTCAAGACATTAAAGAATCACAGAATCACAGAATTTCTAGGTTGAAAGAGACCTCAAATTCATCGAGTTCAACCAGTGGCCCCATCGAGTGAGGGCCACATTCTGCTCCCCATCCCCTTCCGCCAGCTCAGGGTACTGGCTATCCAGAGAACAACCACTGTTGCTGCTAAAGACTGAGGCAAAGAAGGCATTAAGCACCTCCGCCTTTTCCTCATCTCTCATCACAAAGTTTCCCCCTGCATCCAGTAACGGATGAAGATTCTCCTTAGTCCTCTGTTTGGCGTTGATGTATTTGTATCAACGATATTAGTGATATGGTTTAGTGGAGGACTTGTTAGTGTTAGGTCAGAGGTTGGACTTGATGATCTAGAGGTCTCTTCCAACAAGAAATTCTGTGATTCTGTGAAATGCCAGGACTTTTCAACTAAAATGGAGAGAGGTTTGACAACTCTATCAGCCAGTTCCCTCAGGACCCTGGGATTAATGTCATCAGGTCCCAAAGACCTGTCCCTGCTGAGATCCATCAGGAGGTCTTGAACCTGCTCTTCACTTACAGTGGGTGAGACTTTGATCTCCCAGCCTCCACCTATGGGTTCAGGGCCATGAAAGACTTGGGAAGCCCGTCTACCAGTGCAGATGGAGGCAAAGAAATTGCTGAGCACCTCAGCCTTCTCCACTACTGTTGTTACCAATCACTCAGCTAGAGAAACCCGTTCCTAGGAGAAGAATTTAGCCACCTATCATCGCTTACACACTCCTATTTTTACCCCTCCCTCGGTCTATTTTCACAAATATTAGAGGTGCGTGGTGGCCCTCGGGGACTCCTCCTGTCACCCCAGCACAGCAGATCGAAGGCAGCTGGGTCCTCTCTTGTGCTCTTCCTCGAGGCTCTGTGCAGAAGGGGCGGCGCCTCTGGCACAAGTGCTGGGGGATGGGAAAGAAACAGACACACACAACCCCTGAGAATTAGCAACACAGTGGTTTATTGGCGGGACGTTCTGCAGGTAGGCATGTCCATGGTGTTTGGGGGCTCCATCGCAAGCTAATGCTTGCGATGGAGCCGGCGCGACGACGAGTAGGGGACTAGGCGGGCACTCTTGCGACGCTCCTTGTGCGCTTGGAGAGTAGAGAGCAAGGACGCGCCGCGGGGGTCCCAGCTCAGTTCTGGCGGAGGCGGATCCACCTCCATCGGCTCCTCCTCGTCTGCTGGCGGATCCGTCTCCATCGGCTCCACAGTGTTGGGCAGAAGGCAAAGCCAGTCCTTGCCTGGCACTGCCCAAACGGGCTGTCGTCCACTTGGCATGTTTTCAGCCCAGGGAGCAGATCCAGGGGCTCGTCCGCTTGCACTCCTTGGTGCCATGCCTCCGTTGGCTTGATTTTCCTTCGTGCCACCACTGCCGGCATCTGATCTGTGGCCGTGGCTGGGTCCTGCACTGCTTTCCCTGGCGTAGGAATGCCTGTGCTCCCCGTGTCTCTCTGCCCGATAGTCCTCCATTTGCCCCTTGCCACTGTGGTGGCTGTGGGAACGCCCAGGGCCCCCGTCGCTGTGTGGTGGTGGGGATGGCCTGTTCCTCGCATCGCTGCGGTGCCAGTGGTACCGCCGGTAGCTGTCTGGGCTTGCTCCATGGGCACGCCTCTGCTCCGTGTGGCTGGCTGGCTGATGTTCCTGCCTTCGCCTTGTGCCATCGTGGCGTGAGCTGGAAGACCCATTCCCCCAGTCGCTGTATCGTCTAGGGGAAGGGCGACTCACGGCTTGGACTTGCTGGTGTCGGAGCCCGTCCTTGCTTGGTCCTGGCTGCACGCGATGCCTTCCCTCAGAAGACCTTTCAGGCTGGGGTGCCGAGCCACGGGATCGTTCACTTGCACGCCAAGATCCCGTGCCACTGCGAGGTGGATTTGCATTTGCAGCTCCAATGCTGCCGTCAGGTTTCTGCCCATGCCTGGATCCTGCGCTGTGCTGGGGACTCTGGGCACGCCTCTGCTGCATGGGGCCGTCTGCCCAATAGACGTACCTTTGCTCCTTGCCACTGTAGCGCCTCTGGGAAGGCCCAGGCCCCCCGTCGTTGCGTGGTGGAGGGGATGGCCTGCTCCTGGCATCGCTGCGGTGCCAGTGGTACCGCCGGTAGGTGTCTGGGCTTGCTCCATGGGCGCCCCTGTGCTCCGTGTGGCTGCCTGCCCGATCTTCCTGCCTTCGCCCCATCCCGTCATTGGGTGAATTGGAAGGCCCATGGCCCGAGTCGCTGTCTCGTTTAGGGGAGGGGTGGCGCACGGCTTGGCCTTGCTGAACTTTGAGCCTGTCCTTGACGAGTCCTGGCTCGATGTGATGCCTTTTTTCCGTGCACTTTCTTGGCTGGGGTGCTGAGCCGTGGGGTTGTTCATTTTCACGCCCAGGTCCTGTTCCACTCTGCGCCTCCTTTCCGTTTCTGGGCCCCATGCTGCCATCTTCTTTCTGGCCGTGCTTGGGCCCCACGCTGCCTTGCGCGTTGTTGTTGCGCCCGCGCTCCTGGTGGTGGTCTGGCCGCTGGTCCTGCTGGCTCCTCACGCTGCCATTTAGACTGGAAGAAGGCCCAGGCCCCCTGTCACTGTGTGGCTGGGGGGCCGGCCTGTTCCTCACATCCTTGCGGTACCCATGGTACCGCTTCAGGGTGTCGGTGGGCTGGGTGCCTGAGCTGCCTTGGGCACTGGTGTCGGTCGTGCCGCCGGCGCTCTGCCTCCACCCATAACTCTTCTCCATCTCCTTCTCCTTAACAGCTGCCTTCGTCACTACTGGTGCTCGCTGGGCCTGCAACGCTGCCCGCTCACACCAACGAGGGCCGCCTCTCGCCTTGCTGCTTTGGCTCTTCCTCCTGCCGCCAATGCCGGCTCTCAGAGGGCCTCGAAGCTCAGCGAGTGCCGGACCAGCGGCGGGGGTCCGCTTTTATAGGGCCCGCAGCAAGGGCGGGGCAGTGGTGGCCACTGTGACCTCAGGAAGCCTCTGTGATGCAGGGGCCCGTGCGTGGCCAGTTTGGGGTGGCTGAGGGCCCCTTGTGTGGGGCTGGCTTCCCCGGGCCGTTTGGCTTGCCAGAGACAAAGGCTGCCCCTCGGCCACAGGGATTGCCCTCCACCTCGCATCCTGTGCCCTGGGTTTATTTTTAACGCTGCTTTTTATGGAATTTCATTCTATTGTTTACGGAAAAGAACAAAAGCGCGGTGCATCTTCAGCCCCAATGCCCATGTGTGCTTTATCCTCTGAGTGAAGAACTTCTTCCTCACATGGCATGTAGTCTAAATCTCCCCTCCGTTTGTTCAAAGCCATTATTCCTTGTTCCATCACTACCCTCCCTGACAGAGCCCATCTCCAGCTTTCTCTTAGGCCACTTTTATGGGTTAGGTTAGGTGGCACAACTACAGGACATCGCAAATTGCACCCTTATCTGCCTTGTTCCACATGATGTTTTCCAGCTCAGGCTCTAGCCTCTCATCAGTGTAGCACAGAATCATAGAAACATTAGGGTTGGAAAAGACCTCCAAGATCATCTGGTCCAACCATCACCCAACCACCGAGGTCACCCACTAAAGCATGTCCCTGTGCACCAGGTCCAACTTTTCCTTGAACACCCTCAGCGACAGGGACTCGACCGCTCCCCTGGGCAGCCCGTCCCAATGCTTGTCTGCTCTTGCAGGTATTAGCAATTCAATGGCTCTCTAATGAACACTCTGACCCTATCATTGCCATTCCTGTTGAACCCCAAAAAATATTGGTAAATTTTCTTATTGATACTAGGACCCAAATGTCAGTAATTACGCACGAGACAGCACAAACCCTGAACAGAACACCTGGTCAACGCAGGGTTAAAATCACGGGAATCAATGGTGTGGAAAAACAATGCCCCACTGCAAAAATTTCACTCTGTTTGCCAGAAGAACAAAAATTTACCAGGGTAGAAGTATTAGTTGGTTCTGCATACACAAATATTTTAGGATTTGACATACTGCATGGTCATATGTGGAAACTCCCTGATGGAACTGTGTGGAGTTTCGCGACACATCAAAGGGATTCAGGCACTGTGAGACTAAGCCTGTTACAAACATCCATACCCTTATCCCCTGCTAAAATCATTAATGATCGGCAATATCTGTTGTCAGCAGCAGCACTTATGGGGATTGACGCGGTGGTAACAGAATTGAAAAAAAGAGACATTATTAAAAGGACCAATTCACCTTACAATTCACCAGCGTGGCCAGTAAAGAAACCAACCAGGCAATGGCATTTTACAGTGGAATACAGACAGCTGAATGCTAACACTACACCTTTGACTGCCACAGTTCCAAACATGGCAGAGATAGTGAAAGCCCTCTGTGTTTCTAACAGTAGCAATAGTGCTAACTACTCCCTAATATTTCTATGCATGGGAAATCAAAGATTGCTATTTCACTCTCTTTCTAACCCTGCCGGTTGAATACAACCGAGCATATTTTATTTTCTTTTGTGTTCACAGGAACCCTGAGCAAACTGTATAGGGACAGCTGGAAGATGACGAATCAACAGTTTGGATTAATGATGCTATGCTTTACCCCGACCTTGATGCAATTACAGACCTTAAAGGAAACTTAGCTACTGTGGCTGTGCATGGAGCTGAGGTGTTTCACCATGGCATGTAACCATGTATTGTCACAGTATAGCACAGTCACTGGAACATCTCAAAACAGAAAGGACCTAAATCTCTCTACTTTAGTTCTACATGGAAACAAAATATTTTCAAAAGATGAATGGAGTTGGAACAGTTCTCTAAGAATGGCTGAACTTCAAGCCGTGTCTGGACAGACAATACAAATTGGTTGCCGAGTAACTAACCGATCCGCTTATAATCGGCCGACTCAAAATAAGACAGTTTCCAAAATAACTGAAACAATTTTACTTTCACCAAACCTATAATTGTGTACTGTCTTTGGGGTTACAGAGGCACAGAATTACTATTTGAATTCATGGTCAAAGGATAAGAAGCCTCTGCCCCTGCAGATATTTGAAAACGAACCGACTCAGCCTCCCATTGGTCTAACTCCTTCCATCTTCAACACAGGTCCTTACATGATTACAAAGGTGGGACAACAACAAATTCTCTTTAACCCTAGTTGGTCCCTAAAAAGGGTAGAGCTAGCGCTGCACATTAATATCTCTGAAATTAACTCAAAATGTACCACCTTTCTGAGAACTGCCTACACCGGCTGGTTAGCATGGTTACATGGACGTTCTCTAAAACAATCTCAGCGCGTGCCACGGGATGCAACTGGGTTATTAGGGAACAGGATTAGGTGTGTTAAATAGAATTGATGCTGAGGTCTTCATGAGTAGAATAACTATGACTACAGATGACCTAAGGAGACGGGAACAACCAATAAAATCATCCTTGTTGGCTTTAGGAGCTAATCAGTGGCTTCTATCAGATGTTTTTCCCCACTGGGAACAAACTGAGGAAAATGATCATCAATTAATTGTAAATGCCCTTGGAAAAGCCCAAGGCAATACCTCCCTTGCCTTGAGCTGCATCCAAGCGCAGTTATGGATACAATCTGTAGCAGCAGCTATTATTAGAGAGGGAGAAGGAAAAACTTTGCCCACTGAAATTTGAAAACTGATTTGGGATAATGCTTCAGAATTTGAAAAAGAGTTTCAAGCATGGTGGCAATTAGTCAACTTTACCCATTATGCAGAAAATGATAAAATTGTTGCCTTTATACTTACTATAAGTAATGCCACCATATACAATGTATATCCAATCATTGCATTAGGACTCAATCATAATGGAACTATACTTTATCCTAAAGAGCATAAAGTATGGGCCTATCAAAAGGGAGGAAAGTGGCAAACAATTGATGTAAATTGTGTGAACAAAAAGGTTTCATCTGTGAAAGTAACACGCTGGAATCTCAAGACATTTGTCTTGACACTGAGCAAAATATTTGCCACTTTGAGATACATCCTAATGAAACCCTTGAAACTGTACTTGTATATATTGGGAAAGGTTGTGTTTGTATGAGAACTCATTGTGATTCTATAGTAGTAGATAATACGGCGGTAGATACCAGTAATCACTCTAACGTTTGTGTTTGCAATTTTACCAAAATTCTAGGATGTGATTTTAAATACTCAGTTCCCGTCACTTCTTACCAACTTATTGCATCTAATTATATTCTGCTTCATGAACTGCTGCCTACTCCTATTGGAATGAACCTCACCTTGGTGAAGAAATTGCTGGTACATGAGGACCTGAAGCAGCTGATGACACAGGTCCGAGAAAATGGACAAAAGACTCTGATTACTGTCCATCATGATGCACAAGAAATACATCGAGTGATGGAAAGAGTAAAGAGAGATGAGAGACACCGTTGGTGGGACACTTTGTTTGGATGGTCGCCAGCTGCCAAGGGAATCTTCAACAAGATGCTTCACCCTGTTATTGTTCTGCTAATACTCACCGTATTATATTTTATACTGACAATTAGTTTCTATGTTAAACTCTGGTTTATGATGAAACGTTTAGCATCCCTACACAATGTACATACACTCGATAAACCTCATTCCGAGGATGTATGTGATATCCCCGACATATTCCAACCGTCGTGAAGCTTGAGTGACTACAGTCACGGGGTGGATTATGTGGTGTAAATGCCTGAAGTAACTAGGAAAATAAAACTAACATTCACATTTTTAAGGAAAAGGTACAGCATTGAAGAGGCTTTCAGGGTAGGGCATAACTGCATTACCTGAGTGTTCCCTAGGCTCCCAACCTTAGATGCTATCGCGCTGGGGAAACTTGGTGTGCTAGCCCTAAGGAACAGCACGGAGCGGAGAGTGGAGTGGAGACACCACGGCTAGGCTCTCTAATCAGGTGGGGCCTCGATTGTTCTTGTGCACAAAGATGCACTTTTTGCCACCCTGAGCCAAAGACCTGTCATGTTTTCACAAATGCTGTACCCTAGTGTACTTTTTGCTCATTATAGTATCATTATAATACCAAAACACACCTCCATCCCAAAAGCTACCCACCTCCAAGGTGCAACCACCCCTCACTAAGCATGCGCCCTGAATTTCTCGGAGCCTATTACTTTAAACGGAGACGGGAAAACTTTACACCAATCATAACTAAGGTATGTATGACTAGAGCCACTCAAGCTCCACCTAGAAGATAGAAAATAATATAAATTGACCCAAGAGAGAGGGGATGTTAGGGAAGATACCACCGTCAGGGGAGATACCATCCCGAGGAAATACAACATCCTTAGGACCTCCTGACTCCTGGGATCGATCGGTCGACGGGCTGAGCCTCTCTTCCCCCCCCCCATTGGGACGCCTTTGGGTGAGATCTGAATACTTGCTTATAAATCTCTATAGAGTCTTTAATCCTTTTAAGGCATTTATTTCTAGGCTGCGCACCTGTAACACCTACAACACCTATAACATCTGTAACATCTAACACATCTAACACATCTATAACACCTGTAACATCTGTGACACCTATAACACCTGTGTATTTCATGCATACTAGCTTGCTTTTGCAGACAGTCACTATCGCCGGCAATCCAAAAGAACCTGATTATCCGTTGCTGTAATAAACCATACTTGATTGCATTGTGATAGCTCTCATTAATGCAACTAGGGTGAGGGTGGTTATCCGTGATAGTTCAGTGTTCTGAATCTAACCAGACCCCCAGACGGTTAATGCGTTTTTGGTGAATGTCTGAACGGACCCCCACGTGGTTAATACGTTTTTGGTGAATGTCCGACTGGTTACGTACTCTGAATCCAACCGGGCCCGTAACAGTTAATCAGCTACACCCCTTTAACACGACACCAGGCATCCCTGCTGAGATCCATCAGGAGGTCTTGAACCTGCTCTTCACTTACAGTGG
Organism: Anas acuta; assembly: GCF_963932015.1. Classification (NCBI taxonomy): domain Eukaryota; kingdom Metazoa; phylum Chordata; class Aves; order Anseriformes; family Anatidae; genus Anas; species Anas acuta. The sequence continues at coordinate 65,506,591 of NC_088982.1, read as the reverse complement.
GTGAGACTTTGATCTCCCAGCCTCCACCTATGGGTTCAGGGCCATGAAAGACTTGGGAAGCCCGTCTACCAGTGCAGATGGAGGCAAAGAAATTGCTGAGTACCTCAGCCTTCTCCACGACTGTTGTTACCAATCACTCAGCTAGAGAAACCCGTTCCTAGGAGAAGAATTTAGCCACTTATCATCGCTTACACACTCCTATTTTCACCCCTCCCTCGGTCTATTTTCACAAATATTAGAGGTGCATGGTGGCCCTCGGGGACTCCTCCTGTCACCCCAGTGCAGCAGATCGAAGGCAGCTGGGTCCTCTCTTGTGCTCTTCCTCGAGGCTCTGTGCAGAAGGGGCGGCGCCTCTGGCACAAGTGCTGGGGGATGGGAAAGAAACACACACACACAACCCCTGAGAATTAGCAACACAGTGGTTTATTGGCGGGACATCCTGCAGGTAGGCATGTCCATGGTGTTTGGGGGCTCCATCGCAAGCTAATGCTTGCGATGGAGCCGGCGCGACAACGAGTAGGGGACTAGGCGGGCACTCTTGCGACGCTCCTTGTGCGCTTGGAGAGTAGAGAGCAAGGACGCGCCGCGGGGGTCCCAGCTCAGTTCTGGCGGAGGCGGATCCACCTCCATCGGCTCCTCCTCGTCTGCTGGCGGATCCGTCTCCATCGGCTCCACAGTGTTGGGCAGAAGGCAAAGCCAGTCCTTGCCTGGCACTGCCCAAACGGGCTGTCGTCCACTTGGCATGTTTTCAGCCCAGGGAGCAGATCCAGGGGCTCGTCCGCTTGCACTCCTTGGTGCCGTGCCTCCGTTGGCTTGATTTTCCTTCGTGCCACCACTGCCGGCATCTGATCTGTGGCCGTGGCTGGGTCCTGCACTGCTTTCCCTGGCGTAGGAATGCCTGTGCTCCCCGTGTCTCTCTGCCCGATAGTCCTCCATTTGCCCCTTGCCACTGTGGTGGCTGTGGGAACGCCCAGGGCCCCCGTCGCTGTGTGGTGGTGGGGATGGCCTGTTCCTCGCATCGCTGCGGTGCCAGTGGTACCGCCGGTAGCTGTCTGGGCTTGCTCCATGGGCACGCCTCGGCTCCGTGTGGCTGGCTGGCTGATGTTCCTGCCTTCGCCTTGTGCCATCGTGGCGTGAGCTGGAAGACCCATTCCCCCAGTCGCTGTATCGTCTAGGGGAAGGGCGACTCACGGCTTGGACTTGCTGGTGTCGGAGCCCGTCCTTGCTTGGTCCTGGCTGCACGCGATGCCTTCCCTCAGAAGACCTTTCAGGCTGGGGTGCCGAGCCACGGGATCGTTCACTTGCACGCCAAGATCCCGTGCCACTGCGAGGTGGATTTGCATTTGCAGCTCCAATGCTGCCGTCAGGTTTCTGCCCATGCCTGGATCCTGCGCTGTGCTGGGGACTCTGGGCACGCCTCTGCTGCATGGGGCCGTCTGCCCAATAGACGTACCTTTGCTCCTTGCCACTGTAGCGCCTCTGGGAAGGCCCAGGCCCCCCGTCGTTGCGTGGTGGAGGGGATGGCCTGCTCCTGGCATCGCTGCGGTGCCAGTGGTACCGCCGGTAGGTGTCTGGGCTTGCTCCATGGGCGCCCCTGTGCTCCGTGTGGCTGCCTGCCCGATCTTCCTGCCTTCGCCCCATCCCGTCATTGGGTGAATTGGAAGGCCCATGGCCCGAGTCGCTGTCTCGTTTAGGGGAGGGGTGGCGCACGGCTTGGCCTTGCTGAACTTTGAGCCTGTCCTTGACGAGTCCTGGCTCGATGTGATGCCTTTTTTCCGTGCACTTTCTTGGCTGGGGTGCTGAGCCGTGGGGTTGTTCATTTTCACGCCCAGGTCCTGTTCCACTCTGCGCCTCCTTTCCGTTTCTGGGCCCCATGCTGCCATCTTCTTTCTGGCCGTGCTTGGGCCCCACGCTGCCTTGCGCGTTGTTGTTGCGCCCGCGCTCCTGGTGGTGGTCTGGCCGCTGGTCCTGCTGGCTCCTCACGCTGCCATTTAGACTGGAAGAAGGCCCAGGCCCCCTGTCACTGTGTGGCTGGGGGGCCGGCCTGTTCCTCACATCCTTGCGGTACCCATGGTACCGCTTCAGGGTGTCGGTGGGCTGGGTGCCTGAGCTGCCTTGGGCACTGGTGTCGGTCGTGCCGCCGGCGCTCTGCCTCCACCCATAACTCTTCTCCATCTCCTTCTCCTTAACAGCTGCCTTCGTCACTACTGGTGCTCGCTGGGCCTGCAACGCTGCCCGCTCACACCAACGAGGGCCGCCTCTCGCCTTGCTGCTTTGGCTCTTCCTCCTGCCGCCAATGCCGGCTCTCAGAGGGCCTCGAAGCTCAGCGAGTGCCGGACCAGCGGCGGGGGTCCGCTTTTATAGGGCCCGCAGCAAGGGCGGGGCAGTGGTGGCCACTGTGACCTCAGGAAGCCTCTGTGATGCAGGGGCCCGTGCGTGGCCAGTTTGGGGTGGCTGAGGGCCCCTTGTGTGGGGCTGGCTTCCCCGGGCCGTTTGGCTTGCCAGAGACAAAGGCTGCCCCTCGGCCACAGGGATTGCCCTCCACCTCGCATCCTGTGCCCTGGGTTTATTTTTAACGCTGCTTTTTATGGAATTTCATTCTATTGTTTACGGAAAAGAACAAAAGCGCGGTGCATCTTCAGCCCCAATGCCCATGTGTGCTTTATCCTCTGAGTGAAGAACTTCTTCCTCACATGGCATCTAGTCTAAATCTCCCCTCCGTTTGTTCAAAGCCATTATTCCTTGTTCCATCACTACCCTCCCTGACAGAGCCCATCTCCAGCTTTCTCTTAGGCCACTTTTATGGGTTAGGTTAGGTGGCACAACTACAGGACATCGCAAATTGCACCCTTATCTGCCTTGTTCCACATGATGTTTTCCAGCTCAGGCTCTAGCCTCTCATCAGTGTAGCACAGAATCATAGAAACATTAGGGTTGGAAAAGACCTCCAAGATCATCTGGTCCAACCATCACCCAACCACCGAGGTCACCCACTAAAGCATGTCCCTGTGCACCAGGTCCAACTTTTCCTTGAACACCCTCAGCGACAGGGACTCGACCGCTCCCCTGGGCAGCCCGTCCCAATGCTTGTCTGCTCTTGCAGGTATTAGCAATTCAATGGCTCTCTAATGAACACTCTGACCCTATCATTGCCATTCCTGTTGAACCCCAAAAAATATTGGTAAATTTTCTTATTGATACTAGGACCCAAATGTCAGTAATTACGCACGAGACAGCACAAACCCTGAACAGAACACCTGGTCAACGCAGGGTTAAAATCACGGGAATCAATGGTGTGGAAAAACAATGCCCCACTGCAAAAATTTCACTCTGTTTGCCAGAAGAACAAAAATTTACCAGGGTAGAAGTATTAGTTGGTTCTGCATACACAAATATTTTAGGATTTGACATACTGCATGGTCATATGTGGAAACTCCCTGATGGAACTGTGTGGAGTTTCGCGACACATCAAAGGGATTCAGGCACTGTGAGACTAAGCCTGTTACAAACATCCATACCCTTATCCCCTGCTAAAATCATTAATGATCGGCAATATCTGTTGTCAGCAGCAGCACTTATGGGGATTGACGCGGTGGTAACAGAATTGAAAAAAAGAGACATTATTAAAAGGACCAATTCACCTTACAATTCACCAGCGTGGCCAGTAAAGAAACCAACCAGGCAATGGCATTTTACAGTGGAATACAGACAGCTGAATGCTAACACTACACCTTTGACTGCCACAGTTCCAAACATGGCAGAGATAGTGAAAGCCCTCTGTGTTTCTAACAGTAGCAATAGTGCTAACTACTCCCTAATATTTCTATGCATGGGAAATCAAAGATTGCTATTTCACTCTCTTTCTAACCCTGCCGGTTGAATACAACCGAGCATATTTTATTTTCTTTTGTGTTCACAGGAACCCTGAGCAAACTGTATAGGGACAGCTGGAAGATGACGAATCAACAGTTTGGATTAATGATGCTATGCTTTACCCCGACCTTGATGCAATTACAGACCTTAAAGGAAACTTAGCTACTGTGGCTGTGCATGGAGCTGAGGTGTTTCACCATGGCATGTAACCATGTATTGTCACAGTATAGCACAGTCACTGGAACATCTCAAAACAGAAAGGACCTAAATCTCTCTACTTTAGTTCTACATGGAAACAAAATATTTTCAAAAGATGAATGGAGTTGGAACAGTTCTCTAAGAATGGCTGAACTTCAAGCCGTGTCTGGACAGACAATACAAATTGGTTGCCGAGTAACTAACCGATCCGCTTATAATCGGCCGACTCAAAATAAGACAGTTTCCAAAATAACTGAAACAATTTTACTTTCACCAAACCTATAATTGTGTACTGTCTTTGGGGTTACAGAGGCACAGAATTACTATTTGAATTCATGGTCAAAGGATAAGAAGCCTCTGCCCCTGCAGATATTTGAAAACGAACCGACTCAGCCTCCCATTGGTCTAACTCCTTCCATCTTCAACACAGGTCCTTACATGATTACAAAGGTGGGACAACAACAAATTCTCTTTAACCCTAGTTGGTCCCTAAAAAGGGTAGAGCTAGCGCTGCACATTAATATCTCTGAAATTAACTCAAAATGTACCACCTTTCTGAGAACTGCCTACACCGGCTGGTTAGCATGGTTACATGGACGTTCTCTAAAACAATCTCAGCGCGTGCCACGGGATGCAACTGGGTTATTAGGGAACAGGATTAGGTGTGTTAAATAGAATTGATGCTGAGGTCTTCATGAGTAGAATAACTATGACTACAGATGACCTAAGGAGACGGGAACAACCAATAAAATCATCCTTGTTGGCTTTAGGAGCTAATCAGTGGCTTCTATCAGATGTTTTTCCCCACTGGGAACAAACTGAGGAAAATGATCATCAATTAATTGTAAATGCCCTTGGAAAAGCCCAAGGCAATACCTCCCTTGCCTTGAGCTGCATCCAAGCGCAGTTATGGATACAATCTGTAGCAGCAGCTATTATTAGAGAGGGAGAAGGAAAAACTTTGCCCACTGAAATTTGAAAACTGATTTGGGATAATGCTTCAGAATTTGAAAAAGAGTTTCAAGCATGGTGGCAATTAGTCAACTTTACCCATTATGCAGAAAATGATAAAATTGTTGCCTTTATACTTACTATAAGTAATGCCACCATATACAATGTATATCCAATCATTGCATTAGGACTCAATCATAATGGAACTATACTTTATCCTAAAGAGCATAAAGTATGGGCCTATCAAAAGGGAGGAAAGTGGCAAACAATTGATGTAAATTGTGTGAACAAAAAGGTTTCATCTGTGAAAGTAACACGCTGGAATCTCAAGACATTTGTCTTGACACTGAGCAAAATATTTGCCACTTTGAGATACATCCTAATGAAACCCTTGAAACTGTACTTGTATATATTGGGAAAGGTTGTGTTTGTATGAGAACTCATTGTGATTCTATAGTAGTAGATAATACGGCGGTAGATACCAGTAATCACTCTAACGTTTGTGTTTGCAATTTTACCAAAATTCTAGGATGTGATTTTAAATACTCAGTTCCCGTCACTTCTTACCAACTTATTGCATCTAATTATATTCTGCTTCATGAACTGCTGCCTACTCCTATTGGAATGAACCTCACCTTGGTGAAGAAATTGCTGGTACATGAGGACCTGAAGCAGCTGATGACACAGGTCCGAGAAAATGGACAAAAGACTCTGATTACTGTCCATCATGATGCACAAGAAATACATCGAGTGATGGAAAGAGTAAAGAGAGATGAGAGACACCGTTGGTGGGACACTTTGTTTGGATGGTCGCCAGCTGCCAAGGGAATCTTCAACAAGATGCTTCACCCTGTTATTGTTCTGCTAATACTCACCGTATTATATTTTATACTGACCATTAGTTTCTATGTTAAACTCTGGTTTATGATGAAACGTTTAGCATCCCTACACAATGTACATACACTCGATAAACCTCATTCCGAGGATGTATGTGATATCCCCGACATATTCCAACCGTCGTGAAGCTTGAGTGACTACAGTCACGGGGTGGATTATGTGGTGTAAATGCCTGAAGTAACTAGGAAAATAAAACTAACATTCACATTTTTAAGGAAAAGGTACAGCATTGAAGAGGCTTTCAGGGTAGGGCATAACTGCATTACCTGAGTGTTCCCTAGGCTCCCAACCTTAGATGCTATCGCGCTGGGGAAACTTGGTGTGCTAGCCCTAAGGAACAGCACGGAGCGGAGAGTGGAGTGGAGACACCACGGCTAGGCTCTCTAATCAGGTGGGGCCTCGATTGTTCTTGTGCACAAAGATGCACTTTTTGCCACCCTGAGCCAAAGACCTGTCATGTTTTCACAAATGCTGTACCCTAGTGTACTTTTTGCTCATTATAGTATCATTATAATACCAAAACACACCTCCATCCCAAAAGCTACCCACCTCCAAGGTGCAACCACCCCTCACTAAGCATGCGCCCTGAATTTCTCGGAGCCTATTACTTTAAACGGAGACGGGAAAACTTTACACCAATCATAACTAAGGTATGTATGACTAGAGCCACTCAAGCTCCACCTAGAAGATAGAAAATAATATAAATTGACCCAAGAGAGAGGGGATGTTAGGGAAGATACCACCGTCAGGGGAGATACCATCCCGAGGAAATACAACATCCTTAGGACCTCCTGACTCCTGGGATCGATCGGTCGACGGGCTGAGCCTCTCTTCCCCCCCCCCATTGGGACGCCTTTGGGTGAGATCTGAATACTTGCTTATAAATCTCTATAGAGTCTTTAATCCTTTTAAGGCATTTATTTCTAGGCTGCGCACCTGTAACACCTACAACACCTATAACATCTGTAACATCTAACACATCTAACACATCTATAACACCTGTAACATCTGTGACACCTATAACACCTGTGTATTTCATGCATACTAGCTTGCTTTTGCAGACAGTCACTATCGCCGGCAATCCAAAAGAACCTGATTATCCGTTGCTGTAATAAACCATACTTGATTGCATTGTGATAGCTCTCATTAATGCAACTAGGGTGAGGGTGGTTATCCGTGATAGTTCAGTGTTCTGAATCTAACCAGACCCCCAGACGGTTAATGCGTTTTTGGTGAATGTCTGAACGGACCCCCACGTGGTTAATACGTTTTTGGTGAATGTCCGACTGGTTACGTACTCTGAATCCAACCGGGCCCGTAACAGTTAATCAGCTACACCCCTTTAACACGACACCAGGCATCCCTGCTGAGATCCATCAGGAGGTCTTGAACCTGCTCTTCACTTACAGTGGGTGAGACTTTGATCTCCCAGCCTCCACCTATGGGTTCAGGGCCATGAAAGACTTGGGAAGCCCGTCTACCAGTGCAGATGGAGGCAAAGAAATTGCTGAGTACCTCAGCCTTCTCCACGACTGTTGTTACCAATCACTCAGCTAGAGAAACCCGTTCCTAGGAGAAGAATTTAGCCACTTATCATCGCTTACACACTCCTATTTTCACCCCTCCCTCGGTCTATTTTCACAAATATTAGAGGTGCATGGTGGCCCTCGGGGACTCCTCCTGTCACCCCAGTGCAGCAGATCGAAGGCAGCTGGGTCCTCTCTTGTGCTCTTCCTCGAGGCTCTGTGCAGAAGGGGCGGCGCCTCTGGCACAAGTGCTGGGGGATGGGAAAGAAACACACACACACAACCCCTGAGAATTAGCAACACAGTGGTTTATTGGCGGGACATCCTGCAGGTAGGCATGTCCATGGTGTTTGGGGGCTCCATCGCAAGCTAATGCTTGCGATGGAGCCGGCGCGACAACGAGTAGGGGACTAGGCGGGCACTCTTGCGACGCTCCTTGTGCGCTTGGAGAGTAGAGAGCAAGGACGCGCCGCGGGGGTCCCAGCTCAGTTCTGGCGGAGGCGGATCCACCTCCATCGGCTCCTCCTCGTCTGCTGGCGGATCCGTCTCCATCGGCTCCACAGTGTTGGGCAGAAGGCAAAGCCAGTCCTTGCCTGGCACTGCCCAAACGGGCTGTCGTCCACTTGGCATGTTTTCAGCCCAGGGAGCAGATCCAGGGGCTCGTCCGCTTGCACTCCTTGGTGCCGTGCCTCCGTTGGCTTGATTTTCCTTCGTGCCACCACTGCCGGCATCTGATCTGTGGCCGTGGCTGGGTCCTGCACTGCTTTCCCTGGCGTAGGAATGCCTGTGCTCCCCGTGTCTCTCTGCCCGATAGTCCTCCATTTGCCCCTTGCCACTGTGGTGGCTGTGGGAACGCCCAGGGCCCCCGTCGCTGTGTGGTGGTGGGGATGGCCTGTTCCTCGCATCGCTGCGGTGCCAGTGGTACCGCCGGTAGCTGTCTGGGCTTGCTCCATGGGCACGCCTCGGCTCCGTGTGGCTGGCTGGCTGATGTTCCTGCCTTCGCCTTGTGCCATCGTGGCGTGAGCTGGAAGACCCATTCCCCCAGTCGCTGTATCGTCTAGGGGAAGGGCGACTCACGGCTTGGACTTGCTGGTGTCGGAGCCCGTCCTTGCTTGGTCCTGGCTGCACGCGATGCCTTCCCTCAGAAGACCTTTCAGGCTGGGGTGCCGAGCCACGGGATCGTTCACTTGCACGCCAAGATCCCGTGCCACTGCGAGGTGGATTTGCATTTGCAGCTCCAATGCTGCCGTCAGGTTTCTGCCCATGCCTGGATCCTGCGCTGTGCTGGGGACTCTGGGCACGCCTCTGCTGCATGGGGCCGTCTGCCCAATAGACGTACCTTTGCTCCTTGCCACTGTAGCGCCTCTGGGAAGGCCCAGGCCCCCCGTCGTTGCGTGGTGGAGGGGATGGCCTGCTCCTGGCATCGCTGCGGTGCCAGTGGTACCGCCGGTAGGTGTCTGGGCTTGCTCCATGGGCGCCCCTGTGCTCCGTGTGGCTGCCTGCCCGATCTTCCTGCCTTCGCCCCATCCCGTCATTGGGTGAATTGGAAGGCCCATGGCCCGAGTCGCTGTCTCGTTTAGGGGAGGGGTGGCGCACGGCTTGGCCTTGCTGAACTTTGAGCCTGTCCTTGACGAGTCCTGGCTCGATGTGATGCCTTTTTTCCGTGCACTTTCTTGGCTGGGGTGCTGAGCCGTGGGGTTGTTCATTTTCACGCCCAGGTCCTGTTCCACTCTGCGCCTCCTTTCCGTTTCTGGGCCCCATGCTGCCATCTTCTTTCTGGCCGTGCTTGGGCCCCACGCTGCCTTGCGCGTTGTTGTTGCGCCCGCGCTCCTGGTGGTGGTCTGGCCGCTGGTCCTGCTGGCTCCTCACGCTGCCATTTAGACTGGAAGAAGGCCCAGGCCCCCTGTCACTGTGTGGCTGGGGGGCCGGCCTGTTCCTCACATCCTTGCGGTACCCATGGTACCGCTTCAGGGTGTCGGTGGGCTGGGTGCCTGAGCTGCCTTGGGCACTGGTGTCGGTCGTGCCGCCGGCGCTCTGCCTCCACCCATAACTCTTCTCCATCTCCTTCTCCTTAACAGCTGCCTTCGTCACTACTGGTGCTCGCTGGGCCTGCAACGCTGCCCGCTCACACCAACGAGGGCCGCCTCTCGCCTTGCTGCTTTGGCTCTTCCTCCTGCCGCCAATGCCGGCTCTCAGAGGGCCTCGAAGCTCAGCGAGTGCCGGACCAGCGGCGGGGGTCCGCTTTTATAGGGCCCGCAGCAAGGGCGGGGCAGTGGTGGCCACTGTGACCTCAGGAAGCCTCTGTGATGCAGGGGCCCGTGCGTGGCCAGTTTGGGGTGGCTGAGGGCCCCTTGTGTGGGGCTGGCTTCCCCGGGCCGTTTGGCTTGCCAGAGACAAAGGCTGCCCCTCGGCCACAGGGATTGCCCTCCACCTCGCATCCTGTGCCCTGGGTTTATTTTTAACGCTGCTTTTTATGGAATTTCATTCTATTGTTTACGGAAAAGAACAAAAGCGCGGTGCATCTTCAGCCCCAATGCCCATGTGTGCTTTATCCTCTGAGTGAAGAACTTCTTCCTCACATGGCATCTAGTCTAAATCTCCCCTCCGTTTGTTCAAAGCCATTATTCCTTGTTCCATCACTACCCTCCCTGACAGAGCCCATCTCCAGCTTTCTCTTAGGCCACTTTTATGGGTTAGGTTAGGTGGCACAACTACAGGACATCGCAAATTGCACCCTTATCTGCCTTGTTCCACATGATGTTTTCCAGCTCAGGCTCTAGCCTCTCATCAGTGTAGCACAGAATCATAGAAACATTAGGGTTGGAAAAGACCTCCAAGATCATCTGGTCCAACCATCACCCAACCACCGAGGTCACCCACTAAAGCATGTCCCTGTGCACCAGGTCCAACTTTTCCTTGAACACCCTCAGCGACAGGGACTCGACCGCTGCCCTGGGCAGCCTGTCCCAATGCTTGTCTGCTCTTGCTGAGAAGAAATGTCTCCTAATTGTTTTTATTGTTGAAATGTAAATGTTGAAAAAAAAATTCTTTGTTTTATTCGTTGAAGGGTAGGGGCATGATGTTTCCATTTTTCCATCAGCAGGGACATTGCTCAAATTCTGCCAGTTTTTGCCCAAATTGCCAATTTTCTCCTCACGAAACTGGCTGCTCATGGCTTGGACTGGCCTACGCTTCGTTGGGTAAGAAACTGGCTGGATAGCCAGGCCCAAAGAGTCGTGGTGAATGGAGTCAAATCCAGCTGGAGGCCGGTCGCTAGTGGAGTCCCCCAGGGCTCAGTACTGGGGCCAGTCCTCTTTAATATCTTTATTGATGATCTTGGTGAGGGCTGAAACTTGAAATTGAAGTCTTACATTAAAAAAAAAAAACTGTCTTAGGATGGCAGATTGCCTTTATTTTCAAATGTTTACTAAAGGGAGGAAGTACTTGTAATATACTTCTGAATACAGCACTTCTGTAGTACTTGTACTATACTGACATCAGTGTCAGTAGAACTACTTGATTTTCTCCTGTGCTGTGATTATCACTCAGATTCAAAGCTTGCTTCAGCTAACAGATTCTAATAAAGCTTAAATATAAGGATTAGCTGACATCTTCACATATCCAAAGCAGGGTGATATGTTCTCTCTTGGTCAATATCCCTATTTTTAAGATGATACTCCTCATGTAAGAGTGTTCTAAAGCAGTGTTGCTTTTAGCATAAAATATGAGGAAAATATAAAGGTAAAGATGTTTTAGAGATATGCAGTAGGATCTACATAAAGATTAGATACTATTGGATGTGCAAAGCAAAAGATATCTGACCAGATTATCAATGCCCATACCTTCTACAGTCTTAATTCTGTATGTATAGACTGGATTATGCCAAAAAATAGATAGGGTTTTCTTTCTGCTTATAAAGTAAATATAATAACTGTAATAAAGCCAACGTGTATAAATGCTGGACTAGTGTTCCGTCCTATTCAGTAATATTATTTCCAGCACTTCTGTGGAAGTGAGCATATACTTTCATAGATGACAACTCATTAGCCTACTTTCCTAAAGGTTGATGTCATCCCATTGCATAAGCACATTTTGTTGTTGTTGTTCTTTTACCAGTAATCTCTGAATCTCTTTACCTACATCAACTAAACTGGATTGGAAGATGGCAGTCTTAAAGGCAAAATGCTGAAACTGAAGACAGCAGATATTTGGATGAAAGAGTGAGATTGCTGCAGTGCACCTGCTAGGAGTAAAACTGTGGTACAAATTCACACATTACAGAATTAGTTATGAAATAGTCCTTGATTACAGAAAAATTTTCAGATGAACCTTACATCTTTCTTTGATACTGACATTGATTAATCTGTCCCAAGACAAAAATCCATTTGCAGTCAGGTTCCCCTTTCTCAAAAATGTACATGTGCTTGCTATACAATTAAACAGTATTATGGAATTATTTTCCATATATTAATTAATACAGACCAAATCAACATCCTGTTGCTTTTAGGAGATAAATCAGAGAGAGGTGAAATTATTCCACAGACTGAGACTCTGGCTTCCACTCCAGCCTCACGTAGCCACACCAGGCTATTGTTTAATCTCATCATAGTGTTATTTGAGTAAACTTTCACCTGGTGGGACTGACTATAAATAAATAAATATATAGAGAGATAAATTACAAAAGAGAGAAGGAAAAAGAGATCGATTTCTTTAAATTGCCAGAGACTCTTAGACAGGTTTGTCTGTGTTGCCATATTAGCTGCTGAACCCCATATCCTTTCTTATACCTCCTGAAACAATGAGTATGTACTGCTATAATCATGTGTAGCCTGCTACTAACAGAAATGGGAGGATTTTCTTCCTTACTATTGCATTCTAACAGCTCTCCAGATAGGTGAGAACCCCAAATTGTTAGAAAACTATACACAGATTATCATACTCAGAGATTCTCTGTAATAAAGGTTATGTGTAAACACTGTGATTGTATTATAAAGGCACAATGATTGACACTGACTGAGGAACAGACATGGTCCTTTGGTACAGTCAAACTGATGTTTTGATGAAGACCAGCTTGTTTGCTTCAGCAACACCCATCACCACAAACACACAATTTCAGTATCTTCCTCCCTGTTCTGACTCACTGTAAAGGGCAACAGCCAGATAATAAAAGGTATAAGGAATAGCAAGGCCTGAGAGATGGCCAGTTAGTTAGGACTTCAACCTCCTGAAATAGCTGTCTAGCTAAATAGCATAGGCACAATACACTATTGACCAATTGGCAATGATTTAGGAGTGCAAGAGGCAGACTTTTGTAAGTTCCGGGCCAGGATACAACAATAGCAATGAAAAACAAACAAACAAACAAAAACTACTCTCACAAGTATGAGCAAGATAAACCAATTTCTGTTTTCATCTGTTCTTTTAGGGATGAGAAAGGAAACAAAAATTAAAACTCTATATTCCCATTCTACTGGTGACTATCTGGGCAAGACTTCATTACTGCTGCAATAAGATTGCACTGTTTCAGTTCCAATTCTGTACTTCAGCCTCAAGATACCTGCTTTCTACAGTAAATAATTTTACAGCATGTATTTTTGTTTTTAAGATGATGCTTCTGACTATCACGGAAGTATGAAATGCAAAGATGTAATAGTTTTGTTGTTTTCCTTTCCCTCAGGATACACATGAAGCCAGGACTGAAAAATTTGAAAATACAGTATATCAAGTAAAAGTCTGACATTCTGATCCCTTGGGAAAAGCCCATTTTAATCTGTATGAAAGTAAACATGAAATAAATTTATTTAAAAAAAAATGAATAAAAAATTGTGTGCAGAATGATGTTATCATTATCTACAATAGAATTCTTCACACACCAATCATGAACAGAGCGGTAACTGTTCATCTATATGATTTTCCATGCATTTTTCCATGCACTATCTAAAAAAAAAAAGTAAAATATAACACTACAGATTCTTTGCCATTTTTAAATATTAAACAGAGAAAGGCTACCTATAAACATGTATTTGTCAAGAGCAAAATGGTTCGTTAAAATTAGCTATCATTACTATTTTATACAGTTACACTAGTTGACCCATGGTTTCTGGGCCATAATTAACCCAGCACTCAGACTTACAAAGGTATGCTTGCATGGACCAAAGTAGCATCCTTCATATGCTCTACTTCCTGTATAGGATGGAATAAATGTCCAAGGAAAAGTAGATTTCATGCCTTTTGGAAGAAAAGCACGTGATAACCTTTTACTCACTGACACACAGCTTAAAAAAAGGCCTGAAGCTGCTTGGAAGGGCATTTGCAGGGGAATTCAAGCCAGTGTATAATTTTCTTTGATACGTATCTTGCAAAAACCTTCTGAATTACTACAGATTATATTAAACTTGTATCTTTATCTAGTTTGGATATGAAATAAGAAAAACTTGTCCACTGGTTATATTTTGCTTTAATGTATTGAGTTTGACAAAGCTATAAACTAGGACTTAGGTAATAAACTCAAGCAGCAGCATAATCTAAAGGAACACCAGTCAACTGAGAAACTGTTAGTTTTGATACCTTTCTGTACTTTCTGCTTCATTACCTCACATAATCTCTTCAACCTGAAAGTAGTTTCCTCTCATACTTCTTGTCTGTCTAGCTCATTCAAATAGTAACTCTCAGATTGCAGAGTAATAACTCTGCAAGTGACTTCACATTCACATTCAGATGGAGATTTAGCAGGGACAACTGAGATCAGCAACCCCAACTCTCTGCTCCAGCAGTCCTCCAATTTATTATGGTGTTACGACAACACGTGGGACAAGCAATCCATTCTGAACTTCCACAAGTTACCACTAGGAGGGTCAAAATACATCTATTTTAGTTAGTTAATCTCAGCATCCTGTGATACAAATGTTTATGACCCAGGAGCAGTCACATCAAAGTCTGCTTTCCCAGCCAGAAAAGGACCCAGGTGGAAAGCAGACGGATGCAACTGCTTCAGACTTAATAGCTTATTTCACTTGCAGCTTTCTACGTCTATGCAGAATGCCAGGTTTTACTTCTGATTGGCTGCTTTATGCAAGTGTTCATATGATAAAATAACACAAATAAGGTCAAATCTGCCTAATACTATGTGAAGTACTATGAATAGTACTTCATAAAATATTATATGAAGAAAATTCACAAGACATCTTTACTTTCTTTTTTGCAGGGTAAATTTAGCTTATGAATTTAGCTCATGAAATTTAGCTCTTTCATTCGCACAAAGTGTCTATGTGCTATTATATAATTCTTTCCTGAAATGCCTTGAGACAACAGCAACAATACACTCGGATTTTATTGTTCCTTCCAGGTACTATTTGCATTTCTACTGAGCAACAACTTTGAATGCATGACAAATCCAGTTATAAAACATGTATGTTAAACTTCACACTGATGAAGGACTTTTGTATCATATTTTAATGAGAACATTATGGGATAATATGCTTTCAAATGGGTTTGGACAAATTACTGTGTAGTAAAAATAAACGGAAGTTTTGTTTAGTTTTTGACAGGTGAAAAAAATAAGAGGTGTCTTTTTCTTCACTTAGCCTTCATACCCTCTTTGGAGCTCACCTCATATCACAATTACATTGCTGCAGCTCCTTCCTCTGCTGGATAGTCTGCAGAGTTTGACTAACTCAAAAAGTGACAAATTTCTTTTCCACCCTCTTGCTGCTTACAGAGACAGAGGGAAAGGGTGCTGAGCTGGCCTGTCAATCACTGCGTTTGGAAGGCATTTCTCTGGCTCACCAGGTGAACTGCTCAGACTACCACAGTGCCTTCGGGTTTCACCTCCCTCTGCACCACACACCATGACTCTGAAGTTCAAGCCTGATGCCTGACCGTATTGAGGTGTAACATAAGGATTTGACTGGTCAGAGTAATTTATCTGTCAGGCTTGTTTACTGGTGAGTGATCTCAGGTACTTCTACTCTCAAGGACAACACACTGCATATTTCATAACTTCACAGGTTTACTGCTTTCTGGCTCTGACAATAATATCAGCAGTAATAAAAGCTAAAAGAGTCTTTCCTGTCATGGGCCTCAAATGGTGAGAAACAATAGTATTTCACTTGCTTTTCTCCCCATGCCATGAAACATTTTTCTATGATACAATGTGGTATGCTTCTACCAAATGCTTCCAAAGCATTATCACACATAAATTGTTTTCATTATTTTGTTCAAATAACTGTTTTAATTGAAATGCTTATCTTTCATGCAATAGAAGAAATCAAACAGCCTTCTACACTGAGAATCACTTTAAAGTCACGTTTACTGTTACAAAGACAGCTACTGCCACCAAGCGGCTAAGAGAAAAGTAAATGTGTGCATAAAACTATTAGCTTTTAAAGGAGAGCTACAAAGGTAGGTGGTGGTAGGTTTAGAGGGCAAGATGTAGGAAGAGCAGCTGAGGTTTGCTCAGCCCCGAGCAGAGCAGGCCGAGGGAAGGCCTCATAGCGGCCTGCAGCTCCCTCACGAGGGGAGCGGAGGGGCAGGCGCTGAGCTCTGCTCTCTGGGGACAGCAACAGGACCCGAGGGAACGGCATGGAGCTGGGACAGGGGAGGGTCAGGCTGGGGGTTAGGAAAGGTTCTGCACCCAGAGGGTGGTGGGGCACTGGGACAGGCTCCCCAGGGCAGTGGTTATGGTACCATGCCTGTGGAGTTCAAGAAGCATTTGGACAACGCTCTCAGACATACGGTCTGATTTTGGGTGGTCCAATGCGGACCAATGAGTTGGACACCATGATCCCTGTGGGTCACTCCCAACTCAGGATGTTCTATGATTCTATGAAATGTCTTAATGAAATGCACCAAGACTGCAAAAAGTTTGCAGATCCTAATTTTGATGCATCTCCCAAAAGAATGACCTTGAATTGGTGTCAATGGTCTGTTTGTGTTAAAAAAAATAAATACAGTAATCAGAAGTTAATTTAGAGGCACAACAACAAACAGACATTCCTCCTGGATCACTGAAAGAGACAATGTATTGATACCTCAGTGTAATTGCCTTCAATTTTAGCCTCAGGGTTCATTATCATTAATTTAAACTGTAATGAAGAAACATACAAATTTAAATGTTAATGCTTCCTCCAGTTTAATAAGTACATCATTACTGCTGTTATCAGTGACAGACCTGATACCATTGGCATTCTTCTGAATTGATTCCACATGTAGAGGTCCCAGCTGCATTCTCAGCTATACTTAGATTTCAATCAAATCCATGCTTTCCTTTTAAGTTAAAAATAACAGGATGATACAATACTGCTTTTTGCCCTGTATATATACACTTTATATTTCAAAATTTCACTCAAAAAAAAAAAAAAGGAAAAAAAAAAGCTTTTAAAAAGTAATTTGAAAAGAATTATACTAAAGGGATTATTATTTTTTTTAATCCTCAGAACAAAGTCTACTTTAAAAAAGTCTCCTTATTTCTTCATGGGAGTTCTTACACTGGGCATAATCTTGTTATGAGTCTGTGGCCCTCTCATAGTGATTTGAAGGTACTATTAAAGAAGACATGCTGGCCAATCTTCTATTCTCTCATTTTCTCTGAATTATATTTTAAAAAGGTATAATAATCATAACAACTTTTTGTACCCATATACATTATATCACAGTTATGCATTATACTACAGAGTTGCTCTAAAGCTCTCTGTTCCATTATCAACAACATAACTTGTTCAGGATGGCAAGCACTTTCTATTTCATGTGATACACTGTACTAGAAACATGGACATTTTATAGCACCAGTTGATATTTTCAAACACACAAAGCTAAGAAAAATAATGTCTTCATTTTGACATACTTGAACTCCTTCTACTCATCTCAGAAGAAAAATAACAGCCTAACAGCCTCTTGCATAAGCCATCTTACTGTACTGTAAGTCAGCATTGGGCAAAAAGAAAAGTTGTTAAAGATTGTTTTTATTTTTGAATACTGAGTGGTAGTTAAATTCTCCATTAAGTGAACTCTAAATTATCCATTAAGTTAACTCTACTTATACATTATCTATGCACTCAAAAAAAAAAAAAAAAAAAAAAGCCTAATTAAGTCTATGCAGTCTAATTAAATAATCTCTCTGTTTTTAGCTGATAATATAACACAATGTGATAGAAATGAAAGTAGAAGATAGGCTCTGGGAGGAGCTAAAAGCAACTGCTACCAGGAGTGTTGAGGAGGTTAGTGAGAATACCTCACAGTAGGAGCATGGTACAAGGACGGGAGATAATAGAGGCATACATTGAAACAAGTTCAGACTAGGTATAAATATAAATTCATTAGCCATGAGGACAGCCACATACTGTAACAGGACACCAAGTCAGCTCTGTAGACTTTCAGTACCTATCTGGATTAAGCCACGAGCAGTCTGATTTCATACCTGGCCCTACTGTGAGCAGGAGGTTAGACTACAGTCCACAATGCAGTACACGCTCTGCAAAAACAACTCATTGAGTCTACTATTTAGCAAACACAGGAGATCAATCAGAAGTTTACATGCAGTTTCCCTCAAATTGTCCTGCCATCCCACAGACTTGCAAATTAAATACTTTCCCAAGACCACAATTTTCAACAATTCCTTACCCACAGACAGGAGCCGTGAAGTTCCATTAAAGAAAATTTGACTCTCAGAACATACGTGTTAATCTTTAAATCCATCTTAAAATGCAAAGTGAATCAAATTTCATGTTTATTGCACTGGAACTATGCATTAACTAACAGAGGACAGGAACAAGACCAGAAAATATCCCTTTTGAATTTATTCACTTATTAACTAAATGACTGTACCAAGAGTGCAGTCTCCTGTGAAAAAATAAAATAAAATAAAATAAAATAAAATAAAATAAAATAAAATAAAATAAAATAAAATAAAATAAAATAAAATAAAATAAAATAAAATAAAATAAAATAAAATAAAATAGTATCATTGAATGACTTGATGTAAGCAAGAAGTGGAAATGTGCAGCTCAGCAGAAGTGTGATTATTCCAAAGTGTTTATTCTGAAATACATTTGTAATTGAGTATCTCAACATCACTGCCCTTCCTAGATGTTTTAGATGGGCTTCTTCCAGTGAAATATGTTGCATGACTTCAAGGAAGTTCCCATCAGTTGGGAATTGTGCCTGAGAGTTTTACTGTGTGAGTCAAGGTCCAATTCTGACATCCAGAATTATAAGGAAATCCCAGCATAATTTTTTTTTTTTTTTTGAGAAGAGACACTGATGAACATTTTCGTTTAACTCCCAGAAACTAAAACAGTCACGTAAATTCATTGAAATATAGTGGGTTTTTTTAGAACTCAAAACTTACAGTCTTCCCATCTCCATTTCACTTCAGCTGAATATTCACACCTTGCTTCCTCAAATTCTTTACACTCCAGTGTAGCCTTAAGCATATATAGTCTTCCCTTCTTATTTTCATGATGACATTTTCCTTGCTGTTTTTTGGTTTGTTTGTTTTCCATTTAGATGTTCTTTATTGGCAGCACAAACACAAGTTTGTTATTTTTAAAAGTGAAATCATAGACATACTATGCAAATCCAACATGAACACAAAACAATTCCGTATCACTAGGAATCAGATCATCTGTTGTTTTTTTGTTTGTTTTTGCTTGTTGTTTTTTTGTTTGTTTGTTTGTTTGCTTGTTTGTTTTTGTTTTTGTTTTAAAGTGTCAAAGGTCTTTATAAAGAGGACATGGATGCCCAACAAATTCCACACCAAACACTTTGACTATATGGAATCGTCATATAAAGTTCCAGTTCTGACTGAACTTCATTACTATCCAACCTCAGTACCGGAAGAGAGAGAGCACAACGCTCTTGACAAGTATATAGCTTAGCAGGCATTAATGTTTTGTACTTCTTCCATTTTTCATCTCAGATCTAGATAATTCAAGATATGCACTACAGTAAAAAGCTGGCAGAAATACTGTTCTTCGCAGACTCCCAGGGGCTTTTATTGACATAGCAAAGTAAAAAAGAA
The DNA here is from genome assembly GCF_963932015.1 of Anas acuta. Classification (NCBI taxonomy): domain Eukaryota; kingdom Metazoa; phylum Chordata; class Aves; order Anseriformes; family Anatidae; genus Anas; species Anas acuta. Next base: position 65,487,130 of record NC_088982.1, on the reverse strand, counting down.
ATCAAAGTTCTCCATTCCTATGGTACAGCCAGTGGATCAGACTGCCTTTCCCTCTATGCATTCCTATCAAAATGGGCCTCTCACTGAGTTTTGAGTTGAGTGGGGAAAACAAAGAAGAAAAAAAAACACAAGTATTATATTACTGTTTCAGACCAAGATACACTCCCAGTGAAAATACTACCTAGGCATAAAAAGTTACACTTTCATCATCAGTAGTTATCACAAATATAAAAATAAGACAAGGACTGCCTCCTTGACTAGCAGATGTATCAAGGTTAGGGGAACAAATCACCCACATACAGTATTACATCAGTATATCATTAAAGTGAAGTTCGGGTCTGAAATTAATCGCATTCTCATAAGGTGGCATACTGACTAATAAGAAAAAGTATTTGCTGGAGGTAGCAATTTTTTCCTATTAGTGATGGTTCTGCTCGTTCCAATTATTCTCATGAGCACCACGACACAGTATTTAATCTAGGTTAGAAAGATGAAAGAAATAGAAAAAGAAATGGTACATAGCAGGGAGAACACCTGTACCAAAGCAATCCTCCACCTTAAAATACTGGATATTTTCCTTCAAACCTGCAGACAGCATATTCAGTTAATACTAATACATTCTTTCAGTTAACTAAGCTGCAAGCTGCTTGAGAAATTTATTGCTGTAGGACTTTCAGGTAATCAAAAATTAAAATAAATAAATAAATAAATAAATAAATAAATAATAAAAAAAAAAGAGATTAAACTTACAAGGTACTATTTGAGGAGGGGGGTGAGGGGTGTTAAACAGAACTTTGATCCTTGAAACATTTTGTCAATGGTTCTTTGGGAAGATAAACGATAATGATTGTATTTCTCAACACAGGGCCTGTTATTATCTTGCCCCCTCGTTAAGGAAGGAATTAAAACTTTTTGTTTCACACACAGGCTCACTTTCAGAATGCTTTGATTCCATCCACGTGGCTTTTGCTGGTTGGCTTAAGGGTCTGCAATAGCCAATGGGATGCACTGAAGGCAGAAGGCACTAGTGGAATTTAAGATGACTGGTCCTACCAGTACCACTTGAAATATTTAAAGCCTCAAATCAGAAGATTTTGCTCCTGGAAAAAGGAGAATGGGATGCCATTGGTTTGGGGAACAAAACTGACACTTAAGAGCTTTCCACTAGTTTTCTGATGTGCTAGTGTACCTTGATGTGTGTGTAACTGAAAGAAGTTTGTAAAATGTTACTGTAGGAAAAAAAAAATACTGATTGCTAAAGTTAAAAAAATATAAAAAGTACCTCCAAGACATTTCCGAAGTAGTTGATAATTGATATTTCTGGACATTTGAACCCATGACAAATCCATATAATTTAAACATGCATGTATGCCCACACTAGCTACTATAAAACTCAACCTTTCTTATGCATACACACCCATACACACCCACTGTTTCAGGCAGGCAGGTAATATAAGCCCAAAAAATTGATAACGATGCTACTAAATGAGAAAGATACTTCCAGTTAATGATGATTTCGTAGTGCTTTCAATGAGTATTTCAGGCTCTTGCTAATTCTCTGGTGTTGGTTCCTTTAATAACAGGATTTTTTCTTCCTTTAGTCATGCAGAGAATAAATGAACTAACTGCCTGTTGAAAATCATGCATCTTTTGACTTTGTGCCTTCTACATACATCAACCTTACCTGCTGGTGAGTCATGCTGAAGCTTCACAACTGCCCAGAGAGAACATAGTACATAACGTAGTGTTGTTTGTGGAATCAGAAAGACTAAAGCACAGTAAAGGCAGTTACTAAGTCATGTCTGCTACCCAAAGACAGTTCGAAATATGTGTGTATAATTTCCAGCCATTGCTTATACACAAAATATAGAGATTGCACAATACCCTTAGTTAAGCTGGCTCAGGTTTTTACTTCACTTTAACTATTAGAGAGCTTTTCCTGATACACATCCTAGATTCTCCTTAGAGCAAATTAAGACAATTACTTCTTGTCCTAGCCATTTTGGATACAGAGAACATTTTATCCATCTTTCCAGCAGACTTTAATGTATTGGAAATTAATTACTACCTCCTCCTCAAACGGCTCTTCTCAGTATAATTCAATGTCAAATCACTCAAATATTTCCCAGGGCTTTCTTTGATATTTCCTCTTGCTACCTCACCTCATGCTTCACAAATTTTTGATATATGGGTTCCTTAACCGAACACAGTACTCTCTGCTGAAAACCAAGTTCATATTTCTGCATCACAGAGTTGGGAATCATCTCTTCCAAGCACAAAGGGTTTTCCAGTAACAGATATTCTGAGTTATACAATTTTCAAGACCATGTTTAAAATACCTCTCTCTGAAGTATACTCTATGCACCAGGATATGGATATTAAAACTTACATAATTTGAAATATTTTTTCCAGTTCAGACGCTTGAGGACTTACAGATTCAAAGTTTTATGCTGAACTGGGGTCACACAGCATCACAAACTGAAGTATTACCTTAAAATGCCTGGCAAACAGCCAGTTTTCAACACAACTTTTATCCCCAGTGTTAGAGCTCCACCACTACCCCAGTGCTATATGGGCTTAAAGAAACTGAAAGCTACCTTCACTCAGTAAAAACATCTCTGACACTTTTGTACTCTTCATAAGCATACCAATTATTTGAAGTTCTTCTCAATAAATACATAGGCAAATAATAAAAATAATACAAAAATAATTATTAGTAAGCAAACAGCAAAAGCAAGAAGAGTAAAAGGAAACCTATCAAGAAACGTAACAGCACAACAGGATGAAAAAGAAACAAAAAGAAGAAAAAGAGAAAGCATAAACTAAAGAACAGAGGTATTAAGAGAGCCAGGATGATAACGACAGCCTTCACCTCATGCTCTCAGCTGATTCAGATGAGAAAATACTATCTAAAATACTGGCAGATGTTCAGAGACATCAAGATCCATCAGGGAAAAGCCATGGAAAGGTGTCCAACTCCTTTTTTTTTTTTTGGCAGGTATTCCCAGACTGCCACCTATGAATCTCTCTCACAACTGTAACACCAACGAGACTAGAGAAAATGAGGTTTTAATACTTTCTAATTTAAATCCATCTTCTTCTGTCATTCAACTTGCCCGGGCCTTTCATATTCAGAGAAATTTATTACTAGGCTTGTCTATACTCTAGAATAAGTTTATATTGAACTAACAATAAAAAAGGAATATGGAAGGTTGCTGGTACTAATGGCATTACCAGCTAAAAACTAAACAGACATTTCAATACAAAAGGCGTCTGTTGGTGAGGTATGGGAGGATGTACCAGAGGAGCTTACTTCCACTTCTCTCTTCCCCTTCTGCTACATATATATATTCCCCAGCATTGGGCCTGGCTTTTCATATTTAGACAGACTTCTCTCCTTAATATAAGTGCAGGACACACAACCTCCAAGGGCTCACACTGCCTAACAGCAATGTGGTTTTGTCTGCTAGACCAAGTTTAATATAGCTGAAAAATACGTGTTCCAAAAACCACTATTTCATGATTTGTGCCTGAAGCATCAATATTTTTGTAGCACTTTATTTACCCACAACAGGCTATATACAGCTCAGAACCAGTATCTTGGTATCTCTTCACCTATAAAAATGTGTTTTATTATTATACTGGTGAGTGAAAAACTAGCTACCTCACAGTATAATATACTCTCAGTACTGCAAAGCCAAACATGGGTTTCTCATCTGTGGTTTTGCAGTCCGTGCTGATCCTCAAGATTAGAGCAGAGCCCAGTCAGAGAAGATTGCTCCCCTGGTGACAGAGTTTCATTAACTTGATCAAGGGTTGTATTAAAGCATTAAGTAAAACCTTAAATCATTGTCTTTTGCAGATCTTGCAGACACTCACACACCTAATGTATATTTGTATGGGGAATCAAATGTATAAAAACAACATATACAACAGCAAGTAAAACCATATAAAACTGCTAGTTATAGCAGGTCCTAAGTTTCTCAGTAAACATGCAGTGTTAACAGCAAATTATTTCTCCATGGAGAAATTTGAGTCATCTTCCTCCTCTTTTTCTTAATACTCCTCACTTTCTTTGTAAAAATAAACAAATAAAAGGAAAAAAAAAAAAAAAACCTAACCACTACAGATCTATATAAATTAGTGAAAAAAGTAAATGTTCCATACTATCTCCATACTATCAGTTCTTTTAGTATTATTCAGATATTAATTATTTAATGTCCATATGTAAAATGATCTAAAGATAAAAAGAAATAAATTTAGTATTGCAAAGCTCAGAGGAGTGAAAACCACCACATGTGTTTGCCAGTGAAGTACTGCTCACAACAGTACTGCTACTGATCTCCATTCAAGTTATTTAAGTGAAAAAAAGGGTGATCTAGTAATCTGGAAAAAAATCACTCTCCTACTTTGAGCGTAAAGAATCAATTAAGCCTAAAACTATAATATATTTATACGGAGAACAAGAAATGCAACAGTCACTAGAAAATTATTATTAAAACAGAAACAACAAAACAACAAAATCTGGTACAAACTGTACCTCTGACAGTATCATGAAATGTTCTAACAGAAAAAAATATGTACATATTAATTAGTTAATCTTCCTGGTACTTTGCTAACTTTCCCCTGTAGGTCTGCTTTGTCATACTTACTTTGCATCCATGTAATTTTTTGTTTCAGATAAATAGCATAGCTTCATCGTAACAGTTCAACCTTACCTACAGGCTAACTGGAGATGGAGTTTCCATTTTCAACCTCAAGATTGGATGTGCTTGGCCGGGCATTGCACCACAGACTTCATTTTTTTTCTCTGGTAATATAAAGGCAATGAAGCCAGTCAAGTTAATGGAGGTTTGCACTACAGTAAAAACATGTAACTAGGTGCACAGGGCTATCTGGTTAGAGGGTTGGTCATTTCCTAAGTGCAGCAGGAAGTTCATGCAAAGACATTTTTCTTCCTAGATGAACAAAAATCTGCAACTTTCCTTAAACAACTAACAAGTATCTCCTTCACTCATTAGAATATCAATCTTTTAAATAAATGTTTTCCTGAATAAAAAAGAGATTTCAGTTTATTGCTTGCAAGGCTAGCAGGAAAAAAATTGACTTTCCTCTTGAAAAATGCCACTGAGCTAAAATGTCAATAGTCTCATAAAATAAATTGATACCTATAATTGGCTATGACATCTTTAATTAATGGAAAATTAATTCTGAATAATATAATAATAGCTTTACTTGCTGAATCAATGTTTTCAAGTGTATTTCCAGTCTAAAAACATCAGAAATCTGTATCATTGTATCAATAATAAAATGAAAGATAGAACATGAAGTAGCTACCTCATAATTACAATCATAAATCTTTATTATCTTCCCTTTATCATGCTTGTATACACAGCTTCTTCTGATTCTATTCATTACAGCAAAAAACAGAAGTCATAAAGACTTTTAGTTCTTGCACACATTCAGATGAAAAGGACAGATTTTTCTGTCCCGTTTTAAGAGATAGCAAAATTTTAGTAAAATATCTCTCATCATCTTATGCTTCTGAGGAGATAATGCTTCATCAGCATCTTCACAGCCAGCATTATTTTTATTTTATAGATGGGGGAAAAAAAGAAGGCATTTAAGAGACTCAGCTAAAGCTCAGCCACCGAGAGAGGCTAAGGAAGAAACTCTGAGCTAACAAGTCCTTGGTCTCTTCACAAACTACAGTTCCACGTATAGCAATAGCAAAGCAAAGTTTTTCTTCAACAAATGTGAGCTAAAAATATCTTCCCAGGTTTTATTACTCTCCTTTCACCACAGTATCTAAAAAAATCAATAAAGACTGATTCATACCATATTATACCATATGAACATTGAGTATATATATAAGAAAAATTAATAATTAACTTCTCTCAATTACAGTAAATAAAGCTATCCTACCCTAAGATCTAGAGCAAAATATCATATATATTTTTAAATGGGCACAATATATCAAGCATGCCATAAGCTTTGTACATATAGAAAAGCAATGCTGTGACTATAAAAGTCTACAAATTAAACAGGTAAGATAAATGGGGCTCTTCATTTCTCCTAGATACAGAAAACAGAAAGGAAAAATAAATGTGAATGATTAACGATGCTCCATTAACGGTTCCAACGGAATGTTCTGAGTGATAAAATTGTGAATGAGAATTTAAGCAAATAGTGACTACAGAACTTTCCAGAAAAAAGGAATAGTATGATTTAATAACCATATTATAATTTTCTTCTTATAAAGTTAAGCTTCCACTTTATAATGCGTGCATTCATGATAAGGAGCCAAGCATTTACATTATATTCTCAGTGAACTGTAACTGTATGCTATGCTATGAGTATTACTGGGGACATAGTCAACTATCAACGCCCTTTTATATATATATATATATACACTTTTATATATATATGTATATATATACACACACACGCACACACTTGTTTCTTGAAACACCTTTGTTTGCAGTTATAATACATTGCTGATTCTTCTTCTCTTCTCACACAGCTTATACTGTTGGAGGAAGGAATTTCTAATTCCTAAAGGTCCTATTTATGAGTTGGTGACTTGCAAAGACCTACAACCATTTGTCTTCCTTGAGAATGTAATGGGTGAAATGTAGTGTATCAAGCCTAAAACAGATTTCACCCTGGAATCAGTAGGCAGGAACATTGAAGAACATGATGTAGTGCTATATAATACTCATATATTTAGAAATAATTCCCAAAGGCAGCAGCAGACCAAATTACCCTAATACATCAATCAAGAGAGGGAAACAAGTAATGTCTGTACTCTAAATGTTAGGCTGCTCGTTCTTTATCTGTTCCACATTCTTTCCTTTTAGCTCCATCTGTATTTTCAGCTTATTGGGCAAATTGAGATAAACATTATTCTACCATTAAAAGATCTAGAATAGGAATCTAAAGGATTCCTATTCACAATCCCAATAATCTTCCTAGTCTTGATGATTCCTTATTTAACACTCAGTGAGGGGTCAATGGCACAGCATTCTTCATAGTAAGAACACATTCTTCCATCAGAAGTATTTACCATAACAAACCCTTTTCGGTCCTTTTGCAAAAATGAGAAAAGTCTTGTAATACCATGGGCTTTCTTGAGAACAAAGCTACTTTTCAGTTTTTCTGACCCCTCTTTACTAAAGAGTATGATAGGAAAAAAAATAAAATAAATTAATAAAATAAAATAAAATAAAATAAAATAAAATAAAATAAAATAAGCCTGGCAGTACTAGGTTTGGAACAGATTTTTTTTTTTATTATTAATATTTTTTAACTTTCTCATGCAAAAAGGAATCTATTTGCTCAGTGGCTAATATTACATTGGTGATGACATTAAAGCTTTATTTACACACAACAAAAATCTACTGTTCTCTTTCACTGATTTCTCAGGTCATTAAATCCAGGATCATCTAAGATAAGAGTACATCATCACTTAGTTCATGTAAGAATTCAGTAAAATATAACCTCATTAAAAAAAAAAAGTATTTTGAAATTTATACTGAGTAAGCAATCTAATTACAGATGTTTTTCTGTTCAAATAAAAAAATACACTCATACGACAAAAGGTATGTTTTGTGCACCATGATGGTCTAGAAAATAAAAAGGGAGGGTATGTTTTTGCCAAGGTTAAAGAATCCATATAATTAAGATAATATCAACAACTAAATCTCTTATATGTTCAGTTTGAAGTGTTTACTAAAAAACATTAATCTATCTACAGATTCCAGGACATCTGTAGAAGTCAGTCATGCTCTCTTCTTGCAAATCTGTGATGAGATATTTATGTCAAACAGATAATAGACTTCAGCTACTTTAGATCAATTGAAATCGGCAAGAACAGTATGAACAATATGTAATTTTGTAGTTACTGCACACTTTTTAAATTGCTAAATTTGAATGCATTTTTGAGTGTGAATACAGCCTCCTGACTTCAAGAATGACAGACTGAAGGGAACAGAATTGTCCTGAAAGAATGCTGTAATTTGCCACTTTTTTTTCATGGGTCCATTGGACAGGAAGCTAACCATAATTCTGTTTCTACCATGCCTGTTAATAGTGAGTGACACCTTAGTGTAAGCACAATTTTCAAATGATTAGTTGTCATTGATCTCAAAATACAGTATTAGTGCATAGAAAAGTCTCAGGGGTAAAGTCACTGACCAAAATATTTGATGGTCATCAGAAATTTTTTCAGTTAAATAAAGGCCACTGAGAATAAGAACTGAACTTCACAAAAACAAACAAACAAAAACAACAAACCAAGAACAAGACAACATTGTTGTCTTCAGCTAGACCACACAGCCACCAAGATCCAAAAACCCTGGGAAGCCTTTTCCAGCCAAAGCTCCTTAGGGATTTTACTCCACCCTCATGCTATGTATAACAACAGACAGATTAAACGAAAAGACAAAGAGAGACCAATTCTGTTAGTGCACAAGTGTACTTATAAACACTAGTAAGGAAAGATTTTTTTTTTTTTTAAATAATTAAAAAAAATGCTCACCAGTGAAAAAAAAAAAAAAAACAACTTTAAAGCTCTCTTCCTATGTGAAAACCATTAATTCCTTTTGGAGCTAACTGTGAAAGGCCCTGATTTATCACTGCCCAGAAGCTGCCTTCTGAAAATGCTCCCCAACAACTGAGTCGCAAATTGTACATTCATACTTTCAGTGCTTTCTCTCTGTTACACACTGCTCTGGATATACCTGCTGTATATGAAATACAGAACAAAGAAACCTAACAGAGAGGACAGTTTTTGAAAAATGAAAGAACTATGAAAAACTTTTGATTATTCTGAAAACCCTGCAACTATAAGTCTGTCATTGGGCAAGTAACCAAAATTTCTACTGACTTTAAATCAAAGAAAGGGGATGGTTCCACATTTGTAGAAGAATTCTACAATAAGAGAGCAGAAGATAGAGGTGGCTGAAATAGAACAGACTGACTCTTGAGTACAAAATAAAACCACAAAAATTTGAATTTTATCGTAAGACAAATTCCACCTCTACATTCTGGTAAATTATCTTCTGAAAGCCTGACTTTTCATAGACTCCTTAATAAAACAAAGAAAAAAAAAATCCAAAAGAAGTAACAACATCCAGGTTATAGTATCAGTTCAGCTTATGGTATCAGCTATTATACTGAAACTGCACTGAGTGAGCCTCAAAACTAGAAAAACACAGAATAATCTGTATTTGACTGAGAGGCAAACATAGAACTTAATTTCTTAAAGAAGTTTATAAACCAGTAATCTGTTTTTGAATATTTTGAAGATATGCTTGTAACAGGCTTATTTTCTTACCCATAGCATCCATAACATGTTGTCCATGTGAATGACTATTGGAATGAAAAAAAAAAAAAAAAAGTCTGGCAGTTAGCCTGGCAGTTTTCCAGATCTTTAAGGATTTGCACAGGACACTGAAATTTCAGACTTACATCCACTCTTTAAAGCCTTTGTCTTCTACTCCAATCACTTTTCCAAAAGACCTTTTTGGAAATCAAATGAAAACCTGAAACTAATTATTTTCAACAACTTGCTGTAGCCGTTTGTGATGCCCTGTAATACCCTTATAGCCAAGATTTAGGATACGTTTTTGGAAACATTTAGCAACAAGGCTAAGACAACTGTGGGATGCAAAATCTCACGGCAAATAAAAGAAACATTTCCATAAGAAAATGCTGGCTCACATCTCCTGTACATGGCAGCACCAGTCAGTATGTATAGGAAAAAGACCTCTATAAGCTGTGCAAATAGAGTATTTATTTAGCAATATTAAACCAACTCCCACTTAATGAGAAATGTTGTGTACAGGCCTCTCAAGTTAGATCTCAAACAGTATAAACTGGCTCAAATAGATGAAATGAAAAATCTGTCTCATTTACATAATGAATATTCATATTTACATCCAAGTAATAAACACCAAGCTGATACTACAGAATCTGGCTATCCAAACCTGACTGAGAGTCAACAGGAGAAATGCTACCAGCTGAAATCTGTAACCATGTGGTACATTCACAAGTAACCAAACAGATCCTACCAGATACATGTTATATAAAATCACAGAGGAAAAATGTCCAGGGCTAGGAGATGTTGGTCAGATCAGAAAACATGAAAATCCATATGCAATGCAAGTAAGGCTAATATATGAGTAATTTATTTATCAACCTTGAGTTAATATTAAATATTCTTAGGAGTTAGCCGAATATTTTCTTCCTTTAGCTCTAGGCTCAAAGACTTGCTCACAATAAAAATCAGAGATGCAATCTTCAGTATATAAACGAGAAATGTTGGGAAGCTATGCAAAATATAATAAACTCTACTTGCTGTTTGCAAGACAACCCTGAAGGAATTAAGCTGTTCATGCCAAACCCTTGAAGCATTTCATTAAGGCCAAATTCATCAAGCCTTTGATCAAACCACATGGGAAAAACAGCCAGGGAAATAGTTTACTGTCAGAATCCTCAATCCTACAAGACGTTAAAAGCATGAGGAATGGAAGAAACAACAGGTTTAGTGATGTTACAGGTCTGATAAGGAAGATCTATGGGGCCAACGCAGATCCTGAAGAGACAGTAAATAGTCTGTCTCTCTTGTGCACTGACATGGGCTTTTGTTTCTTAGGAGTAGAGGGGAGCATTTTGGGGTTCACAGAAAGAGAACTAAACAAGTTTACCATCAGTGCAAATCAAAGCAAATGCAAGATAACCAGAGCTAGCTACCCAACAGAAACAGCTCTCCCTTCACACGTTGCCCTTTTTTCAGGAAAGGGAAAGAATGGCAGCCAAGCACAATAAGAAATTCAGTAGATTATGTCTTTGCTCTCTAAAAAGGTAATCAGAAACAACAAAATAAAACCAAATAGCCTACAGGTTCTCAACAACATCTGGTGCAGAAAACTTCATCTCTAGAAGCCATAAAAAGTTTATCCATCTTTTTATATGGCAATATATTATAAATGTTCCATCTTTGTGGTCTCTTCTTAGCATTCATTCCTGTGGTTATCTAATTTTTCTACTGTTCCTAGATAAAATGAATGCTTTTAAAATACAGGCCTACAGCCACGACATCCACAACCAGAATGTAAAGCTTAAGGCTGGGTTTTGATTCCTAACCATGAATGACGTGCCTATGATTAGCAGAAAAGCTTGCAATCAGCCCATAGAGATAGCATGCCTGCTCAGTTCTTCCTTGCTGTCTAACATCTCTTAGGGGAAGGAACCTGTCAGACATGGCCACAATGATGGCAGCAGTCTCTGAAGCTATCCCAATAAGATACACAAAGCATTGTTAATTATAATACAATCAAAGCAGAAGTCCCTGAGCTCATCACTTCCACTATGCACAAACGAGATTTTCTGTTACCATCAACACCTTCTATTAGCTTATGTCACCTCTTGCAGCACCTCACGTGCAAACATTATAAGAGGACTTCAGAGGCTGACAGTTTGAGTTAATGACTGTACAGAAGAGAACTTGACAAGCATGAGGAAACAACACAAGTATCCCCCGGTGAGCTAAGCCCCCTAATAAAACCTGGCAGCTTTTACCTAAAAATGTAAATGATGAAACTGTCAAATTAAGAAGGACATGATCTTCTGTTTAAATCAACAAAATAAGTATGAAGAAATGGGAGATGAGCAATAGCAATGGCATTACCTTTGTAAACATTAGGTATATAAAAAGTTTATCAAACTTTTGTTGTTGTTGCTGTTGTTTGTTTTATGATGTATTTCTGCTACTCCAGACTTTTCCATATTTTAAAAAATAGATACCCCACCTTCTGCTTGTGTCTGCTGCTGGCACATAGAAGTGGGGAGATAAGAAACAAAAAGCTACATTAGTAGAACTGTTGCAACCATGATTGACTGAAGATATAGGAGAGGTGAGGTTTATTAAAAGAAATATTTCTTCTTACTGGACCAATTTTATATCTAGAAAAAACAGATAAGTTCCCTGGACACAAACACATCTTCCAGGATAATTATATAATACCTAAAGAACAGCCCCTGAAGGATTTATGTGCCAAAAGCCTGCTCATTATTTTTCCTCCATTTCAATTAAACTAATAAAATACATTCCTTATATTGTTCACATCTGTTTGCACCACAGTGCAGCACATCTTTGATGAGAACAAATACCTCTTCACAACATCTGTGTAATTCAGTGAAAATGGATGATACATGAATTAACTAATGAATAACTTTCAATTAATTGCTAACAAATTAGCAGTTATGATCAGCAACCCTTCCGGAAAATACTTATGTAGCTCTTGGAAAAACATTAAGAATAGCAGAACAGCTGCAACAAAGAAAATGTGAAGTCACATTTTTTTCTGTAACATACTGGAATAACTTCATGTGTCATCCCACTGAACTACCACAGGACTCCTACTTCAGTGACTACAGCTGATAACATGAAATGTGTGTTGCTGCCCACACGCTGTTTTCTTTAATGCGTAAATAGTTGCATTGGCTTTACAGAAAACAGCTACCACACTGGAAAATTGCCAGTTCTGCATGAATTTCGAAAAAGCTACTCTCTTCGCTAAGCAAAATGCTTAATGAGGGACAAGATGTTCAAATCATTTGCATGAGTAACATCTAGGCGAAGCCAACAAGCTTTGCAGGAAAGGGATTATCTTCCTGGGAGGCGCAGGGTATTTTACTCTGCAGAACTAAGATACTCACTGCTATTACAGCTATCATCCATACAACAGTAAGACAAAAATGGATATTTTTGATATCAGTTATTTTCACAAATGCTTGAGAGATTTTTTTAATTTTATTTTGAGTACATGGATATTATTTATTTTATTGGAATCAAACGTATTTTTTTTTCCCATAGAATGGTTTGTGTTGGAAGACACCCTAAAGATCATCTATTTCATACCCTCCTGCCAAAGACAGGGACAACTTCCACTAGATCAAATTTTGCTTCCGCTTAATCAACTTTTCCCCCCACCATTTCTTCATACAGCCAAGTAAAAAGCTATAGAAACAGAAGTCACAAAATATTCCACTTTAGCTATGTTAAAATTTCAATCTGTTCAAGTGAAAAAGAGAAAAGATCAAGAAGGTATCCTTGTCTACAATTTACAAGCAACTTTAATGGACAGAAAAACACCAAATACTAAAAGATGTTCTTTATTGTAGCTACAGAAGATGAACTGAGGCCTAATGGGTGGAAGTATATTTACCATTAATTTAGAAGTTAGGATTTTTAAGAAAAAAAGCAAAAAGGGAAGAAAAAAAAAAAAAGCCTTTTAAATAACCTAGCAAGCAAAAAGGTAGCTGTTCCATTTCTTCATGCTTTTGGTATCTTTATTTCAATGTTACATAGACCTTTATAGAGAGGTAACTGATAGAGTTTTATGACATAACCTTAAAAAAAAAAAAAAAAGAGAGAGAGAGAGAGAGTCTAGCCAGAGAATCTCAATATCCTTTCTGCTTCTAGAAATCCATTAATATTTTTCTGTCAAAAGCTTTGGCTACATATGCAACAGGAAGCTGTTTGGCATCACCTCTTGTATACACACACGCCATTGCTCTGTTCTCTTTTCTGTGACCCCGTCTTCTTTTAAGTTTTTTAACCACATGCACTGATATTTGCCTTCTACTTGGAGACAGCACCACCTCCTATCTCAGTAAACACAAGTACAAATAAATGCAAAAGTAATCTGGTTTTGCTCTAGAAACACTGTAAATAAAAGGAATTTCCAACAGGCTAAGAAAAAAAAAAGCTACAAAAGACAGGCTCTTGCGCAATAGCAGACTATTTTTTCTTCTATTCATACACATACATTCTTTTAATTTATACTCCGGAATATTGTTACACACAAGTTTAGTCTTATTCAAACCTGTCATTATTGTGAAGACACTCATAAGAGTCAAAACTTTTATGAGTTTGGTCTGCCCTACATTACATATTTTTTTATTCTTATAAGTACAACTATTCCTAACAAATACCTATTAGCATGTAAGTATTGTAATGTTAGTGTGCAAAATCTCCTTTTAGCAACAGCATATCAAAATGGAACACAGGTCTGAAATTAAATCCTAATTCCCGTTAGGATCTGCTAATCCTTTCCGTGAAAGGACTGAATATGAAAATAATTTGCAGTACATCTATACAAAAATGTTGCCTGAAGCTGCATCTTTGTACCTTTGAACATGTAGAATTAATGAAAACTGAAACTTCCTTTTCTGTTTGTCAAACTACTCTAAGCATGAACAAAGCCCTGGATCGACTCTATGTAGTGTTTATTCTATTTTCAGTAAACAAATGACGTTTGCCATCACAGCGAATAGACAGAATAATGAACAATGCATTTATTCACCAACTTTTAAAACATGCCATAACGATTAAAGCATGCATTCATGAAACAGTTTTTAATTTACCCATAGGATTTTTTTTTTGATTTTTTTTTTCCTGACAACAACCAGGCTCATGAACAATTTAGCATTGGCAGCTTCATGCGTTAGCTCCAAAAAGAGAGCCCCATTAAACAAACTGAAATGTGCATTACCGAGACAGAAGATCTTAAAACCTTTTTATCAGACACCCTGCTGCATGGAATTTTTTAAAAATAAATATTGAACAACATCATGTATCTTTGAACTTCTCTAGTTAATAGACCTTACAGACCTCCTACAGTGCGGCAATAAATATGCCTCAAGAAATCAGTGTATCACTTCATACCATTTAATAATGCCACAATTGCCTTTGTCATGCAGACTATATAGAAGGGTGAATGCTATCCGAGACCAAAACCATGCATTAATGTTGCTTTCCTTTCTTGTGTTAGAAAGCAAAGCATTCCTGCTCAGTTCTATTCTTTTCCACCTGTAAGTTCTTCCAGTAGACAGCTGAGTCCACTTAAAGCATCAAGTTCAGAATAGTTTGGCATCCAGTTTCCCAACTGAAGTTATTAAAACAAGAATTGCTGTGATTCATGAACCATGGCTGAACGGCTGACTATTCCTTTCAACTCAAGTTCAGGACTTGTATTCATGTATCTGTATCTTTTGGAAATAAAAACCTCACAAAGACACCAACATGCTGAGATTCAATGCTTCAACTTATCAGAGCCTAATACATGCAATGAAGAACCTGATATTCAGAAACCCCCATCCTAAATCTGTCTATTCTGAAGATTTCATTTGCACAAATAAGCTTTGTGCATCACTACTCACTTTTCAATAGATTATTTTACCCACAATTTTGCATTTAGGCACAGAAAAGTAATAAGGACACTTTAATTTTCCATGTTGTTCTTATTTTAGAAATACTGAAAGGTGACCCCAAAATTGAACTTGGATAAAAATGAAACATTAAGGAACAAATCCCAGCCATTTCCCTCTGTATTCATCAATCATTAAAAATATTTTTTGTAAGGAGTACAATAGGATGCAAACACTTTCTTTCATTCAATGTATTAAACAAAGTCATGCAATACAACTAATGCATGCAAGGAACATTAGGAAGACATACATTTTGAAATCCTGAAGCACTTTCATGATACATATGCAAAATTCTTAGCATACAAGAAAACTTAGCATTCTGAAAGTATTTATGTTTTAAATACAGTGAAAATGAAGATTAAAAAAAAAAAAAAAAAGAGGACTGCTTTTGGAGTTGAGCTACACAAAGTTGTAGAGAAAAATAAGAATATATGCATATTTATGAATATATAAACTCACAATAACTCAGTAACACCTACTTAACATAAATTTGCCAGTTCTGATCATATTTTGTTACTAAACTATACCATTTTGTGGAATTTATTTTATTTCTGCTACCTTTCTACTCCTAGGAACCTGAAAAGCAGCATGAATATTTCGGCACTTGAAACAGAGATATTTAACTTATTTCAATCAAATATTTTAAAAGCATAAAAACAAGTCAAACTGCATTCTACACTGTGGTTAAATAAGAACTATTTCACATTAAGTATAGGTTATGTTACATAAAAAACAGATCTTTAACATGTCCCTGGACTTGAACAGCTTCTGAAGACCAGCCATTATTCTTTATGAATTTCCTTTATTAATCTTCTCTTCCTACATTATCAGGCAGAAGATGAGAAGCATAGTGCTAAAACAGCAAGAATATGGTATGAATAAACAGGTGACACATCTTTTTGTAATTCCCTTGGAAATATTGATTAATTTAAAAAAAATAAATAAATCATTTCAAAAGCTTACTTTTCTATCTGCAGGTATATGTTCTCTTGTATACAATTCTGTCCTTAACCAATTGTCAGTCTCTACATTTTTTCCCCCTCTTTGTCTAAATCCACTTAATATAGCCTCAGTCTTGCTCTGAAACTATTCATAGGTACACTTTAACATGTTGCACTACCATTTTTAAATATTGCCCTGAAGAATGCCAAATCATTTCGGGAATCAATTCATAACATAAGCCTTAATCACAGATGAAAGAAAAATACTATTTTCTGTGTCACATGCCTGTAACCTAAGGAACAGAAAGGTGGAGTCTAAACAACAGCCGTGAAAACAGTCACATCATGTGTCTCATGAACAACAGGTGAAAGGACAAATGATACAGAACAAGAAATATTGTGATTTATTGAAAAAAGCATAATTGTCATAAAATTGTCATAACAGAAGAATTTATATTGTATGAAGATTTAAATTAACAAAATTAAGAAAGATAACAGTGCTGTGGATACCTTGCACTTTAACTTTTATCAATAAACATGAATGAAAATTATAGGCATAAATTTCTATTTATCAAGATGCAAAAATATTCTTTTTTTTTTTCTTTACCTTATATGAGCCTGAAAAAGAGGAAAGTTTTTCAAAGAAAAGACATAGCTTTGATAACAAGATCAAAATGTTTTCCATGTCATGCGTCATTAAAGAGAACAGAAAAAAAAAACCTTCTTATTCTAGTCTGGAGGAAAATCTCTTAAAATGTGACTAACTAAAATATGAAGAGACATCTACTGCCATGCACAGTGCCACATTTACAGCAGGAAAATTGCATTTCTTTCCTCTTTCAGAAATGTCTGACAGTTCATTGCCAACAAAGCATATTTAACGAGCTGTCTTAATTTCCTATGAACAATGTTCTTTAGAGAGAATATTTATAGAAAATAAAACTAACCCCTAGATTTCAGTATTTTAGGCAATTACAAGGTTACACATTTTTCTTGGCAACCATTTCTGTCAGCTCTTGACCTTCTTAGTTTCTTGTTCTCAATTCCTGTGTAAATTACAATCAATAAATAAATAAAATAATAAAAGCTTCTCCACTCTCTCCAGCTGCTTCTGTTGACTGACTTCCCGTCCTCTTACTTTCAGAGGCACCACAAACCCTAAGTTTTCTATACACTTCCTTCCTTTCTGATGCCTAACCATTTCCTTTGCTACATTACCTGCAGTGAACATTACCCTGTTAACTCCACCACTTACCTAGTCCCAGTTTTCTTACCGTCAGCACTTTTGCTCTTATTATCAGCACTTGATAATCCTGCCCATTTTTCAGTGGGAACATAGCCCATCCTCCAGTAAGTCCTAACTTTTCTTTATCCTCCCCATTCCTTTCTGGATCAGTTCTCTCACTTTCCCACACTTCCACTTCATCCACTTCAGTCTGCAGATTTGTAAAGACAAAAGTCTGCCAAGATACAAGTCTGCCAAGTCTGCAGATTTATAAAGACAATTTCATTTCAGTAAGTGTTCCATCCCACTATTTATTCATTTTACTTTGCACAACACTTATTTCATGATGCTTATTTTAAGATAATTTCTTCAAAATATATTCAAAATGCTTAAAGTTTGATCATTTTAGGTTAGAATAATGAAGTCAAAACTGGTGGGTTTTACTTTTATCAACTGCAACATGCCAAAAAAGATGACAGGAGACTTTTCATGCAAATGCAAACTTCTGATTTATGGAACAGTCACAACTAGCCTAATTTCCTGTAATATATTCCAAAAAGTTACCCAGTGAAGAATCTTGTAGGAGTCATTTTTAGCAGACAACATGAGTTCTGCTACACTGCTGTCTACTTTACAAGATCAGATATAACAGGGTGGGTATGTGGGAGTAACTTAAAACATGCATACAAATAAAAAACAAAATTGAGTAAGAAAAATGGAAGCCCTCCTTTTTGTCCAAGCTATCTCAGTCTGAGCAAACAGAAGCAGACTTCGGTGAACAATCTTCCAGTAGTCTTGGATTGATTAAAACTCTCCTTCCCATCACAGATGTTCAAGATCCTAAAGCAGACTTGTTTCTAAACATTTTAACTCTCCTCCCCAAGTTTTCTTTGGTATCAAAAATGGATTTTAAATAAACATACAATGAATTGGTCCACTGTATTACAAACTAACATTGCTCTATTATTACTAACTAGCTCTCAAGTGGCATGCTTCTCTGACTGCCCATCAGCTCTGAATCATAACAGATTTACAGTCTGTTTACGTAACTGGAAATCCCAGACAATTATCTAACACTAAAATTCTTCAAGATCAGAAAACTTTGGGAAAGCTTCCTAAAGTACAAAAAGTTCAAAATATATCTTTATTTTATCAAAAACTCAATTACAAAAATATAGACTTTTGTCCTGAATTTAAAGTGCAAAAGTTTAAGAAAAGTATGTGGTGTATATTTGTGTGTGTGTGTGTGTGTTTGGTTTAGGTGTTTTGTTGTTGTTTTATATAAAACATCCATCCAGTGAGCTACGAAAGTTCAGAAGGAAAGATATTAAACTATTCACCGGGCCTATATTATTTCAATGAATTTTATGAGCTTTACTGAGTGAATGGCAATGGCATGAATACAGAAAACAATCTCCCAAGCAAAAACTAATAAAAAAATAAATAAATTTGCCTATGCTTCATTCCTTTTTTTGAAGGATTTAATTATATTTTTGCCTGCTCATCCTTTACAAGGTGCATTAACCTGGATTCCCAAACATAATTTCCATATATCTATCAGTAATATACTGTGCAAAATGTGATCCTGAGTCTTTAATGGGTTAGCATTCATTTGACTCTAAATCAGAAAACATTCTAGACAGCAAGCATTGGGGTCTGCATCTAATTTTCCTGCCAGTACCATGTTCTTAACCCAGGGATCATCTAGGATTGCCTCCAGTAGCACACTGGCAAGACAAGGACTGCAGAAATAATGACCAAACAAGTGACCCAATAACATTTCAATTTCTTCCCCCATTACATTCTCTTTATCAATCAAAGAGATCAAAAGCATGGAAGCACCCTACCTTGAATTGTCTGGGAGAAAACAATACCATATTTATTCTGAGCTATGTATTCTGATTTATTTTCATAAATCTGAGTGGAAATTAGGGTATTGTTGCTTTTATTATTATTATTATTATTATTATTAAATACTTTAATTTATATTCACTAGTCATAAACTTCAGCTCTAGTGAATAATATGTCTATTAACTGTCACCTTTAGAGAAATTTCATTATAATTTCAGTTCTCCTACTGTATTTGGTTAAATTTACTTGGATAAGCTAACCTGCTAGTGCTAAAGGCTTGCCTCAAAATAAAGATGTGATGGTAGTCTTCCAGTGCATAGAAGTAATTAAAATCATTTACCTTCTTTTTTAAGAAGGATTATTTTCTAACACAAATAACAGATAGAAAGATTTTTTTATGTAATTATTTTACTCATTGCATAATGACCTGTCTGTCATTTAAAATCCAAGTGTAGTCATTGAAATATAAAGATCCAAGCAGCCACACAACATTACAAAGTCACACAGCCTGTCTCCATCAATAACAACTCCCAAGTTCTCCTGACTTATGTCACAACTACACTGAGAAAGAGGAAAAGAGGGAAAGGGGACTTTCCCACCCACTCACCCACCCTTTTTCACCCTAAATCCTAGCTGACCACAGGCATAGGACCATGCAAACTCCAGAGTCACCCTCAAACCTTGCCAACTATCAATTTAAGTATTGCAATAGTTGGTAGGGACCATCAATTAGATTTGCCAGAAAACTGTTTAATGCACAGTAAAACCCTGTCCTCACCCACATTTTCAGAGTGTGAGAGACACCAAACAGAAGGTAAAGGTCTTCACCAAACTGAGTTGTCTCTTTGGACACGTAGGTGGTGACATTCATATTTCAGTAGCCTGCATGCACAGACTGAAGACAATAGAATGTTTTTTTCAACCACACTACATAACAATATCACTACAATATTTGCCTGCACTCAGCAGATGTGATAACAGAAAACGCGATGATGAATAGGAAAGTAAAATGTAGAAGTCTGAATAAAATAGAAAAAGAACAAGCCTTCTTTGGCCTAACAAATATATAGTTGTTTAAACAGCATCAATCATTGTTGCATAGTTTAATACACACCCAGATCTCCGTGCAGAGAAAGAAATCCTAAAAAATAATACCAATTCTAAAAGATAAGCAGGCTTGGGAAAAGCTGCCTCTTCACATTAACAGGCAAAAATGTTAGTGGGATGTCGTGAGACTAAAAGAGAAGTGTGAGAAAAATCCATCCACTGTGTTTTACACTTCCATTTCTGAGTCTCGATAAACAGCTCAACATTCCACAAAAACATGAAAACAGAAAAACAAACGCTACACATTACAGAGAACACCTATCCATAGTTTTAAAAGCCCAGTCCCCTGTGAATTAATTCAGGAAATACTTACAAGTACTCCCATATTAAAGCTTCAAAAGAAAAATAAAATACCATATTGCCAATTGAACTAATTCTGTTCTATATTCTCTATGTAGCAACACATTCATCCATTACTACGATTACTCTGGGATGTACAATTGCTAATAACTTCTTCTACCTTTTATTGGTACTAACATAACTGTATTCAAATGAAAATTTTGTACTAACATTAAAACAATAGTTTACCCTTTTCTTGGACTATAATGATTGTGTCCTTAAAAAGTGCATAGAACATTCATTTTTAATATTAAGTAAAGTCTAAATTAATTTCAGTTAGCTACTTGATCTCAGGAATGAATTCAAAGTGTATAACAACTGCAATCTGATTTTTTTACGAGCTCTTAATATGTTAAGAAATGAGTATTACACTACAGACATTAATTTCCCACAGGGTATTTAGCTGAAAAGCTTCTAGTTGACTTGACCTAAAAATTATAGACAAAATTCTTAAATCCCAATTTGCCCTTTCCAGTTTCTTTTTATGCTAACAGTATATGAAAGCCATTTTCTCTGTGCAAAATTAAGAACATAAATTGCTGCTTACCTACAATCAGCAGTTTGTTCCTATTTACACAGTACTGTACAACACTTATACTATGAAAACGATCGTAACATTTCTTGCTTTAAGTGGCTTCCACAGTTTCCTTCTACAAGGAAGCAAAAGTCAAATGCATTGCAAATGGGGAAATTTTGTTACATGAGAGCAAAGCTAGTTATAAACGCATGCTGTCGAGTCTACTTCACATGAAGGGCGAACAGCTGCCTTACAGGGCTTTCTTGAACAGTTCAATAAAAATTGATGTTCCTAAGTGTTCTCCCTTGAGAAGAGGGAGATTCCTCTCAAATAGCAAAGACTAGTTTGAATTAAGCAGAAATATCACAACTGAATGACAGAAGGAAACGTAATGCCTAATTTAACTATTAAAAGAACTTGTACAAACATCACAGATACGAGATATAATACATGTATGGCAAGTTGACAACAGGTTGTGGTTATTCAGAGAAAACATAACCTTGTTAGTTCTAAAGAAGGTTGTATAGTTGTATAGAAGATATTAAAGGAACGTAGACATTTTGCTTACCTGGTTCATGTTTTTTTTTTTTAAAACAAAAACAAAAACAAAAACTTTTGGTATATCTGGAAAAGGAGGTTGTTTTGTTTTGTTTTTTTAGAAGTGAAACCCTGAAAACTCACATCCTCTCCATAATCTTTCATTCACTGCCTTCCCAGCACAGGCTTTCAAGAGAGAAGTTATGCTGCTGTTAACAGATTAAACATTAATGTGTCTCCGGTCTGTGGATGGAGAGGTGGTATATCCCATAGGGCTGTCTCAGGCCTTTACAGGTTATAATAACAACCATCTTCAACTCCACTTTTAAGTCTCCTGGTTGCCCACTGTAACTCATAAACCATTCAACTCATGTATTTTTACAGCATCTCCCACCTTATGTGTTGGCCAGAGATGCCTTAAAAATCTCATCTTCCAAATGGTCTCAGCACAGACTGTCAGAAGGTGTGAAGCAGAAGGTCAGGTCCACAGTCAGGGAGAAAATAAAAAGTGGAAGAAAATCAGGTAGAAGCAACTTGGAGTGAATAGGAAAATCATTTCAATCTTCTCTAGACTACCAGCCAAGTCAGTTTTACCCATGCTCAGTGCTTCACCAGACACTAGAAAACATGATTACTATTCAGCGCAGAGAAGAGAAAAATAGAAAAGTATTTTAGCCTTCATTCCTTCACTCTTCTAGCAGCCTCAGATGTACATTCAGCAAAGTCCGTAGGGGCACAGTATCTTTTTGCTTCTCATGATGTAGTAACTGGAGTACAACGGATGCTTGATAATAAGATTACTTGGGAAACACTAAAAACAAAGCTATCACACATTCATGAGTTTTCAGACTTCAATACTACTTCATAATGTACAATATCAAAGGCAAGGACAGGTCTGAATACAGTGACTTGGAGAACTGCTCTTTGATAACAAGGGCTATTTCTAAAGTACACTAGGAATGTGACTATTAGTTGCTAAGGTACCCCAAATAACCCAATTAAAGTGAATGAACAGAATATTCAGGACATCTAAACAAAATGCAGACACCAGCTGCTAACGAGCAATAATTATCACAAATATGGTTCCTGTTTGGAATGTAGAACACATTTCCATTAAAGTGTCCTTTGTTTTTACCGTTCTGCTCCGTCCCAGGCTACATCAGAAATGTCAAATACTTGTAATTAGTATTTCTTTTGATGGTACCTTGCTACTCCTGTGCCGATCATTTACCTTTGTCATGTCCTTCCAAAGTTTCAGACAGCCCTCTCTACACTAAATTTGTCAATCCTTAATTTTGCATATTTAGCTGACATTCTCAGAGCATGAGCACTTAGAATAGAATAGTTTTAGCTGGAAGGGACCTACAAAGATCATCAAGTACAACTAATTTACTACTTCAGGGCTAACCCATTAAGAGCATAATCTAAGTGCTTCTTAAATATAGGCAGCCGTGAGGCACCTACCACCTCTCTAGGAAGCCTGTTCCAGCGTCAGAGTCCTCTCTTAGCTAGAAATATTTTTCCTGATGTCTAATCTGAACCTCTGCTGACACAGCTTTGAGCCACTGCCATGTGTCCAGTCACTAGATAGCAGGGGAAAGGACGAGCACCTCCCTCTCCACTTCCCCTCCTCAGGAAGCTGCAGAGAGCAATGAGGTCACCTCTCAGCCTCCGTTTCTCCAAGCTTGACAAACCCAGTGTTCCCAGCCTCTCCATATAGGATATGTCTTCCGGCCCTTTTACCAGCTTTGTTGCCCTCCTCAAGGCACAAGTACCTTAATATCTTCTTTATATTGTGGAGCCCATAACTGCATACGATATTAAAGGTGATCAATGCTAAATACAGTGAGGTAATCAATTCTTTTGATCAGCTTGCCATGTTGTTTAATTCAACCCCTTCCATTATCATATGGAAGCCTGCAATAGCTCATAAATAGCTCATAAAATGGTCCAAACACAGGTTTTTGTATTCCAATGTTGTTGGTTTTTTTTTTTTGCGTATTTGTATATTGTAGATATATTTACTAAGACACTGGATACTCAAAGCATCCTTACGTAATAAGCATAGTGCAAACATGAAGAAAAGGGGACTCTGTTGAAGTGTTAGCACTGGATGATTAAACAAAAAATCCTCAGAAACACAGTGCCAGCGTGCTTCTTGATAAATGATCTTAGTTCAGTATTGTGTTGTCATTTTTAAGCAAGGCAAAAGGTAAAGTGAAAGGAATAGAAGTGAAGAAAGTTTCATGACAACTGCAGTTACTCTAGTCAATGATAGGTAGTGTGGGAGAAAGCATGAATGCAACTATTTGATACTTGGACAAGTGGGCAATGAAGGTTTGCATCACTGTTTAAGCTGAAGAAAAAAAAAAAAGCTGGAGTTACTTTAGGCCATAAAAGTTGTTTAACTGGAAACACACTTTTTTATCTAATGCATTGGAATCATGGAAAAGATGCAAAGCCACAATCTAGAAAAATAAATTGTACAGTTCTAATTGGACTGACACAAGTAGGCAAGGCTGCCTTGCCTGAGGCTAAAGAAGAATGCAGAACAGAGGGCAAACGTATTTATTTTTTTTTACCTACAAGGATGAAAACTCATATCTCAATTTCAGAAATGAAAAACTTGCAATGTTCAGACAACATTGAAATATGAGAAACTGGAGAAAAAACTGTGCCCAAGGGAAAGCCCAGAAAAATGGGGGCCTGCAGAATGCAAAGACCACTGATAATGTTTACCTTCGAGTAAATGTAGTAATGTTTACCTCACTGAGAGAGGAAAAAGCAGAAAAATTAGGTCCATTTGAGGCAGCGCATATGCTGATAGGTAAGTGTGTACAAGGGAGCAGTTGCAAAGAAGGCCAGATATTTTTTGTGTAATGCAGAGCCACAGAGACAAAAAGGCAGATCAGTCAGAGCCAAACATAAGTGTATTGTCTCATTCCACTGCACACATACAGCCACGTTTCTATTCTTTCTAGATAGAATGAAAACACGTTTGTAGCACAGAATAGCTCACATGTTGGTCGCTGTGGTCTAAGAACTCCAACTGTCTTCTGAACTTTCTTTTTTTAAAACTTGTACAATGTACACCTATTTTCATCCACATCTCCCTTTAGGACTACTTGGTTTTAACAACTGACTGTAATTTAAGTTGGCCTTTCAAAATCTTTATCAGCACTTTCTTTTTTATTATTATTATGTTTTAAACAGCAATTTCCATGTTTTGTTATTGTTTTGGTTTGTTTGTTTGTTTCATTTGTCCGGTTTTGTCTTTTATTACTGGTAAAGGTGATATTTTGGGTAGTCACATTTCCACATCAAATACTACTCTTAAAAGTGATGGATTATTTTGTTGCTTACACTCACCTCAATTTCTACTGTTAATTTTAAGTATTCCAGCACATTAATTCTTTATTTTTTACCTGGTAATCTGTTCCCTGATGCTCTTAAAGAATTTACTCACACTGATTTGGGGGTTTGATCATAATTTTCAGTGTGGTTGTTTTAATTCTTTCTTACATTTCAACTTCCCAGATTTATGTTCTTTCCATTAGTCTTGCAGGTCTGCGTATTTCAGGTCATTCATGTCTTTTACCAGGCTGTTTGCCTCCTTTCCATAATTCCTTCCTTCTTTCTTTCTTGTGTATTTTATATTTTCCAATCTTACACATTGGAAAAGAAAGGGAACTTAAATAGAGAATAAGAAGGATAGCCGTAGCCAATTGTCTACATCTTATGTCTAAATATTTAAAGTTGTAACTGATGACTTAACATTTTAATGACCAGATTTTCTATAGAAATATGAACCTCTTTAAACCTCTCATCCATGTTAGCCATGCGCATTTGAAAATATTTTATTATCCTGCACGGACTAATCAGTTTCAAAGTGTTCCAAAAAATCTGTCCTGAATTTCAGTTTTCACCTTTTGTGTAACTAGGGAACACTGAAGTTTAAAACAATTTTTAGTGAAATACTGACATCTTGTGGCATAAATCAGTCACTGCAAGAATGACTGCTTCAAAACTGTTTATTCTGATTAAAACACACATAATAAGTAATCTGAGCAGTTAATCTCATGCATCTGCTTCAGTTCATTATTTACATTGCTATAAAGTTGGCACATTTGCAGAGTTATTTTAATATTTATTTTTTTTTCCTTGCATGATATTTGCATTGCTCTCATCGAGATTAATTCACTTGCAAGGTTTTGAAAGTAAATAATGCCACTCTTTGGGGAGCTGGTGACTCTCTTTATAGGTTTTGACACATACAGTGGGAGATCCACCTATTTAAGCTTTTACCTATTGTACCTGTTGTACTGATCAAACAGGAATACTATGCTGAGTGAATTCTTTAGGAGGAAGAACAATTTCTCAAATGTAATCTCTGTTTGTTTGTTTGTGTTTTTTGTTTGTTTTTCTTCATCTCCTGTAAAAATCTGGTATCCCCTCAGATCTTCTGATTCCCTCTAGGCAGTCAGCAGAAGAATCCCATGCTTTATGCCAACAAGAAAGAAAGCAAACAGTCTTGGAAGACTTTCTTCAGCTTGTGAGGAAAAGGTATTTAACAGGCTACAAAGCTTCTTCATCATAACATGACTTCTGGATGATGCCAAAATACCAGTATCCACAGCTACTACTGCTTGGTGCCACAGAAGCAAACTGAATAGCAACGCTGCCCTCCTCAGGGAAACCCAGGGAATCTCACATGAACCTTTAATTTTCTTCCAGAAGTGAAAATGAATATGAATAGCTACAGAAGAGTGATTAATGATTTTCTAGGCAAACAAGAAAGTTAGGTTAAGGTTTTTAATAATACTTGGTTTAGCAACTCCAATTCTTTACCTAGTATTTATTCTTCATTACGATCGTTCACTGGCAACAGGCTGCTACTGTGGTGTTAAACATTAATTGCTTGTGACAAGTACTTTGAAGAGGCCTTTTTTCTCTTTAGCTTTGTATTATTATTATGAACATTTAATTTGTTTCATTTTTAATTCCTTTTGCCTTTTTTGAATTTCTGCTATTTTTTTGGCCTTCCGTGTTTTTATTTCCTTCCCATTAAATCTCATTTTTTAAATATAAAATCTTTCATTTAGCATTTCTCTTAGTATAGAAAGATGGTAGCTGCATTTATTGGGTGGAAAACAGGAAGAACTTTACTTTCACTCATGAGGGTGAAGTTCTTGGTCTGTGACCGAAATACAAATAAGCACAAACAAATTCTAGCAAATCTGTGGACAATATTGCTAATGAAAGTTAAAACAAACAACGAAAAATGTGGATTTCATACGCAAAACATGAACAAAAAATAAAATAAAAACCATCCCATGTTCACTTTGCTTTTTTCCAGTTGCTACAGTGTTGTCACTTCCCAGTTGCATCGTTAATACAGGACTAAATATAATGAAGTTAATACATCAGTTCTGTCTAGTATTTAAATAAATACAAAGATCTGCGTAATAGCTTGGGCCTGATGACCCAAATAGTATTTAAAGGCTTGAGCCAAGGTTAATGAGCTTTTTAGGGCAGAAACTATGCCTGCATAATGCCCTGTATGCCTACATGGAAACATGAGCTTCAAATGTCACAGTGTTCTGATTTTGAAAAATAAGATATTATTCAGTGATATTTGGATATGAACTTACTGAATAAACATGTTGTACCTATACACTTTAATAGCACAAATTATTTTTCTACTTTTTAGTCATTCTACATCTTTATTTCCATCCTGCATCTCTGTGTGTAATAATTCAGTGGATTTATTAAAAAAGAAAACAGGTGTGTGGTTTTTTTTGTTGTTGACATAAATTTTGCTTTACATTACTACCACGTCTGACAAGCTGGCAGCAATCTAGAAAAGAGGGAAAAAGGCAGATGTAGTGACTAATACTTAAGGACACTGGTACAACTGGAAAACCTGTTTTCCAGTTTACCTGGAAAACCAGAAAACCTGTTTTCCTGTTTACCTTGGCCAGACATAGCACGAATACCTTCAGTACTGATGTAATTTTCTCCTGCCATCCAGAGCAGTGTTGAACATGAGCAAGGGTTTAGCTGACTAACTTACATGTGGGTGAGATTTACCACGACCAAAGACAAATTTCACATGCTTTTGAGAAAACCCCAAATCACATTTTCCTGACACAGTTTTCCTAAGGAGAATTCATGCTAAATCATTTTAGTATCTAGGGACCTATTTTAAAATTACCAACCAAGAACCAGTATGGATGAATCTGACACAGGAAGACAAGTTTAGCCTTCCTTGGCTTCTTGGGTGAGAGAGAGATAGGATATTCCTTACCTTTAAAGGCAGACAAGGTAGCACAGAGACATAAACATTACGTAAGTAATTGTATTAATTGTTGAGTTTTTGTGTTAGTCTGTAAAACCACATCAAAAGAACATGTTGTTTCATAATAACATGCTGTGGAAATCTAATGTCAGTTTGCAACAATTAATTTCACATCTTTGAAAAACTGCAAAAAAATTATCTTAGAAAAGGCAGTTGTGTTCACATCTGAGTCTCTTAGGAATGTGTTTGGTCCTAAAACATTATAATACAATTGCTATTAAGTGAACCTTAATAGGAAAAAAACACATTTATTTATATATCTGTTTAACAGCACTGGACAAGGGCAAAAAACTTACAGCTTTTTACTTTCAGTGGTAAACACTATTCAAATATGAGTGCAAAATGATTTTTTTTTTTTTACAGTTAGCATGTTGAATAAAATACTTAAAACTCATAATAACTGTAAAACTTGTTTTAGTGATTTCCATAAACTGAAGAGTAGATACCACTGCTGTCAATGTTCAACCTTAGTATCTTCTTTTTCTCTCACTAGAGAGCATATGCATATTTATAAATTACACTCATCTTAAAACATTTTTTCTTGCTGGGTATAGGAAGGCACACTTGTCAGTCAGTTACTTCTATTATTATTGCACCAGAAGAGGTTTCAGAAGTACTCTCCCACAGTGATCTGATCTGTCTTAGATTTCCTAGTCCTAGGCATTCTCAAGGGTTCTCAGAAGTGAACCTTTCCTTTCATCCTTAATTTGTGCTCAGTGTGAAAGCACTGAACCTTGTGACCAGCTTTCCATAATGAGCCTCTTCACCAACAACTTCCTCTCTACAAAACTTCTGGTCTGAATCTTGTAATATCCCAGGCAAATCAACAAAGCATGACTTCAGCCTCCTCACAGAAAATAGACAAATCTTTTCAGTGTCACATTGTGGAAAACAAATGTTTTTGTTTTTGTTTTTGCTTTTTAATCTCTGTATCTTAGCCTAGACCACATTTTGCCACATTTTGGAAGCCTGAGCTGGCTTTTTTTTTTTTTTTTTTTTTTTTTAATTTTTATTACCATCTATTACTTGTGAAGTCGATGCTTAGTATAGTTACGCTTATCGTAGAAAAAACAAACAAACAAATACGTGTATGAGAATAAACTCACCATGCTGTTCATTTTTGAAGAAGATGAGCTTGCTCTCTGCTTCCGTAGGCTGTTAAGCTCTTCTGAATTTCCATCCTTTGGTTTTATGATCAGCCGACTGCTTCCAGCAGTACCTTCTGAAGAGGACCTCAGTCGCTTCTCAATAAATCTGCCGTCTCGGTATGGACTGAAGCTATTGGCAAGATCAACTACAAATAGACAAACAATCACCAATCATTACAGAGAATTATTCTCTACAAAAATTTTCTTAGGAAGAACAGCGCTTTGCTTTAAATGTTTACCACTGAATAGTAATCGTAAAAAAGTAAGAATAATTTCTTAGGTGTTCTGTAGAAAGCAGATCCTGTTTAGCTAGGCAAAGCAATCTGGGCCACCTGCTAACTGCTCAGCTCCTGCTGACTCACGTGCTCAGCATGCTACAGCCCAGCCCACAGTTCTTTAACAAATCCAGTGGGATTTTTGCCACTTTCCTTCCTTTCTCCTCTCATTCTTGGACACTTAGGAATTTCTTCACAGTAAAATCCACCAGAGAAACTATCACTGATTCCATGGTGCAAAAACCCAGCCTGCCTTATCCTGTCCTAAGCCAAGCCCTTTTTTTTTTTAGGGCCAGTTCACAGTTTTGTTTCCAGCGCATAGCATCCTGATGCATACAGGTTTTAGTTTCTCTTTGGCCTTCCCACATCAGCTCTGTATCTGTGCTCTCAAAGCACAGCATTCAGGCTGCATCCCAGTCCCCAACACCTTTTAAACAATAACATATTGGAAAAGAGGAGAAAATTACATTTTGAAGTGTTAAGGAAAATTTAGAGATGAGGAAAAGAGAAAAACATGATAGCATAATAGATGTAACATTAAAAAAAAAAAAAAATTCTTTTGCCTTTTGCAAGAGAACATTTCCTCAATGGCTTTTCAAAAAGGTTCATACCACTTAAAAATATATAAGCATATATTAAAAAATGTATGACATGACAAACCTTGTAATCTATCAATAAAATCTACTATGAGATTTACCATGGAAAAGAAAGTATCTATCGCCAAAACATGCACAAAAATATTTTACATTTGCACCTGGTTTTAAATACTGTTATAGCAAAACCAATTGGTCCGAACAGCCTGTTGGCAAAATATATAACTACTTATACTATACCTTTCTGAACACCACAAACTTTTTCTCTACTCTTTTCATTTAATATGGCAGGATTTTATGCTTTTTTCCAACAGTCCCTATGTTTGCTTTCCAATTTTCTAATTTTAAATACATTCTTCACTATACAAATTGAAAAAAATGCATTAGGAATAAAACTACTTGTATAAACCCATAAAAATCAATCATCAACTTTTAAATAGTGCAACATTAGCTCTAGTGTTTCTGTGAATACCAAGCCTATTTACAAAAATCTCTCTATTGCAGTTTCAACTCCAGCTGCCTTACAGGCATGAAGATTAAATATATAGCTGCTGGTGCATGAGTTTCAAACACACTGTGTATTTCCAAACATCACTCTGAGCTGCTCACTGGTCTGCTCTACAACTACTCCACTCCAGTAAATTAAATTTAAAAGCATGAACTTATTCACAGATGAGCCAAAGTTGCAAAGAAGACCAACCAAAGTGCTCTGGACAGATAATATACATAAATGGAAATATTTTTGTCCCAGCTGACTAATGTTCTGAGGCAAACAGTTTTCTTCTTATGAAAGATAATCTAGTGGATTAATTTGACTATACATAGCTATTTATTTACAAGATATGCAACTAATACTGTGCAGAGACAAGTAACTCCAAAAGTGAGATTGCTTCCGATTGCTTATAATCTACATGACTACATCACCAAGCAAAAGGATGGGTATGGACTCATATGAATTTGCATTCATTCCTCTTTCAATACTAACAACATAATTGCGTTTTTGGTAACCGTCACAAATCTGGCCCCACCAGATACAGGCTCAGGATTATTCAACAAAGCATTGGTCTTCAGGTTAGTTGAGAAAGTAAACTGGCAGAGCTAAATGTCATTTGGCAGGTGTCCTTCAATCAAAGGCTGGGTGTCTTTGATGGAAGATGAAGATCTGCATGTCTACAGATGATAATTCAAAGTACAGCCTTTCCACTTATTCTTGTTAATATTTCCAAACTCATTTTTATAAGCTAAAGACACAGTGTGAAATTTACTTGGTAGTGAACTTCCTATATTTCATAGGTTATGTAGTAAGAACTTGCGCAGTGCTATTTCAGATGGAAACAGCAATATATTCTTGTCCAAGCTGCTCTGTAATGTATCTGAGAGTCACGAACCCAGATCAATATAAGATAAAAGTATGTTATCTTTCATAACCAGACTAAAGGAAGTTTATTCTCTGGCAATCCTTCCTCTTCAAACAATGCAGCTCTTTGGTTCAAGTCCAAAATAGTTATGCCTCAAAAATACCAGCTTCGGCTTTCAACAAGAGGTGAGAATCAATACTCTTTCTTAATTCATTTTCTATCAGAAGGAAACAGAGTGACCAACAGCACTGATGATTATTATTACACTGAAAAACATCAACTCAAAATTCAAAGCATTTTGTTTTTTATTCCTTTTATAATTCTGAATTAAGCATCATCTTGGAAGGAGAGTAAAATTCCTAACTTTTGATCTTTCTAAGTACACAAACACTTCATGACCAAACAATTCTTACAAAAGAACTACGGACAACAACAACAAAAAAAAAAGCATCCCCCAAGCCATCAAACCTTACAATGAAAAAGCGGAATACATACCTTTAGGATGGTTTGTTTCATATCCCAGTTGTGTTTTAAGGGACTGAGGTTCAGAACATTGAATAATCTTAGACTCCATTACAGGAACTGTTTCTTTTGTGTGCTTAGCTAGAGTGCTTTCATCTTGGTCCCTACTCAACCCCTGTGCCATTGGAGAGTGCATCACCGGTTCTTCTCTGTGCTGTAACCCAAAGGTTTCTAACTCTGTCTTTGCTGAGTTAACTTCTCCTATGTGCCTGGTATCTGTAATACATAGTTCATTGGCTTGCAATGATACTTTTGTTTGATTAGCAGCTGAGGTTTTGAATAAGGTATTAGATTCAACACTACAAAAGCTTGTGCGGCTCACAGGAGATACACCACCAGCAGACTGGCACGTACTTTCCACGTAATCTGTTCCCCTCACCGGACCAGCAGCAGGATTAAAGAAGATCTGAGAGGTAGAGACATTGTGGCCAAAATCCTCTGCCAGCAGCACTCCATTCCCACTGCTGGGCAGAGCATCAACCTCCGAAACAGAATCCTCTGTCAAGGCTATGAAGTCTGAGGGCGTCTGGGCAGCCGTGAGGTCGGCCGAGAGCAGTGGGGACTGCAACGTGCTTCCCACGCACTCCGTCGTCTCAGCCGAGCAGGGAGAAGAGGACCTGGCAATCACCGGTTCACTTTCAACATACGATTTAATCTCCAGCACGCATCCAGACTGCTGCACAGAGGAAATGGATTGACTCTGCGGAACCGGTTTGGAAAACTTGTAGTGCGATGAGAAAGATTTAGGGAGAAGTTTCCGTGTGGATTGTTTGACAGAGCATCGGCTTTGCTCCTCTGCAAAGCCAGAATCATCGCCCTCATTTTTCCCAGAGCTTATACAATTTATAAAGACGTTCTTATTAGCTGAGGGCTCCTTTCCCTTTTCAAAATCATCTGTCAAAGACCTTGTTATCTTCTTGCTACGTGAGCTGCCAAAGCCAACTGAATGCTTTCCTCTACTTTTAATGTGTTCATCTAGGCTCAGTTTTTGAAAAGTGCTGAGAGAGGAGGACTGGGCACCATTTGAGATGTTAACATTTTGGCTGGTGGAGTCAGGCTTCTGTTCACTCCCCTTCCTGTTATGGAAGCTAATAGAAGGAGTCCGAAAAATACTCCGGCGCTTGCCTGTGCTCCCTGAGCTGGAGTTAGTGCTGGATGGGGAGGAGGTGTGGACACCCACGGCACTAGCAGAGGAAGGTGAGGAAGGAAGGGAGTCGTGTCTCCGGCTAATACTTCTCCTGAATATTGGCAACCGAGATACTAGAGTTGATCGTCTGGATCCTGAGTCCCCCATCAGGGCACGAAGCGTTTGCAATTCTTCGCAGCCAATACGCTAATCTGGGTTGAGAAAAAGAGAGAGAAATGATTCAGCCTCAAAGTCTATTTGAACAAGCTTTAAGTCAGCCAAAACACCCCAGATGCCAATATCTATATTATGTATAGCTGCAAGTTGTTGCATATATATAGTGCTGAACATTTTTTTTAGATTTTCAAAGTGATGTTTGATCTGTATCTCCAAAATCCTAGCAATTGAGCAAAGACATGGCTCAAAACATTTTACATGTGACATATATAATCTTATACATAATGCAATGCACATCATACTGGGTAACAGTATATATCTACATGATATACAAACATTTCACCCCAAAGTCCTTTGTTTCTCTAAGTTCTAGGGACAAGTCTTATAAACTGTACGCTTTCACAGAATAGACTTGATTTTTTATGATCTGAGTAAAGCAAAATATTATTTTGGCTTCCTAAATACTCATTTTTGCAAGAAACAACAGGATTTAAAGTCTCCAATCTTCGTGTTCAGTTGGATTTTTAATTCCTTCATATTCTCCCACTAAAGACGGTACGTATTATCTTACAGCAGACAAAATGCTAGTGTTACAGTCATGCTAAAATATGCACCAACACCCATTCTTCCTAGAGAACTTTAAGTTCTTGGAATTTACTGTCAAAATATGTGATCATGTTTCTAGATTTGAATTTGAAGCTTTCCTTTTAACTATTCTTTAAAATTGTTCTTGAAGTCTATTTTTCTTACTTATAACTAGATGTTTTTGGACTTCTTTGAAATTAGTGAAATGTGTTTCATACACAGGCATTTGGCAAATTTTAAGCAATAAAAACATTATCGGCTCAGCAGATACACTGGAAGAAAAATAATCTTTAAGAAATGTATGTCAGTTCCATCTCCTTTTTGTTCTTGTTATAATAAACTACTGTAGCGAGAGACAGGACCATGGAGAGAGCAATAAAAACAGGTGACGTATGATCAGAAGAACAAGAGGTATAATGCCTAAGCAAAACTTCCTCAGCAGCAAGTATTCAGCACATAGGAATAAAATCAGGTCATTTATCTAAACAATATTTGTATGCCAAGCACAAAAACAAATGAATTAATCTAAAAAGCAATTTAATGTGCTTTACGTGGATATAACAAATGCCTATGAACAGTATATATATTTATGCAGTATGTATTATACATGTATACACACATGTATGCATATTCAAATAGATACTGAGTATTTAAGGAATAATGAAACTGCATACATGGCATATTATTGGAAAATCAAGGGTAAAGAGTAAATTCAGAGATTACTTGTGACTAGACATTGAACTGCAGTTTCTGCTTTGATTTTTTTTTTCTTTGAAAGCAAGCATAGCTCTAATCTGAACATGCACTGCCAAGCAGCCACAATATAAGGAGCCACAAGCATCAGGAATCAATAAGCAATTTTGTCGTTTATGAAAGGAGGCACAGCTTGAAAACAGTCACTAATTTATAGAACTCACTGGGGATTTTTGATGACAAGCTAAAACCTGAGCTGTATGATGCTGAGGTCTTGCAATTGAAACACACATTTGAATGTCAGTCTTACTGGGACAAAGCTGATGGTACAAGAACAGACACAGATTATCAAAGTAGCTTTGTATCCACTAAACAGACTGATGCAAGGCCAGTTGTTGTATTTCACTGAAATGTAAAGTAAACAATAAGAGCAAGAGTGCAGCCAATGGTACAGAAGAGCCAAGGCCCTGCCAACTTGCACAGGAGCTTATGTTACACTAAATTGCTCATCTACCACAACTCAACCCACTGAAAACGTGTGTCAGAAAGCCACATGCAGCCCTCCCTACCCTCCTTCTCCCTCCAAACAAATCTATCCTAGTTGTTTAACCACTGATATATCATGGGATTTTTTGGCGGGTTTGCAGATGTGTGCAGATATGCACATATGCACCACACAAGCATATTCATTTACAGATTGTGAAGGCTCTTCCTTGTATTTTAATCAGACATAACTACTGAAAAAGAGATTTTAGAATGCAATTTTACAGCTGCAGTAGGTAAGATTATTATTTTTTTAAAATATATTAAATTGCTATAGACTTTTTTATGCTCAGGCAAAACATTATTCGCTCCCATTGTTCACTCTCATGGCCACATCGTATCACTTCACTGTAGAACAAGCCATTCTGTTCTATAATTAAGGAATTATTTGAACTAAGAAGTAGAAAACTAAGCAAAAAGCACAGAACTGTAATTCCAATGGAAATAAGAAGTCTGTGTCTAAAATAATAAGAGATTATTCCTATCAACCGACCCATGGTACCATACAGGTGGTAACATCTTTTAAATAGAATACTTTCCCTGTAAAAACAACTAGCATAAATGGTGTTCATTCGTTCTTCCTTGCTTCTTGAAGGAAGAACACAAAGAAGCTGTCAACTCTTCTCCTATTGTCTAAGCAGCAGAAATCCTCACACAAAATAAAAGTTCATTATAATAAAATATAAGCCCATTATAATGAAGTATAAGCCCATTATAATATATACCATTCTTTCTAAGTATACAAAGGCTATCAGAGGACATTTCTGAGAACAAACATCCACATATGTGTACATGTATATATGTATGCTTCTTTGCATGTACAGGACAGTGTTAAATGACAAAGCTTGGCACTGAGTTAAATTGACAATCCTACTTGAAATACAGGAAAAAATAATACATACTTTAATATATCGATACCCTCAGACATTAGTTACATAAGAATTTTATTTTTATTTTTTTAATTGCACATGGTTTATAAAATGCCATCTGTGTCCTAACATTTTCGAAATAGGAAGTGCTTCCGTTCAGTCGTCATATTTCAAACACTGTGCTTACCACTTCATAGCTGTAACCCTTACAGAGTGAAATTCAGTTCAGCTACATTCTTATTCTCTGCACAGCTGTATACTCACTCTCTACTAAACCTTTAATTTTCTATATACAGCATTCTCATCCCTACCAACATAAATCTTAAAAGCCACGATAAAGGAAAAAGAAAACAGCAAAGAAACACACCTTTTCAAGGTCATTATGTCATTCCAGACTAATCTTTCAACCAAAGTGGACTTCTCTACAACAATCACAGCAATTCTGATCCTGCACGTTCAATCTAGGATCTACCACAAAACCCTGTTAAAAAAACTGGAGCCTTGTTAAAATACTAGCACAAAGTCAAACAGACAAGAAGGATCCTGGAAAAAGACAGACAGAATCTCTGGGATGACTTCCAGTTATGTCTGGCTCCTCATTTAAGAGGAAAAATATTTTGCACCATTGTAATATTATGTGAATAGTCAAAATACTCCATGGTATTCTATTCTATACGGAAGTCAAAATCCAACTACTCGAGTCACCGTGGATCAAACCAGCCAGAATAATAAATATATACTTTTTGCATTCATTTTGAAATTATTGTTCATTTAAAAATATATATATTTATGTTCCAAATGATGCATGTATCTTGCCAAAAAAAAAAAAAATGCATTAGGTTTTATTCTAATCATGTATTTGTTTGCTAATATAATAACTTAACACAGTAAATACATAAACCACTACTTTTAAAATGTATTTTAATTCTAAAACCCAAATAATACTGAAACTGCTGCAGTAGATAAAAGTTCAAATTTTGCTTTTTATGGGATGGCTTTTTGATGAGCCATTTTGCATATGGTATCATATGAGACAAAGTATGATACACTGGAAGAAATCAAGTAAACAATTTTTAAAACGCTTAGTTGAAGCCAGAGCAATGGAAGGTTATTTCAGGATCTGCTTTTCCTCAAACACTTGGCTACAGCTCCAATGTTGAAACGAACACAAATGAGAAACAGACAAAGTGTGAGACAAAGTGCAAACAAGACATTTTCCTTCATATTAGCAATTTCAGAAGTTGATCAAATGGAAATAGGTTTGCTGGGCACCAAGATATTGCAGAAATGTGAATAAAAAAAACAATAAATAAATAAAATAAGCCTCTGCGTAATCTTCAAAATAATTTTAAGTGATGTACTTCATTGCAAGAAAAAACAAAGATGCTGAATGCTTTAACTTGAAGGTTTACTCTTTCTTCACAGGAGTTCTTAGGAGGAATCATCCAACCACACAATATTAGAAGATGTATGAGTATGAAATACGTAAACAGGCTAAGAATTTTACATGTTCTGTACTTCATGTATTATGGCATCTTGCCAAAATAAACAATGTGGTCAACCTTCAGACAATAAAAGTGGGGGAAAAAATATTAAAAGGGGTAAAATTATCAAAATATTACAAAGTGTCTCTAGGGAAATCTACTCCATCAATTCACCAACTGAAAAATAAAAAACATTTTGAACCTTCTGCGAAGGGTTGTTCACAAAGCTGTGCCAAAGCACACGATGCGTTCAATAGCATGCAGCTCTGCCTGGGGATTTTGAATTCCAGTAGATGGAGCAGTGGATCCACTCTTACATCAACTGCAAATATGAGAAAGCATTAGTCAGTGCTTTTTGCATTTCCCGTGCCCTTTGAGACAAATTTAGGACTTGAAATTATTTAAGAATTTTGCAATTACCATAAATACATGTCCACACAGAAAGCTAGTAGATGCTTACTCAAGAAGTAACCGTGATGTATAGGCCTATACAAATGCTCCCTTTATAAAATACTACCTCTCAACACTTTCTATACTAATCTTTCCTACAGATGTTCTCCTTAAAGATACACCTCCTAGAAACATCAAACAATATCCCCCAAACAAAGGAGAAAACTGTCTAATTCTAAATTGGAAGCTAACATAATACCTGAAAGGCCCTACTCTTCTGCTCCCTACCGCACTGCTCCACAGCAGTGTGATTTTTAAGCTGAGCTCACAGTTAGAAACGGGAGACGATACTTTTCTTTTTAAATGCTATGAATCAGGAATCCTCTGGTATAGGAAACACACAGGAGTATCATGTGGATACTATAAACTGCAAACGTGCTCAATCCTCACAAGCTACCACAGGGTAGGATGCAGGGGTCACATCACAGAGAAGTAAGTCTGAAGGGACTACTTGGCTCCAGACTTGCACAGAGCAGATATTTACCTCAGGGTAATACAGATACCTGAAATAACTCCCAAATAAACAAATATATGCAAAATGAATATATTTAATTAGTGGTGCATCAACAGAAATCCATTGCAAAGTCCTGTCCTTGAACCCAACAGGTAACATAACAGCCTGTGGCTCCCATGCAAATCAAGAAACTCCACATTTGGATCTTTAGCAGCTAAGCATTACTGCCTTCAAAACTATTCCAATTTTACCAATTTTATTCCAATATTACTTGTTTCTCTAGCACATTTGAAACACTTTTTTTTTTTTAATTTGCATAGCTTCCAGAAGTCAGTTATAACCTGTACCCAAGGTAAATATAAGAGCCTAATATTGGATTTTTTTTTTTTTTTTTTAGTGTAAAACTCCTATATATAAACCCCTAGAACTTTAGTCGTCATCCAGGATAACACAAACGGATTAAAATGACCTCATTGAAAATAGTAGCAGAGATAAATGCCTTTACAACAGAACACCTTCACAAGCTAAGAAAGGTTGGACTGTTGATATTGAAGCAATTTGTTTTTGCAAATGAAATGAATGCTACTCCTTCTAACATTTAACATCTCCATCTGCTTTTCTGAATAACACTTTCTCCTCTTTCTTTGTGCATGTAACCCTTGTAGCATGTCACTGAGCTCAATCATTTATTTTGCAGAACAGTGACCACAGCTGTATTCTCCGTGTGTGATTTTATAAGCTACGATGCTGTTTGCACGTTCTTTAAGTTTGATTTTTCCTCAACAGTTATTTATAAGCAAAGAGACTACTCAACTTAAGGGGCTAAACCTCTGGAAAACTGCATGCACATACAACCCAATACTTTTTCCTCTCTGTACTGAAAGCTGATTGGGCAAAAGAGCTTTTATGTATCTGGGGGGAAAAAAAAAAAAGTTAAAAAGAAAAAAAGTAAAAAAAAAAAAAAAAAAAGACCACAGAATACAAGCACTGAGAGTGCAAGAAGAAGGCGAGAAATTGTATTTCCCTCCAGTTTACGTGTCCTGGAGCACACACCTGTTTTTTCAAATGTTCTGATGCTTTCAGGAAACAAGAGAGGAAGGAGTCAGATGAATTTTCAAGAAATAAAACTGAACACACACACATATCCCAACACCCCCTCTCCAGTTCTGACCAATCAATTACCAAGTGAAGACAGATATTTTATAAATCCTTAACTGCTATTCCCAGTGCTTTGATTAAATTTGAACAGTAACAAACATTCAAAGAAGAAAACTAGAGATAAATTATCTATATCACCTTTTGACTTTAAATTAGCCAGGAGGCAAATGTTAGCATGAGGTAAGTCAGAGGTGCCTACTGCTTTTATTCATTATCACTAGGTATGTAAATCCAACCACTTATATCAGGTGAACTTGTGGGTTTACTAAAAGAGAAGCAGGGAAACTGATCTCCAGAAAGTTGCACGCCACAATTCTTCCCTTCTTAAATTTAAAATGTCCACTAACTCAAATGCCTCTGTAGCATATGGAAAGGTATTTCAAAGAACTTCACTATAATACACGAAATACTGGGACATCAGTGAAACAATCTTACAGGTACTCTTTACACACAGTCAGCAAGCAGTTACTCTTCAGTAAGACCTGGTATCATCTACTAGCAAAAAGTTCACTGTATGAAGAAGTGAAACAACAGTTTTTCACCTGTCCCGCAATCAGACACAAGTAGGTCAGAAATGGGGCAAGGATCATACCACAGGGAGGTAGCAGCCATACTTGTGTGAATGTTTTTTGATGGGTTTGTCTGGAATAGAGCAGAAACTGCATTTCTCACCCTCATTTGTTATCTGGATTCTGGAGATGTGTACAATGCATTTCTTACCAGTATCTGCTACTCACAATTATTTATGTAGCTTAACTAGAAACAGTTACAATTGTAAATAACCTGGTGTAAATCTCAAAGAGTTTATTCCTGCTTCGTGATTCACGTCGTGCCACCCACTCCTCTGACTACTATTTTTAAAAGTTTTCAAATGCAAGTGAATTATTCACTTGTAACAAGTGAAGTGGCCTTGACTTGCTTAGGTCCCTGAGTGCAAATGGAAATTGAACCATGCCTGAACACATTGGCTAATGCTGAGACACCTTTAATGGGCACAGAAACGGCAGTCTGGTAATCAGACAGGATTCAACAGCAATAAATGACATCCTTTTTCCCTCCTCCCCTACACCCATGATGCTGATGGCAGGTTTTTTATGACGCTTAGAAGTAACAGAGAATCTTGTGTAATTAAGACTTTACGAAAAATAAGTGCATTTGGACTTCACACTAAGTACTAGGATTTAGCCATAAACACAGGAGGTGTTCCTTTATAGATGGTGATTTGATTTCAAGCCCCATTACTAACCTGTGTATACACAACACCCTGCTCCTCACTACAAGCAGTCTTTCCTTAGTTTTAATTATTTCAGCATGCATAAAGGTATCTAAAAAGGAAAAGCAATCAAGAAGACATCAAGGATCTTCTTGTTCCTTCATGCAGGAAAACCAGGTGTAACGTACCCATGAGAGCACTGACCAGCTCATATACCAGCAAACAGAGCTGGCATTTCACTTGGCCCACAACATGAAAAGCGGGAGAGACTCCTTGCCAGCTCCTTGCTCTGCAATTGAAGTGGAACAGATCGCTGCTGCACAAGCAAGCTGATATTCTCACAAGAAAAACACAGGAAACAACACAGCCCTAGCCCTATATCTACACTGCACTGTTCATGGCATAAAATCCGTCAGTAGCATGAAGCAAAGTGCCAATACTGACTACAGCTCCCAGAGGCATTTAAAGGACCTCTATCTGCTCCCCCATGAAACAACTTAAAATATTCTGCTGGCTCACAAGACATCGTCAGTGTCTTTAGAGCACACTCTGGTTGATTTGCACAGTCACTAGTGATTTCAAGCTCTGCTTTAATGTGTTCCTTCCAAAATCTCTTTCAATGCATTACAAATTCATCTCTCTTGACACCTTCAAGCAACCATCTCACAACTGCCTTAGCTCTCTGTGGACCCATTAGGATCAAGTGTATTTTGTCCGTATTCTCTCTTGTCTATTCCTCTTATCTTCCAGAATCACAACTTCATTGCCATCAGCAAATATAAGCATTTTTTATGCTAAAGCTTCCTGTATTTTTTCTAGTCTGGCTATTTGCAGTCTCAAGAGCTGCCTGCTTCTGCTGTGTATGTGGCAACCATAGTGACAACAAGAGCTACGGTCATTTATTACCTCTGTCACTGGCTGAATGTGTGACCTTAACTGCATTAAAAAGAAACAAATCCTCATCTGCTGTAAATTCATGGGGCTCCGCTGAAGTGAATCATGCTGATTTAAACCATTTGGCCTCTCCTCCTTATAAGCCTTGCTCACCCCACTGCTAATATTTCTTTAACTCTTGCAAAAGCAATCCTTAGACATGTATGATATAATCACCTGTAGTACACAGATTCCCAGCTTAACTGAATCAAAGCAGGGTTTTGTTTGTGTTTCTCTTTTTCTTGTTGGCAAAGTGCAATAACCCTTTCATACCTCAATGGGCTATAATGAAAACTGACAAATCCCTTACAAATTAATTGTGCAGTTCTGAAGACTCATATTATATATGTGTTCCATTCCCACTTTTCCTTAAGTGTCTGTTAAAACCAATACTAAGACAGAAGGATCCATAGCCCACCTTACATCCTTACAGGAAAAAAGGACTGGGTGATAAGAACTCTGCCAGGGGGTCCAGATAAATAGAGGGATTTAAAAAATAAAAATAAATCAATGTAGTTAATAGCACTCATAAAAGCAAATCATGATGGCTTTGCCTAACATGATGCAGGCTAATTTATAGATCAGTCTTTGATTAACAATAAGATAATTGTAGTACATCACTGTAGCAGCTGTTGACTATGTTCACATGAAATAATATATCATTAACAGCAACAGGAGAGAAAATGCTCTTTTCCAAATTCCCCTAAATTCAACAGAAGACAGAAACAATTCCCATGCTGTCCCTTGTAAGAAGATGAACTGAAAATCCTCAGACAATCCGCAGAAAATCCAGAGCTTGATGACTTCTAGTGAAAGGAACTGCACAATTCCTGCTCCCTGCAGGCTTTACCAGACATAAGATGTGTGCCTCATGGGGCTGAATATTAAATACATTAATAATTTCCACCTCCGATATTGTGTAATTTCAGCTGCAACCTAATTGCTTTGGTTTCTTTATATTTTCATGTACTCCACTGGACATCACTTTTGTAAGAACACATTTTTACAAATAAATCACACTATATTTAGAAATAAATCACATTTATCATGACGACTACATGACTATGAAGACTTCCATGAACCTTAGCAAAGACTCAGGGAATTCCACTTTTGATTTATTGAAAATAATAATAATAATATATTAGATGTATTAGACTCATTTTACTAATAAAAACAATGAAAGAAAGGAAAACTCCAGATGAAAATTCTCACAATTATTAAATATATTCATATACTCTAATTCTGACTGAGTTGTTAATCAGTTGTTTTATGCTGAAAACACAGTAGACCATATTTCTATGGCAGTGAGTCTCTTCAATGATCTTCTATGTGACCAGGGGCCCTGTGGAAACTCATCCTTCTCATCTAAAATGAGAATCATACTGACCTATCACACAGGCATTTTAGTTTTGTCCTGTAAAAGCAAATTGGGACAGCTAGATGAAAGGCTATAGTAAAGTCTTATAGCATTATCAGAGAATTATGAAACATTATACCAGAAACAATCTTTAATAAAGTTATTCACACCAACGTAACACCTTACAAACTCAAGACAATTCTAGTAGTTAGTACTGTATGAAATGAAAGAGAAGTGACCTACCTACAACTACTGTCAAAACAAGATTTAGTGTTCAGGTTAGCATTGTATTGAGATAAGGTGATGAGATGTGGTGAAAAACAACCCTTACAGAAGAATAACACGTAAGGGGAAATACTGCTTATAGCAAGTGAGGTTGTTTCCTGAAAAGGGAAGCTGTATGGTGGCTCCTATGAACAAATGACAGTTTAGTTTCATTCAGATTGCTTGAGTATCAAAAAAGTGAATGAAGTAGGCTTCAAATGGGTAAAACCAGTTTAGGTGTTCAATTAGTAATCTTTTACATTTGTTCTAAAGCTTATTGCCTCACAATATTGTCTCTCTCAATTGA
Source organism: Anas acuta (assembly GCF_963932015.1). Lineage (NCBI taxonomy): Eukaryota > Metazoa > Chordata > Aves > Anseriformes > Anatidae > Anas > Anas acuta. Next base: position 65,443,470 of record NC_088982.1, on the reverse strand, counting down.
GATCTCTTATCTGAACCTCCCTCCACTACCACTTTTTAACATTTTTGAACAATCATCCCCCAAATTGATAAAATCCTGAGACAGTTATTGTGTGTTGTCATCTTCAACCAAAATAAAGCTGTACAGTTTGAAAACATCTATCATCAGACTCCATCATAAATAATGTCTTCTAAGTTAGGATCATTTACTTCCCACTAGCATCAAAGGCAACTCTCAAAGCTAGCACAGTCTTCTGACCAATCAGGTATACCTGTGATGGCATTTTCATAAAAGCAAAAGTTTCAATTCAGTCCTGGTAGCCTAATCAAAAATTTAACTTCTTACCACAGAACTGGAGAGGAAGACAAAAAGCAGAGGTGACTACATGAGGGCAGCAAGTCTGGCAGGAAGACCAACACCTGTTTCTTTACTTACAGAATGTCCCTTCACATCTTAAAAATACACATCTGTCACCTGCGTTTTCCCTCCAACCACTTTCAACATACAAGAATTTTGAACTGAGCCCAAAGTCTGGTGAGCAAAGGAAGAAATAATGACAGAAGTCATCTCCTATGTGAAGTTCAAGTGGGCTGTTGCATTGGGGACCTACCTCAAGGCTAGGGAATACAGAGAATGAGGAAGATAGCACCAATTGGACAGATGCTCAGTGAAATACAGGACTGCTCAGAAACTCAAGGAAGAAATTCAACTCTTATCTCAAGCTATAGAGAATGTAAATGGATAAAAGGGACAATTAAGAGAAAAAGCAGCTGGAAAATACAAGAAAAGTGAACAGAAGATATAAAGATAGAAGAAATAAAAATTGGGTGATAAAACAAAGAATGGGAAGAGTCCCCAGGCAATCCTGACTTTTTTTTCCTCAGTTCCACAGAAAGACATCATGTAGAACCGCTTAGTTATTGCTTAACAGCAGTACCTCAGAGCCAGTCAAATCCAATGGTACTAACAAAAAGGACCTTCTGCACAAGTGTGTATACTGTTTTATCCTTGTGCTAGCTCACAGATGCTAACAAATTCAATTCAGCAAAGCACTTAAGCACATGCTTGACTTTAAGAATAATCCCATTCCTATTCAGTAAAACACTTAAATGCACACACTTAACTTTCAAAACATGAGTGGTCCCATTGACTTCAATGGGACATAAGCACAATTCTGAATGCTTTACTGGATCAGTGAACCAGGATATAATTTACCCCCCCTTCACTGGATGAGTTGGGCATCCTGTATCTTGCATTTCATAATAAAAGACAGAATATTAAACACAAACTTTAAAGGTTAAATTTGCTATATAACTGTAAACCAAATTGCCCTACTCTGAATGCTTTTTAGGGTAAAAGCTCTAATGAGTTCTCAGCATATTTTTTACAGCTAGAACAAATGAATCTATTATTTTCTTAAATTTATGCACAAGCTTAATTGCTATGCAAACACAGCTACGAAGATCTAAGAAATGTAAAAACAAGGTATCATGTGATTCTCAGTTCCAAAAAATCAGAGACATAAAAGCAGCTTTCACACATTTGTGTGTGAACACAAAACTCCGATTAAAAGACAGCTAAATGCAGTAGATCTCTGTGCTTTCATGAGGTTCTGAAACACAATTTGCAATACATAAAAAGTATCAAAAATCAACCTTGGGTATTTTCCAATTACATCAATTGCTCTTAATAAGTTAACAGTTTGTACACTTATTTTTTATCACTTTATATTTGCAGGTGAAAAATGGATTCAGGGGCACATATTACTGCATCTCTGTGTAAATACTCATGAAATACTAACACATACATCACTGTCATCTAGCTCTATACAAGATGGAAGTTTTTTTCTGATCTAGTCATGCTCTTTTGGGACAAATGAGATAAGTAGTTTTGTATATCCTTTTACACAAGCATGCTTTGGCTGATTTATTAGTATTGGTTAGTCTGAAGAAAACTTGCAGGGGGTGGAATATATTAGCAAACAGGAGGATAAATTCAGAAAATTAAACTGTATGATTTCATTTACTATGTTTGTTCTCACAACCGAGTCACTACAGGCCCACAGTTAGAAGATCTGAACAGCTTTAAGTATCAGTCCATGATAGTGTCTATTCATGTCTTACTTAATTATGTCTGAGCTCTACAATACTAAATAGCAGCGACGCTTCCGTAATTTCAAAGCAACCTAAAATATTACAAAGTGTTCTATGAATATAGACGTGAAGTCTCTTAGCTGTTTTGAAAACAACTGATCAAGAGCCATTCATTCTTCCATGGCCCTGAAGTGAACACAAAAGAAAGCTACCACTCCCAGCAGTAAATATTATTGCTTTTGTGCCTTGTATTAAACCTGCTAGTATTTCCCAGTAAAAGGGCTTGCTTTTACATGTGCAATAATTCTACTTTATTCTTCTTGTGTGTACATGGTTTAAATTGGAAAATGTCAGTCAGAAAGTTTTGTTGCACTTGAAAACTAAGCCAACTGATTCTGTCCAGTTCCCTGAGCCACCAAGGAACATGGAAAAGGGTGCAACTGACAGCACAGTTGACTGTGCACAAAGACTGCTAGAATAACTGCATGCCAAAGCAAAACACCTGGTAGACCTGAATGTTAAACCTGAATTCCAGGTGACTCACAAAGGTGGCCCCAAACTGATTTTAAGACCTGCAGCTTTGGGAAAGTTCTTTAATAAGAAAGGAAAAAATAGAAATGCGCTGGGACTTCTTCTGTAGTAGCACAACACATGAATGTATTCCCAAGGCAGAGCACATTTACATTTGAATACAAAAACCAGCTGCAGATCTCCATGTATACTAGTTTTCATTCATTAGTTTTTATGGATTCTGTCATCTTTTTGCTTGTTACATAATGAAGCTTGCAAACTGGCACAAACTAGCAAGTTAAAAATCAGAATGGGGACATTTAAGCTATTGTTATTACCAGCTTCAGTGAATAAGCAGCACTTGAAACAAGTATACTTGTTTAACAGTTTCTCTCTTTCCATATTTGCAGGTTTCCCTGTACTTTCTAAGTTTAGTTTCCAGAAACTGAATGTGCTCTTTGGTTATCCTTCTTCAGGAAGAAAAAAGAAAAAAAAAAAAAAAAAAGACCAAATCTTCAGATGAAAATACTCTACTACTTACTAAATACACAAATAATGTTTTTTTAGAAGATGTGAACTGAAACCACAACTTTAGGGGACATTACTTTATTCTCTTAATTCCAACAGCAGAAGTCAGTCCAAGCAATCTTAGTGTGAAAGCATGAAACAACCTTGTAAATGCAAGTTTAGTACACTTGTTTGCTGTTCTTGTGCAGATACACAACGATAGCATAAACAAGATATAGATAGCACAAATCACAAACATGAGCCAGCAGTGTGCCCAGGTGGCCAACAAGGCCAATGGCATCCTGGCCTGCATCAAACATATTGTGGCCAGCAGGATGAGGGAAGTGATTGTCCCCTTGTACTCCTTACTGGTGAGACTACATCTCAAGTACTGTGTTCAGTTTTGGGACCCTCACCACAACAATACTGAGTTGCTGGAATGCATTCAGAGAACAATGACTTGACTAGAAAACAAAGACATGTGAGGAGAGGTTGAGGGAACTGGGATTGTTCAGTGTTGAGTAAAGAAATCTGTGGGTAGACCTCATCAGTCTCTACCTCAAACAAGATTGCAGCGAGGAGAGCGTCAGTCTCTTTTCTTAGGTGACAAGTAGTCACCGAGGACCCAAGGAAACAGCCTCAAGTTGCACCAGAGGAGGTTTAAACTGGGTATTAGGAATAACTTATTCACAGAACATAGTGGTTAGGCATTGGGATGGGTTCCCCAGGGAAGTGGTTGGAGTCATCAACCCTGGGGGTTCTTAAGAGACATGAAGATGTGATGCTAAGGAGGACCTGGTAGTGTTGGGTGATGGTTGGACTTCATAACATCAGAGATCTTTTCCAACCTAGATGATTCTATGATTTAGGAGCAAGCCAATACATGGAACAAGTCTCATCATGACGCTAAGTATATTAGTACTTAGCCTAGTATCTCTCATTAGTCCTAACCATCACCTGCACATCAGAAAAGGAGCACTTGCTCTGCACTTCTAAATCACACATTTAAGTACATTGTGTGAAGACTCTCTTTGCATCTTTGTAAAAACTGGGCCAACTTAATGGTGCAAAATGAATTTAAATATAATGATATAGAAACTACAGAGCTATTTTGTCATGGTATGAAGTTTTCTATTATGGTTCTAAGTTGGTCTTAAAAGCAAGAATTACATGTATACCCAACGTAGCTGATGGAAGTCAGTATAAATGAGTCTTCCTTCTCTGCCTTGACTCTAAAGGTACTACAGGTATTTTTTAACTTCAATTTACTACTACCTCTTCTTTCCTGTTGGAATTTTTTTTTTCTCATCACTTACAATTCATATTAGGATTTCTTATATGTCTGAAAGGAAGGTCTTTTGACAAAGAAATAGCAAGCTATGGACTGTGAGGCCAAAGCATGGGCCAGAAAGGGACACTAGAGGTCCCTCTGCACCAAAGCATGAGATAACGAGTCCTCCCAAAGGAAAAAAGGTGCTCCAAGCAAAGGCACAGCAATCACAGAATCACAGAATCACAGAATCATAAGGTTGGAAAAGACCTCTAAGACTACCAGGTCCAACCGTTAACCCAGCACTGTCAAGTCTACCACTAAACTATGTCCCATATTACCACATCTACACATCTTTTAAGTACCTCAGGGATGGCGTCGCAACCACTTACCTGGTCAGCCTGTTCTAATGTCACACAACCCTTTCAGTGAAGAAGGGTTTCCTAACATCCCACCTCAACCCTGGTAACACTTGATGCCGCTTCTTCTTCGTCTACATTGCTGTTTTGACTGTCAAGTTCTAGAGCCTCATACCCGTTATTTAAGGGTAGTCAGGAAGGTGAGGCAGGCAGGGAGATGGCTCGCCTACCACCCCGAGCAGAAACCTGCTTCCATTCTCCCCCTTGACCTAGGTCCTTCCTACTGCCTGTTAGGATGGGGAAACCTTCGTCTTTTTTGTAGTGGCTGACTGGTGGGATATGGGAACCTTTGTTTCTTGTGTGGTGGCTGGGTCCCGAGTCTGTCTCAGGGAGGGCAGAGTATGCTTTCACCACTCAGATTCCCTCTCTGACTCCCTTATATTCCTCAGCCTGCTCACCTCCTCCTGAAGCTCTGCCACCAGGCTGAGCAATTCTTCAACCTTGGAACACCTCCCACAGGCATACGCACTGCCACTACTGTCACATGGCTCAGGCACACCCTGCAGCCCAAGACTTACACAGCTGCTTGTTTCCCAATACCTCTGTCTGGGTATCCACATCAGTGACAGTGGCTGGAGAGGCCACAAGAGATGCAGATGCCATGGCTTTCTGTGGGGTGGGTACCAAGGCTGGACTCTTCACAAGCAGGTTACAGCCACCAGTAGAAAAGAGCCGTGAGAGTGCCCTGCCTGCAGGCACTGCCGGCACATGCCCTGATCTCTGCGCTCCCTAGGGACCGCCTTTGCACGGCAGTGGAGGGGGCGCTGCTGGCACTGCCCGCACCTCCTCAGCCTCCCTCGTGAGGGCTGCCGGGCCCTGGCAGCTGCCTCAAGTGGCCTCGATGCCAGAGCAAAAGCCCTGCCCGCAGAATGCGTCTGCCCCAGAGCCCGTTGCCTCAAGGTCTGGCTGCAAAATGGCGGCGAGGCCCCATTTTAACAGCCTGGCCCTGCTGCTGCTGGCTCGGCCCACGCCTCCTCAGCCCCGCCGAGGCCCACCTGGGTGCAGCCTCTGGCATGGTGTCGCAACCACTTCCCTGGTCAGCCTGTTCTAATGCCACACAACCCTTCCAGTGAAGAAGGGTTTCCTAACATCCCACCTCAACCCTAGTGCCACTTGATGCCGCTTCTTCTTGTCCTGTCACTTCGTGCCTGGGAGAAGAGACTGACCCCCACCTCCCTACAACCTCTTTTGAGGTAGCTGTAAAGAGCTCTAAGGTCTCCCCTAAGCCTCTTCTTCTCTTGGCTAAATAAGCCCAGTTCCCTCAGCCTCTCCTCACAGGACTTGCTCTCTAGACCCTTCACCAGTTTCACAGCCCTTCTCCAGACATGCTCCAGTACCTCAGTGCCTTTCTTGCAGTGAGGGGCCCAAAATCAAACACAGGGTGAGGTGCAACCAGAGCCAAGTACAGAGGGACAATCACTTCCCTGGGCCTGCTGGCCACACTACTTCTGATACAAGCCAACAAGCTGTTGGTCTTCTCGGCCATCTTCACCTATTAGCCAGCACACTGGCAATCCCCAAGAGACACAAAGCACTGCAACATGCTTGAGTTTGGCCTACATCTACCAAGCTGCACTCAACATGGATCTGTCTCCCACTGCAGGCCCTGCAGCCACTCCAACCCCAGAGGACCCCAACTGGGCCCGCAATCTGCTCCTGCCTGTGTCACGAAAGCCCCTGAGTACCCCACCAGTGCTGTGGGCAATGCCACAGCAGCCATAGGAGCAGCCGGCTGAGAAATTCGGCTCCCCGGGCCCTGCCTCCCCGCCAAGACCGTCCCCTCTTGCTGGGTGCCCCGCGAAGACCTTGTGACATCGCAGGGCCATCGGTGACAGCACTGTGGGGCTGCTGGCACCATCACCCGCTCAGCGTGCAGACAGTGGTGCTGCTGGTGACGGCCAGAGATCACGCCCAGAGCAGGAGCAGCAAAATGCTCAGCCTGGGGCTCTCCCTCATCTTCCTGCTCTGCATGGCCTCTCAGCTCCCGAGCAGCCCTGGCTGTTCCAGCCGGCCCTCCTGGGCCACGGTTATGTGGGACGTGGGTCCTGAGGACCTGGAGCACCAGGGCATTGGCACGGGCAGCCAGTGCTCCTACCTGCCCTACCTTCTGGACCAGCTGTGGTCCTCCCTCGACTTGCTGGATGGAGCTTTTTGGTCCATGGAGGTGCTCTGTAGGAGCAGCCCAGCCCTGTGCGTGCTTGGCGGGGTTTTCCTTTGGAGGATTTGCTTATGGAGGAAAGCCAGGAGATGCCAGAGAGAGGTGAGTATGGGGGTCAGGCAGGTCAGACAGTGCCAGGTTGCTGGGACTGCCAGGCCTTGGACTTTGGGTCAGTAATGGGAAGGACAAGGAGTAACAGCCTATGTGGTCATGAAGGACTCAGTAGGACCCAAAGGTGCCCTGGTTCTTCCCTGGACCTCCTCCCACCCGTGGGAGGCAGAGGTGGGTCTCATCCTCAGAAGAAGAAACAGTGACATGCTGATGCCAGAGGGAGAAAAATATGGGGCCTGCCTGAGGCTTTCTTTGCACATCATGCTGCCTGGAGCAGCCCAGCAGGACCCAAAGTTCTCAAGAAGAGGCCAAGCCCAGCTGTAGATGTCTCTAGCCCCCCAAGGCCCATGTTCCTTTCATCATGCCCCTTTGGCCTCTTGTTTACAGGAGGTGAGCCAGACACCATCAGCTTCATCAGGGACGTGCTGCCACTGTGGATACTCCTACGACAGCTATGAGGTGCTATGCCGGATGGAAAGAAACGTCATCCTGATGCAGAAGCACCTAAGAGAGCTGCTCCACCACCCAAAAGCTGGCAGGACCCAAAGAACCAAGAAGAAGAGAAAGGTGGAAGACATGGAAGAGGAGGATAGTATTTTCTCTAGCTGCTTAGAAAGCCACAGCTCCCAAGAAGCTCTGGGAGGGAATTGGGGGATTTCTCTCCAGTGAATAATGTGTGTGAAACAAAACAATGGAGGTTGTGTGTATTGTATCCCTAAGTACCACATCTACACGTCTTTTAAATATCTCAGGGATGGCATCGCAACAACTTCCCTCATGGGACTTGCTCTCTAGACCCTACGCCAGCTTCATGGTCCTTCTTCAGACGTGCTCCGGCACCTCAGTGTCTTTCCTGCAGTGAGGGGCCCAAAGCTGAACACAGGGTGAGGTGCAACCAAGAGCCAGAGCCAAGTACAGGGGGACAATCACTTCTCTGGGCCTGCTGGCCACACTGCTTCTGATACAAGCCAACAAGCTGTTGGTCTTCTTGGCCACCCACCCCTAGTAGCCAGCACACTGCTGTCTGATATTCAGCTGGCTATCGTCCAACATCCCCAGGTCCTTTTCCAACAGGCAGCTTTCCAGCACTCTTCCCACAGCGTTATGTGGGGGTGCTTTGCTTCCAGTGCAGGACCCTGCACGTGGCCTTGTTGAACCTCATGCACTTGGCCTCGGCCCATCCATCCAGCCTATCCAGATCCCTTTGCAGAGCCTTCCTACATAGCCTCAAGCAGATCGACACTCCCACAAAATAAAAGTCCTCTCATCAAGCATGTATAGCTTCCCAAGGGAAAGATTCACGGGTGTTTTAGAATGGTATGACCTTATCTAACAACACCACAACAAAAGCTACATACTGAACAGTGAAAAAGGTGTGAAGAAGAAAGCAGCCAGTCTACCACCAAATTTAACCACTGTAAAACAAGTTAAAGTCACAAGACTTATATCAGGAAGCAATGTGCCCCAGCAAATTACATATTTTGAGTTTATGCCAATAAACGGACAAGGATAGGGAATGAAAACTTCTTCCATTTAATAAAGAATGATATTTGTGTCATCTCTATGCTATATTGAGAAGTATGAGAACAATTGAATATATTAAAAATGTTAAGAAATGTATATAAAATGTTATTTACTGTAGAATAAAGAAAAGTTCCAACCATAAGATTTTAAATTATTTCATTATTATAGTAAGAAATCAAACTTAATAAACAAAAGCAAGGCAAATTGAACTAACATGGCACCTTTAACTTCCATCTAGGTTTCTGATTCAGGGTTCTCCAAAGTAAAAGCACAAAACAAGGAGTACTATATCAGCAGCAGTTAAAGCACTGTCAAAAAAAATGAGACCTCTACTGCATGTGAATAACATTATTCCTATAATTAGTCCCACTGGGTTAAGCAAGGCTGCTTTCCCATGTAAAAATTCCCATCCAAATGCTTGCACAGACCAACATAAAATTTTGCCAATTCTTACTATTTTCATTGCCCAAACACCTCCTTTGTTCCACTCACCCTGCTACGCATGCCTCTTCATTCACATAAAATGCACCTTTGTCCTCAATCAAGGTCTCAGGTGTTGTAATTAACTATCTGTCTTTGCCATTCTAACCATTACTACAACCGAAGCAGGGATTTAGGAAACCATCCTTTTAAAAACTAACTTTCAAGTTAGGAAAGATTTCCTCACTCAAAGAAAGGGGTGCAGAAACCCATTTAACAAGAGGAGAGACTGGGAGGTAGATGCTAAGACCAAAGTAGGGTTGGGGTTTGAGACTCCCTGCTCTCTGACCAAGAATAAACTGGGCAGAATCCCATATGGATATGACCCATCAGGTCAGTATGAAACCTATAACACTTTTATTTTTATTTTTTGCACTTATTTTCTTATCGTAATTCTGTTTCCAAGATGACTATTTTGAGATATAACTGTTACAGTTGGTTTGAGAGAAAACACCAGAGAAAACACTAAAGACAGTTGTTACCAACAGTGAAGTGGTTACCTCCTCTTCTCTTCAGGCCATGACCTGAAAGTAATTCAATATAATTCCATACCCAATGGCCAAAAGAGTGACATTTTTTTTTTCAAATAAAATTGATACACCTGTAACAGATGCAGGTATGGGACTTTAAGGCCAACCAAAGGATTCTGGAAGTAAAGGTATTTTGAGTTTAGGGAGGTGTTTCAAACTAGTAAAAAAAAAAAAAAGGTTTTAAGAGTAGTGGTTTTATACTTCTAGGGTAGCTAGTTGTCTTCAAATCTGAACCCTATGAGCTTCATCTTTTGTACAAATAAGGTGATTTAATCTTAGAAGAAAAAGCATAGAAGAAAACCAGATGTTTTTCAAAGCCATAGCTACCTGACTGTCCTGGAAAAACAAGTAGTACAGTGAAGGTCAAATTAACAAATGTCTTTAGCAGACAGAAAAGTTAAAGACAGATATGCTGAATGCCAAAATTAATGACTGTCTTCCTAGTGAAAAAAAAATATCCATGCCTCACCACCAGAACCACAATGCATACTCTGGGAAAGTACAGAATACTGATACAACTAATTCAGTCTTACACAGTTTGATCACTCATCCAGATATGACCATGAAATACAAATGAACAGTGGTAGGATTTTTTGCCTGTGTTTTATTCTCACAGGACACTTTGAATACTACAGTGGCTGGATAAGCTAAAATTATCTACATGTATGATGTATGAAACAAATTAAAAGAAATTTGTCCAAATAACAACAAAAAAAAAAAAAAAAAAAAAACATGCCATTTGTTCCCGTTTATGGTGCCTCTGATAACTTTATGAACATCAAAAAGTAAGTATTCAGCATTGACTGGTTCTCAGATCAAACATCTACAGACTGCAGAATTTCTAAGGAAATACTTGACAATTATTGCTTGACTGAAGAAGAATGGAGAAAAAGAAACAAGTGGACATCTAATCCACTGTAAATAAAAACTGTAGAAAGAGACCATAACACATTGTACAGAAAATATCAAAGTCTGACATTTGACAAAACTACTACAAAAAGTTCAATGGTTAAAAGTATTGAATAGAAAGAGGTAACCTTTACCTTTTCTTACAGATTTGGCATTGTTTTCAAGAACTCAAGAATCAAAGCCCCATAAAATTACATACTTCTATAACAAAGGGCTATATAAGAAAGTCATAAGATAATTTTCCACTGAAGGAAGGTTCATAAACAACATACACATTTCCATAGAAATGAGGCTAAACTGGGAAAAGGGAAGTTAATTAATACATTTCTCAGGAGGATATAAAGGCTAACATAGTATTCACAACAAACAGTACAGGAAAACTAGGCTGGAGCAATTTTAGCTTTTTTTTTTTTTAAAAAAAAAAAAAAAATCTATCTTCTTAAGCTGGTCAACTCCTTCCCACAGCAAGGCTTATTCTAGTGGAATTTAATTTAGATTGTATCCTTCAGACTACTTCAGGGCTGAGAAGATCCATCAAAACTTGCAGTGGAAATCAGGCCATTTCCCCTGCTTCCATTATTTTGCATCCTATTCTGACATAATTTATACCTGCCTTCAACCTTCTCAGCATTCAGTGGTGTTACAAAGCAAGCAACACCCATCAGCAGAGAAAACTGGAATTAAAATCCAATACCTGGAACTCCTTTTATTAATGAAATATATAGTACTCAAAAGGTGTGAAGCGGCTGAAGAGACACTGCCATTCAGCACTACCTCCAAGACGGTACCTTCTCAAAAGAGCAGATGCTGTGCCCCTGGGCAGCTCCCCATCAGCTCTGCAGCTGTGGCTGTCTTGGCAGGAACATTATCCTTCAAGACACCTGTGGTCTTCCTCCAGCATCTCTAGGGTGCCTTGTGCAATCTTGGGAAAGTCACCTCGTCATTCTAGCATTAAAGTGGCTAATCCTTTCAGGGTTATTGAAAAGATTTAATGCCGTGTCTATGTAAGAGCTCTAAAATTGTCAAGTGGCAAACCCTTTTGAAATACCACGTGTGCACAGCAAATAGTGAGGACAAACAGTAACAAACAGAAGATCTGCCTTACACATGGAGCACAAGTTAATTATGAATTAGTTTGGTATTATCCCAAATCCTCAAGTGGGAAAGTTCTGTTGCTAATTGTTAGACTGTACATCTGCTGTTTTCTGAGAACATATGGTACAATTTTAACAGGAATTGCTGACTAAGGGAATATAGCACTATTTAGATAATAAAGCATAGCATGAGACGTACTTGCACTGTTCATCTTCTTGCACTAACTACACAAAAGTTGCTGTAGCATTGAGTATCATAGGTTGAGCACATGCTTGCACTGCCATGTTTTGCACTGTTCACTTTGTCCTTGTGTTTTTTCCCATTCTGAATGCGTAGCTATGGCCCTAACTCATTCAACAGACCAAACAGTATACGAAAATCTTTCTCTCTCTGGGTTAAGTGGCAGTAACAGGCTAACCTCCAGAGAAAATAAATAGGTTCAGAATTACTTTTGTTTTGATATTAAATAAATAAATAAATAAATAAACTCTGTGTTACAGCATCAGACTTACAATCTGTGCTGGATGTCTGTACTAAACTCTGCAATCAAAATATGCCCATCAAAAACCTGCATGTGCTGGAGTAGTAAGTAATATGAGATGTATGAGTACATGTAAATGATTTCATATATCTGTGAACCTCTTACTACTCCCACTATCTCCAGTCCTCTACCACTACCCATTCGTCAGCGTGTAAGACACTCCCATGTTTATATGAGCAGATGAATCATCTAATTTAACACAAATGCAAGTGCACCTATCATATACTAGGGATTAGTCCTAGTGTGTTTCACCTGCTTTTAACATACAAAAAGGCTATTCAGCATCTTACTGCTCCTTTGACAACAGCTTCTGGTTTTTACATTTTCTTTGAAATGGACTACAAAATATACATTTCCCTCTTATTCAGCTTTGACAGAAAAGCAGCCTGAATTTGCCAAGCACAGTAGTTCAATGCTCCACAATTTTTCAATGAGGAAGTCATTACCAGATCAAAGTTCAGATGCTGGAGTGACTGCTTGAAATTAGTTTTATTCTTACACAAATACTTCATAGGCATGCACATGGCACTTTCACATACCTGCCTATGTTGGATTTGAGGAAACTATGCAGGAAAATATTTGCAATATTCAGGCCAATAGGTTATATTACATGCTATGGTCTCTTCTTGATCCACCATGACTCCAACTTTAAAAATCTCCTTTTATATTGAGTACCTGAAGAAAGCTGGAAGCAAGTAAGCAGACACACCCATAAAATGGAGAAGGCAGCCAACTACTCAGACTTTAAACTTTGCCCAGGAAGATGGCTTATTATAAAACAAAGAACAAAATGCACAGGAATTTCAGCTGCATAGGAAGTACCAAGGAAAGTGAGGTTTACTAAGAAGGTTACTAAAAACAGAGGTGGAGTCGAACTACTTAAGTATTCCCAAAGTTTTGTAGAAGAGATAGCTAGACAGGCAATTGAGATTGCACTGAAAATTTAACCACAAGTTATTTGATATATTAAAGCATTATAAATAGCATATTATTTCCCTCCCCCCCCCAAAAACAAAAAAAAAAAACACTTTCAGCCCTCGAAAATACAACACTACAGGGAATGTCCATGCCAAAGATACTGGTAAAAATCCAGATGTCAACATCAACCAACCTTTTTGCAGCTGATTTTAAGCTATTACCTATCTGTATTTGCTATACATGTAACTCAGTTGCTGTATTCCAGAAGAACCGAAGTTATATGGCAACAGCAAATACGGAGGTGCTAAACCTAGCCCTGATCAGCAATTCATGTCATCTGCAATTGCTTAATTTGCTGTGGAAGGATAAAATGTTGTTGGAAAAAAAAAAAAAAAAAAAAAAGATCAGTCTGTGCATTTATTATTCTCTGCTCTCAGGACTCCTGCTCTGACCGTCCTCAGCTCAGGCCAGTCTATGCTGTGTGAAGTTTTCAAGCTGAGGACAGCAATAGAAGGCACATACCCGCACAGCTGCTCCTGGTGTGGCCCTGCCCCTTGTCCACCTGCTGCAGCATGACTGGGAACCTGCTCCAAAATGTCTCCCCAGCTTCAGACCGTGAACATCTAAAAGAACCAAAGCTTCTTGAATGAATAGCCAAAGTGACTACTGTAGTCCTCAAGCTCTGAGGGACAGAAACAACAGATGAATTGAATGAACGGCACAAACCTGAATTTCCCTCTGCAACTTCTGAAGTTGAGATTCACTGGGGACAGGGAAGGGAGAAGAAAGGGAAGACTGAAATAGGGCAGTACAGCGAGTTTCTGGAAAGGCAGTAAAAGCAACAGGTGCTGTAAGAAACTGAAAAGCAATATCTAGAGGCACTGAAATTTCAATGCAGTGAGAAACATGTCCAGGTGATAGATAACTCAATGTTAGTAGCTCTTACTACTAAGAGAGATGTTCCAGACCCCCAATCATCTTTGTAGGCCTCCGCTGGACTCTCTCCAGGAAATCCATGTCCCTGTTGTACTGTGAAGCCCAGAAATGGGCACAGTGCTCCAGATGTGGAGTCACCAGGGCTGAATAGGGCAGAAGGATATCCTCTCAACCTCTCAGCCAAAAAAGGTGACACTGAATGAGAGCCAGGAAGACTTATAGGGTTAGCCAGGAATACTTAAGTCATTCACACATTTAGGAATGGGCTATACAGGAACACAATACCAAACAGGAAACATTTAATTAGTCTCCTTCTTTGAGGGAGGGAGAATTACTCAAGAGAAGTAAAATCTCTCTAACAAGCTCCTCTTCTGATGACTTCTCATTATTCTGATCAAAATGCATGGGAAACGCCAACTGGAAAGTGTAACATATTTGGCTATAATTTACTATTTGGGGCAGTAAAAAGCCAAACTGACCTCTACTTCCCAAGGATGGAGGCATTCTTACTACGGGGAAGGAAGAAATATTCAGTATGCTGACAAACATGTAAGTATAACAGGCCAGATGCAGTGAGGGCACAACGGTACGAATAGCTACAACACCCCCAAGAAATGATGGCCACAGCTGTGCCACAGGAAAGTAACATGGACATAACTGAAATGCCAGCATCAGCCTGGAAGGATTCAGCACAATGGTCCTGTGAAATGTCAGCCATGAACACAGCCCACGATTCACAACCGGAGCCACCTGAGGCACAACAAGATATGTAATAATGCAGTGTGCAACTCAGACCACTTTATGCAAAGACGGATTAATTAATGCCAATTATACCTTGCTTGCCCATTTACCCAAATCATACATGGCAAAGTGTGCCATTATAGCACTTCCATTTCCAAATGAGAAGAAGCTTTGTTCGTGTTCACACTTCACAAGTTCAACCACACTGAACTCTATCTGAAACACAGATGGTCATTATCCAATAGTTTGTTGTTGTTGTTGTTTGCTTGTTTTATTACATAAAAGACAATATAATACACCAACATCCTTTGACATCCCCCGCAGCAGCACTTGTTATTGCAATAGTGGCTATGACTGCCAGCATACTTGGGATTGAGTCAGAGATTTCAAGAATGAGAACAATTAAAGAATTTTTAGAGCAAAACCTTTGGCTGAAATCTGCACTGGTGAGGCTAGGCAGAAACACAGTTCTTCTATAAGTGGAACCAAGAACCCACTGTCCACATACACTCAACTAGAGGTAATTCCCCATTATCTGCCTCACTCAGAGGCCACTCAGCCCAAAATCTCTCTAACATGCTTGTACCAAATACTCTAGGCACAACTTGGACCAACGTTAGCAATTGGATATATTCCACAGCAAGGGGTAGGCTGGCATCCCCCCAGAGAAGGTAAGGAGTCCAAAGCAAAACAGACAGTAAATGAATCAAAGTTGCCAAGGTTTTGTTTAGACCAGAGATTAGCATCACATTTAGTAGCTAGCACGGTACAGGCTTTCAAGAGTGCTTAAGTCAGAGATGTGACTACATGCACTATTTGCCTCACCAAAGAAATTCCCACTGCCAATCCCTGAGTACTGAAAATAAAACTCATTTGCTCTTTACATCAGTGATCTGAGCACTGCAGTAAGCAACGGGAAGAAAGTGTAAGCCAAAAAGGTGAAAAGCCTAATTCCAGGCAGGAAGCATGGAAAGGAGAAAGAGGTAAGGATAAAAGTGCAGGGGGGGGGATTGAAAAGATGAGATAAGAGAAGGAACATATAATTATCCTTATCACCTGAAGATTAATCATTTTTGCTATTTTTCTTTCAGTTTTATTTCAGCCTTCTCTATCATAGATAAGCAAAAGAAAATAAGCAACTCAGAACAGAATGCAATAAAAAGTAATGGATTCAGATTTCAGATTAAGTTCAAAGAGGAAGATGTGACAGACAAACTAGTTTCATAAGTTAAGAGCCTTCCCAGACTCATGGATCACCACTGACATCTCACGATGAGCACTTTAAAACAATTGAAATATGTTAGCTAATGCTAAAATTGCTGAAAGAAATTGAGAAAGACCTATCCTTGCATTTTTCTTGCTATGATCTGAATTTTGAGATGCCACATTGCCACCATTAAGTGGCAAAAGTAGTAGGTTTCTTTAACGTTCTTTGTCTAATGCTGGTGTTATTAGTAAGATTTACACAGTACCCAACAGCCATTGATACCTGACAAACATAGGAAGAGTACAAAAACTGTACAGCAGTTGACAGTATGCGGTTTTATGGCACGGCAGAGATACCTGCATATCTCTATCTGAACTGTAATTTTGGTGATATCAGTATCAAAGCTCTAGAAATGACTGAGTGCTATCAAATCGAACAGTGCAGGTGCACACACTCCCTAGCACCTAAAAATCAATACCGTTATTTAGGTTAGTAACAATGAACTGCATGCTGTGTGCCTAGGCTAGACTCTCAAGGTAAACGTGGCTTTCCGACTGGCTTTTATAACAGTGTAGAAATGTTTGCAAGTCAAAGGCAGCTTACTGATGCCTCAGATGTCGTTCTTCAGAGAGTGTTTCAATGACTTCACCTGTATGACCAGCTGCCTATGAGAATGCAAGCCTAAGGCTCCCAGCCTCAAATCTCTATTAAGCGTTTTTTAATCGCTCCCCACTCCAAATGAATATTAACAGGAAATGATGTCCAGTGTCATCAAAAACAGATTTATTTTTATAACAAAGTAAAAAAGTTTGTATTCTTATAGTCATATTTATGAAACCACCTGGAGAAAAAAAAAAAAACAAAAAAAAAACAACAACAACAAAAAAAAGAATTGCTCCCTCCACCTCTAAGATAGCCAAAGAAACTGTTTCACTTAGTTCTCGGCTTCTTGTTATTAGGAAATATATATATATATATAAATATATAATTTTTATATGTAATATATTATATGTATTATAATATATAGTATATATATATATTTATTTATTTTTTGCTTATTCTTTACAAATGATGTAATGCTAACTAAATCCTTATAACTAATAAATATCAAATGAAACTGATTTTTGGAATATTTGTGGTGACTTTTTTTTCTCCACTTAAAAATACATCCCTTGAAAAATAAAACCGAAATCTATTTTATACAAGACTATTTATCCAAAGAGGTCTCGTAATGTCACAAATCAATGCTCCAAGCACAGTGTATGTCTCAGTAGCACTGAAGTGATCAATACAGTTGGCTGAACAGCCATCAGAAAAGCCATTATAAAAAGATTAGCTCCTGGAAGACACATACAAACACTATTCTGACTGTTACCTCAGATGGTCTCTGCACTACACAAAATGATTCTAAAAAATCTGTTTTTTCATCCCATATTTGAAATATGTTTTAGAAATCCTAGACAAATGCAGAAGATATTTGTTTGTTTCAGCGATTTCTTCTTTTATTCTTCCTGCTCTGAAAGTCTTGTTGCGGATGACACTGATATTTAAAGAGCAATTATACAAATTCTTGGATAGACAGTGACAAGAAAGGTTTCATCCCTAACCCAAAATGAAGTATTTTTAGTAACAATGGAATACAATAGGTACCAATCACATCTAAACATTCATGTGTGCTTTTATGTGCTAGGAAACCCAAACCCAATAAATATTCATCTAAAATGACTGGTTTGGCATTATTGGGTATTGTACTGGCAAAGTGTTCGTGATCTGGCAAAGAAAGGACGAATATCAGCTGGTTGTTAGAGACTAAAAATAACTGTGGTCTACCTATGGTAATGAGCGCAACCCAGTGCCCACTTCTGGATGGCAGCATACCTGGGAAAGGATTTTGTTCCCCAGCTGAGCTTTTCAGACACATGATGCCAGTTAAAGGCTCTTTCTCTCTTCAAATCTAATTTCATTAACTATTTTCTAAACTCTGAAGTAAGTTAGAAAAAGTATTGGTTTATCACACAGCAGAATGAAAAATGAACACGTTATAAAATTAGGGTCACTGGTGTATCAGCCTTCTACAGTGCTATGAGCATTCTAACAACAAAGAAAAAAAGAACCACTACCATTTTTATTTTTACCTGGCTTATTATTCCCCAGTTGCCTAGAACAGCACTAGCTTTTACCCAGTCTAAGGAGGAAATGTTTTTTTCTTGCAAAGAAGCAGAGACAACTACAGCTGTGTTAAGACATACTTCCAGCAGCAGGACATCAGCCAAGATGATCGGAAAGTGATGTTAAAGGCATTAGCTGACGTTCATTGGGAACAGCAGATGCAGGATGTCCTTGGAAGGCATTATACCGAATCCCCACTCAGAAAGGGATTTTTGTGAGTCTGGATCTGACAGCTGACACAGCAGCTTAACCAACTTAGGTGCTATCTTATTATTACAGGTTTTACTAGAATCACTGTAATTAAGGGACTGTCAGCATTTCCATTATGAATTCTTTTTCACGGTTTAATAGCCTGAGCTGTAAAATTTGCATTGGGATGGGACTTTACGTCTGGGTGTGAACGCCTGTTTTAGTACAAGTGAAAAAGCACCTGGGTTCTTCCCCCTTTCTCAGAGTATAATCAATTGTATTGCTTAAAAGGTGTCTAAAAGCACTCTGAAAGGCAGTGCCTGTAACAACAAGGCAGCACTTTCAAAGTTCTTAAACTCAGTCAACATGAACGTCTTACTGTGGTTCAGTGGGCATAACACAGACAAGAGATTTATGAGATGTGGAGTCAGCTCCTGCCTGTGGACTCTCTTGTGACTTCAGGCAGGTAACTTAATGTCCCCGTGCTTTGCCTTCCCTGTCTCTGGAAGGAAGATAATTGGCATAACGATCTACACATGAAATGCACTCTCTAAAACCTTGGGAATATGCTGGGTAACTGACAAGTCCTCTCTAAACATAATATATGACTATTGGCCCTTGCACAACTACAAGCTCTACAGTCTACATACACATGGATGCTGTGCATACAATAAATCAGGCCACCTATGGGTATTGAATGTCAGCTTAATAAATGCACCTGTTCCACACAGCCAGTGAGAGGGCTAACAGCATACTTTGAACATCCTGATTACACCCAAATGTTGGAGGCTTAACCTCAGGAGTCTAGAGAGCTTCACATTCATATTACAACTGGTTCTAATACCCAGATTGCTCTACCAGGAAGCATACCTAAGCTGTTTAATCAAATACCAAACAAGTGAATGAGGCTTTTGTTTTCCCCAAGATTTTCCAAGTTACTACTTTCGGTACTATATTTTACCACTTCCCTATGTATACCCGATCAGGAATCTGTGGTATGAACATTGCTCTTTTTAAATCCTGGAGAACACTTTGCTTCTCAAAATCAGAATCTCACACACATGAAAGGAAATATGGAAAAGGAAAACAATGACAACAGAACAGTTCTTGGAAGAAGCACAATTAGAACAATTGACCTACTTTCGAAATTCTGTACAAATTAATTCTTCTAAGCAGTATTTATAGGTATACTTCTTCCCTGAGGAGCTTTTAAATAGAAGGACTCACCAAGAGCCCTGTAGCTACAGTTATGCTATTAACAGATCTCAGGGCAGCCTGTGAACAGAAACATTGCAGTTAAATTCTCTTTTCTCTGCTTAACTTGATTCACAGTCAGTGAGGACTGTGGTATAACCGCCCAGGCCACAATATGGACCAGAACAAAGAATCATTTTATCTACATAGGGAAAGTGAGCTTTGGGCTTCAATGCATCTTTTCTAAGAGTAAAATAGTATCGTTCTGCATATAAAAGATTTCTGATTAAATAAATGAGTGATGGGCTTCCAAAGTTTTTGTAAAGAGGGAGCTCTGTAAAGTTCCTAAGGCACACGTGAAATGTCAGTTGAGATCGGAATATGTAAATAGTTGCAACTCGCTTTTCATCGTGCCAGTACCACTTAACAAGGTACCCATTGTCCTTTTTATCTCAAGTGAGAACAGTATCTAGCCTCAATATACAGCTTCAGGAATCATAAAAAAAAAAAAAAAAAAAAACTTTGAGTCTATACTAGAATCACATTAGTCCTTAAAATAAAAAGATTGTTTTGCTCAGTAGGTGTAAAGATTAAAAACCACATCCAAGGATACCTTTCTACCATGTGAAAGGATTTGAATCTCCAAATTCTTGATACTTCTCAGAAGCCTGGAATCACAGGAGGCAGAGAGGATCTATCAGTTGTTAAAACAGTTTTGGATACTTTAATACATAAAACATCCCTGTATTTCTTTTCATCCCTTTCTCATGAGAAAAACCTAAAATCAAGTAAATTAAAACAAACAAACAAAAAAAAAAATCTCAGATAAGCTACCGTTTGCAACAAAAATCTACCATTCTCTTACGTATTTTATTCAGTAGAGATAAGCCAGAAACTAAATCCATGGTAGACTTTGTTTTTAAAAAAACAATGTTGAATTGTATAATTATCAAGGCAGAATTAATACGATCACATCTGTCTCTACTGAAAAACCTGAAGGTCTCTCCCCTGTTCCCTTTCAACTCAAATGACAAATATTTCATTCAGGTCTTCTTGATGTTAATATATACCACTCAATACCACTCAATCACTACATGATGAAAAACCCTGCCCTAATCAAGTCATGAACTACACTGCACAACCTGGCAGACCATTAGCTTGTTTAAGCCGCTTTAGCACTTTCACCCAACCATACTAGAAAACCTGGAAGTGCTGAAATTTTCAGAATCAAATGCATTCATTCTGTCAAAAGCAGGAGTCAAATTTCAACTGCATGTATGTGGCTGTATGTAGATGTGCTAAGTTAAATTTACTTCTCATTCAACAAAGCACACTCAATTTTCCAGTTTTTTCTTTCTTCTCCAAACATAGAAAAAGCTCATTGAATCTTATTTGAGGAGTGCAAAGTTCAGACAGTTCATTTAGTCTATTACTAACATCACTAGTAAATTACAGCTGTAGCTCGAATGAAGGCAGCATGTACTGCCTGGCCTCTTCTTTTCCATAAGCAAATAAAGCACAAGAGTTCTATCTCCCCCAAATCAATATTAATCAAGAAAAAACATACTGGAAAATAAAGCTAATTTAGTGTGTATTTTACCAAGGGGAAAAAAAAAAAAGTATATTTTTTATGTGAAAGAAAATAAACCAATTTTTTGCAGAATGAAAAATCTTGCCCTACTTCAAATTAGAAGAACCTACTTCAAAATTGTACTGTAAATACTGTCATATAATACTCATCCATCTTAAAAAATCTTGTAAAAATAAAAAATAAAACAATTTTCAAACTCCATGGCCTTACCTATATTTCTCTTAAGCAAGCTGTCTGTCATAAGAGTTACTACAGGATTTAGAAGAACATGACAGTATATAAAGAAATGAATGAGTAGTTGGAATATGAAACAAAATGTAATGAAAAACAAATCATAGAAGCAAACTTTTAAATACTACTCAAAAAAAAAAAAAAAAAGTAGAAGGGTATTACAAGAATTACACTGCTAAACTTCTGTTCCACTCCAATCGGTATACATGCTTAATTTTTTTTCTTTACATGAAAAATAATATGTCTTAGAGGTTGATGTTCTGCTAACTGTTATCCCTTTAAGGCCACCCTAAAGCAAACATGTTAATAACTATTCCTCCACCTTTCAGCTCCAGCCATTCCAAACATGTTTTGGGATGCTGCCAGACAGGAGGACTGTAGAAATTAAAGAGTAACCTTTAGAAGCACAGTCATCAATCACAAGTTAGTGAGCAAAAATAGCAGAGGTAGCAGGGAAGGTTGTAGCCAAAAATCCTACAAGGACCCTTGGGAAAAAGAAGAGGCTTGAGGAAGACAGAGGGGGGAAAAAAGATAATGATAAAGTGAAATAAATTTCTAAGATGAAAGTGAATAGGCACAGAGGATAATCAGGAATATTAGAAGAGACAAACATGGCATTTGAGAGAGAGAAAAAACATCTTACTGCTAATAGGAATGTAGAAACAGAATTTTGCTTTTCCTAACTTGATTTTTGGACATTCAGTTATCTCCCATCCTGCTTCTTTCAGCTGCCCATGCACAGATCCTAACACTTAAATGGAGCTCAAACAAATTTAGCAGAACAGTGCACCGCATCTGTACAGATTAGACCAAAGAAACATACCCCAACTCGCTTCCTGAAATCCGCATCAATTTGATCCATTTTTAGAGCACAGAAGTCATTATTAAGACCGCATTAGAACATGATGTACTTCTCAGCTCCATACCATCCACAGCCTATTTGTTCACCTGCCATGTACTCCCATGCTTTCTCCTTCCCTCCAGCATCCTCACAGCACAGTAACTAACTGCTTGTCATACCTATGCCCTTAAATTCCATGTTCTAAGTGGTCTTCTGTTCACCGTCTTTTTAATCAATTACTTCACTGTAAAGGGTATATAGCTCTTTAAAGTAAAAGCGGATCAAGTAAAATGCTTTTTTATGAGTTGTCAACTGCTTAGTGAAGAAACAAGAAGCACTATTCCCCCTTGCCGAAGGCCGGTGAGATTTCACTCGTTCCCTGTGTAGCACTCCCTACCTCTTCCCCCTTGCTTCTCACGCAGCGTTTTCCCTAGCTAACTAGTGCAGTTACCCACCGTAAATAACCAAGCTGGTAAGATAAGGTGACATCTGGTCAGAAAAGGTCTTAGGTCAGGGGAGAGCCATTGGCTAGGTTACCATAACCTTCGATGAAGGGGACTCCGATTCAGGACACGGAAAACCTGGGCTGCCTCTTTCTGCTAGGAACCACGCAGAGGGAATCTGAGCCAAGGCAGTGCCCCACGCACCAGGTCCAAAAACCAGAACAAAACAAATAGACTTAAAAATTAAAAAAAAAAAAAAATAAAAAAAAAAAAATAAAAAAAAAAAAATCAGACCTCAGACTCTGTTTTAGTACTTGTTGAGGGATTTTTTGAAACAGCAAAAATCCCATGGCTTGCTGTAGCTGAGCAAACCAAGCTACCAGGGCAACTATGAGAAGTTCCCATGACAGTGTTCCCACATCGCCCAATTGAGGAATTCAGAAAAATATTGTTACCAGCAGCTGGCTTCAAGGACAAGGTCTGTGTGACTGCTAATCACAAGGGGGTTGTTTTCTTGCAGGTGGGGTTGTTTTCTTGTAGTTGTTTGTCTGAGTGCTTTTGACCAATAATCTTGTGTGAAACACCGTCCGCCCCTGTTAAGTTCACTATAAAAGTTAGGCTATTTGGGCAATAAAATGGAGCATGATCTGACTCTACTGGTGTCTGTCGTGCTTTCGGCTGTGCTTCCTGCAACAAGTACTTTAATACAGCTCCTACTGCTGTCAAAGATTAAGACATTAAGCCAAAGATCAATTATTTGTTGAAATCCTCACCTGTGTTAACACATGGAGCTTTTTTGTTTGTTTATTTGTTCAGCTCCTTGGAAGAAGCATATTCTATATTAACCAAAAGCAATTAGAACAGATACATATGTTGCACAAAAACATTAAGAAATATAAACAACATTGCTTCTGCAACAAATATTAACAAAACCAATTCCACTTATTTCTTCAATCCTAGCAATCCTCTTAGCTAATTATTTAAAATACATAAAACTTGAGATTTAATATGTAAGCATTGTCAACTTTCATCAAAATACATTCCATTTTCAATAGTTAATAAGCACACAGTAAAAGCAAAATAACATCTCTACCACATGGGCTTGACATCTTTTTTGCTGCAGAGATGTTTTTCTGAAAAAGAGCAAAAATCTCAAATACAACTAAGTGGAAAGGACCACGTAACATTTTTAGATGCAGTTATACTTTTTGAAGTCAACAGGCTCCAATACACAGAGAGATAGTCATTAATTTAACGGAAAATAAATCACAAATCTAGATCCATGGGCAAATAGAATGATCCTTAGTTTAACCAAACTGTGTGTGCTGAACACAATTAAGAAACAGAAAAGAATCCTTGCCCATTTTCCATTTATCAATACAAAGAACCACCTGCTGTAGATGCATTCTTGAAGGTAATTTCTAATGAATTATGGCAGCAATACAAATTTAAACAATAAAAGAGCCTGGTACCAGGAAAATTTCAGCTCAAGCATGTACAAATTCACTTTCCTACCTTGCCAAGCTGTAAGCAAACCTAGTATTGAAATATATCTTCATATTCATCAAGCAGATCTTGCACAAAAACTACTGAAATCATGAACTAGATTTGCAGATTTGTACTCCCTACAAGGTTTCTAATGCAAAATAAATAAATAGATAAATAAAATAAAAAAATGTAAAGACCTGACTGGGAGGCACTGTGCATCACCAGCTGTCATCCACCAAAAAATCAAATTACGTGTATTAGCAAATGCATGAACACAAACCTACTCTGAAGAACTTTCACTTCTGGCTAAAGTATAATCTGAGATCACTAGAACTGAGATTCACACCCCCAGTTCAGAAATCACCACATTTCCACAGCTGGACAATGGCTTTTAATCTTGGAGATTTTGTTTTTCTGAACTTGTATGGCAACTGCAGCTTTAAGATGCAATATAACTGCTTGTAGCAGAAGCATAAATCATCTCCTTCATTGATATATATACAAAAGCTTGAAACAAGGATTTTTAAAACAGCAATATGTATTTTCTGCTCAGTGGTAAGTATATCACTTTAATGCATAAGTAAAGGAGCCACTTCAGTGTTTTCTTTAATGATCAGCATAAGAACCATTCTCATACTAAAAACATGGTGTTAAGACTTTTGCTTGCCCATTTGTAGGAGCTTTTACATATTTTTCTAAAACATAGTTTCTCCATGTCCTGTACCATTCATACATCCAGAAAAAAAAAATAAAAAAAAATGTTCTCAGTTTTAGTCTGGAATCTGTGATAAGGTACAAACAAGAGACTCTGAATATCAATTATCAATTCATTTTATCATAATACAGCAAAATGTAGCTGTGTTTCTAAGAGAAAGCATCTCCAGGAATGAGAAGAGAGGTAGCAATTCTAATAAAAAAAAATCATGAATGTTGTCACCAGTGCACTCCATATATGCTCTGAGAATGCAATTAGAATGGTTTCACCATACAATAGGTCTGAACTATTGAACTGTAATTAGCAAAAACCCTTTTTCAAATGTGCTGTATGGACAGAAAAAAGGTACAGGATGCATACCAGATTTACAAATGGACAGTGCTTAGTAAAGTACTAAATTAACTGGAAAAATACATGAGCTAACTCAAGAGCCTGTTTACTATGTGTTAAATACATTTTATACAACTTCACTGAGCTGTTAAAACCGAGTCCTCAAAGGAAGAAATGGGAATGCTACCTGGCAGCAGCACTTCAGCCACACAGAACAGTGATGGGCTTGGCAGTGCCCTCTAAAAGAACAAACACACCGGCCAGACAATCCCCCAGCTCTCAAAAAGGGAAATTCCCCGTGGAGCAGAACATCCCTGTGCTGTAATCCTTTGCAGAAGTTCAGCCAAGGGAGGGTTTTTAAAGATCAGCATTTAGGAGTTCAGCTCAAATGGGAATTGCAGAGGGACTCAGAGCAACACCTGGAACAGGGGGCACAGCCTGCATCCTCACCAATTTATGCTGTTTGCTGGTACACTAGCATATTGTGTGCCAGCTGGAAATTCCTCATGGCTGTCAATCACACTGCTGCCTAGACATGCTGCTTTCCGTAAGAAAGCTTTAGCTTTAATGTGTGCCTCAATAACAATCAAAAAAGTACAGAAATTGTGATTGCACACCAAATCTAGTAGTATTCATTGCTTGCAACATTAAGAGAAATACATTAATCATTTTCTCCTTCCCTCCTCCCACCCCCCCTTGAAATATTTTCTAAGAGCAGAAACAAAATCCAATGTTTAGTTTCCCTTTTTTGCTTGTTTTGTTTGTTTGTTTTCATGCATGCTAAATACCCCAGCAAACAGCTGCAAGTCACTTCAACCCATTTGGCCACTGCATATGGACTCTGGCCTCCTCTCCCACCTCATCCTTTCCTGCCACCATGGCTGCTATTAGAGCAGGGAATAAACCAAATCAGAGAACGTAACAGGTTGAAAACTAACTAGAAAAAAAAGCAAATCAAGTTTCCCACAAGCTATGGTAAGGAACAGCCACCCAACGTTAATGCCTGGAACAAAGATAATGGCAGGATCATCCCACACGGACGCCCTGAATTTCAGTACACCCAGTCATGACTACAGCATTTAAGAATGCCCAGCACTCAAGACTGCAGTTTCAGTGTACTGTCTACTCATAATTTTGCTCAGTTTAGTTCTAAAACATGTCTCAAATGATGTATTCATCTTCACCCTGTAGGAGATGACTTATAAGGCTATGTCTGAGGTGCTAAGGACCTATATTATTGCTGCTAACTTGCTAGCCTTATGAAAAGCATCCCTGTCCTTCCTTGAGACTTGTGTTGATGAAAAACTGTTTTAACAAAACGAGGAACGCTGATGTTAGAAATATCCAGTGTGCACTGTGGCTGAAAAGTTGTTTATACTACTTCCACAACTGCAAGGCTAAGGAAAACAAAATTCATTCACCTATTTTGCTCCAGAGAATGCCAAAGACATGCAAAGCTATATGCTAATATATGGATATATCACATTCAATCCAGGAAACACCTGTGTGTGTATGTAAGGGAACTCTACCATTTCCGCAGAGTTTCAGACAAATTATTCCTTCCTTCCTTTTGGGGCAAATGACTAAAATTCGTTCTCTTGTGAGATGAGCAAGGGATAACATTTGAACCTTTATATGTTTCCAAATTTTTGCAGGAAGCTCTCGTACTACTCCCAACATCTTTTTCCTGTAAGCACAAGGCTACACAAAGGCCTCTCCCTTCTTCACGTGTGTTCTGCAGCAGCGAGATTTTGCCAAGTAATCTGTGCTGCTTTGCAAACCAAACTTCCGCACACATGGAAGGCTGCCCTGTCACCCCTAATTGCATGGCAGAAAAAATGACTGTACATCAAGCAATAGTCAAGCCTAGGACATGCACATCCTTGCACTTGCCCATATATCATAATTTGAGTGGCGGTCAAATATTTCCCTCTGTTTACCTCACACCTTCAACAGGGGCTTCAAGGGGTAGGATGTGGAAGACTTCATAAATTTTCACATCATTTCCTAGTAAGGCTGGTCTCTGCTCACACTACCTCAAGATAACAGTATTTATCCCCCTAGACACAGCATTGTGGAGCAATATGTGAGGATGTGGTGCTTATTATAAGCCTTCCAGACTTTAGGGATGAACACAGAAGAAAATCTGTATTTTCTAAGTCTAACTTTATGGCTCACTTCTGTGCTTCCTCTACAGAGGACTGAAGAACTTCCCAGAGTAGTTTTGCTCCCAGGATTTGAGGGTAAGATGTGTATGGCATTTCAGGCTTTGACGTCCTTTCATAGAAAAGGAAAATACCTGGGAAGATAATAGGAAAATTAATTCCTCTATGAGGTTTAATTTTAAATTGGCCATACCATTCATTTCTAAGGTCTTGAAACAGCAATTCCCGTTTGTCAGCATGGATAAACAAACAGTCTGATTACTTGATACCTGGCAGCTTTCCAAAACAATCACCTTTTTGCTCCAGGGGAATCAGCTCTCTAAAGAAAAAGGAACACCACAAAGAAAAAGCAGTCTTTCTGTTACCTATGTTCTCAATGCCAATCTTCGTTTTTTGACCCATTTTCACCCCTTCTTCTCCAATTTCTACTGCACTGTGACAGCAGATGCATTTGATGAATTATTTGCTGGACCTGAGTCTAAAGCACAAATGAAGGCTATTTTCTTGCAGGCCATTTGCCAGAGAAAGACACAGGCCAAAAACCATGCCCTGGCCAAAGCTTCGGCTTCCCTGGGCTCACGCTGAGCATAATAGAAAGATGGTACAAGATCTGTTTCAAACTGAGATATCTGGAAGCTTTTACCATCTCGGAAATGTGGTAAAAAGGCTCCAAAATTGAAGGAATATATTCTGAAGTATGTCCTTCTCTTTCTGTGCTATCTACTCAGCTGTAAGAAAACCTCCCTACACCTGTACACGATCTGAAAGGTTAATCAGTATATTAATGTTTCCACTTACTCTTTTGATTACTGCCCCCAAAACGTTTCCAATATGTCAGAACAACAATCAAAATTCCAAATCTTATGACCAGCTCCCAAATGTTTTTGTTTGTTTGTTTACTATGTTTTCAGTGCCTTTTTTCCCCCCATTTTTAGTCTATATCTACATTTCTAGGGCTTCTACTGAAGTTGCTTAAAGAAAGAAACTCACAAGGATTCTACAGCATTCTTTTCTTTCTTAAAATTGCTCTTAAAATTATTTTTTAATATTTTCAAAGGTATTTTGTTAACAACAAATGTGAATATGAGTTAATAACACAGGATTCCCTCCAATCATCGATCTAGTATGTATTAGATGCTACTGAGAGAAGATGCTTCTGTTGAATGGTCCTTTCATAGCACATGTTAACAACACAAGCTCACCTGCACGCAAAGAAATAAGCTAGGGGCATCAGTTCATCTTCACCTGTCACTCCATAGCTGACAGATGGTGCCAACTACAAGCTGATGCTCACAAGACGTTAAAAAAATAATAATAAATAAAATATAAACCAGATGCAGTATCAACTGTACAAACAGCTTTATTCAAAACAGTGGATTTCATTCTGGAAGCTATACATCCTATTATCATAAATGGAAGATACTCCAAGAGCTGTATCTACTGTGACAGTGCCTTTAATTTTACTGTTCAGCATTCACCTACTCTTTCTGAGGGAAGGTGAGTGGCTCCATGTTATACCCATCAGGAGGGTATTTTTTGTAAAGTTGGAAACAGGTGGTTTAAGCCCATAAAAGTATTACATGGAATTGGTGGCACTTACTTTCAAATACATACCTCCCAATTGTATCAAGGCATTTCAGTGCAGAAAAAAAAAAAAAAAACAAAAAAAAAAACAATGTTGTAGGGGTGCTTGAGGAGCATGGCGCTTCCACCGCCTGGTTAGCAAATTTGTATCATTAGCTACACTTGATCAATCCCCACATCTCAATGCACTGTACCAAACAGAACTGACACCATTTGATGCTAATGCTTCTTGAGGGGGAAAGAATCCTGCGAAGAAATGGGCTTGAAGTTACAGGGCAATGAACTGACAATATTTAACACAAGCTGAGCTCTGCAGGAAAAATGTTTAACAATTACCTTGCTAGTATCTCTGTCCTTTGTAAACCAGGACCCTAGCTTTCTCTTACCTATGTGCTGAAACACCCAGCAGCTAGCTAAACAGCAAGAGCTGTAGCTGACTTTTATTGATTCTGCACCATTTCACCATTGCATTTCTGTGTTCAGGCTGCATTTTAAATACGTATTTGATGTAACATGCACATCTTTATGATTGATTTGGACCACTAAAGAAAAAGCTAGAAGGTCACAGTGTGAGATTCGGTTTTCACTCGTTATTATCTTAAGAAGCCGAGAGGCTGAGAAAATGCATTGGAAAAAAAGGCAACTTAATTTAATAGACACAGCTTTAAACTAAATGAATACAAGAAAAATAACCCAGAAATAGGTCCCAGTAAAAGGATTACAAATCACTCTGAATTGCATTTTAAGAGTCCTCTCAATCTCAATACTGGCTACATACGCTTACAGATGTGATCTGACATGCCACTTCAAGGAGGGGACAGATGCCCTCAGGGTACACACATCCACCCTGAGTATAATTCAGGCTTATCAGAGTCTAGCTATCACTCTGTGAAAGTCTGATACTTCACCGTACTGAGAACATGATTACAGGAGGTGATTTCAGCTGCTTGTCCATCGCTAGTAGAGGCCTTATATAGCGTATTTGCATAGCGGTTTAAAAAAAAAAAAAAAAAAAAGAAAGGGACAAAAACTAGGACAAGATCAGTCAACAACTAAGTTTAATTAATCTGCCATTCATCAACATTTGTATGGAAGCAGTATCTGTCCTACTGCACAGTAATAGTAGACCGGCTGTATTTTTACTGACAGACAATCTATAACAAAATCAAAATATTACACACAACAGTGAGAATAATCATGAAGTCCTTCCAGGAACTATGAGAAGTTATATTGATGGTAAGATCCAAGAAAGCTTTTATATAACTTCTGGGACCCTGGTTAAAAAAATGAAAAGCCATACACCTCACTTGAAAAAAAGGTGTCAGCTTTTCAAACCTCAGCTACCTCCAGATGAAAAGCAGAAGCACACATGAGCACTTCAACATCCCTGCCAGCCCACGCTTGTTGCTTTCAAAGTTACCAGAAATAGAATGAGAGACCTAAGTGGTTTTTACAATCTCCTGATTTTATTCAAAATTTCCCAAGCATCTCTAGAACATATTAAACATTTCTGAGCAAATATATCTTTCTTGAGTGCAATGCACCTTGAATTTTACACTAGCAAACACTGTACATGGATGAGTAAGCCAAAGAGGCTCCAGTTAGCCTTGTCACTCCCTGTTCTGGCTTCACGTGGTGGCATAAAATCAGCAGCAGCCTATACATTTGAATTTTATATGGACTGACTACTTTGCATATAATGAAAAGAATATTCCACAGACATGGGGTGAACATTTCCACTTAAATTTAATCAAAGCAATGCCCTTCAAAGACAAAATGTTCTTATTTGCAGAAATAGCTGTTCCCGAGAAAATGCTGGTGTTTTAAATTTGAAGACAGAAAAGGTCTGGTAATATGCCTTCACTTCTATGAAAAAAAAATAAAATAGTAATAATCTGCTTTTCATTACAACCTAAAATAATTGCTTTTCAAGTAACAAATGAAAGCACCCATAAAATTACTTATGAAAAAAAAAAAAATATATATATATATATATATCTCCACAAATGGCACAGAAAAATGCTTGTGTGTGCCATTGTATATTATCAGCAGGTAAGCTTCAAGCAGGTCACTATTAGCCTAATAATCCAATTCAGACAGCTTTGTGAACTCCTCCTTTACGACCACGTAAGAAGCAGTGCACAGAAAGCAAGGCAGCTCAGGCTTGCTCCTGAAGCGAAGCCAAGTGAAGGCTGAGCCGAGCTGGAAGGAGCACTGATGCATCCATCACTGAGCACCGACGGCCCCATGCAGCCACACACCCGAGCTGCAGGGCTCTCCAGCTAGCCCAGAGCATACTCCTGCTCATCGCCAAGCTGCTGTCCTAGCTCTCAGGCCATTTTCCAGAACTAAACACCTTGCCTTGTTGGTGTGAACTATTTAAGAGCGGAAACAAGCAAAGAATAAAACCAGAGGCTGAGCTAAACACAGATGTACAACATCCTCACTTCTTAGTGAGCTTCCTTACTTTCAGTTAGTTACTGATTTTACAGTGTTGTGCTTCTGACAATAGGACAGCTCCTAAAATCAGTCATTCAGACAGTTAAGTATTTTTTATCTCCAGATACATGTATGTATGATCTGCTGAAGGAATGAAGCCTTACAAGTCCATGGAGCCCACTAACTTACCTTCATGGAAATTACTCTGTGAGAATTTTATTTATGTTTGCCTCTATTCTAAACCCAAACATTCACAGAAAAGAGTTATAATTCATTAAAATATTTCTCTATTTTATGTCCCTTCTGACAAGCCACACTTGCAACTGAATGTACTAGTCTGATTTATACGTGTGATTTTACTTTCATTATGGGGTTATAAAGAGATGTAGCTCCATATTTCAAACAGACTACATATCCTTCCAAACATTTTCTCATTCAATACTGTTGTCCAATCTCAGCCAAAGCATCTCTGGCCACACTGCTGCTCTCCTTGGCATGTTTCTTTTTGTATGGAAACAGCACCTGCTGTTTGATTAAGAACACTGAGAACAGCTACTGCAAGAGAAAGGGCCATCAGACAGTGTAAATATTGTTGATTTGGGACAAATTTTTAATAGTTCTTATTTCATTTGAAAATCACAGAGGCAAGAAGTTCCAACAATGTATTTTGAGATTTCATTATGTTTTGTTTTGAGCTTAGTGAGCAATTGTTTTGTTTAACCCAAATAATTGAATCAAGATGCATGCATGCTCAAGTAACTGTGGGATCTGACTGCAGGAGCCCTCATACTCCCTACCCCAGCCCAGCTGAACACCACCTCGCTTTCTCACATTGCCTCCCATCAGGCTGCAGGTTCCTTCCGCCAGGAGCTTTCTCCTTCTTGCTTGTACTTTAGGAAACATAGAAGAACAATACAGAATAAAGCAGCATCAAATGCCGACACTGAGATGACCTGTTTGAATTTTAAAAAGTCCCCCTTAACTGACTGAAAAACAGATTAAAATAAATAGAGGCGGGGTCCTTGAGGAAGGGAGCGCCTTGGCCCTGATCCAACAAAGCACTTAGCTAATGATTAACTT
Source organism: Anas acuta (assembly GCF_963932015.1). Lineage (NCBI taxonomy): Eukaryota > Metazoa > Chordata > Aves > Anseriformes > Anatidae > Anas > Anas acuta. The sequence goes on along the minus strand of NC_088982.1, from coordinate 65,411,083 downwards.
CAAGCACTCCAAGTGATCCTAGGAAACTTGCAACTTAAAAAACACTGCTTAACCCTCAGTCTGACTGCTTGCAGTTATTCTTGCAACTGTCCACCAACGCTACTGGTCAATAACGGAGAACAAAGCATTTTTACTCCTACAGCTGTAATGTCACCATGTCAATGGTTAAGTAAATCAGACCAAGTCCAAGACCCGTGCACACATCCTTGGAGCCTGCATGCTCAACATTTTTTTCCTCAAATCAGTCCGCTATTACTGTATACAAAATCAATAGCATGTGGATTTTTTTTTTTTTCAGAAATTCTGACCATTACTCCCTCTCAGTTTCAAAACTTCCAAAATTGAAATACATGGGTCATAAATAGAATTAAGAACATTTTTTTGTTCTCCTCGTCATAATTGTTAACTATGTAGCACACTACAGTATGCTAGTGTATCTTGACGGTATCAGGAAATACTCCAGAAACTCCCTGAAGCATCTAAGAGGGGATTAGACTCTGAAATGTAACCCCTTTGGATATACCACAGTTCAGTGTGCATTAAGCTAACCACCTGCCTTTTAACGGACGGAATAATTAAAAATACCAATACACATTAAAATCTGAAAGAAATAAATCTATACTTACCATTTTACCAAAATGCAACAAAAAATAACATACCCCATCACATAAAAATTCGCATTTGTTACACACACGAACAAGGTCTTTAAATAAGGCTAAACTAAAACATTTCTTCTGCCAAAACATTTCAAGGAACAACATTACAATAAACAAATACAAGGAAGTGGAATTCCATGGCAGAAAATTGGGAAACTTCCTTTCAGAGGTGGTTTCTGAGCAAATAACACGAAGAACTCAATGTCAATTTTCAAGCTGTAATTTCACTTGTTTTGGAGGGGAGGTTGTTTGTTAAACCACAGCAGATACGTTAGGAGGGAAAGTCTTATTTTTCATTTCTTATTTTCATCTTATTTTCATTCCATTTGAAACAAGCTAATCAAGGCCTTTGGACCCCTTGTTCTTGCCTCTCTGAAAGTAACCTGCATGTTTTATCATAATCCATTCCAATCCAACCAGAGCTTTTACTTGTACCTATTTTCTAGAAGCCAGGTTGGCTTTCACAAGTGACAGTTCCTTCAGGTATCAGATGAACCACTAAAGGTTTCCTTACTGCCCATGAACTTGTATAGCATTATAAACAGTTCCCACTACCTGAAAGCAAGACTGGTTTCTTGAGTGTGGTAACTACACAGTGACTGCAACCTCTGATCATGTTAAAAGAGAAAAAAAGCCCATTTACTAAAGCCCTCTAGTCCATTTACTATTATTTCCAAGGGATGAGCACTTGTGCATAAAAGATGTACTAACCATTGTCACAAATTTCCAGATAACCTTCTGACAGGCACCTCCAGCACAGGCCTTCAGCTAATATATTACACTTAGTCTTTTCAATTAAAAAAGATTTGGCATAAACAAAGAACACACCATAACCTATTCAAATACAGAATTAACAAAAGCTCTACTTAGTATTTTTTCCAACAGTAAAACCACAGCTGAGGGCTTTTCTGATGAAAAAGGTAAAAAAAATCACTTAGATGTTGCACCTAACACTATATATTAATACATCTGTGTTTTCTACTTTCCAAAGGTATGCAATACTTGTGTTTATTGAATTTCACTATCTGTGGATTACTCAGTTTCTCCCTTCCTGGCAAAGCACAAGGAGCTTAAAAGTCTTTCCAGTTTTTAAAGACTTCTTTAAATCATTATGTATCAAAAATACATAAATATTTTAACAAAAGTTGTTTTAAAAAATAATTCAAGTATACCATGCTCTATAATACTACACAACTGGTAATTAGATAACCTCAAAATGATCACTTGAGTTATTTAATTGACTCTGTTATCTCCATACCTGCTTATGAACACTTCCTGATTTTCACTAAGTTATCACTAATCAAAGGGAATAAAAGAGCAAACGTTTGCATCACAGGGGGATTGATGTGTACAGACACAACCAACCCTCAAAATTAAACTTTCCTTCTGTCCTACGCCTCTAATCTCAGCAACCAGATTTAAAAGGTCACCACAATTTCACAAAGTCAGGTAAAAATGTTTGCTGAAATCCTAATTTCTGTGCACTGTTCCTGACATTTAACAATGACACCAGACAAACTGCCTACACTCTGAAAGATCAGTCACGGTTACACAGGGACTCATTTATCGTTTCCCTTCCAGACTCCTAGACCAACTTCAGTAGATGCGAATTACAGTAACCTCCAGCATGAAAAGCAGTTAGATATTCAGTTAGATGAGGGGATTGTTTTTTCCTCTGCTGCTTGAGATTGAGAAGGGGGAGGGAATCCCTGTTATTGGCAACTCAAGGCATCCCTGGCTTTTGTGACTATAAACTACAAGACTGGAAAAGACAGAAGAATGGAGGGAAAAAAATAACACCAAGAAAAGTCCCTGAAGTCCTCCACCTTTGTAAAATGAAACTAGAGAACTATGCACTTTTTTTTTCCTTGTTTTAAGATTCCCATGTTTGAATGCAATTCAAGGACAATGCACAGTTAACACTAACTCAACATTTCCAGTACTCCTCCATCTTCCCATTAATTAGGGAAGTGTAGAAGAAATAAGAAAATGTAAATAAGTACTTCCAAGAAAAGAGGGAAAAAAAGTAGAAATAGAAAGGGAGGAACAGAATATGAGAACAAATATTATAAGTGACAAGGTAATTATATTTCAAGTTAATAGCTCCTCCCTCAGAATTAAAAATCTAACTGTAATGAGACCTTCTATATACCCAGACTGGTATTAGAGCACAATATGTTTCAGCACACACTCAACTGCTGCCTCGGTGTGCTTGACCATCAAGTAACAATCCCACTCAAAATGTGTTCCTTCTGTTCAATATTCACTCATGAAGTCCAGATCAAGAGGCATACTTGAAATTGCTGCCAGTCCTGAATAAATAGATACTAAAAAGTAGATTTTCTTTCCTAGTCGAGCGTGTCTGGCTAGCATACTCTACATTCTTCTCTCATAACACTAATTGGCTATGAGTTTTGTTCAAAAGAAGTATGCTAAATCAACAAACAAGAAATATTTTATTACCTTTCAAATGCTATTTTTATTCCATGTTTCCTTGTGTGCACACTTGCAGTAGTAAGCAAGCAGCTTAAAGCTGTTCAGTTCTGATTAGCTCTTCTAATAGTCTCAGTATGGCTGTTATGAACATCTTTTCCCAAAAGCTTACCAGATTCTCTCTATTGAGGTATCCATCTGGACCAACATGGAGATTAAAAATTCCTAATCCACTTCTAAATTCTCTGACTCATAACAAGCTGCTCCTATTACTTCACCCTAGTAATATTTTTGGCAATAGAATAAGACTCAGCATTTTACCTCCTCGTGGTGCTGCATCAACATTAACCAACCCTCATGCAACACTTTCTTTGCAAGTATCTCATTGGCACAGACAAAGCAATGTAAGATTACAAATTGAGATCATTGAATATTTAAACCCACTATCTTTCTTCTTTGCAAAGTTGATTCAACTTTAAGAAAACCCTTCTACCTCTTCAATGCCATTAGCTCTTGTGCTGTTCTAAAGTCAGCAGAGGTAAGAAGCGGCACCACAGGTCCCTACAACAATCAGCTTAGGGAGCAAAGCATGATAACCTTTATCTTAGCATGCATAACTACTAATGCTTTTATGGGTTATTAAATTACCCGGTCCTGTTTGAATCCAACTCCAATATTTAACTCCCTGACCTCCAGCAGTCAGTCTGCAGAGACATTTCATAGAATATATGCCACTATTTATATTGCAAGAACTGCTTGGGTAAACAATGTTCATTTCATGTTCAATGCTTCCATGAAGAATGTTCCTATACAGATGAAAAATGCCCATCACAGCATTACACTGAAACTAACAACAAGAACATCTGGTTGTTTTTTTAAATATATATATATATATATATATAGGGCAGTGACAGCAGCAGCCCCCATTCACTCCATTCATTTAATCTGGATTACTTAATGTGGATTTCAACATCACCTTTATAAAGCCAAAAATCTTTCAGCTCATTGGTTTCTAAGTAGCCTTTGTGTTATACTGTATACTCTGCTAATTGGATAATTGGATATTCACCTTGATTATTATTACTACTACTCTTACGTAATGTGGAAACTCAGCTTAATAAGCAACAATCAGGACCCTGTATTTTCAAAAACTTTAGAGTTTCTGCTCTGATTACAGGATTAACCATTCCTGCAAGACCTAGGCTGCCAAAAATACCGATAAAACCCTATATTTCCAAGATAAGTTTCTTACTACAAATACACAGAAACCAAAGCAGAGTTATTTCTCTGCTTGAAGACTATAAATATATCCCTATGTGTGACACTGAACTGCAACTGTTCATAAAAACAATGCATAACCTAGTAATCTAAATATCAAGTTAAGAAATTTGTCATTGATCAATTAGATAAAGTGTTCAGATAACATCTTAATCAAGTGTCACCAGACACAGTGCAGTGAGACATTAGAACAAGAGTAGAATTGCTGCCTGCTGAGGTGATGAACTGGGAGTCTAATTACACCTTATCAGACCTGCCTAAAAAGGGAAAGAAAGAAAGAAAGAAAGAAAAGAAAAGAAAAGAAAATCCAAAAATCCACTGTACTAGCTCTTTCAGTCCTATGTCCCTGAAGAATTCCTCAACATTAATGTACACTCTCATACAGAAAACTGCAAACATACAAATGGAGAGGACTTCAAAGGAAGTGAAGAGCATAATTAAGCAAAGATGTGTACTCAAAATCTAAAAAGAAAAAGTCAACTCTTACTTAAAACTGACCTGTGTATACACATTAGCTCTCCAGGTCATTACAATTTAAACTAACACAAGGTGCCTCTAACATTGGATATTCATCCGTTTTTAGCTGCCTCAAAGTAAGAGCACAAATAGACTGTCAGCACTGAATATACACTGTGCTGACTAGGCTATTAGGGTTTAGCTGTCCATTTTTCTAAAGCAATCCCTCTGCCATTTAAGATGCATTGATTCACTGTGCATATAATGATCAAAATTTGTAATTCTGTGGGATTTTAGCACATCCACAGATGCTTTGCACCAATTGTCATCTATGTTCCCAGCTCTCATTTCTTGATGGGCTACCAAGACTGCAGAAACCTGGTGCATACCAGTTGTAAAGGCAAGAATCTGAAATGAAACAGAAACCACGTGTCCAATTTCATGGAGAAGATGATGCTGATGACTGTGGTACGCAATATTAACAACCTGTCCAAATATTTTGTTACATCATCTTTCAGCTTCACAAAATCTTGAAATGCAAGAAACACCTGTAACTCCTCCTGGAGCACTTGCTGTTCTTTCCTGTGCAAGGTAGTACACTGGATTAAATAGGCCACAGAATGACCTATTTCAGCCATAGGTATGTTCTAACTTTGCAAAATGCCCCATAGAAAGTCCAAACCTTAACTAAGATGTGCAGTGAAAGACAGCAAGAGAGGCAATAGTATACGGGACTGATCGTTATCTAGTAGGCAAGGATGATAAATAATTATCATCTGAACTGAGTCTGTTTGACTTCTCAGGAGATCATCATTTATCATAATCATCAGCTAATTGAGTTTCTGCTTCTGAAGGGTCAAGAAAACATACTAAATAAAAAACAAAACAAATCATTTTTTTAATCTTTCATCTGCCAATACCATTTCCTGAAACTGCAGCAGACATTGCTCTACAAAAACCTTATTCCAGCTAAACAGCAGGTTTCAACACGGTTAAACATGAAGCTTCTTTCCTGATTTCATCTGCCTTTTTCATTCTTTCCTGACACCTTCTTCCCTTTCTTAATCAACTTTTGAACTAAGACGCTGTGGGATCACTGGAAATGCCATCCTGTTACCCTGGAATAGGATGGGGCAAGGTATAAAGAAAGGTGCACTCAAACTTCACAAGCTCTAGTCCAGACAACTATTTACACAAACTCAGTGGGCTGCCAGAGCCTAGGGCACATGTTACAATCTAGAGGACTACAGCTTAATGTGCTTGGTAGTAAAACTGGGATTTCAACAAAGCTGTGCCAGTTCCCCTGATGACAGAAGTCATCATTGGTCTATATCTCAAATGCATGAAGCAATGGCAATAGGTGTGGTTGGAGACAGTATTTTTTGCTGTTAGTTGTTATTAAGTAGTAATTATTAAGTGGTGGTAGTTAAGTGGTTATTAAGTTAGCTTACTTGGCCATTGCCAAGCAATCTGCTAATGAAATTAATTAACAATAGTAGACGTTATTTCACAAATACCCAAGGGTATGCACTACCTTACCATGAACTCAATTTGACAAGCATAGTTATACTGGCTTTCCCTTTCCTCTGACTTAGGCACAGGATGTGAAAATATATTGCACCTTTTAAGTCCTCTATTCTTGTTCTATTTCAGAATTCAAAGCATTTATTTTCCATATTTAGACGATATTACATGTTCACTTATGGAGCAACTTGCCAGGAGACCAATTTGTTATTTCCAGTTCTGTCCTCTCTGAGTTTTAATTCTTACACATCTGCAAAACAGAGAAATGCCAACTTCATTACACTCCTTAGGATCACTGCTTGGATGTACCATACAAATGCTCATCATTCCTGGTTTGAGATGTACTAAGAGAATATAGCTATACCAGCTAGTTCCTGTGGAAACCTCAGTGGGCCTGCAAGCATACAGGAGGCAAAATTTTGTTGTGCACTGTCAGAGGAGAAATTTGCTATGAAATACGCAAGATGAAATTCTCAAGGTAAGAGCTCTCAGAAGGGAACAACCATGAAAGAAGACTGGCACCTCCGTCAATAGTCTACAACAGGAAATAACAAGGTGTAGCTAGGTGCTTTCTGTCCTCCTGGTCTGGCTGCTCCCACTGTTCCTGCCCACAGTGTTCACTGTGTGGCTTTTTCAATCTCAGGAAACAATTAATTAATGTTTGTAAAGTACTTTTTGAAAGGTCAAGCACTGTGTAAGCACCAAATGTTATTGCTGTGGTAAGGAGACAGAAAAGGTTTTAAATTAGTCAAAAGCTATATGCTATTAGTTTTAATAAAGCACTATATATTCTTGTAGCAGGGCAGATATTTATTAAGCTTTAATCCATCTTGCTTTTACTTATAACCAACATCACACACACACAAAAAAAATCAAATAGAAATGAAGATCACTACTGCAGAAATCTCGACAGAAACATTTAGTCAGAGCACACAGTTTTCATCAGACTCTAGTAAATAATTGTATCATCCTGCACCATAGAAATTATGCTGCAAAAGGACAGCAGCTTACATAGATATTTCACATACCACACATGCATAAACGCAATGTATGTATGTTCCAATTTCTTTTTTTTTTTTTTTTTTTTTTTTTACACACACACCAAAAAAAAAAAATTTAAAAATTTTAAAAAAATTTAAATTGGCATTCACTGTCAGACTGTCCATCTGACATCAGTGCTGCTGTCTCTCTGTCTCTTCTGAAACCCAGTCCTCCTGGTCCCTGGTCTCCAGCCAAACAGGTTCATCCAAAAGAGAACAGCTGTAGAGCTGTCATTTGGCAAAAGGAGCATCATTCAACATCGGCAGTCCTATTGTCATCTTTAACATACTGTCAAGTGCCTGGCACACTACCTGAATGCTGACACACAAAATACCATTCTTCCCACAGCACTGGAGTTCTTCATTCCCTGTTCACAGGCACTCGGTGCTATCCCTCTACTGATATTACATTCAGTTTTCCATGAAGACATGTTTCCATTTCAGAGGCAGGCACCATCAAAGTCTTTCGTTGCCTTATGATCTTTTGCTATAACTGGAGCTGGAACATGGCATTGAAGTGGCTGACACAAACCATTCCAGGAACACGTCTGCTACAGCTGACTGGGCAGAAACAAAGCCAGTCCTTAGCACAGGGCATCCCCACCCAAATCCTTCAGTCATCAGACACTTACCTAGCCTCTTGTTCAGCAATCAGTGCTCCCACTATAGCCTGCTACTGTGACCTGGCATCGCTGTAATCCTTTCTGCATCAACTACAACAGCCTTGGAGCACACCCTTTACTTGCAGTATCCTGTGCATCTACAGTTCAGCTTCTCCATAGACATTTTATGCTTGTGTTTATTAAACCACTTTCATTTTTATCACAGAATCACAGAATTATTTAGGTTGGAAAAGAACTTGAAGATCATCAAGTCCAACTTTCATACTTAATTCACATACGTTTTCACATGATTAAGAATTATATAATGTTTTTAATAAAGGCGGGGGGGGGGGCGCAGCAGGCTTTACGCCTCAAAGTCATTAAAATACTTAATTTCCCACTACGTCATTAGCTGTGCATGTCTGCTGAGGCTTTAATCATATTTTGAAGAACAAGAAATCGCAGACAGGGAAACCACATGAAAGAAAGGGCCTCAATCCAAAAGGAAATAATGTATCATCCTAAACCACACAACTCAGTAGTAGTTTAATTATAGCTTGCCTAATTATACCTTATGACACCCTGTGATATTGTAGTATAAAATCAACTCCCATAGACACACACACACAAAACCTATATTAAAAAAGCATTATGTCTGTGCTATATACAGTGAAAGTCAGAAGTTCATGGCTAGCTAAGAAACATGCCATATGTTCTCCATACACCCAGCCAAACACTACCTTGACAATCTTCTGAAGAAGCCAGCTGTGGTAAAGTGGGTGACAACACACGATATACCTCAATTACCTACAAACTTTTGTAGTTTGCTTTCCTTTTGAAATGCATGAGTTTGAACATCACTCTTGGCATAAACATTTCTTCGGAAAGGCACTGTTTCTAAGAATGTAAGACAAAAATCATATACTGAAGCCCTATAAATACAGACTGCTTTATTTTAACAGAGAATCATAGTGGAAATAAATGAGAGAAACACTGTTACATTAGAGCCTTTGTAAATTTACTTATTATTATTTGTAAAATTTACTTATGCAGTAAGTAAAACTCATTTAAAACTTATAAAATTCCAAGTCAGCAATGAACACTATAGAAGTACTAAGCCAATACACTAACATACAGGAAAGCATAAATATTTCCCCCTTTAATCTCCAGATGATGATGGATCTTATTAAACAGATGCCACCCATCTTTCATTTAAGCTAGCTGAAGGAACCAATTAGATGCACGTTTCCATAATGAAAACGTGAATTCAGTGTGAAGCTTTGTCTAACAACAGGCTTGTACAGCAAAGCCTAAGAAGAGTTAAGCCATGGTCTCTGAGGGCTCCTCTTGGCATGGAGTGCTAATGTAGGATAGAGGGTGACTGCAACCACATGCAGCCACAGATGTAAGAGGCAAAAGGCCAGCAAACAGCAAGGAAAGCAGTTGCAGTCATAGCTAGGGAGAGGGGAAGAAACATCAATTTCTGGTTAGCAAAATCCACAGCCACTCCATTTCTGAGTTAGAAAAAACACCTGATCTTTTTCATTAGTATCATTGTTCTCAAAAAAAAAAGCAAAGTTAAGCACAGCAGAACTGCAACCTTTTAGGAAACCTGCTTATGCTAGTACGAAATACCTATCACGAGAGCTATGAACACAGGCTAGCCATTTGGATCATCTGGAGGACCGCCTGTGGATGGTCCCGGGCATGTGGGGGCACTTCCATCTGGATGATCACCTGGAGGAGATGCAGAACGGTTGCTTGAGCAATGAATGCAGACCCGGCAGCTGAACGCCTCCTCCTGAACACAGGCTGGCATGCAACATAGAAGTCACTTCTGCAGTAGCCTGGGGAAGGATATTTGCTACCAAGAATGGAAAGAAGCACTCTTCTTGTCCTCTTTTTACTCCCCAAACACTTGTGCTTAGACTATATCAAAAACAGTTCCTCCAAACAGATTCTAAGCTAAATTTAATTCAATATGTAGGCTTACAGAAAACAGTCCTCTCTGAAAAAATGAACTGTATCCATATTTATTTTTCAAATCCCATTGAAACTAATTAAAGGAATTAACCTCTCTCCATCAACTTCCTTATTAAATCTGCCCTAGTGCGCAAGAACATGAAGATGGAAGAGGCTAGACCATTTTTCTACTTGTCTGCTATAAAAAAAAAAAAAGTAAACTAATATGAGCAGTGAAAAATACTTCTGTATTAAAAATATTGTACTTCTATACAGAAGACATCTGGGCTGAGTACTCAGAAAACAACCACTTTTTTAATCCATTCAACCCAGAATTTTAAAATAAAGTTTCTGTGTGATCATGTGCATCCAAAGAATAACTCTTATTTTCAGATTTCAAGGAGAGAGCAACCAAGATGATTGTCAGACCTCCTACATAACAGCACACAAAACCTCATTGCCTGTATGCAATGGGGATTGCCCACCCACCACTTCAGTAAGTCACTGTTTTTCAAACAGTTTAAGGGTGACCTAAAATCTCTGTTTCCTATTCATATGATGCTTCATTTAGCTTACTAAAATGAATCCTGTACAAGTGAGTTCACCTTGTTAATACAGTTCAGATCACTCTTTGAAATTGAATTTCTCATTTTATACGCTAACAACCTTTTTATTCACCTAGAGTCTGGAGTTTAAGAACTGATATTTATTTATTTAAAAAAAAAAAAAAAGAAGCAATGCTAACATCATGGCCACAATGCTTCTCATGCAGCTACCCATTAAGGGGTCAAACTGACAAACACACTGCATAAGAGAGAGAGCAAGATCAGATCTAAAACATAAATGTTTCAGAGGGAGGACTTTTTTTTCCCCTTCCTTTCAACAGAGTTCAGAGGCTAAAATACCATTACCTGTGAGAAATCAAATGTTAATCTGAAGTCATGTTATAGAATATAAAATAAATTCAGCTGCCAGGAAATCGTTGCCATCATTTGATACACAGAAAACAAGAACTCACATGTTTGGCACATGGGACAGCAGATTATCAGTGTTCAAAAAAAAAATCAGCTAGATTCCCTTAGCTCCCAGAATAATGTTGTCAGCTAGTGTGATTTGCATCATCTTGGGCACTGTGTTCATAACTAGCTCTCACAGAGACTTCCAAGTTCCTCATTTCCACAAGTCTACGCATTTGGAATTTGAGGAAATTTTGCCAATTAAGAACTTTGATCTGGCCATTCCTAAAACTCAGGCAGCCTGCAATCCTGCCTCAGGCACTAGCAAAATGTTATGTTCACGAACAATATAGGATACTTCATTTAAAAATAGATTAAGGGGAAAAAAAAAATCATACCTGGAACTTCTATCATGAAACATTTAGAAAGAAAAAAAAATTAAGAAAACAAGAGTTGTTGAAATGGTGTTTTAAACAATACTTTAAATATTGAAAATATTTTAAATACTTTAATAAATTATTAATTCATATTTAAAAATGCATGGATTGGTTTTCAGATATTGCATCTGTAGATTATGTTCTTGATCTCCATCACTTGACCAGTCTGTGCTTTCTAGGGAAAAGTGCTAAAACCACAGTAACAGCCTGAATTACTTAGGGATTTAGGGAGAGATTAATCCAGCCTTTCAGTAAAGGTAGTATTTTTTCAAAAGTCCACGGAGGTCATGACTAGCTTTAATGACATACTGTTTATTACATTCAATACTGTGATGAAATGTGATTTAGATGTATGAGGTACTTCAGCATGGCAAAAACATTGCTGTGAATTCCACACCTTACCCAGCTCTTCAAAAGACAATAGCCTGTTCTTCCACAGCAATCACGAGTGATCATATTCCTTTCAACTACAGGAGCTCACACATATTGTAAAGTAGGCCAGGAGTTGCCAGAAAGCTATTGTCTTGCCGAAAGCACATGCCAACCCCCTCCTGTGGTTTCAAATCTGGCAAGATCCCTGCAGCACACAGAAACAGTGAAGTGTCAGATGAGGAGAAAGGATGAACACAATCCATAAAGTTAGCTAAAGGGCATGGTCATTTAAGTGGTAAGGATTTGGAGAAGCAATCAGCTAAAAAGGCAAGCAGGGTAAAACTAGCCTGGGAGCAGTAACACCCCAAGGGTGGATGGGCTGGGAAGCACACACTTCTACTTGCTGCTGTTTCTACAGCAGACCCAGAAGACCAGTTGCGTGTGAAAACTTCACTGTGCAAGGTGTCATTTTAGATAGGGTATAGAAAGAAGGTCCCAAACACAAAGCTGCTACACTGAGAGACTGAAGAAGAGGATCTGAGGTTATGTATCGTTCTGGTGGTGAAGCACATAACCCACACACTGCTCTGTTAGAACAGACAGAGCAGAAAAGACAGAAGGTAAAACTGCATATAGAAGGTTGCAATACACTGGGAGCCTGTCAAGCTGCTGACAATACATCCTTATGGCAAACGAAGGGTAAGCACCAGGACAGATGGCAGAAACTTTTAAAGCCTACTGGTGGCTTTTTTTTTTTTTTTGCTTTTGTAATCAGATGTAGCTGTAGAGATTAGCACAACATAGTAAACAGTTTGAGGATTACACTGAAATTCATCTCTCTTTGCATCTATGCCTAGGCAAATAAACAAATATAAAATATATTCTGTTCCATCTCCAGACAGTTATATCATTCTGGTTTCCATCAAATCTGCCTTCTCCAGTAAATGCCACTCAGCAGGAAAACCCTAAGGGTATTAAATAGACAAAGTGAGACATGCAAACACTCCATGTTAGCAGAGCATGGTGAAACACTGCACTCTTCAAAAAAAATCTTTGCAGAGTGATACAAGTCTATGACCTAGCTAGCACTCACTACAGGAAAAACACTGATAATTTTTAATGCATTAATTAACAAATGGCACCGACCTAGTAAATAGAGAAAAAAAAAAAAAGTGATGGCAAAGTATATTCTGAAATAATGAAACATATTTTGCACCTGCACACACCACATTGACGGTGTCTTTTCCTTACTACCATGAATGGATGCAGAATATGATTCTGCAGTTATACTGACTTTACTTCACTTGGAGCATACTTCAAGTAAAGATTATAGGACAGGGAATAAAGAGAATTATATTGTGTTCATAATAGCTTTTGGCTCGGGAATCCAAAAAACATCTAAGCAGCACATTCTGCTTAATTTACTTTGATATGGGAAGATTAACTCCAGGGAAATAAAATTAATGCATTCAAGGATTCTTTCCACCACCTCTGTAATTGTTTCTATTGTCCCAGATTCATTAAATCCCTCTGGTAAATCTCTAAATATTATAGATTTGTGGTATTCAAGATAATAAAACAGCCCTTGAAATACAGCTTTCCTGAACAATTCGTACATAGCAATTCATAACAATTCATAATTGATAAACTACAAAAGGTCTAATACACATGTAGAGTAACCTGAGTACAACTAACACTGACTGAAGTGCGACTAAGACGAACAAATACAAAACTATCTCAGTGCCAAAGCAAGAATTCCAGCTTCAAAAGGATGCTTCACCCTGGAGTCACTTTGTTGTACCCTGCATACCAGTTTATCTCAGCTGAAATTTGCTTTCCAATAAATAGGTGCTTTTTCTGCACACAGGCCCAGTGAGTGGTTTTACTGGAACATGTCAACATACACCTGTCTGACAGAGCAATCCAAGCTCACGGTATGTATAAACATGCTCTTGAATAATTACTATCAAGCAATCTGCCCAACCTGTTTTCCAAAATAAATAACCACACAAGTAGGTTTTTGCTTTTGTAACTGTGCCAAGCACTCATACCTTATGATCATTTTTCAAAGTCTAGGGCAAACACCTCTTCCGTATTTATACTATACGTTGTTCTTCATCATAAATTGTGACCAGCTACAGTTAAAAATGTAATACGCTTTGTAAATTTTAGCACAAAGAGTGAAGTACTGAAATTTATGCTTCCACGCATATGTTAAGCTTCTATTGGCACAAAGACTCTTTTGCTTTATTTTTAAGCTCATTTGCTACTAGAGCAACTAATCACGGAAAACTCTGGTAGGATCACACACTCTGGTGTATTTGGATTTTGCCTTGACTACTAATTGCTATGTGTTTTGCTATTGCACAGAAAAATGCATATTTCTACTTGAAGTTTCTCCTGATTCTCTACTTCTGATGTGGCTCCTTACACTGACTGACAACATCGCACAGTTTACTTTGTTTCCCATTCTCAGCTGGGTACCTGTAACTGGGGTCTTTCATTCAGTTACTTACACTATGGCCAGTTCAGTATGTTGGCATGTTTTCTATTCTCCTTCCAAGTATTTTGGTGCATTAGTTCAAAACAAAAGCAGTTAATCTGTACCTTCCTGACAACAAGGTTTGTTTGGGCTTTCTCCATCCTCTTCTGGCACCACACAACAGACAGAAATCAAGTCTGGCCTTCTTTGTCTCTGCTGATAGACTCACTGGATGTCAATGAAAACAGACTAACTTAGGAATACAATACCTGTTGTCCTTTTAGTCAAAAGCAGAGTTTAACAAAAACTCCACACCTGCAACATGCTTCCTTGAGAACTTCAGGTAAGCAAGCATTAAAAACAAAAACAAATCTTCTGATGGTGTAAACAAATACAGCATACGGGCTCAAACAAATCAACTCTCTTAAGGCAGGCGTCAGTCCGATGCCCTGAACGAGTGCTCCACCCTACACTTTTAGAAAAAGTTATATGAAAATAACCTAGGGGAAGGGAGGAAGACCATAAAAAAAATAATTAAGAAAATCGCTCAGGCTTTTTTCTTGCATATCATAATGAGCACCAGATCTAACAAGACCTAGTTTCCTATATATTTGCATATTGTGGTTAGTTCATTTTAATGCCTAGGAAGCTCCCAGCAGCCAGGACACGTACAAGAATCCTCTTCTAGCTCAACTCTTTGCTGTTTAACATAGAATGAGCTTACCAGGCATCTTTTCTCTCAGTTGAAGAACTTAGTCTCTACCTCTCCTCAGATTTCATAAACCTTATTAAAACTTTAATTAAGCTTGGAGATCTCCAACCTTTTGTCAAATATTGCTGAAAGCAACTAGTAAGTTCAAAAATTCTGGTGCAGATTAATGCAGAAACAATACACAAGGACACTAGGATAGCAGGTATTGGTTTTGTAAGAAATCAGGACAAGCTTTGTCATGCTACTGTGTTTTCATTTATCCTCTGAGTAACATAATTTACCAAAGCTTTGCAAGCTTCATTTTCAATTCTGGGACAGAGAACCAGTTTCAAGACGAATGGAGGAGAACCAACAGTATAAGTGCTCAAGGCGCTATAGTTCAGCATCAGCAGACACCACTCAGTATAATAAACACAAGGCCAACAGGAGCTATTGGCAGTAGGTACATTTGGCTCCATCAAAGGAAGTAATACTATAATACTGGCTGAGCATCCAGACCCACAAGCTACTTTTATTTATTACTTCATTATTTAATACCATGCAGATTAAAAAAATAATAATAATAATAATGAAAAAAATCTCATGTATTTACTGCTTTATTATCTATGTACAAAGAAATAGTGGTTTCTGCAAACCAGTAATAAAAACCTCACAGGGACAACGAGTTCAAAGTTTGTGGGTTTTTGTTTGGTTGGCTGTTTTTTGTTTTGTTTGGGGGGGGGGGGGAATGCATTTTCACTATACATTCAAGCCTTCCTCAAATTCTTAACTTAAAAGAGTTCTTCCATTCCCTTACCAATAGCTCTCATGTGCCCTCAGGCTTCTCAAACTGCTCTGTGTCATGTCATGTCTTATTTTATTTAAAGTACACAAACTCTTTACGACAAGGACTTAGACTATATTTAGAAAATGCTGTATAAAGATACAGTGCTGCGTAAGTGTTTTATAATTTCCCTGGTGTTCAGCTTCAGCATTTTGGAAGTTAAAGGTATTGTCCCAACCAATGGCAAACTATAAGGAAGAGAGAACCATTAACCTGAACATACAACTTCTTTTTTTTCCCTTGACTATTTTCAAAGCATACAGAATCACAATAAAATAGCTACACTGTAGGATCCCAATCCAATAAACATGAAAGCATGAAAAAACAGGAACTCTATAATTCTCACAGCATTTTCCAATGCTAACTTCTTGCTTACCTTCTTCAGTGAACAACAAATATCACCCTGAGGACATTTTTAAAGAAAGCTGTAACGTGAACAGTGCTAATATACAGATTTCAGAAGCACCTGCACACAAGATGTTAAACTCCCTAAAAACAGAATGAGAAGTATTTTTTTGTTTTGTTATTTTCTCCCCTCCCCAATTACTAAATATTTAGTGATGTGGGAGTAGATTTTTATAAGCTTATCTGTGAACATACTTTTGGATTTTATTGCAATAAAGCAAGTAAATGAAAGAAAACCTTTTTTTTTTTTTTCTTTTCTGAACTATTGCACAACACTCACTACTCTACATCTCAAACAGGGCCTAGCTTTCAACTGAAAGCAACGTAACTTACCTTCTAACTTACATAAATGCTTACATATAAGTATATGCTTGCACGCAGTATTTACCCCAGAAAATTGATCCCTGCGTTGTCTGGGGAATATTAGGTATCCTTCTAAACAGCACACAGGATATGTTAGTTAAAAACCTCATTGATGTCTCATTAATGCCCTAGCCTTCATCATTTGTTAGCATTCCTAATTTGAAACTACTACAGATATAAATGATATGCGTCTGTTGGCAAAGACGTTTCAGATGGATAATCAAGTTACTAGGCCTTAGTTATGCCTCATAAGGGAACTGCATGAATGCTCTTAGCTCATGTCAAACACTAAACAAATTCTAGCTAACATCTCTACATAAAAAATATACATATGCGTAGCAGAGCTGCAGATCTGACAGTCTAGGACAGCTTTCTTCTGGTTCCAATTTCTGCCTGTTAAAAGTTTAATCTAAAACAAAACCTACATTAACAGACAAAACTCTCAACCTGTACATGACTCCCTTATTGCTAGCCATGAGCCAGTACTAAAGACTGGTGTGAAATTCACTGAGACCTTGCCACAGGCAGTCAGCCACCAAAAACCCATTTGACCAAGATCAGGATGTTAATATGAGGGTTTAGAGAGGATTGAGATTACCTTGCCGCTCATGTGACTAATCCCTGTATTTCTTCTAACAGCCTTTTTGTGGAGGGGTAGAACAAAGACAGAGCTGAGAGAACACAACAGCTGATTTTTCTTTCATTTCCCAAACATTTCTCCTCTGCCTCTTTTGCTTCCCCCCCTCTCAACAGATGCCCAACTTTACTAGCTATGAAGCAGAACAGCAGATAAAGAGAAACCATTTGTAGTGTCAGCTCCTAGCAGTTGACAAACTTACTCATCTATGTTCCTTTTATTTCTTCCCCATGTACTCCATATGCATGTTTTCCATAACTCTCCTCATTTTTATGTTTTGATACAACTCTTCTAAATCCTGTATGCTTCCTTTTACTTTTCCGTATTTCCTCTCTGAATATTTAAGATCCCGGCAAGCATTTTAACATCCCCATTTTGCTCCACCTGAACTTTGAAAAAAAAAAAACAAAAAAAAAAAAACAAAAAAAAAAAACAAAAAAAAACTCTAAATATCCTGTTTCCCACTTGGTCTTGTGCCCATGAATAACTGCCACTAGCTGCCTCTAGGTACAGATCCGTTTATTTTCAGACACACTGAACTTACTCACATCAATTGTATTTGCAGCATTTTGGCCATTATAAACAACATCATAAAAAAAAAAAAAAAGTGGTGATAATTTTATTTTCAGAGGTGATAACAATTCAATGATGTTAAATAAATAAATAAAAACAAGACTAAAAGTTACATGCCCACTAACTTTTGAAATATGTCCACAGGAAAAAAAAAATCACATCATACAAAGTGAACTAACAGATTCTAAGATATTATTTAAGGATATAATCAAGGCATCATTAAAATCAATACCAGTTTAACCACTGGTTTACAGAGCCAACTTTTCTTAAAGAACTTAATAGCCGACACATTTAAAACTAAACAAAAAATGTATTGAAAACACTAAAAAAAATATGCTTCAGTTTTCTACTCACAGTATAGTCATCACACTAACTATAGCTACAAGACACCAGATAATTCAAACAAATCTAAACTACTTTATTTTGCTGCTCACGGTGAGGGCAGAGGTTGCCACACATCACCTTTGCACACCACATTCCTTCTACCATCACATCTACTTTTACATTGGAAAACAGCAAAACCAAAATAGAATAGAAGGTACCTACATGGTTCACCCACTCAAGGCTCCTTAGAGCTCAATCTCAAACAGAAAAGATGTACATGAACAATTAGCATTCCTTCTCAGAGTGTCTCTGGAAGACGAGCAGGTGTGCTTTCATGTTATAAGATTTTTTTTTTTCAAATAGCACAGTAATGCAACAAGGGATTATACCACAATGTTTGCATTTCTATAGGCATACCAAAACTAACATGTGTGATACATTACGTCAGTTTGCAAATGTTATTTCCTATAAACACTATGTGTCCCAAACAATACTTTTCTTAAATATAGAGAAATATTAAATAAATAAATAAATAAATAAATAAATAAAAGAATATCAATATTTATTACCTATGGCTACTTTATCATTTTAAGTACAATTGATAGCTCACACTCAGCTAATAGCATGATCTGCTCTCACGGTATTTTAGGAGGTCTGTGAATCTGAAAGAATCAACATCAACTTACAGCATCACTTTGCTCTACATAAGCATGCAGAAAGCCATATCATTTTCTGTATTATCATTTTCTGCCAGTCACCTCCCTTCAGCAATATGAAGAGAAAAAAAAATTAATATAACATTGGAAGAACTTGCTTACCAAGGCAATTTATTAATGTGTCTGAATACTGCAAATGAAATTAACTTGTTAGCACTTTCATTGTTTTGGTAGACATATTAAATTCTTACTTAAGGCTTTTGTGTTAACAGAATAAATATTGTTTTTCTTGTATAGACTGAAGTAATAAGTATGAAGACAATTAATAGAGAAAATTAAAGGCAATCTTCTTTTTCGCAGGACTGTTATTCTATTATCTTTGTACTCATTGTATGGTTGGTCATCAAGAATCCAACCTGCATATGCATATTTTAATAATCTTTTTTAAAGTTATACAAGCTGTTTAAATAATCACTGAGGCTCCCATTCAAATCAGTAGCAGTTCCACCACTGGTCAAAAATTCTGCAAGAATGTATTGCAAAACTTCACTCTTCCCCTCCCACCCCTCACCAGGCACACAATGAAAAATGGATGCAAAACACTAGAGTAATTAAAAAAAATAATAAATAAAGGAGATTTCAGATATACATCAGCAGTATAATCATTGCACTACATATAATTATGAGACACTAATGAATACTGGTGTATTTGGTTACTGATGGAGGGTGCAGAAGCTGCCATTGTAACCTGCACAGCCCACACACCTTACACCACGTTCCAGCTGACTCAGGTTACTCCATCTTTCTTAGGGCCTGAGATTATGTGCTGGCCACCAGGACAGGCCAACATCATTAGGAGGTGGCATTTGCACAAATGTCATTATTTCACAGGTTCTGCTTCAAGGTTTAATCCATGTCACAAGCAAAACACAGATAAGGAACCTGTAGGCATGTGTGCGTATATATGTATGTATATTTCTATCCTAAATACCACAGCACTACAAAAAAAAAAAAAAGAAAAAAAAATCACTGGAGAACAGATATTTTCTCATCAAAACATTTCAAAAGATCACATCAAGATGGCATGTCATAAGGAAGCAGCAGGAAAGAGGCCAAAAAACAAGAGTGAGAACACGAAAGCTGGGAGTGCACTGGAACCAATATATTTTTCTGAAGCAGTGATTTGCACTATAAAAATTTACAGGCAAAGAGTATTTTTTAAAGCTTCCTACCAATCTGTCACAACTGGTTCTTCTCACTAGAAGGCAGCTGTGACCCTCAGAAGCATTACTGATCGTTGGATCTCCAATTCCTGATATGCTAGAGCATTATAAAAAATTAAGTGGCATTTTCTTAAATAATGTAAAAGTGTCATTACATTCTAGGAGCAACTGAACTACTTTCTCTTACACTTACAACAAAACAAAATCCTGGAAAAGCTTTTTCTCCTAGACTGAAAAAACGGTTTGCTAGTAATGAATCTTTACAGAGAAAATGCTGCATAATTTCATGTCCAAATCCTTCAACCATATCTGCAGAAGATTTCCACATCTATGCCAAATCATAATAATAATAAAAAAACTATACTAAGACAGATGAGTCATTAAGATAATACTGTGGAACTTGAGATACATATTCCAGTTCAACTGTGTTTTTCTATCACAAATCAATTGTGTGACTTCAACCCAAACACTGGCTCAATTTCTCATCTGTGAAGATAATAATTACAGATTCACACTTCAAAACTCACAGGGGATTTAATACTAATAAGTAGGGGGGAAAAAATAAAGAAAAAGAAAGTAATGTAACAGTACTTTTGGATATTGCAAGTTTCTGGCATGTCATTAAGGTCAGGTGAAAACATTGCTGATACTCTGTGTCAGCATCATCATTCATATCTCTATAATACACTTCAATAGTGTATTTACTTTTTTCTTTTATTGTTTTTGTGTAGAATCACAAAATGCCTACAACATACAATCCATTTTTCTAATGTCATGATTTTTCTAATGTAATGTCATTTTCTATTTACTGCTTGCCTGTTCTCTTATACTACTATCCTTGTATCTTAGTATAAAACGAGTATCCTGCACAGGGCAGACCCCTCTTTCAGATAGAAACAGAGTCTCTGTAGGAAACACTAACATTTCGTTGCCACACAATGGAGAACAAACTACACTCTTCAGTCACAAAGTGTGTGCATTTACAATACCTAAGTGATACACCCTACTATCCAGTAGAAATCAAAAAGCAGTAAATAAAAATAACCAGACAGTTAACTAGTGAACTGCTATACAGGCTTTTCATACAGCTGCATGTAAAATATATGGCTGCATCTTCCATAACCTCACCGTTACAGGCCCTTCCTGAAGCATAAAAATCAACATGCAATGGTACAGGCACAAATCATGCTACGCATTTTAAGCGCTTACAAGTGCTGTATTTGACATGCCATCCCACACAGCCAAAACACTCAATAGTTAAGGTCTAATACAAAAGTGTACTTACTTGGTCAACGTAAAGCCATTTACTGTCATTGTAGAAAATGGCCAAATAAACACAATGAGACAAAAGCACAATAAAGCTGCAAAATTATTTCTCAGGAAAATATGCATATGCGGTGGCAAGCAGGGCCTGTGTTTTTTTTTTTTCCTCCCCTCCCTCTGTGACTAGCCCCTCCAGTTTCAACACAGTTGCTCACAAGGTAGAAGACCTGAGGCACTGAATCTTATAACAAGTATTAATGTCTGCAAGATAGAGAGTAGAATTCTAAATTCCTGCCCCTAACAAGCTGGTAGTTATTCTAAAAATAAACTATGCCTATTAATTTGACTTGAAGTGTGTATAAGATTTCCTTTCCATGAATACTTTCACTGATACGCAAATACCATTTCATCCAACCTGTTTTAATCAACCACAGAAAAACAATTGTACAGTTTTCAGTTCCAACCTTGCCTCAGAGGTTGATAACACCTGGTAAACACACAGCCTCCCTAAACCAGGACATCTCTGGAAGTGCAGTGAAAGCACTAGATCCACAAACTAAAACGGTATGGAAATGTCACATCCTGAGAACAGGCAGGTTTTTTAGGTTTTTCAAAATCTACCATTAAGTTTATTTTCACAGAATATTTTTCTCAGAGACTTGGATTTGTATAATTTGTAACCACATGTCAAAACCACACATGGACCTTATGCAATTGTGAGCTTCCAACTGCTCCAGATGAGCTAATCCAATAAAGCCATAAAACCAAAGCCCAAGAACCTTCATGGAGGAGTAGGAATTTGACCACATGGAGCAACAGCTTTACACCCCTCTTGTAATTTATAAAACAATCCAACTAAAAAACAGAAACATTGCCAAATGTATTTTAAAATTGTTCCATGTTCAGCTACTGACTACAAAGCTGATTTAAGGCATTAGGCTTGAATCAGAAACTCCACCACAGCTTATGCAGCACAACAGACTGTACTCTCACACAACCATATGCTTAGGCCTGAAGATACAAGACTTCACCTTCTCAGCATTTTGTGACTAACAGACAAATACCAAATGCTCTCTCTCCACATAACCCAGATATGGTACATACCTACATACTATTTGAGGTCCTCCTTCTGGTATGACTCTACACCCATCTCCTTACTCAGGCCTGCACGAAGCCCTCCGGAAGTTAGGCCTTGCACAAGATATTCCAAAAAGTCCTGCCAGGGAGCAAGGTCAGGGCTATGGTACTCCACGCTGCAGACTGACAGACAACTTGCCTACTGAACTAAATTCTCCCAACGAGCTGCCTGAGAGAGCTACCGCAAGAATTCAGAATTTAGCAGAAAGTGGATCAGTCTCCAGTAAGAAGAGACCTAAGCTCCTCTCTGTAACCTTTCCCAGTAGGATCGGGTAAGGCTTTCATCTTTATCTGCTTCTTTCTAAGAACTAATTAAAAATAAATAAATAAACACACACACAATGCACCACAACAACAAATGGGAACATCCTGGCAAGCCAGAGACTAATCTTTATAGAAAGCAAACAAATTAGAACTAAAAGGAAAACAGTGTAAATGGACAGCTGCACAATCTCTTTCCATTTCCCAGTGGCTGAACTACTGAGATTGAGGCAGTCTTTACCAGAGCAAGGGATCTTAATTTGCCTGTACTCTTCCTCAGTAAGTATATTCACTCACAGATGTATGAAACAACCCAGAAGTTGGAAATGCATGTTAGGACTCCAGACTGAAAGACCAAAGGGACTGCCACACTCCAGACTCCAGCAGGTAAAGGAACTCCAACCTGCAGGACATATCCCTTGTTTGCATGACACGCTTCCAGCATAGCCTGGACAGTCACACTATTACCTTCTCCTGAGACGGCGCTGCCTATTTTTGGGGTGTTGCTTTCTGCTTGCGATCCTAGAGAACAATAACTTCAGAGTGAAAAGTCATTATCATGTCTCTGAGAGGACTTTCGAAGGCTAATCCTTCCTCTGAGTTATTCTAGGACTGAGTCAGCCTTTCACATTTCCATTTCTAAGAAAACATTCTTGACATATTTTTTTTTTCCACTGTTCCTGTAATAATACTCTGTTCTACGGCAGCCTCAGAAATCATGGGCAAAGCAAGCCCCAAGAGATAATCACCAATGCAAAACAAGGTTTATGCATTATTATTACTTCTAGCTAGATAAATACAAATCTTGTCGTCCTTTATACTAATTGCATTTGTACTACAGAGACACATAAAATGTGGAATTGTAAGGAGGACGAGAACCCCCCTAAATGATTAGGCACAATGTCTTACTATCTAAGCTTTTCCAGTTCATTAATATTTCACTTTTATATATTCCTCAGCTGCTTTTACAACATGTTCCTTTCTCTCCTTCTTAAGTGTGAGCACAGAGAATTGTTTGAAGTAACTAGTAGACCTTGCCTCACATCCCCACCTCCCTGCCCCCTGAGAGTTTAACACTTCAAGTGCAATATATACTAGATGGAAAAAACGCATCTGGCATAGAAGAGAATAAGAAGGGATTTTGAGTCTCCCTTCTGGTTACGTTCCCCTATAAAGGTGTGCGATAGGAAAACAAAGCGGACCACGTTTCTCTAAGCTGAGAAACTTACTGCTGTCAGTTTCAAAGGCAAGACAGACACAAAGCTCTGAGGGGTTCAGCTCTCTGCGGAAAAGCAGGACTGCCGCGTTCCCTAGCAAAATAACAGAACTCGCTGCAACTTTCTTTCCCTTGCAGGAAAGTGAAAGATCACCTCTTCCAGCCAGGAGAAAACGCACAAATTATCGAGAGGAGAGGTGGGATTTTCACAAACCTTTCCCATAATAAGCGGCACCACCGCCATCTGCTCCACCTCTCGAGCCTGCCGTGTGTTTCTGGAGAGCTGTCAGCATCCTCCAGCTCCTTTCCCCCAAACCCAGCCCCGCGCAAAGGCCCCGCAGCACCCCCACGGCGCTGCTCACGCTGCTGAGGAGGCTCCTGCCTCTCACCCCCACGGGTCGCGGGCAGATTCCTCGATAGACCGGGCAAGGAGAAGGAGAAGAATGAGGAGAGGAGCCCCAAGGCGAGGCTCCAGACAAAAACCACCGCGTCTCCCCACCGACCTGCGGGGCTCACACCCCTCTGCAGGCGCAGCCCGGCTCCGCGGGGGGGGGGGGGAAGCGGGGAAGCTGCAGCCGCCACACGGCAGCCCCGGGGCCACCTGCGGGCTGCCCCCCGCCACCTCCCCGCCGCTTCCTCGCCCCCCGGCACCGAGCTGCGGCACCGGCAGCGCCCAGCCAAGGGCGCAGGGCGGCCGGGAGCCGCCGCCCCGCCAGCGCTGAGACGAGGCGAAGCGAGGCCGGGCCGCCGCGGGGCGCCACCCTCGGCATCCCCTCAGCACCTGGCGCCCCCCGCCACCCGCCCGGGGGTCGCGCTGAAGGGAGGGGACGCGTTACCTGGCCGGGCTCCACCGGCGGGGGCTGGGGACCCCTGCGGCGGCCACCGCCGCCACCTCCCCGCCCGCCTTGCTGCTGGCTCGCCGGGAGAACGATGCGGCCGGGGCCGCTCGCCCCAAGCCGGTGTCAATCCGTCTGTCCGTCGGTGTCAGTCGGTCATGCTGCGGCTGTGGGGTGTGCGTGCGGGTGGGCGGCGTGCGGGGACAGAGAGAGGGAGGCAGCGGGCGGAGGGGGGGGGCGGGCCGGGGCGGTGCTTCCGTGTGTGTGTGTGTGTGTGTGTGTGTGTGTCGGGGCCGGGGGGGGCCGGCTGCGATCGCGTGGGGGGCTGCGGGGGGCACGGCTGCACACGCGGGTGGGTGTCCCTGCGTGGCAGCCTCCCCGGCCGGCAGGGGTTGGAGCAGCGCTGGGGGGGATTGGGGTTGGGGTTGGGGTTGGGGTTGGGGTTGGGGTTGGGGTTGGGGGGGGGGGTGAAAGTCCGCGTCTGCCGGGCAGGAATTCAGCGCTGCCCCGGTGTGTTTACACTCGCCATCTGCTCAAGGATTTCGCGTTTGTTTGTTTATTTATTTACCTATTCATTTATTTTTTTGCCTCCCCCGCACGCTAGGGGAACCGGCTGATTTCACTTCCTCATCTCCTTTTTTTCTGATAACGCGCTTCGTAATTATTATTTTTTTTTTTTCTTGTGAGCCCGTCACAGTCCAGGCGCGTTGCCATACGTAAAAAATAAAATAAAATAAAATAAAATAAAATAAAATAAAATAAAATAAAATAAAATAAAATAAAATAAAATAAAATAAAATAAAATAAAATAAAATAAAATAAAATAAAATAAAATCGTGTAAAGGGCACTTAAAAAGCAGTTACGGTACCAAAGGCAAGGTCTCATCCACATCGGTGTGAAAACAGAAATAATCCACCTGGAATATTGGTCAGGACAGCAGCCAGTTACAGGGCATTTGCTGTAAGGAATGAAGGTCCCTTCCCAACCCAGAAAGGAAGGGTAAAACAGAGGAATAGCCATGCTCTATGCAACTAATATTTAAGGGATAAAGTTTTCGTATTATGTTCTTTCTTGCCAATTTATACAGCACCATTCCCACATCCCTTATCAAAGCTACCTTGCTGAAGTAAAATGAGTGACAATTCACGTGGATGGCAGGCTACAGATAGGCACCACCTCACCTCATCTTACAAAAGCTAACATGCATAACTCTGCCACAGAGTATCATATTGGCTTTGAACCCAACTAGCAAAATAACTTCATTTTGTAAACATCATTGCTCATTCTGAAACTGAAGAACTCAAAGAAATGTTAAGTACTAGACTTATACACTAAAGTGTAGATCAAAATTAAGTCAATGAGAGTTTTGAAGAATTCTGACTAAAACACATTTCTGTGAAATGCAGGCAGCTACAACTTAACAGCAACAATGAGGCCAATTTCGGCTGAAATCCTGAAAATACTTCTGTGAAAATAAAGAGGGAGTTACGTCTGTGTAGATTTCGTATGAAACTGACAGGAATCTGGAGGGTTTTAAATATGTCTTTACAAAATCTAAATTTTCAGACAAGGCCATCTGACATACACGATTATCTTTAGATATAATAGTCAGTCAGTCAAACAAGTTCACCACTATGCTGTATGAAATGTAATGACCAAACTGAAAGGTGTTTGTTTCTGTTTCTACTTGGGCTTGGGGCAGAGTGGCTAGAAAGCTGTGCACAGGCAAAGGGACCTGGGAGTGCTGGTCAATGCTCATCTGAACACAAGCCAGCAGTGTGCCCAGGTGGCCAAGAAGGCCAGCGGCATCCTGGCTTGTGTTAGGAATAGTGCAGCCAGCATGGGGAAGGGAGGTGATCGTCCCCCTGTGCTCTGCTCTGGTGAGGCCACACCTCGAGCACTGTGTTCAGCTTTGGGCCCCTCACTACCAGAAGGACATCGAGGCCCTGGAGCATGTCCAGAGAAGGGCTACGAAGCTGGTGAAGGGCCTGGAGCACAAGGCCTGTGAGGAGAGGCTGAGGGAGCTGGGGGTGTTTGGTTTGGAGAAGAGGAGGCTCAGGGGAGACCTCATTGCTCTCTGCAACTGCCTGAAAGGAAGCTGTGGGGAGCTGGGGGTCGGCCTCTACTCACAGGTAACCAGTGATAGGACTAGAGGGAATGGCCTCAAGTTGTGCAAGGGGAGGTTCAGGTTGGAAATTAGGAGACATTTCTTCTCAGAAAGAGTAGTCGGGAATTGGAATGGGTTTCCCAGGGAGGTGGTGGAGTCACCATCCCTGAGGGTGTTCAAGGAAAGGTTGGACATGGTGCTTAGGGACATGGTTTAGTCGGTGACAGTGGTGGTAGGGGGATGGTTGGACCAGATGATCTTTGAGGTCTTTTCCAATCTTTATAAATCTATGATTCTTGGCCAGATAGTAACAGATAAAATGTTCTACAGTCACAGAGAAACAGTTGGAGTATGCTGAACACAACAGTACCATAATGATGCTAGATAGACATTTTTAGTAACTTGTCATCCACATTTTAAAATGTTCAAAAATCTCATGGGACACCACCTCAAGAGTAGATATTCATTATTCAAAGTGCCTATATTCGCAATGTGGGAATTTCAACCAAGAAGATATGGTGGCAAAATAGTTCTACTGAGTGCCGGTATCATCCAAGCATTTAAGCATGTATGCAGCTCTATGTGCATAAATTGTCTTAATGAAGACTAGGATTTTTTGCCATAATTAAAATTATATGTCTGCTTAGCCACTTTATTAAGTTTAGGCAACCTTGAAGTTAAAGACAGAGGAATCTGTGATTTGCTGAACCAGGGTTCTCCCAAGAGCCTTGCGTGGTTTCTGAACTCCATCTCTCACCCTTCTTCCTCCTGCCTGTGTTCAGTAGAAGATTCTCACAGCCTCCTAATGGTTAACTCTGACTCTCTGGCATGTTTCTCTAAGCTCTCCTGCCTGCTGTTGCCCTGAAAGGTTAGCCCCTGTGATTAAGTGGCACTTCCAGACACACTCACAACTGATGCTTCTAGTGAAGTCAGAAAGGCTTTGATCAGCCCAGTGACACAGGCAGAAGAACAGCCAGCAGCTAGAGATTGTACAGAATAATGGCAGCTTTTCAAAAATTACATTTCATTCTAGGGGGAGGGGGGGGGAACAAAACATTGTAATTATTTTAAGCATCAAGCAATACCTGTTTTGAAGTGGCTTTGCTAACGGAGACCTCAGCAGATAGCTATGGGAGCTACAGGAGGAGGAAAATTTATGGCCACCACACCCAGGACCTTCCCAAGCATAAGTAACCTGATTCTAGTCTCCCACCCATTTCCTGCTAGTGTGGCCCCAGTGACTTTTGCAGAAAACCTCTCTGTATGACAGGTATTACACCAAAATAATCATCAGGCTTTGCTAACACAATCAAGTCTTACCAGAAAATTCCAGGTTTGCAGAGATGTGGATTCATCAGGATGAATGCATTCTTCTTGCTGGGGTATAAATGTCCTGAAAATTACTACAGCAGACATGTCTGATCCCCTTGCATTGTCTATCAGCTATTTCTATTCCCTCTCAGTTTGAGTTCATTCCTTGTTTCCTGACTAATCATTTCACATGATCCCCCGTGCTTGATGCTGCCACCTACTTAATAAAAAAGAGGGCTGTGTTTTTTACCACACTTTTTTCACTTTTTCTCCACCTCAGTTGTGGATTCATCTCAGGGTAGGCATGGAGGGAGCTGAGGCATGTGAGATCAAATAAGTTTTGACAGCCACGTCCATCAGGGTTCAGTGTGCATCCCTGTATAACCTTCTGTAAGACCTTAAGATCTCTGGATACAAGCCTTCAGTGCAGAGAAGAGCTGCTCTGCCTTATTCAGCAGTCAGGACAGTCGGTGATTCTCTGCACGACTGACCCTAACTGCAGAGATTTAGGGGCTGGACATAGCTATAAAACAAAATACTTGGGGGGAGGAGGGCCGGTAAAACACCAGAGGGGGGCGTGTAAAACAGGTTCATCTCTGTTTTGCAGGAGCATTTAATGAATCTTAAAGGAACCGGTTCTGTGAGAGCAACTCTGCTTGCCAAGCTGTGACTCACAGCCACATGCTGGCAGAGTAAACTAACCTCAGCACTTGGATACTCTGGGGCATCTTGGGAGGGGATGCAAAGCTGCATTGACTTCACTGCAGGTTTTTCTCAAACAATACTGTTTGAGCCAGGATGGCGTTGGGAGTGTTGCTGCTCCACAGTAACCATGAAGCAGTCTGGTCAAGTCCCAGTTTACCATCACAGGACAGAGCAAAGGAGGCCTCCTGTACCAAATTACTTCCACTATCTTTTCAGGAAACATCTGTTCAGTGGAGCAGTGCCATACTGATCAATATGTATTGCTTTTGTGTTGTGTGCCATCATATCCACTTATACCTTTGGAGCCAGGATTAACTGAGTGACCTTCTGTTTGCTGTGTAGTGCCATGTATGTGCAATGTACTGGATAAATACTGTCACTGACACTGGTCAGTTTGTTAAATGTGATGGATTTCATCACACTGACATTAAAATCTCAAAGGAGATCAAAGTGCACTTTAGTTAATAAAAAATAATGGTGGTCTGAAGCAGTTTTTAAATTAATGTTCATGGGTTTTGTCCACTGCTTTTAAATTTCTTGTAAATTGATTTATAGTCTCTGTCATTGGACTCCCACAGTGTCAATGGCACAAATGACACCACTTTTTTGCAAGATGATCACCGTCACTACTAGGGTCAAAAAGAGCAATGACAATTAGAAGTGTAGAGTTTCTATTCACTCAAAAAGAGAAATGCTCATTACAATCTCAAAATTTATCTTGTTAAATTGAATGAAAAACTTTTTTCTTTCTACTATCTCACCAGTGAGGTATCTGGAAGAGAGGAGAGGAGAGGAGAGCAGAGCAGAGCAGAGCAGAGCAGAGCAGAGGAGAATAGTTCAAGTTGGAAGAGACCTACAAAGAACATCAAGTCCAACTGACCGACCACTTCAGGGCTAACCCAAAGTTAAAACGTATTAAGGGCATTGTCCAAATGTCTCTTAAATATATACAGGCACAAAGCACCTACCACCTCTCTAGGAAGCCTGTTCCAGTGTCTGAGTCCCCTCTTGGTAAACAAGTTTTTCCTGATGTCTAGTCTGAACCTCTGCTGACACAGCTTTGAGCCATTGCCATGTGTCCGGTCACTAGATAGCAGGGGAAAGGACGAGCACCTCCCTCTCCACTTCCCCTCCTCAGGAAGCTGCAGAGAGCAATGAGGTCACCTCTCAGCCTCCGTTTCTCCAAGCTTGACAAACCCAGTGTTCCCAGCCTCTCCTTATAGGATATGTCTTCCAGCCCTTTTACCAACTTTGTTGACCTCCTCAGGGCACATTCAAGTACCTTAACATCTTTTTTATATTGTGAAGCCCCGAACTGCACACAATAGTCAAAGTGAGGCCACACCAACACTAAATACAGAGGGAGAATCATCTCTTTTGAGCATCTGGCTATGCAGTTTTTAATACATCCCAAAATGTGGTTTGCCCTTTTGGCTGCCAAGGCACACCATTCACTGACTCATGTTGAGCCTACTGTCAGCCAGCAACCCCAGGTCCCTTTCTGCAGGGGTGCTCTCCAATCACTCATTAACCAATCTGTAGTTATGCCCAGCATTATTCCTACCCAAGTGCAGAATCTAGCATTCAAACTGTTAATGCAGATATTGGCATCATCCAATTGGGATGACAATGAATGTGTAACTGGACCACAGTTATCAGTTCTAATCAGCTCTATTATTTATATAAATGACCTTAGTGGTACAGTTTGTTTACATTTCCATATAGAAAAATGCCATAACTGGAGAACATAGTTCTGTAGAAGCATAAAGGAATTTCTTTCAGTGTTCCACTGGCAAAAATGTCTTGGTGCAAAAATTGTCACTCCTAACTCAGAGGAGTATTTTTGCAGTAAAATCTGTTCACACCAGCTGGCTGGGGGGCTGATCCTGCAGTAGGTGAACAAACTCCTGGTTTGCTCCTGAAGCAATCCCCAAAGCTCCACGTGGTTATAGAAATCTGAAGGACTCCAAAGGACTTGGGCACTGTTTTTACAGACAAGAGCTTAATGAAAGCATGTAATTCGTGCTTTGTGTGTTTGCATTGCTTTTTATTTGGACAACAAAAGCCCGTATAAAGTCAGTTTTACTTTTCATTCTGAGCTTTTTCCCTTTGAGGATCACCATGTCAGAATATTTTGGTTCTCCAGGCTAATAGGCTTTTTTCCTTTGTAATTTGTCTGTTCAGACTTGCATTCTTTGTATTTAAATTGTGGAAATATTTTGGTTTGTCTAGGGAATTTTTTTAAGTTTATTTTTATAACATTTACATGTTTGGCAAAATTAAAGCTGACAAGCATTCCTTTCGGTGTTGTTATTTATCCATTGTACAAAATGGGAATAGGAAGGAAACCTGCTGGAAGGGAAAACTGCATTTCTATTTGAAACAGATTGATTGTTAACAGTGAAAACATAGTCTGAGGGTGGCATTCTGTACCAGGAATAAAGGATTGTTAAAAAAGTAATGTATGCCTCATTTTATCATATCTGCGACTCTAATGTATCATCACAGCAGGAGCTTTCCACAGTACCACTGATCCTGGGGGTCTGAAAAAATTCTGCCTTTAAGTTTAATTAATTAGGTTTGCCTTAGGCCTAAGCAATGCCTAAGGTTGTTCAGTTAGTGTGGAATTATGAAAGTTTTCATCATATGTTTAGCGAGCAACAACTTCTGTGCCTTGCAGACAAAAGACCATACATGAGGCATGTAAGAGGTAGAAATCACCTGAGATAATGCAGAGGAATGCAGGATGTCCAGGCATATGCATTAATACATAAAGCATACACGGTGCAATATTATGCACATATTATGCAGCATAACACCTAAAAGACAAATTAATGAAAAAGCTTCCAGCACAGATAGACTAAGGGCCCTGCAGTCCATGTTTACAGCTATTTCAGGAACTCTTTATCAGAGGTTTTGCTTGGTAATATTTAACGAGGTAGAGCAATGCCAGATTTTCAGCACTTCCTTTCCAAATTTTCTCTTTCACTTATGCTGCTATAGACCACATTTGTCTCCTGAAATACCTGTTCTTCATGCTTCACTCAATCTATACTGACAATCACTGAGGAGAAAACATTGGTTTCTCTACTTCTTTAGCTTGGTAAATTAAATAATAATAATTGTAAAGCAAAAACAAACAAAAAAAAACCTTTAGATAATGGTCAAAGAACTAGAACTAATATATGTAATGAATTTTATTTTATTCAACTATTACCCACTTGTATTACTTATAGCTAGCATCCTGGCAACATCCAGAAAAAATATAAAATTATTCACTTACTGATGTTCTTCCAAGCAGCCTTTCAGTCAGATCTTCAGTTGGAGGAATCTACCTGGAAAAACATCCTGCAGTTAAATACACAATACCTTTTGAGTCCCCTCAGTGTGGTATCTCTGTCTGTTGGCTATTTAGCAGCCACAGTGGCAAGAACTCAGAGAGTTGTACAGGGATGATCACTAGTGCTCCCTAGTGCTTTTCCAGTAAGGCAAAGCTTTTGGTCTTCATAAACAAACAAATAAAGAAATAAATATCAGCTCCATATTTCCTCAAGGACAGAAAAAAGCACATTAGTTTTTTAGACCTTTAGCAGTTACATCAAGTTAAAATAAATAAATAAATAAATAAATGTAGCTAACCTTAAATGCCGATAAAACAGTAAAAATGTACTCAAGTAAAAACTAAGGTATTAACTACACATCTATTTCTTTCTTTATTTTTTAATCTCAGAAGCAGACTATTTATGAGCTACTATGAGCTACTATGGGGTGCCTGAGTACTTAGCAAGCATGTTCCTGTGCCTTGTCTGAGTTGGCATTTGGAGAGTGGACATACAGGATTAAATGAATTGGCAGTGCCGTGTTGGAAACCCCTTGCTGAGCTGGAGTTAGAAGAAGGCCTGTTGCCTTTTCCACAGAAGCACCCTTACTTTATATTTGCTACCACAAGTAATACAATCTCAGGCAGATGCATGCAAATGTGAGATAGCACTTTTGTAGAGTACTACTTGCGATGAAAATTTACAGAATTTTTAACAAAATCTGCAAGAGATTGGTGCCTTGCATTTCACTTCAGAGTGCTGCTGTGGCAGGGACAGATTCTTTTTACCAGATGTTGCACTGGCTTGTATGATCATGAGGCTTCAGGAGAGAAAGTAGCACACCTCAAGCTCTCATAATGTGCAATCAAACTGAGAGGCAAAGATGTGCTAAGATGTATCCATTTTCACATTCATGCCCATTGTGCCTGCCCTCATATTTAGTATTTATGGAAGAAAGAGCCATTCAAAAGCTTTATTCAAAAATCTCATTTTAAAGTCAGATCCTGAAATTTTCTAGACACTGTTAGAGACTAACTGTGGCTGAAATCCATATTGTAATTCTGATGTAAGTGCAAGGTCTGCTGCTTGTGGCTGGAAATCTAGTATGCTTAATGAATTTACTGGGCTTTGGCTTAGATCCTAAAGGATACTTACCACTCCATTACATACTCTATTATTACACAATATTATTGTTATGAGCTTCACAAACACCCATGATATATATCTCTATCACAGTCAATATGAGAAAAAAAAAACAGCACACTTCCCCAAATATAGAAATGCTCAGTGTTGCCTCATGCTCTGAATATTTGAACAGGCTCACGTGTTGGCTCAGGTCCCTGAAGCATACATCCCTTCCTAGAGAACATGCATCAGGAGAAGAGGATCTATGATAAGGGGACAAGTCCAAGGCAGTTTCCCCACCCTGAGTCAGAAAGCCTGAAGGCTTTCAGAGAAAGACACCACTGCCACAGAACTGACAGCTGCCATTCTGCCAGGCACCTTCCTCTCTCAGGTGGCATTCAGTTTCAATGACCTGAAGAACGACACTAGAAAGGTCTGTTAACTTGTCCTCCATAATTTAACTAATTATGCTATTCATAGTCTTGTAAATGTGATAACTGGCATTAAACAGCCAAATCTTGAGTAGCATGGATTTCAAAAGCAGTAGCAAACAGAGTAGCATAATGGATGCATGCAAAAATGTACCAGAAATTTGAGTTCAGTGGTGCCCAAACATTGCCTAATATACACACTTCAAAACCAAATCAATAACAAAAACTGTTCAGAGAGCAGAACTTATTTCGCTAATATACAGTGATAATAATTCATGTGTCAGGTTTGCTGACTTTTATATCCCTATTTACTCTCCCCCTGAGTATCATTTTATTTTTACCATGACAATCTGTGAATCATATACAGATAATAAATAAGCTCCTTCTGAGATACATGTATAGAGCAGTTATGAAATAAACATAGATATTTGCTACCAGCTCTATTTAGTTTTCAGAGTTTTTGAGACTTCTTTAATTCATCTGTTCCTACACCCCAGACAATTAAATGCTATTGAAATGGATGTTATATAAAAATATAAAATGAAAACCCCAGTTTCACAGCAAATAAAATGCTCTGGTATATTAAATGTGTGTTCATTAACACACACACAAATACAGTGCGTTTTTCCCTCCCAAGGGCAACAGTAAGTTATGCCTCAACAAGCAGCATGGATTTATGTCCCTAAATGATTCTGTCTTCAATAAACATTTGTATACTTGCCATGAAACCTTAGGAATCATATGTACTTTAATTAATTCCAAGATACTGAATTAATCTTTGAGAAAAAATGTATTAGATAATTATATTCATTAAATGATGATTCAAAAAAACATTGGGTCAAGCCAAAATAACCCCAACATGTGTTAATATTTTTTTTCGGTATTGTTGGAATGAGACATTTCTACCCAAACCTATGGGCTCTTATTTCCTTTTTATATTTCTATTTTTTTTTAAGAAATTGATACTTCTTATGTGTTTGTGTGCTGTTTTTTAGCTGGATTCTGGTCTTCCTTTGAGATTTTGGGGAATAAGATTTTGGGTAGTGTCTGAGATATTCTAGAGGGTATATCGGAGTTAGGGATTTAAGTCCTACAAAATATTAGAAATT
This sequence comes from Anas acuta, assembly GCF_963932015.1. Classification (NCBI taxonomy): domain Eukaryota; kingdom Metazoa; phylum Chordata; class Aves; order Anseriformes; family Anatidae; genus Anas; species Anas acuta. The sequence goes on along the minus strand of NC_088982.1, from coordinate 65,376,347 downwards.
AGATGCTGGCTCCCACAGACTTCCTCAAATATTCCATACTAAATGGGTTCCATGCTAAATTGAGCCTATAAGATTTGTAAGTCTATTTTATTTTATATAAAAAAATAAGACCTTCCAAATGATGTCCACAGATTTTATTTAGAAATTAAGACTTGTAACTACCTTGCATTACACCAGACCACTGATGAACATGAAATTTCAGCCCTGTAGAAGGCATATTAACTCAGTGAAAGAGCAAGCTTGCTATGGAAGCTCATGAGTAGATATGTGTATATTTTGCTAATACTTAAATGAAGAACACAAACTTCTATCTGCTGAACTTGATAGCAAATGCCCCAGTAATTTTAACGGGACCAGCACCGGAGTCGTTTCAGTGGGTGAACTGACTATAAGCACAATGCTAAACACATGCCCCATTTAAGGGGGTGCTTCTATGTAAAGTTCCAAGTTTCTCTCTGCCTCTTTGCCAGAAAGAGAATGTGGGGCATTAACTAATAGGAACGGAACAGCTAAGGAAGGAAGGAAGGAAGAATACAGCTATGTATTTTAAAGCATCTATATAGCATTAATAGCCAGAACATGAAATGCAGGTGGGAGGATGACTACACTATAATGGCTTTTTACAGAGAAAGGTATTTACAAATATTTGGGATCTGATCTAAATACTGTTAAAAACATGTCAAGAAAAAAGCAGTTCTCTGCAGCAAGCACACTGTTACTGAGATGCCGTTCCTTAACAGCTGCTCCCACAGTACTAGAGGCAGCAATAAAGACTGAATATTTAAATTTGTTCTTCCACAATAACATATTTTTAATAAAAAGGGATAATAAGGTAAAAACAGTTTTTTAAAATACTATAGTCTTAATCTACAGGTACATGGAGTGCATCCCTGTGAGCAGAGTGAGGATTTTATGCTGTTCCAACATCTACCACCTTGTTTTTCTACAAATACATGATCTTGGAAGCAGTAAACTGAAAAACTGATTTATTATTTGTAAATGCTGAAATGTGTCTTTAAGATTTACTCAAACTGGCATTCAAAATGTATGCAGACATTTCTGAATTATCATTGATAGTATATGTTGTGTTCAAACAAAACTTGCTGCTAGGTTCAACTATCAACACCACTCTGCTTTAGCTTTTAAATAGTGTGAAAAAAGAGGGTGGGAGAAGAAAGGCAGTAGAAGTGCTAATGCAATTGTTTGATGTGTGCATGAGAGAGGCAAAGAGGAGGAGGCAGACATTCTGCCACTCAGGCTGCCAGCACTGAACTACATTGTTCTTTATGTTTCTCCCTTTCATGCAACCTTTTTAGTGGAAAATAATTATAGCTGTACATAAAAACCATAATGTTTATTTTATTGATCTAATAATGCTATGGCTTACGTCTCCACTGAACTGTCCATTTTTCACTGATGTTTTTTCTATGTCCCTCACAGTATGCTCTATGCAGCTAGGAGTGCTGTGAATGAGCCCACCCCTGCACGATTCAGTGTGGCATTTTGCCAATAGAGACTGACTGACTTCACTTCAAAATGTTTTCCCTTTAATTAGTGTGAAAAAAAAATAATACAGCAACCCAATTATCTAAAAGAACTGTGTGGATTCTCATCACAGTGAAGAAAACGATGCCACAGATGTCCTCTAGTTCAGGAACACCTAGGCTGTTTTATCAGAAGACTGGTGAGATAACAGATTTGGCTATCAAGCCTTGAGTTTCATGACTGGACTATTAGGAGCCTGCTATATTAGTGCTTGAACACTTAAGTCAACCATTTTCTCTGGAAAACAACAAAACAATAATATTGAATTACTTGGGTGATGAAAAGGAGCTGCCAGCATTTGGATATTTCTTTGCAGTACTTTGCATGTGGACCCTGGACCCTGACTGAGAAGCCCAAGATGCCCCACACTGGAGCTCTGGCTCTGCTCAACAGGCAACACCTGGGGCCAGCAGCTCTGCCAAGCTGCCGTGCCCACTGCCTGCTCCTTCCCCACGTGCCTGCGCAGCTTCAAAAACTCCGAGCAAGATTTGATTAAACTCATTAAGAGAATCAGGACTGAGTACTATCAAATGGATGAGGTATCTGAAGCAGACAGATCCCCAGCACAGAGCTAATAATAGAAATAATGTCAGTTTTTACAGCATCCTGCTTGGCTCCAACAGCTGTCTGTACCAAAATCAATGACAGAATTACCTTTAACTTCAACATTGGGTTCACTGCAATTTATTTTTCCTTGGACTTGATCCAAGTTCACATATTAATTCCACTAATATTAATCTATGTGCAGAAGTTCATCTGAAGCTGAAGCTGGTTTTGCAGAACAGTCCCTTTTACTACAATAAAAGGCCTAAAAATGCTATTTCTAGGTGTTGTACCTAAACTTGTTCAGTGATTCATGATTTATGTAAAGTGCCTAATTTGAAATGCACACTGACTTGTTTAACTTCTACAAACCAGAGGCAAAAAATATGTACTTTTTTTATCTTTTGCAACAGAAATTCCATTACACCAACATAATTTTATGTGTGCGTGCCTGTAGAAATGAAGTGTTCTTTATAAACTATCTGGATCTTAATTACAGTGTTGTAGGAATATGATCAGACCCTACAGTAGGGTAAATATCTAGAAACCTAGATTCTAGTATTTACTCAATACTTCAAGGAAATGTGATGTTCAGCACTGGTTGGGAAACTTGTTTGTGCATTATTTATAGAAGAAAGCCTCCTGACACATTGTAGAATAAGATTTTCGTGAAGAAAAAAAAAAAAAAAAAAAAAACAGATAAGGCCTCCAGGACCTTTCTGTTGCCGCACCAGGGGCCGGATTTGTAAAGACACAAGGGCACCTTCCAGCTTCATTCAGGAACTGCTGGTATCTCCTCAATGTTAGGATGGTTGCTGCCAAGCCCTGTTTGTAAACATGTTTTTGGCACTGGTGTGCATTTAACTGCATAAATAGAAATGCTGTCTAAAGAGATAAAAACCTGCTGGAAGCCAAAGCAGTTACTGGTGCTGTGAATGGGCTGAGCCAGGAGGTCAGAGTCATGTTCAAACACACTCTCCACCCAGCTGGCCAACACTGAAGGTGAGCACAGGAACCTGGAAGCTGTTTTCTATTCTTCCCAATCTACACAGCATAAATAACTACGTATTTATTAACTGGGTGTGTGTGCAGGACAGTCCCTTTGAGAAGTAAATCACAGGGATGAACATTTTTGTGAAACAGGCTGAGTGAGAACATGAACTTGGCCTCTCACATGTGGCTGCTTTAGTCACAAGCCATTGGAAATGTAGCAACATTGTGTTATTTCCCTCCGCCCAGTCCCCATGGGGCAGGAATAATTTAGGTTGGATGGGATCTAAGGAGGTCATCTGCTCCAATGCCTGCTCAAAGCAGGGCCAGCTTCAAAGATGTATCCAACTGCCATCACAGCTTGGAGTGAAATCGAGGCAAAGGCTGACCCTCTAGATCCTATGTGAAGAGGCAGTGAGGGGCACATAAGCTCCAACTCTTCTGATTTTCACTTCCCAGCTGGTTCAGGCAACAGGGGATTTTCTGATTTCAGAGGATCACTTCCTCAGACTTTTGTTTCACTTCTTTGTGCATTGTACAGGGAGTCTGCATGCCCGATTTAGGCTTAAATGCTAATTATACATTGAACATTGAGACATGTGGGGAAGCCCTCAGAAGGTGGCATTGGCATGCTGAGCACCCTGCCTCTTCTGGAAGCACTGCAGTGCTCTGTAGCACCTTTACCATGATGCCATTTTTCTGCTGACCCTACAAGACATCAAATCAGCCTCTGTAAAAGGGGCATTGCCACAGAAAGTCATGAGGCAAAGAAGAGATCAGAATCCACAGTGGCTCTGCCGCCAGAGCACTAAAATTCCTTTTACCTCTGGTATACTGCTGAAAATAGTAGAGATGCCCCAATATCAGCTATATAAAATAATAATAATAAAAAGGCTAAGAGCTACTCTTTTGGAAATGGACTCAAACAAAATTCCATTAGTGTGTGAATTATTATTTGAATAAAGAAAATGAATATGGATGAAGATGACTGGAATAGAAACACTATGGTTACAGTAGAAGAAATGACGTTGCAATACCGGTCCCCCTAACACAAGGTACAGCTTTTGATGTGGTAGAACTGTGGGGAGAAAGGCTCTGGACTAACCTGTCTCTTCACAAGGTGAGAAAAATTCTAAGGAAAGCATGAGAAAATTAACAAATAAAACCCTATGAACATCAGAATAGTAGCTATGCCGTTAATCAATTGCAATAGGTTAGGACCAAGGGTTAGATAGTTTCTAACTTCCACATAAACATTGTATTTTTTTTCAGTCACAGAGCCCAGGCAACACTGGTCAGTGACAAAGAGGTAATGATTCACCTGGGTAGCTCAGCAGAGCCTAAATTCTGAGCTGAATCAAACCATATTTTATAGCATGACCTTAGATGAATCAGTCGATTGTCTTGTTTCACAATTATTCTGCTTGGATGCCTGGAAATTTCAGTCAATTTGATACGTGACGCAACTATCAAAAACAGAAAAAAAAACAACCAAGACAATTTGGTGTTACAGAGTATTACAAACTAATTAATAGGGAAACTTGGTCTGTAGCTAAAACATATTTTTTCTAAAAGGGACAAAGAGGGATGGTGAAGTTTTGGTGTGGCAACAGTGAACACAGCGGTCAGGGAGCTCATCCACGCTCTGCTGACACAGCTGGAGGGAGCTGTGTCAGTATTGTGCTAGAAATAAATAGGCTTTGATCTCTTCAGTGAGCAGACCTTGTGAACCATGATGGAACCAGATATTCGAGTCTATCCACCTCCTGAGAAACTGAATACCTTCTCTTTGACCACCCCCAACTCCTCTCCTTGCAGGAGAGGCCAGGCTAGGTGCACAGACAGGTGCTCAAGGAGAGAGGAGAGGAGGGTCCTGGCCAGCCCCGAAAAGCTCTTTGGCCCTGGCTGTGCTCTCACTGCTACAACCTCCTCCAAGCACCGCTGTGATGGAAGAAAGCCTGGGTATGGCTTCTCACTTTCCTGTTTCTTCCTTCTCCCTGGTCTGCTCCTGCTCTCGGTAAGCACAAGATGAAGCCAGCACCTGGGGCAGACCCTCAGAACAGGGGCCAAAATTTCACGAGTCTTTTGCAGCATTTCTGGTCTATTTGCACCTGAACAAACGGAGAATGCATACATCCATGGGTAAGAGCTGTCAAGCAATGTTCTCAAAATAGTAAGCCAGCAAGCACCTGAATAGTTTTGTACAGGCAGGGAGAAGAGGTGCACAGGTAACACAAGCTTCTAACCACAATATGACGGCAGCATGTTATTAACATGGGAAACTTTAACATCAGTTTTAATTTGTTCCCTCGCCTCTCTGCAGCTGAGGAATAAAGACAGCAAAGCCCTTTGTTTGCCAGCACTGAACACCTGCAGAAACACTCCAGCCCCACGCAGCAGCCTCCCCTATGTGTGCTCAGCAACAGAGTAAGGGGAAGTAACCCCATCATGAGAGGAGCAAGGTGCAAAGACAAGGAAAGCCTTCAGGAAATCCTGAGAATGGGAAAGAGGAAAAGAAAGATTTCAAAGATTTCACTCTGTTTTTTTTTGTTTTTTTGTTTGTTTGTTTGTTTGTTTTTTACTAAACCCTGAGGAGGGGACTTTAAGAAACAGCTCAAGTTTACCTTTCAAATGAGGTAAACCTTCTACATGACCTTTCCATAGGATCTTTTATTTCTTCTTAAATGACTTATGACACCTACACTTGAATTCCATTCATATTCCATTCATGAAAAAAAAAAAAAATCCTTTGCTGATCATCATGTCTTTTTTTAGGAGAAAATAAATATTTCTGCTATACATTACATCAGCTCATTGAACTAATGCAAAACCATGTTTATGAGTAACATCTAGTAATAACGTTGCACATGTAAGATGTTTTATTTTGTCTGCTAACCATAATGCAGAGACAAATGAAATACTGTTCTGTGATACAACCCAAAAATATCACTTTAGCTAGCATTTCCTAGGAAAAGCTTATGTATTTAATTATTCTTTGCCATTGTGCATACAATCAAATCTTCTATCATAGTTGACAAGGCCAACTTTGCACTTTCCTGTTGTTTTGTCATATCAAAACAGGATGTCATTCCATGGGGGACAATAATTGCCAACAATAAAGAGGTGGTTTCTTTGACATTTGCTAGGATATTGTTGAAAAATCTCTTTAGTATGGATCACTTCACCTCACTGACTCAGGGAACTGACTGGAAACTAAGCTCTAAAACCTGAGGCTCGCCACTGTGCCTGATATGAAAATGCAATATCCACATTCTCCATAACTTAGCGAAGGACATACCCCCTGCCAGGCAAAATACCCATATACATGCTCCGCTGTCTCTGCCTCAAGTTTGCTCTGCAACCTAACAAATGGCTGTTCACAGATACTTAAAATCCAATCAGATGCAACTGAAATATGAAATAGATGCATTATTAAATATAATGATAATAATAAACAACCACACTGGGAAAATAAAAAGGAAAAATAACACTAAGATCAATAGCACTCAGGACGTATCTGCAACACCAGCATTATTGTTAGACTGGTCCAGAATGATAATCTTGAAACCACATTGGCAGTTTCACATCCATAAAGGTACGGAATATTTTTGGTTAAAACAGACTGGAATATAGCCCATGTCTCAAGGGTGTATAGGCTGTAGGGGAGGCTTTTGGTGTAGAGGGAGAAGGATTCTCAGTCAGACTTCTTGACCTGATTCTTATTTTCCTGCATTGCACGTAATTCATTCCAAATAAAAGCCACAATTCTGTAGGAATCTTGAGTTTTCTTAATTTCTTGAGAAAAATGTTACACATTAGACTATGAAGCAAGCAGTTAGCTAGTTAGTCAATGGTTATCTGATAATGAATGACGTCTTGCAGGGATTGTCTGCAGAGCTAAACATTTGCAATGTCATCAAAATTAATTGCTGAGGTTTTATTTGACATGCAAATTAAGAAGCATAAAATTAAGAAGAAAGATACTATAATTTATTTATTTTTTAAAGAATACCTAGGCAGACACAAAAAGAATCTTGGAATGTGTTTCATCTTCTTCTTCTTTTTTTTTTTTTAAATCACCAGCATGATTAAATTGTACGTGCACTTCCTCAGTCTACACAAGAATAACTATTTCGTCTCAGTGCCTCCAACACTGCACCAGTGAGTCTGAGTCAGCGGGTGCTTAAAAGGAGCTAGCGAGGTGATACACCTTCCTTCAGTTTTCCCTGGGGTTTGAAGCTGTCAGAGTCAAACCTGTCCCTGGCTCCAGCTGCAGGTTGTGGGAGGTGATGATGGTTTCAAAGTTTGCACGACTTGCACCCATAACAATGCCACTGCAGTCACTGAAGCATCCTTTGTGACTGCCTGGAAGGAGCAGGAATAACTGGTGGAGGGCAGCCGTCAGCACCCTGCAGATGCTGGAGATTTCATCATGTTAAAGAGAACTTGCATGTTGTCTCTGGACAGTGTCAAACCCCAGTTGTAGAGGGGAGATGAAGAGGGGAAGAGCTGGGAGATTAGAGGTTATCTGGTGATTCTGCTTATCCCAGCTGCACAACATCATGAGAGTGAAGGCCACCGGTCCCAAACAATCTGCCTCATTCTGGAGGCAACAGGAACCTCTACTACAGAATTGGTTTCTGTGGCTGGCTGTCGTGATGTTAATGTTGGTCACTCTTCCTGTTCCTGCTTGCTGAAGTCTCACCACTACAAGTGCTTTCACACCCTCTAACACTCCTCGACATACATGAAAGTGTGCTCTTCCAATTCCATTTCCAATCCATGGCCAGACAACTGCTCTGATTTGAATGAGATTATTAAAGCATGGCCTAATCCCATGGAGACAGAACAGGTGGAGAGAACAGAGGCCCCCATCCAGTGGTGTGTGGCTGGTGCACCAAGTTTTCCTTTTGGGTTGTGCTCTGGCCATGGGAGTTGTATCTCTTCTGCCTTCCCAGCATGGTTTCCAAACATATGGAGCTGGACTGGAAAAACAGCCCTGGTATCCCATCCCATTCCTGGAGAAAGCAGGAGTTGCTTTTGTATTCTGACCTGAAGCCATACATTTAATTGCTTTCTGTCTTCCACCTTCTTTTGCAATTTGATGTTTCTTCAGTGTTTGTCTGTGCCCTTAAAAATTAACTCAGTAACAAAAGCTGTGTACCAGCCATGTTTCCTTTAGCAGTTGTTAAAAATCCTACCTTTTCTAGAAAGCTTCATTGCTCAGCTTTGCAAAGGTGCTATGTATTGTTTCGTCCACATTAAAATGACTCTTGCAGATTCTGGCTCACAAAAGAACTGCATTTAACATCATATGAGCAGGATTGGGCCATGCTTCAGGTGTTTCCTTTTAAGCTGTGTGTATGCTAAACAGTCAAGCATCTCTGCATCTCTGTAGATTATTAACAACAATAACAAAAAGTGTTTCTATTATTCACTTTTAGCCACTTATTTTACTGAAAGCTCAGGTCTTAATTTTTTTTCCAAGAACTACCCATCTATACATGTATGTATTTTTTATGAATGTCTGTGGTATGCAGAAAGCTACCACGAGATTGGTAATAATTAAAACTAATTGTGGAACTTAATTACAATGGAACAGAAAAAAACACTGATAGTAATATGTGCATTAAAATGCACTATCTGTAGTTGTGTGCATTTAAACACTCACAAACAACATCAGTTATTTTTGCTGCATATGGTTTTACCATCTAAGCAGTTCGCATTATGTGTGAATTCATACTAAACAATTTTAAAAGTGCAGTGATAAATACCACTAGATAATTGTACAGGACAAATGGCAGTATAGCTGGTGTCCATGTAACTGGGGAAAAAAAAAAAAATCATAACCATCAGTACTGCTTCAGAGCCACATCAGATTAATTCAAAAGGGAGACTTAAATTACTTTGCCTTATTTTTGTTTTAGTTATAGAAGTCACAAAATAACTGAATACTTATTGTTGGAATTTACTCTGCTCAATACTCAGCTTTTCATAAAGCCCACAGCTTCTCTTCATTCCTAAGTATCCCAGTATAAATTGGATGACCCTGAATGAACATTTTTTTTATTTAATTTTTTTAGTGAAACAGAATGTCAACTGGCAAAGATTGGTAGGTCAATACAAGAATGTGCTTAAATGATAGAAAGTGTATCCTTAGAAAATGTGGTCAACCCCTTCTATTGTTGTTTCGAACCTGCGAGAAGACAGACCTGTATGTCACTTAACCTGTTTACACTCCATTTATGTTTATGAAATTGAACTTCTGGGTGTGGATGGCTGCAGGGTGTTTTGTGGTATCAAGCACAAGCAAGGGCCAGGAGCTTGGGTCATGTGGATCTTCCACTGGGACCATCAGTGAGCTTCATGCACTCAGGGTGCTCCTACCTGGCTCTCTGTTTAAAATTGAACAGAGAAACTGCCCCATCTCGGCAAAGCTTTCCGTGTTAATTAAGAACAAAGGCAATATGTTTAAAATAGTACTTGAACTTGCAGTTTTTCATTGATTGGAATTTAGTCTTGGCATGTCTTCACTGACTGGTGTATTAGATGTGTGACATGTTTAGCATATACCTTGCATCCTTACATTGTTTTTCTTTCCCATGGAAAACAACACAACAATACAAACAGTCAAGGAAAAAAATACCTCATTTTAGGGCAGTCCTGAGTAGCAACAGAAAGTAAAACTGCTGTGATTTTACTGTTCTTTATCTACTACTTGGCTACAATACAACATAAAAGAAAGTCAGCCAAGGATCAGATCATCACATTTTAGGTAGTCCCACGTGCCAAGGCACTGGAAATATACCACCATACAGAACAAATAAGTGGAAGTGATGGTACCAAAGGGTAAGATTTCATTGGAAAGTTTTACCAGAAATTGTAAAATAAGAAATTTACTCTTCCCCCTCATTTCACCCACCTCCAAGAGAATTTTCTATTGCCAAATACCAAGTAGTTTAATTTCTACCTACTAAAAGAAGCTGTCAGGATATATGGAATGTCTGTGCCTGTTAACAAGCCTGTAATTGATAAATCCGGATGTGCCCACTCTGCTTCTGTTATGAGAACAATGCAGGACAGCTTAGGAGCCTTCACCTTTCAAACAGAAGCATCTTGCTGAGCAATGTCAGTTGCTCCTAGACTTCCCATAGCAAGCCAACTCCCAGCACTCTCCAAGGAGGGGCAAAAAGATTTAAAAACTGCATCCTTATCACCACATTAGGCTTCCCAAGGGCTCTCTCATAGATCAAACTTGGAGGCTGTACAACAGCGCTGCCTCAAGCAGGACCCCAAGCATAACAAGAGGCCACCTGTCAAATTACAGACAGTTGTCTCCTGCAACAAGAGGCAACTTAAAACAGACACAGGCAGACATTTGCAGACTGACTGTCAGCGTCAGGGTGCCAGAAGGCAGGCTCTAAGGAAACCTTGAGCGTGGGAGGAGGTTGGCAATAGAGCACACACCTCTATGGCCATTCTTGCTTTTTCCTGTGATCACCATTCAGATACTTCGGTGATGAGTGCTATCAGAAGCACGTGTTTGCAGAAGCATTAGCAATAATGAACCTGAGGGTCAGCAACACAGAAAAGGAGGGGGGCTGGGTTTTACCAATCTTGTCATCTTTCCATTGAGCTCTACCTTCCTTTCCATGAGCAGCACAGGATTAACTACAGCTCACATTAGTAGCTGTTACTCTACAGTGACACATCACAAAGAAAACTGAGCCCTTTATCTTCTCAGCAGACTCCTGTTTTACTGTCTTCTGTGATGTAGCAGAGATTTTGCATAGCCTATATTATAAAGCTAATGTTTAAACTATTCTATCAGTTCTCAGAGCCTTGAAAATCTGCAGTGAACAGCAAAGTACAACAGTTTTTATTTGCTTTGCACAAATGAGGTTTGCATTAAAGACAGAAGCAGGGGGAGATTTGTTAAATGTTTGGGTCCAGCTGCAAGCAGCTTTGTAAGCGGGGCTCTGCATTCCACTTGAGACAGTTCTCTGCTAAGGGTAATGGCACTAAAAGGAAAAAGGCCCTGCACTTCTTACATCCCTTCTGCCAAAGTACAGTTAGCTCCTCCTGAGGCTGTTTCTGCCTATAATATATGAGTAGAAACATTTGTGTAGGCCTCACTGAATATTCATGTAGATGGCTGAGATTTATTTCACTCTTTCCTGATGCATTCAGGAATTACTCTAGTCTACCAGTCAACAGAGGGCTACATCAGCCCTAACCATAGATGTTAACACGCGAGCATCTGATAATGCAAAAATTTCCTTAATAAAGTTCTTTCAAGTAACAGGCAGTATTCAGTGTTGAAAAGAAGCATAAAAATAATTATCCTGAGCCTGACTACATTGCTGAATAGAAGTATGCAGGGCAAGTGTAGGTCTATACAGAAAAAGTTTTAAAAAATTTCCACATCTTGTAACTACTAGGGAGACTCCTCAAGTTTATGGCCCTCACATAGCTGTCACAGCATTGATTCAGACTGAAGGATTCAGGGAATTTCAATGCTCTTCACTTCTGCCTGCTCTCAGAGAGGTCAATGGCACATGAAATACTGTGCCAACATGACAACGTAACTTATGGCAGCACCTGCACACCACAAAGGAGAATCTGTATCTTGTTCTATGGGGACAAGCACCAAATATCTTAAAAAGACCCATCTCCATGTCTGATCTGTCAAATAGTCAGTGATGAACAGGGTCATATAACCATAATAAAAATGTATTCACCAGAGAAAGCCCAGAGTCAGTGAAATGTTTCAACCAGGTAACATAGTTCAATCGTCCTTTTTGAACTGCAGAATGTATTTCAGAGTTTGTTACGATGCCTCTAGTTTCCAAGTTCAGGAAAGGGTCCCGCTTTAACTGAAGCCATCTCACACAATACATTTTCCTAAGTGTTGCCAAGATTTGAATCACATAATTGGTTCTTACAATACTTTTTTTTTTATTGACCTCAGCAGATTATTCCACCTCTCTGACGGCTGTTGTAAGAATAAGAAACAGCATTTAATCCTGCTCTAAGCGTGCAATCTGGTGGTCCTTTTCATGTGCCAAAAAACAAATGTTCCCTCTGACATTTGTAAGCACACCAGGTAAAATAAACTGTTATATTGTATACTTTACTAAACTAGGTGTTAAAATCTAATCTAGAAACATCTACATTAAAACTAAATTTGGTTTGAGCTATAGCTTATCTTTTAAAAAGATAGCCAGATCTTAGGACAGCAAAAGAAAGAAAACCCAGTTTTTCCCCAGGCATTTTTATTTCAATGGCTAATTGCTCTTAAAAGTAAATATTAAAACTCATAATTAGCTTTCTTGATTACTCAGAATAATTTGACACTCCAGCTATTCATTTTTCATGTTGCTTTTAATAAGCAATAGGCAGGGGGCTGTGGAGAGGAAGCAATCTACTTTTTCTGCAGGGGTGAGGAATGGAAATGAGAAAAACCCAGGGAAACACATATCCACCACTGAATGGCAAAATTTTCACAATATAAAAATCTAGAGAGTTCCACTGAGCTCACTAATTGTACCAATTAAGATTAGTTGATAACCAGATTTTCTTTTTAATGCTTAAATATTTCATGTTAACTTATTCAGGTTTCTGCAATTTCCTATCAGTAGACTAAATATCTGAGCAGAGTCTAAAAAAGAAAGCTTACAGCTTTTCTGACAATAATTTTGTGACTTGCAGAAATACTCTCCCAGGAATCATTTATGTTCTCTACAGGTAGAAATTTTGCATTTAGATCTGTGAAGGACTCTAGTTCTAGCATACAGAATACAGATGCACACACAAGATACATTCATAACCATACTTAAAAGTCTGCTTACAGATCTCTGAAAACACAGATTAGAACTTGAGGGATGTGACTTCATAGGTTTTAAATCTTATGCTATCAAACAGTAATTCACTCTCTCAAACAAAGCTATATAATTAAGTTGTGCACCACCGTAGAACCTGAAGGCTGTGGGAAGGCTGAAAATAATATTTACCTCTCTACAGCAGGAAGCCAATGGAGTAGTGGGGAAGGGATGAGCAGCTTTGTCACTTACTGAAACAGAGGTATCTGTGATAATTAGTGGTTGTATATTCTCGAGCTTGAGCAGTCTTCCACAGAGCAGTATTTAAAAAAAAAAATTAAAAAAATCATGCTTTTATTTAATATATGTCTGCATATGCACTTAACATCAGAGGAATGTTTTACTATGCGTTAGAATACAGACAGTAGCATCACATTTTCAAAATAGGAATAAAATTCTAGCAGGAACATAAGCAATATACCAAGATATCTGATATATCCAAGATACCAAGATATCTGTTGTTACTGATGTGGCCTGTCTTTGCAGGGCACAAATGGGCAGAAAATAGAAAGTTTGGTCTCACTGAGCTGGTGGTATATTCATGTTGTGCATCTCAGGGTGACATGACATTGCAAAAAAAAGTGATATACTTTAATGCCAATCAACATAGTTCAGGCTTAAATCCAGATTTTTACAGGCAGTTTCTAACACTTTTTCACCTATATTTTTTTGGTGGTTATAGGAGAGAATATCTTTTACCCACATTAACTTTAGAGCTCACTAGCAAGGACAGATGCTTGATGCTCAGATTTATGGCCTGTTTGTCACCTAAAATAGAGGATTTGATAAGCCAACATCTTCAGAGTGCCCAGCCACCTGCTGGGAAAGCCTCATGTTTGCTGCTCAGCTCCTATCCAAGGTCTCTCACAGTCTCTGGAAGGGCAACCTGGCAGCAGTGGCAATACTTGTCTCTACCTTCCTTCAGGTTTCCAGTGCTATCTGAGGGGGTTGAGAGGTGAGTTTGCTAACATCAGTCAACCCTTGGATCCACATGGCAGGCAACAGTTTGTCAATTGTCAGAAACACTTGTCAAAAGAGGCACTCATTCCCTGGATACATCTCTCATGATGCATCGGTTCCTTTTTTGTTTCTGACTGCAGAGCCTCAGGCTTCAAATGAAAACAATAAAGCAATAAATCAGCTTTTTTTTCCCCAGTGAAACACTTATTTTGTGTAATTCACCTCCAAACTGTGGAAACAGCCTTTTTGGTGGCAACTTATCATACCAACATGTATGTATTTGTGTTAGGCTGAAGAAATAGAAATACTTCTGTGGAAAGTAGACTAATACTACAAGCAAGAGTGGATGATATCATGTGAAAATATTTTTGCCTGAAGCTATAGAATAGGTAGTGTTTTCTTAATGAGTTTAGAAGCTAAAGTTGAAATCACTAGAAAAATAATTCCTACCTTGTATGGTTCAGTAGATGATAGTATGCACCCCTAGCTTTGGACATCAGCAACATGACAGCTGCTACACCACAGCACCACAGCAAGCATGAAGACTGAGAAGTCCTTGACAGAATACAGGAAGACTCGCACTGCCATCCTTTGTTTGCTGACTTCTTGGATGTCACAAATCCCTGGAACAAAAACAAACAAACAAAAAATTGTACCTTCCTATAAATGGTAGCACAGAGGAACTTTTTTTTTTTTTTTTGACTTAACAGTGAGTTACATTTCTACAGTAACTATGCAGAAATAATCTTGAAAAAGAGACATAATTTCAAAAAAAAATATGCTATAATAGGTAATAGTAATATTTCATTACTAGATATGGAATCTGATAAATAAGAATCTCCATCACTATCTTACAAAACATAACAGAAAATACCCCCCTTTCTCCCTTGGGGGAAATACACATATTTCATTCTCTTAATTTCTAGGAATATCAAGTTTCTTTACCTAAAACCATCTACCTTCAAAACAAATTTTAATGGTGGTAATCATGGCACATAGGAAATAAAGAAACCTAAGTGGAAAGTTTTAGGAAAAGCTATTGAATCTCTTGTCATTAGTTTTCTGCAAATGTGTCTGCAAAAAGCAACATACATCCATCATTTTAAACCTAATCATCTGCTGTGTACACCACGGGGGTGGAGGACAAACCAAGTGTGCAAGGGAAAGGAAATTCACTAAGTCCCTGAATGCTAGGATAACACCTCTGCATGAAGCTATCACTGGTTGGATAGGAAGAACCTGGGACACAAGCCTTGGTTGAATAGGCTATAGAGTTATGCCCACAAATATGTATAAGGACCTGTAGGTGTATGCGTTGTACATAGTAAATAGTAAACATTTTGTACACATACATGATTGGATTAAAAATCAGATATCTTTTAATTCTTTTGGTTTACGGGATACAAGAATGACCAAAATACCTGTCATCAGACACATAATTCACAACTACTTTGTCTTGTGAATGTTTGCTTCATCAACAAGTGTTTTGAGTAGTTTAGTTGCATAGATGCAAAACATTTCTTTTCCTAGAACCAGCCTTTTGAAGCTATGATATTTATATTAATAGTATTAAGTTCACAGTAAAGACCACATAATTACTTCTACGGGAACATGAGCTTAAGTAGTTTTTAATGAATGGCTATTCCCTAAGCTTGCTTTCCAATATCTAGATCTAACTGCTGCAGTTCAAAAACAGTTTAAAGAAAGAATGCTAAGTTACAATACTGTTCACCATGTGATTCTTTTGTGTACTGATTTTCACCCCTCTAGATAAGTATGCATTTTAATTTCACATTCTCTTAGCTATTATCACAATATCTAGAATATTATGGACCAAGTTGTGATTATAGTGTGAAATTTCATATCTCCCTTGTGTACCAATTTGAAAATGAGGCAGAATGTTAGCACAAGACTGCATGGCAATTGCACAAACATTTCACACTGAAAACAGTTTTATGTAAAAAATGAAATGAATGCAAGGTCTCCTTAAGAAAGCTTTACTGTTTGCTATCTTCTGTAGTCATTTTGCACCAAGCTGAGCAGTTAAAATCCATTCCATGCAAACTGATGAAATTCACTCTCTTACTTGCTCCTTTTCTGCTCATCAAAAGAAGCACTTTTCTTTTCATAGCATTTTTGAATTTACCTCTGCACTGCTGCCTCAGTCATTTTTCACCACAAAACAAATGAAAGGAAGGAATAGGACAGGTATACATTCTGAAAGAGGGAGAGAAGAGGGAGGGAGGGAAGGAGGGTACAAGTAAGCCCTGGATCCAACCCCAAAGACTTCTCACACCTGAATCAGAAACCTGTGCAAATCTCTCAGCTACACTGATTCAAAGCATCTGGGGTTTATTTTATTAGAGAGCAGGGCTAGCAATTCAGGGACAATTTCAGCTTAAGGAGATAGGAGAAAATGTTCCAAGAACAAAATGGTTTTGTGCCCTCAAATTGGATTTAACAAATATGTTTGTTTCAAAATAGAAGAGGAAGAGGAGAAGATTTTTGGAAAGGATTAAAGTTTTCAGAACACTTAACTTGGAGATAACACATTTGTTTTATTAACAAAGATGGTTAAAAAGGCTGAAAGTGAAAGTCTTTATCCCAAGTAAAAGAAATGTTTGATATTGTTCAATGTTTTTATTCTTAATTTTTTCTGGACTTTTGAACATATGTCATTTTTTCTAAGGGGTGCATACTAAAATAAAAATAGGAATCAGTAAAAGAGAAAGGAATCAGATATTACAGAAAGTTGGGGGGGTGAGGATTAGAATCTCATTACCCTAATACCTGGGTGTATTGCAAAAATTAATTAATTTTCATTGCACTCTTTGTGAGATGAGTGGATGATATTATCTCTGTCATACAGAAAAGAAACTGAAGCACAGGCAAGAGAAAAAAAAAGACACTATCACTGTAGGGATGTTATTTGATAGACATAGCACATGATTTTTCAGAGCACACAGCTTCATATACCACTTAGTATAGCTAATGCACAACCTTTAAACACTAGTTTTGGTTTAAAACAAAACAGTATAACACAATTAGCTCCTGTAAATAGTTCTTTTCGGAGCATTTTCATGCAAGGGTATGAATTAGGGGTTAATAAATGGCTTTGCCTCATTCTCAAAATAAAATAAGATTGTACAAATCCCTCCACAGTTTCTGTAACATCTGAGATTATGAAGCACTTCCAGGACAAATCATTATAAGAGCAGACACAAACTTTTGCAAATCAAATAGTCTGTATGTGAATTTATGCTGAGTGGTTTGTTTTCACCATCCTCTAGCCTCCGTTTCCCAAAATCTAGATTTAATATTAATGATATAACAGGAGCTAATTACTGAATAGTCAAGTGTGTACTAGACAGCATGCAGTTGGTCTTGTCTGATTCCTGAAAAGATGTTTAAAAAGAGACCAGTGTGATTAACTGGCATTTGGCGTATGGCATTCTAAAAGGAACTGGCAGGAAATGCCATTGATTGATCAGTCAATAATAATTAAATCTTTCTCAACAAATCCTTTTTTTGCAACTTAAAGGAAATTTGGATAGAGGTTAAAAAAGTGATCTAAACTCTGCTCTTCAGCTTTGTCTACCTTTCCTTTTCATTAACTTTTGTGTTTTAATTTTCTAAATCCAGTGGCTTTTAATTAAATCTACCGTTATTTTGCATACCTCCACACTATGTTAAAGCATTTGCTCAGATACATTAGTAAACATTTTAGGGATTCAGCACACTCAGAGTGTCTCAAGAGCAGATGAATTAACTGAGCACAGGCAGTAAGAGAACAGCTTTGGCAGAAATTTGGGCAGGCTCCTATGCAGCTGCAGATCAATCACATATAGAGGTGGCAGTTTCTGTATAATGAAGAATTTCACAAAATTCCTGTAACCTTTAGTATTAACAGATGTTAGCAGTTTGCATGTCACTTCAACATCTTCTTCCAACTCAGTACAAATCACCAGTGGTGTAGGGGATGTATTTTTCACTACAGGAGCAACATCCAACATATTGTGAATGGGAGTTGGCCAATCTGCTCTTAACCAGCATATGTGGTGGGCTGAGACGTTTTCCTGTGTTTTGTCATTGTTGTTGTTCTGATTTGTTTCTTTTTATTCTCTAGTAGTTTCCTGAAGAGATTGGTGGCTGTGACAAGCTCCAAAAGTATCAAAGAACTTAAAAAAAAAAAAAAAAAAGTATGGAAATAACTTAATAGTTAAGAAAAAGACACCTGAAGGTTCACAGATAATTTTCGCCTGAGATGATGAACACACTTGTGGCTAAGACAGTGGTAGCGTACAAGGTCTGGGAAGCACTGTCAAGCTTCCCAGAGGAGCCAGCAGCAGGCCCAAGATCCATCTGTTATGCTGCTTCTCAGGAAGGGCTGAAGCTGAGGGAAAGACACCTCAAAACTCCCACTAAAACAATCCCCTTCAGTGCATTTTCAGTATCATGTCCCACACACTCTATCACAAAATATAGCTGAAATGAAAGCATTGGATAGGAGCCACTTGCTCTGTGCAATGGACACACATTTGCAGAACCAGATGAAATGAGCCCATGTGGGGTTATTGTGGGGCATAAGGTTTAGAGGGAGTTGCTCTCACTTTCCCAACAAACCATGATTTGAAAGAAAGCTCAGCTCTCATAATAATCCCTGAATTTAAAAAAGCCTTAATCTGTATTCACAACGAAATCACTTATGCACACTCCATTGACAGGACAAAATGCAAAGTTGCGTTTAACTCAGGCCAGCTGCACATTTTTCTTTTCATACTTCAGGCTCTACAAAAAAACTTCAACATCTACAGGAAAAATCATGTATCATACGGGTTCATATAAAATCAAGTCAAGGATTTTCAGCGTGTAGAAAACACACCTGGCACGTGACTGAGATCCTTCAGCAGCATAAAATGAAATATTGCAATGCTTGCAAGGACCCATATTTAACACATGACCAATCACTGTGGATTGTTCTGGGTGACAGGCAGGAAATTATGCATCCAGTGCACTGGGACTGCTACCACAATTGAAGCGAGCAGATGGGTAAAGGGCTGGGCAGCTAGTGGAAATGCAGCCAGGCAGCACGTGAATGGCTTTAGGAAGAATTTGTGCTCCATGGGCTGCAGACCCCAGCCACAGCCACGAGCAGGTCTGTGCCTGTGTGGAGAAACAAGTGTGTGAAGAAAGAATCCTTTAGGATTAAGGTTAAACCTAAAGAATCTGATTCCAAAGAACAAAAACAATGACTCACGTTCCTGAAGTCTTACCACAAATTTGATGTGTTTTGGGCTCCTTTTTACAGTAATTATTAAATACATGCATTTATTAATGAAGATGTATTTGTTTGACAGGAGCAGTGTCTTTCAAGACTCAGAAGGAAATACAGAATTTCCCATTGCAGATATCAAGATAACATAATTTGTCCTGGGTGTTTTTCTGTTACCACAGTCCAGACACACCAAATGTGAGAATAATGAATATTTTTCTGAATAATATTTTTTCCTAAAGATTTTTTTTTTCTAAATAATATTTTTCATTCTATTACACACCTACATTTACACAGATGTTTTTTCTCTTTGTTAACTGCTGAGGCTGGCTTAAGACCCTTTGGTTGAGACTCAACAGCTCATAGAGAGCATTGGAGTGACATTTCTATCTCATTCTCAGATCTGGTTCATCATGAGCCCAAGGCAACAAAAGCCCAACAAGCACTGTGAGACAATGAGATATGGGAAAATATCATTGTCAACCATTTAATTTTCAGTCAACTGCAGTCCCAAAAGACAAGATTGAACATATTTTTTTTTTCATCTGTGACCTGGCCACTTGGCTGCAATCTATCAGCTACTCTTATCAGTCTAGGATATTTGTTCTTTGACTCCAAAATAAAATATTCTTGCATCTAATTCCACACAGGTACACTCCTTCTTCTTAATTTCAGGTCAAGGAAAGCAGTAGCTACACTGTACACAATAGAAGTCTTGGAATTGCTATGTAAGCTGTTACAAAAATTAATGTATTCAAGTCTCTGCAAACATCCTTCTCTCTTAATCCTCATTTCTGGATTGGCAAATCTTCTTTTCCTTGGTGAATCAACCTCTCTCATGGAATATGTAACTTTAATTACATTTTGCTATACATAATCCAAGCCATCCAGCATCATATATGTGACAACACAGATAGAAATCAGTTTTGTAGCTAGGATGGTGGTAAAGCCAAAGGAAGGCTGTCAGGAATAAAAATAAATAAATAAATACATAATAATAATTAAAAAAAAAAAACTCTGTTTTTTCCTGTATTTTACAAGATTTAAGGGTTGTAGGTAAAAAAAAAAATAAATTACAACATTGTTTTATCTTTTACTTACGTGACTGCTAACTTGATAATGAAAGAGAGCAGCAAAAAGCAAAATAGACTTCACAATTACTGCACAACTGTGAGACCTGCTATAAAATTATGTTCACTTTCTCTGTAGATTTTTACAAATCACTTATCTCATTCTTTAATTCTCAGACAGTAATATCTTTTTCTTTGAGTCTGCACAACATACTTCACAACCAGGTCGACAGCTGCTGGGGCCTTTCAGTGGCACAGAAAAAAATCAGTTTAAAACTAGTGTTGTGAAAGAAAAAACACTCTTCATAGGTATTACTATAGCAGTCATACACCAGGGCTAATCTGAATACATGAGAAAACAAATGGTCTCTAAGGGCTGCAGTAGTAATCAAAGGAATTGTCTGGGTTGGATAAGGAATCAAAAGCAGTGATGTATGGAAAGTGATGGCCCACTGCCCATACAGACAGAACACGATACTTGAAAGTTGTTTTTACATGTATTAAGATGATGGAAGACTGCTATCCCAGATGAGATAAATTTCTGGAGTACCACTTGGGAACAAGCAGCATCTGGATTTATCTTGTCTTTTGCCTCATGTATATCCTCCTCTGAGCAAGTCAGGGGTGCCTTGATTTTTGGAAAGTCTAACTTACTCCACCTTGAAATAATTAATTACAGAATATAGTCACCAAAAATCATCTCCTTTGGAGGTACTGCAAGATGGACAGACAGAAAAATCAAGATATCCCCAATAATTAAATATTTTTCAAAAATGTTAGCCAAATGTTTTTAAATGCAAAGCCATATTACAAGTATTTTGACAATGCCAGGAATTTTCAGATTAGCCTTGGTTCCCATATGTCATTAAAACATTTGATGGGCAGCCCCTTAAATATGATCCTTTTTTCATGCTGTCTGTTGCTTTATTTCTGCCTTAGATAATTAAGTAAGAAATTCCATTTTTTTCCTGTCTTTACTAAATTAGACTCTGCTCACATTAATCTGCTCCATATGGTCATTAACTGAGTTATATTTCATACGCGGGATAATAAGATGGGATTTATTGTAGACATCCTACAATTCCAGATGTGGCTCCGTGGTCATGGGTTGAAAAAGTCAATTTGCCTTTCTACCCCCACTTCACTCCGGTGTCAGATAATGCTTCTTAGTAGCCAAATAATATGCCACTGCAGTCTGACAAAGAGCACAGAAGAATGCACACCATAAATGACAAATGAATAAAACTGGTGGTTTTCTCTGATGAAAAACAAAACAAAAAATCTCTAAGCTTATTTTCAGCGATGGAGAAGCAAATACAATACAAGTGAACAATAGGTATGGATGGAAGAATCACAAATTTCCCAGTTCTAAACAAATTATCTTAATTAGACAAGTCATTCTTCTCTCTTCATTTCTCCCTTTTTAATTTTTTCCCCTGCAATTATTCTGCTTAGCAGTGAATACTATGCTCTGCGTGCTATGGAGTAATGAAAAAGAGCAGCTGTGTGTCTATAGTTCCTCAACAATTGAGGAAATAGGCAAATATACTTTTTTTTTTTTTCTTTTCCAGTCATACACTTCTGATATGAGAGGTGGATTTTAGGCATTCAGCCCAGTGGATGTCAAGAATGTTACAGTGATTAAATATTATCTTGTCACATCTGTTTAGGGGCAATATATAACTAAAAAAATCTAGGTCATGTTAACTTATTAGCCACCCTGTCAAGATATACTAACTTATATAAGACTAAGATCCATGCTGGAGACAGAAAGTAAAGGAGAGATGTGGGAGCTGTTAATGATAGCTCCAAGAGGAAATCTTGTATCCACAAACAGAGGTCTCTTGTGCCTCTCCATTTCCCCTCTTACTCACCCTAGTACCATCCCTAGTCCCAATTCCCTTGTCACTGCAGTGTTCCAGCTGGCATGCAAGTGGGGCTTTAGAAAAGAGAATGCAAGGGAAAAAAATCAGTGTATTCAGAATATTAAGCAAATATTGATTTTGTTGCAAGTGGCATGCAGCTATGTCACATTTTACAGTACTCTGTGGAAAAAATTAATTGAGAAAAACACTTTTCTGATAAGAGTCAAAAGAGTGTGGGAGCTCTGAGTTAGGGTCTTTTGTCATTCATATGGATAATTTCTCCAAAACTGTTTTGATATGGAGTAGATACTATGAGCTATTCCATATATGGCTGAGATCTACAAACAATGCAAAACAAAATTATTGTTTGTTCCTGATGGCTGGCTAGTTGAATATGATGAAAATATTCAACACATGTTGAATAGCATATGTCATTAAAACACTTAATTTGCTTAGGAATGGGAGCTGGAAGTATACTCCTCAGAACAACTTGGGAGTTCATGCAGTAAGCATGCATCATGCATAACCTGTCTGTATTCTAGATTGTCCTGCTAATTATGATGCTCTGTGAACAATAAATACAAGTATTAAGCATCAACTTCACAGTGTTTTCAAATTTGGGGAGGGGGCTTTTATTTATTTTGAGCATCTTTTCTCTGCAGGATCCCCACATTAGAGGAGGTGAGCGAGAATTTGTTCCAGTGAAAAGGAGAAAACTCCAAGTTTGATGAGCTTTTGTGTCTGGTCCTTATTTCCAAGCGGCAACACGGAAACATTTAAAAGAGAGAGAGTATGTCAGGAAGAAGGTTATCATGTTTCCTATGTCTTCTTCAAGGGCTATGGATTTATAAAGAAAATGCTGGATGACTCCTTGTTTTCCGTGATACATATACCCACAGATCAGGTAAACCTGTGCATGGTAATTCCTTGCTGGGAATGGGCTCCTGCAATCAGATGCCTGATAGAAATTAGTGTAGCATCATCCCATCTGTTTGTGTGTCCAATCTTCATACATTTGTCATTAATCTCATCCTCCATGTTGAATTTGTACCTCATCAAAGGTCAAAACCTCTTGCAGTCTTCTCTCAGCTTAACCTCCAGTCTAACACGTTTGTGAAGGTGAACTCTTGTGCCTGAAGAGCCTTGATCTATATAGAGGGATGGACCGAATTTAATGACTACAAGCTCTGCCTTCTTATTAAATTGTATAGAACCCTACACATATTTTGAATCTTTGGGGTCTTGTCATAAAAAAAGTATTCACTAATACATTATAGAAGAGAGTAAATGCTTTGGAATGGGTAAGTTTTCCTTTTTTTCAAGACTAGGAACCAGCATTTGGACTACTTGGTTTTTAGCCAGCAATGTGGCTGAGTAGAACTCTGTACAAGTAGAATATTTAGAAATCTTTTCCAGAGATAAATATTTAAATAGGAGATGCTGACATGGATCCAGCTGATACAGCTGTGGGTTTTCTTCCATTCAAGTTGGTGGGGTTTATCTTTGTTCTTTTGTGATTTGTTCTTCTCCAGCTACCAATCAGATAAAGTAGGAGGTTTAACCATGATGAGGGCTCTAGGGAAATAAGCAATAGAGTTGTTTTTGCCATTCCTGCTGGGACTACTTCAGTGTTTTTACTCTAATCCTAGTGCTTTAGTAACATAAATAGAGATTATGTGTAAGAGTACAAAAGAAGTTAAGCTACAGACTTTCCTTCCCCTTGTGAGCACAGACTGGCAACACCCTGGTCATGAATCTTCCAAATGTAGGAAATCAGGGGAGCATAAAGGAGGTTTCTTTTGGGTGATGTTGGCTGAGTTTCTTTTGAACTACAGTCACTCAGGTAAATAGCAAAGAATTAGCAATGCTTGAAGGGGCATTGATTGCAAAAACCTGTTTAATGGAAGAGGCATAAAAGAAGAACCAGAGAAAAACAGGTCCACTGATAAATGAGGGAAATGATCAAATTAACAAGAATTTTATAATGGCAGGGTTAATGAACTGTTATCTTTTACCAGTCACCCTGAAGAGGAAAAAAGCGAAGAAGTATGAGCAATATGCATTATTAAGGACTTAGATAATAGAAATAGTTATAGAAGTAATAGAATAATATTGTAAAATTTTTAGGAGGAGATTTAAGAGACAGGAAAAACAAAGTTGTGTTGAAATCTCCATCTCTCCCATCCTTCAAATTTAAGAAACAAAGTGTTCGGGAAAGCTAAGAAAAAAATCTGCAGTGAAAGAGCCTTGTTCAAAGGCTGATGAAGATAACAATGTCCATTAACACAGAGAGAGTGAGAGAGTCCCTGACTTCAATGAGTTTGGACTCAGACCTGGGCAGGTGAGCAGGTTACGTGTGTGCTCAGTCCTGCAAAGTGGTGAGAACTCTGGACTCTGTCCAAAAAAGCACTTAAACGTGTGATAAATTTTAAGTATAAAAGTTGCTTTCTTATCTGCCATGTGACTCTGAATTTGCTGGTAGTTAAACAAGTGCTTTGTTGAACTTGGGCCTCACTGCCCTGCAGTTTTCAAGACTGGCCCCATCTGAACTCGATATTCCCACCTTCTGAGCTTTATAGAATGAAATCAGAATGAAATTGTTGGTATCCAGTGCACGGAAGCTAAAGTATTTTGCAATAAGCCTTTCCCAACAGGGAAGGAATGAACTAGATCCATAAATACATTGTTACAAGAGAAGAATTCAAATGAAGCTTGTTCATTTTGCAGAGGATTCATCCTTTTTTTTTTTTTCTTTAAAAATAATAATAAATAAATAAATAAATTCAATGTGTCCAAAGTAGGAAACCATCAGATTCTGATCAAGGAAAAATGCAGGAAAAAAAAAAAAAAGTAATTAGTTCTCGTACTAATACTCTGTAGAATAGCTGCAGTTCTTGACATACATTATAAGTGAACACTGAAACCACTGTTTCTGGGGGCATAGGTTTATACCTGCCTTAAGATAAGAAAATTGCTGATGTTTTTTTACTCATTGTCACACAAAAAGGTTTCTGCATTCAAATCACAAATGCACAAAACAGACAAGAGTAAGAACTACAAGAATGCTTTATAGCATGATACTTATTTTATACATAGAACTAACAGAATCATGATTGCTAATTAGGAAGGGGACAATTCCTTAGCTAGGAGGACATTTCTATTCAAATTAATGCATTCCCACATTCAAAAAGAATTAAAATTATTAACCTTTCCATACTCCAGTTAGCAATCATATTTCCTAGCACCTCAACATACAAATTCAGAAGATATTTATGCACTGCCTGGAAAATGATTTGTATAAATAGTTTTTCTTTTATAAATTGTCTTAGAATAATACAGCCAGACTTTCTGCTGTTGGCAAGAGATAATTCAAATCATTACAGTCCTTCTCATCCAGTTGTCTGCTTATGGAGGAGAAAGGATACGTAGGCACCTTGTGTCCCCAGCAGGTTAAGGCTGCTAGAACTGGAGGGTGTTTTGTCTATGGATCTTGGCTCTTCCTAAAATGTGGGCTTTCCATAATGCATTAGAGCTGTTCTTGGTAGGAAGAATGTTGAAAGTTTCCCATGGAACTGAAGTTGTGCTCTGTGGCTTTTGGCACTGGTGGCTGACAGTCAGCAAATCCCTTCCCTCTGCTACCATCCTCCTGGCCAGAATGGAAATTGGAGACAAATCCACTTCTCTCGAGCTGTAGTGGTTGTGCTATACGCTCTTTTATTTTTTTTCACTCCACAGGCCTATCAGGAAGGACCTGTGTTAATGCCTAGATGTCTCTGGCTTTGTCACTGTGTTGTAGATCTGCTGTGTTACCAGACCTCTGACATCTGTTCAGTGATGAAGGACCACGTATCTCATACACTAGGAGAAGGCCTCAGTCCTGCAAGACTGTTTTCACCCTCTTCCCCTTACTTTGATTTCCAGTAACTTATCTCCAAGACAGAACAACCTTTCTTGCTTCCTGTTTCCTATTATTTTACAGGAAATCTAAGTAGTAATTACATTGACTAAGAACATGTACTAAAAGGTAGTCATGCTGAAAAGCAGAAAAACTTGAGCAGCTTTAGCAAAGGCCAGAAATGCATGCAGTTTTTCTGAGCAGTGGGACTTGTGGAAACAGATTTCCTCCTACAAGAAGTCTCAAGTTAATTCAATATTAGCTTCATGTGAAATGTGAGTTTTCTGGGAGTGGACAAATGGATATAAATTACACAGTTTTATACCTGAGCCTTTTTTAAAAATCATCTAATGATTTGTCTGCTTGCATGCATTAAGAGTGCTGTAGAACACAAGGTTGATTCTTAACAGTCTAAGAGAAGTGGGCTGATTTAACTCCCTACTATTTCGAATACCTGACCATCTAAGGAGCTATTCCTTCCTGCCCAACATGACTTCTATTTTTCAAGCAACCTTCCCATGAAATGATTGTATAGTTTCCCTATGAGAAATATTAATTCATTTCCACTGTCTTTTTTTTTTGTTAGAAGTGCTCTCAAAGAGAACCTCAGAAATTACTTTTCTTTCTAGAGTGGCAGAAAGAGCTTTCACCAACATGCACTATCATTGTTACCTGATCTGAAAGCAAAGCGACACTATAAATTTTTGGAATAAAATTTGAATATGACTTGCGTATTACTTTTTTGTGTGTATGATTTACACTGAATTCACTGATCTAAATTTCTAAAATAACCGATATATATTGGTTATCCAAATTCATCTTAACTTTCTATTTGAACTCTTATTTTGGTATTCCCCCCAATGACATTTGTAATTTCTGTTGTAGACCTTGTTTGACAGGCGTGTGCTTTTAAACATCAGCACATACATG
Organism: Anas acuta; assembly: GCF_963932015.1. Taxonomy (NCBI): domain Eukaryota; kingdom Metazoa; phylum Chordata; class Aves; order Anseriformes; family Anatidae; genus Anas; species Anas acuta. Next base: position 65,349,396 of record NC_088982.1, on the reverse strand, counting down.
ATGAGTCTGGGGAGATAGTTCAGATAACATGGTAATATGAGTAGGAGAGACACATTGCATGCATTCATAACAGCCATTCATTAAAATGTTGGTGTCTTTCTCCCCACAATACAGGGCACAGCTTATTTCAACACACCATGAAGACTGAGTGTTGAAGCTTAAGCAGTGCTAAAGCAAGTTCCTCATGTTTAATTTCTAGGTAAAGCTTTTCTAAGGTATTATGGATACATCTACTAGAACCCCCATCTGCATTTTTGAAGTTACCCACATCTGGACATTATCTGCAGGCCTGATTCTAAAAGATTTGAGTCCTCATGCTTTGTAACACACTTGGTAATTTCTAATACTATTTTTTATTTCTACTTGAAAGCAGAGAAACCAACAGTTTAAGTAATATTTCTCTAACAGAAAAAGGCAGTATACATCCAGTTTTTCCATCTCACTCTAGATGATAATTTTTATGCAGCTAATTTTGATGATCTTGGTTAGGGATTTTATGATTTCAGAATATTTTGAAGGAGTTTTAAATGTGACAGAGCAGAGAATATAAAGGCAAGACCTCTGCAGAGAGATGCTAATAAGACAGTATGTGTAAAACCTACACCTAGAAACTGTATTGATCAGAGAAGATCACCTTAATCATAGATGAAAGAATGCCAATAGTAGTTAAACACAAAGAATGATTAGTAGAAAGTGGAATGATGCTTACATATTACATAAAAGTATAAACCAAGGGTCTGGAAATTTTACAAGATAATAACTACACAAAAGCAGTACCAAACATTTCCAGAAGTACATAACTTAAGAACAATGGTACTGTGATAAAATTCTTCAGTGTGGTTTTTGAGCCTTTAGGGAAAGACAGAAATAAGGATTGTAATAGTAATATAATAAAAATTAACTAAAGAAGCAGTGAAATGAAGTTACAGGCCAAGATGAGGACACACACTTGTTTACATGTCTTACATAACAGCGGTAGGGATGCGTGTAACACAAGATCTCTTCTGTTGCTGTTTTGTTACAAGCCTGAACTAGACTTGGCAAAAGGATGAATATATTATTTGGCAAAGGCTTCAGTTAATTCAAAAGCTGTCTTGGCTTCAATGTAAGTTACAATAAAACATGCTAATTTTGAAATCCCTAGGGAAGAAATATTCTGGGAAGAATATTATTTTGCTTGGAAACTTATTTTTCGAATAAAGAAAACATTTTGTACTTAAAATACTAGAAGATACAGTAACAGCAAACTAGAAAGTGAAAGAATAATTGTGTAAGTCATAACTAATTCATTACAAAACGGCATTCCTTTGAATATTTTTAGCATCACTATTGAGAACATGAGAGTTCAGGAATACACCTGTGCTCTCGAGGAGAAGCATACCAATAGGAAGAGGAAGATTAGAGGGCTTTTGGCCATATCAGCTGAAGTGAGTTCTGTTTGCTGAGAAGGCCAGGGTTGCAGAATCAGAAATATCACCAGATGAGGTCTATTTTGTTTTTCTCAGCAAGTGCCTTTCTCTACCCCACCCCCTTCCCCCAACCTCTGGTTTAGCTTGTACGGTGGTCTGCTTTCCCTCCCATGCTCTCATTAACAAGATCTTCAGTTCATGCTTGCATCTCTCACATAGTATAGCTGCTGTCACCAATAATATATTCTCTTTGATTCCATTCCTCACTTTCTTCCCTCCATGGCCATCCAGATGACATCAGGAAATTTGCATTTCTATCTTAAGAGTGCACAACACAGGAACAACGAAGATAATTCATGACACACGCAACTGGGAATGGCATCACAAGCAAGTCTTATTTGACATATATGCAGGCATGACTTACAAAGCTCTTTTGGCAAAAGCACTGCTCCCAGATCAGTCATATTTCTTGTATGATTTTAGCCATTCAGCTAGGGATTTCAAAGCAATCTTTGCATACCTTTAGCAAAAAGGCATGAAATACGCTGATTTTTGCCATCTTACTCCCACCCCCAGAGGGATTAACATGTAAACACATTTTTTAAAAATTAAACAGACAATATTGGAAATGTTAACATATCTGTACAATACATGTTATTGTGCACTTCTTTGACATCAAAAGTGGTTTCAGGCATGCCTATATTACTCAACATGAGGCATTTGTTGATTGGAAAGCTAGTGTTTGGTTTTATTTTTCATATCCTTCATTTTTCAAGTTAAACCATGTATTTGATTTAGAACACAGCTTGAAAGAATTTTTTGTCTTGGTACATTATTTGGTTCAGAATATTTTCTAGATGTCACTGGTTGCATCCAAGAGCCTCATCAGTCTGCCAACATAAGGCTAAAGCAACCAAAGCATTTAGTCACTACAGGACAGACAGGTGTGACTAAAATTCATCTTCTACTGGTTTTTATGCTTAAGCTGGTGACAGAGCACAAAGCATCTTCAAAGAGTCAAGCCACAATTTCAATGTACATTCTCTGGCAGATGTTTTACTGAATAATCTAAGAAGCAACAAGAGACTTATCCACTTTGTTTCTCCAACATATGTTGATTAATTTTTAAATAAAGATTGCTAGAATGATGTCTTTGTACTTCTCAGACTCATAATAATATAATGGATGACTTGTCAGCAGAAGGGAGTAATGAGTCACAAATGGTGTGACAATAGGGAAAACACATCAGTTTATGAGAGGATTAAATCTGAGGTGACGCTCTTTGCCAGTGAGGAAGATTTGACAGCAGGTGCAAAGCAAATCAAAAATTATAACCTGATAAGAAAGTTAAAGACAAACAGTCCTAATACAGCCACACTTCAGATGTCCAGTATTCAAAAAGTAAAGATCTAGCTCCAACACTATATAAATACAGGTGAGCTCAGTGTGAGGAATAAAATGTTATTGTATCAACAGACATAAGACCCCTGAAGGATGACAAATAAAGAACTTTTTTGATCACAAACAATTAGCAGCTGGCTGGTCTCCCACAGCATGAAGACTGGCATCTTATTTTTTAAAAAAAAAAAAACATTTTATTCTAATGTATGCCACTCTGGAAATAACACTATTATTTATGTAGGCCCCAGTCAAAGACAGCCTTTAATCTTATCAGCAGGAATTTTGACCCCAACATACGGCTGAGGCAAATAGGCTAGTAAGATTAAAAAGTGATTAGCTGCTCACAGCCATGGTTTGAGAAAAGCATTTGTGCGTGCAAAGAGCACATTGCGTATGTTCTGGGGACACCCAGCTGAAGCTTTTCTAGTAGCATTCCTTTGAGAAGGAGGAAGGAGAAAAGGGAAGTACCTACCCAACTAGGTAGCTTCCCCAGGGACAGTGCAGGCACTTGGGAATGGTAGAAACAGGCAAATACAAAACGAGCCAAAAGAGCAAGTGGTTCAAAATTACTTTCTTCTGCCTCTCCCTTTGTTTGCCTTGCAAAGACCAGCTTGGTCATGCTGGTAACTGTTTCAGCAGTTTAAGAAAGTGTAGCTCAAGCTATGCAGACTTCACACCATTCACTCACTCATCCTTTGGAAGCTTTGTAGCAATGCAAAGAAATCACCAAGAAAATAAAATTATGCACTTCCACTTTGGATGTGTATTGTATTTATTAATCTCAATAGGAAATGTAATGAAAAGCAAATGAAAAATGGAAGCAAGGCTACCAACAATACAGTGATTTCTTTTGGTGAAAGGCTATATGGTCAGTAAAGCTTAGTTTTCCTTTCTGTGTTGCAGAATCTCCTGGAGTGATATATTTACTTGTAATAGCTTCAGAAATGATCTTTTCTTTAGTAGCTGTGCATTTTAAGCTGTTCTACTTTTTTTTTTTTTTCTCTTGAAGATGTAGTCCTCTGTATAATACACTGTTTGTTTTAATTTACTGCATGGCTACCTTTACCTGACCAAAGGCAAAGGTCTAGCTGAAACAATACTGAAAAAGCTGTGCTCGAATGTTTTACACTTACAAACTCTTTTTCCAAACCCCTTTCATAACTTTTTTTTTTTTGCACAGACATTTAAAATTCTTAACTTTGTTTGACCTTGAAAAATCCTTAGTCTTTTAAGTTTTTGCTCTAATTTTTATGCACGGAAGAACCATAATTATTGAAAATAGAGGAAAAGCCTTAAATAAATCATGTGCCTTGCTATTTTAGCCTTCTTACACAGTTCTGCAGTATTATTTGTAGTCTTTCTTCTGCTTTATAAACATGATTATGTTGAGGAAAACTGGAGTGGTTTAGAGAGTTGCTGCCCAATCACTCCATTGGAACACCCCAGCTAAGCAGCTTTTGCTGGCTGTGTGAAGGCTTTGAGCGCACTCAGAGAAGTTAGCCAGATTATTCTGAAACACCTTCAGTGGTAATTTAAATTAATTTGGCTGACTGCCTTGAAACAGGCTAAAAAAATTCCCTGAGTCCATCGAGAAACACCACGTCTGGGAAGGCTGGCTGCACAGACTGGTAGAACAAGCATCTGTTTAGCTACACCATCACAGAGAGCCAAGTCAAATTGCCTTCACAAAGCCATCAGTGTTCCCATGCATACATCCACTCTGAAATACATTTCTACTGATGTTTTTGTTTTATTTGTCATCAGGGACTCTGTTCTTTATGTTAACAGATACATGTTTGATATGTAGCATTTGAAAGAGTTTTCATTGGGTATTATTTATCTCAAGTCAAAGGAACATAATACATAACCAGGTACGTCCAGGTCAAAGCAACATCTCCTAACATTAATTAGGAGACAATCCATAAAAGCCTGTGGCACATATACCAGTCCATAACACAGCATTCATCACCATTTTACTTAATTAGAGATTAATTAGAGATGCCTGTTGATTCTGTATTTTTCCCATGAAAATACACTGAAAAATATGTCTTATTTTCTCTTTTAGACACCTATAAAATCACAGGGTTATATTTCCAGTTGCATCATTAACTATGTTATTTAAAACTTAGCTTGTGAACTTGCATAAAATCAAAAGGAAAAAAAAAAAGATAGTAGTTGCAGATAATCATTAAATCATTAGAGGACTAGACCCTTACCTGTGGTGAAGATCCAGACCCTATTGATATGATTTGGCGATGTCACCATTTACTTGTCACTGCTTTAAGAACAAGCTAGTCTTCCGCATCCGCATTGTGTTAAACTGTCCTTCCCAGAGCTTGGTTATGGGGAGACAGGTCAGATCCCTTCTGTGATAAAAATAAATAAATAAATAAATAAAATCATCTGAGTTTGAAGGCTGAAGTGTTTTGACATTATACATTTGTCCATATATGTATACTTTAATACAAATAATACAAAAACACTATTTGATTCACAATCCTTAACTCTCAAATACAGTATATCGTCATAGCTTTTTGCCCAACACTTGAATACTACATGATGTTCTCTGTTCTGAAAAGGATAAATCCCCAGTTTTGACAGTGATGTAAGCACCTGTGTATTCACACCACCTTGAGAGTGGCTGAAGGTGCACAGAAGTCTTGGCACACCTTCCCATATCCTTGCACATTTTACAACAAATATTCTTGACACAGGAAGGGCCAGTCACATGCTATAATTACCTAAAGGTGTTTGTGTTTGACACACAACAAGGGGTGCCAAAAATTTAAGTTTCTTAGACCAGCCCAAAGGTATCATTGAATGCATATAGCACTGCAGAAGATATTCATCCCCATTGTGGAGATGTTAGAACGCATTAAACAGAGTCCTGTGCAAAGCCCATGTATGGAGGCACCTTTAACTTAAGAAAGCATCTGATCCAACATCCTAGAAGTACAATTTGGCCTGGAATCAAAAAAAAAAAAGAACAAATTCTCCACTACCTGCCTTACCAACCAAGACATTTTACTTGCCATTTGCAACACCAAACCAATGTCACATGTACTTCTTTTTTCTTCCAACAAAGTTATCAAACTGGCTTTGATATTTATTGCTGCTGATGTATAAAGAAAAATTGCTGTGGGGTGTTCATACTATCTCAAACTTAATTTGCAGCACAGGCTGCAAAGCTCACAAAAACATCATTTCTTCCTTATAGCAAATTGAATTCCCACTGGATTTCTTGCATTTTCTTTCCTCCTCTCCAGAGAAGTTAATGGGGTGCATCTCCCATTCAAGTTTTTCATCCAGAGCTCCAGCTCTGCCCTGCACTTCTGTTAGGTCTCCTTGAGTAGAGGAAGTTCTGTTCCAAGGCGAATTATCTTCCTTGGAGGATCCTCAAATGGACAAGGAAAAGGGGTCTCTCTAAGAGCCTGTGTTTGAAAGCCCACATGTACACTCTCTCAAGTGGTTAACTTGTATAGTTGTAAAAGATAAGGATGATGCTGAAGTAAAAGAGCCTTCTAAGGAGAGATCTCTGCTTTCAGCATTGGTAAAAGACATTCAGCATGAGGACTGAAAACACTTCGGGCCTTACTCTGAAAGTTAAGAAAAGAAATTATGTGGTACATCTGTTCATTTTTGAAACTATTTCAAATGTATATTTTGCTAGTAAAATGTTTTACTGTTAATACACATCTTGAGGATTCTAAAAACATATGAATCCTTAGATTCTTTTAAAAAAGTTCATATTGATCTAAGTGTGGCAAGTATTGCAAGAAGGGTTCATTTTAAATTATGCAGGGGAATCAGCTTGAAAATTTCAAAGCACATCATGAGATGCTTTGAAAATGTTTCACTCAACCTTCCTACAGCTGAAAACTCCCTCCATTCTGATTTTGCATAAACAAGCTCACCCTGTCCATACTGAAGTTGTAAGGACTACCAAAAAAGTGCTAATGAGGACTTATTTTTTGTGAGTGCAGATATCTCCTAACAAAGAATTTTACTAGTCTGACAAGGTCACTTCGATATAAGCATTCCAACATCTGTCAGCCTGTAATGACTTCTTCTGATCAATAATAACATGGCCAGGTTTGAAACTGGCAACCTAGAGGCAAAAGGCTTTGTACCCTGTTACTAATCTCCTGAGCTTTCCAGCCTCCTCTGAGGTGCTGCTTTCTAATGAATACATTCTACATTCAAAATGACAAATGGCTTCAATTAAAGAGAGATCTTTGGGAAAACATTCCCATTGTTGAGCGGGCAACCCTACGGTATTACTCATTTATTCTTTTAGGCCAGTGGAGTTAATATGTCAGCTCTGTAAATTAAATGTTTCTGTGTGACTCATGAAGAAAGATGCCTAGGAGCCACATCACCCTGGGACACTAGCAGCTCCTCCTGCACTCATGATGAGGTGAGAAGCATGGGTTGGACAAGGCTGGGAGAGAGGTGTGCCTTCGTGAGTGCTGTTATTTACAGAATTGAAGCTGTGCCTCTATAAAGACATTATACAGCTGTTACAAGTGTCAATTATCAAGACAGCAAGGCTTTGCAGACTGCAATAGCAAGGGAACTGAGTGAGCTCAGTCACCAGGGGAGAGAAAGTCAGCTGCTTCAAAGGTGCAGAACTGAGGTGAGAAGGGCAACCCCTGCCAAACTGAGCATTTCAGAAGGAGTTTTGCTTCTTTTCCCTCATCAGATTATTGTTCCTACTGTTACCTGGTGCTGTGGAACACAAGCTCTTTCTTTCAGCCCTGGTTGCTGGCAGCAGATGGAAAGCTAGTGCAGGGCCCAAATGCACAATAACCTGCTTTGTGTGCCACACAGGCCTCCTGGCCACTTCTTCAATGGCTTGCTTTTCAAAGTTAAGCCTTTAATTCAGATATTCAGGGTCCAGCCTTGACATTCTGTCTCAGGCCTGAGGTCAGGTGAAAGCTCTGCAGATCACAATATTCCCTGCAGATATACACTGCATGCAGCCTGAAGTACACATGAGCCTAGGAGCAGCAGCTCCACAAAGAAGTGAAGAATCAGGAAGATAGACTATATTGAAAGAATTAAAGATCCTTACCTTGATTTTAAGCAACAAATAAACAAAAATCAAAGCACATCATTGTGGTAGGGCAACAGGAAATGCAGCAAAATTTACTTGCTCACACAACTCGATTAAGTGTAAACTTTGCTGCTTAAGCACACTTGAGCGAGCTGAATGGGGGCAGAAGACGACTTTATAGCAACACTGAAGCTTTTGGGCCTGAGCTCTTCACTGCTGAGGCTTATGGAGAATTTGCATCCACACTGCAGCCCCCTAAATCCTCACAGTTACTCAGGCTGTGACACCAGTTCTCCCAGCATGACCTTGTCCAGCCCCACCAGCTTCCACCCTACTTCTGTCTCACATACCATTGGAACAGCTTCACTCAGTGTATGCTGCCCTGAGCTCCACTGTGCAAAGAGGTCTTCACCTTGCTCTTCACCCTTCTTAGAAGTGCCCCAGTCTTGCCGTATCGGGTCACCATTTGAATCGTTGCTGGTTTGCAGGCCTATTATCTGTGCATTACATTTCACTAGCATATTAAGCTTAATAATGAGAGGCAAATTGTGTATAGTTTTAGCATCTGAGCTGTTCTAAAATGGCTCATAACTTCTACTAGCATAAAAGACACAGACCCGGAAGGCTGTGGGAAAGCAGACCAGAAATTTTAAAGTAGTTAGAAGCTAGTCTGGAAGGCTATATTGTCTGTAAAAATCCTCTCAGGCAAAAAAGACTGTAAAAAAGACTCTCAGGCAAGAAATAACATGATAGCATTGGGACCTCTTCTATTTATTTGTGATGTTGCAGTGAAATAAAAGCTTTCACTCCCCCTCTCCATATTGTTGTTAGAGTTTTCTATAATTTGACTTCAGTAAAAGGTCATCCCAGTGACCGAACTCACTAATTCCCATCTTCCTCTTCTCTTTCAAGTTCAGGGGCTGCCAACTCCATACTGACCTCAGCTCTCTGTAAAGCTTTGAGAGGTCATATTGATAGAGTTCAATTTGTATCAAGCAGGTTTTTTTTTTTTTTTTTTTTTTAAACCTAATGAGCTTCAACAGAAACAAGTCAGAAATACTAAAAGGACAAAAGATGATTCTTGTTGTCAACTGAATATCTGAAGAGGGCCCTGTATAGCTGAACTGATGCTGTTCTGCATCCCTATTATGTTCATTTCGATAGGAGCCCAGAGAATAAAACTGCATTATCAGTTCAAGTGGGATCCTAACCAACTGAAATCCTCTAGACTTTCTCACTTGATTATACTTTAAATTCAGAAAAAATAGTATCTACAGGTCTTGTTCATTAGCAGTAATGCCATTATTAAAGAGATTCTTTAAGTGGGAGAGCATTTATGCAAATTGAATATCTACAATGACACAAAATTAGGTGTTACAATAGCACATGCTAAATGTTCAGGTATTGCTATATTCATAAATGTGAAATCAACTACCTCAACTTTCACTAGGAAAGCTCTACCTATCATATAATCAAGTGGCAAAAGTTTTTAGTACTAAAAAGCAGTGAACAAATAGTAAAAGACCACACACTTTAGTCTTTTTTTTTCCTGTGTGTCATGCTCTGTGTTTTCTAATTGTAACAAAGTCAAATACACAATAAAGCTTTCCACTAATGATTTAAGGTTCAACACAATGGGGGAACAGTTTGACTTTTGGCCTGGCTTCTTGTTTGTGTACAAAGTGATTCTACACCATACCATTGACTGAATACAGGGTGTCCAGCACAGTAAACATCAGCCTCCATTTACAGAAGTCCGTTCAAATGAGAACTTCAGAGGTTCATCCAGCAATCCATTATATCACTCAGTTTAATATGTCTACCACCTGCAGCACTACAGTAGGCAGATATAAAACCTTGACCTGAAGGGATATTCTCATTCTGACATTGAAGATCTGGTGCTTAAAAGCTAGCTTAGCAAGCTTTCTTTGTGCTATAATTTATTTTAGCTTTGTTACAAATTTGATTTCTATGATACTTCTACTGTTCGAAATACTGAGGAGTCTGTTCAGATTTACAGGTCACTGATCTGTGCTGAAAGTATCTATTATGATAAGCACAGGAATGAATGGAAAGGAAAATTGTCTATCAGCACTTCCAGAGGGATGAAGTTCTCAAGAACATCAATCTTGAAAGTTATAAAACAGCTACATTTTGCAAGCGCAGGTCTGAGAACATTTCCCCATCAGCTCTAGTAAATTACACCATACTTGGGTGTATGTCACTATATTGTCATAGACAGAAACAAGGCATCTGCAGAATTTGAGAGTGAGAGAAATGAATGCCAGTGATAAGACAGCAATTCAATGGTAAATGCATTCACTTCCATTTGGAAGCAACTACACAAAACAGTCTGAACTGCAATTCAGAGATGTTGGGAACATCCAGAGTGCTTTAGCCTGAAGAAGCACCCGAGAGTATACGGTCACTTAAATAGCAGTTCAAACAGAAAAGAGGTTATTTAAAGGCTTAAGGTAATTTAAGGATTTTCTTGAGGCTTACACTGATATTGCCATGGCACCTGCTTTATTGTTCACCACTGCTTCTCACATCATTTTTATAAAGATGATTCAAAGCTCTAACCTTAACAGAAAAAGGTACAAACAAACAAACAAAAAAAAAAAAAAAAAAAACATACTTTATATGGATTGATGCAAACTTTTGCACAAGCTTCAGTCCTATAGTTTTGTATTGCATGTACTGGTATGGCTAATTGGGTAATTGATACGACCTGGAGTACAAAGACAAAAAGTCAACCTGTTGGCTAGCTTGTCTGTCTCCCTAAATGCATTCTCAGAGTTAGGACTCAGAGGACATATTTTTTGAAATTCTATTTTATTCTTGTAAATTCTGCAGAGTTAGCAAGAGAAGCACAAGGGACTGTCCTGGCTCTGACATTGTGCCAGACACTGCAGAATCTTCATCAAGCCCAGCTCTGTACTTCAGCTGCACCTTAGCACCTGCGATCAGGATTGCTGGCAACAACTGCTGATTTATTTGATTGTTATTATACTTGGGCATGGTCTCCTTCCATGTCTGTCAGCACTTAACACACAATAATTGTTAATTGTAATTAGTAACCACCACTATACCTGTGCCAAAAAAAAAAAGGTACTAGCAGCATGTACAATTTGGTTTTACTCAGTTAGGCAGCCAAGTTCCACCATGGCCACTCTCTCACTCCCCCTCCTCAAAGAAGGGCAGGGAGAAAATATGATGAAAAGGGTTGAGATAAGGATAGAGATCGCTCAACAATTATCGTGATGGGCAAAACAGACTCAGAGTAGGGAGACAGTAAGATTTATTGCCTATTACTAACAAGCTAGAGAAGTGAGAAATGAAGGAAAAAAAAAAAAACAAACAAAAATGTCTTCCCCCCCATCTACCTCCTCCCCCCAAGCAGCACAGGGGCTGAGGTCAGTCTATAGCACTTTGCCTCCACCGATCCTTCTTGGTCACTCTCTGCCCCTGCTCCACATGAGGTTCCTCCCATGGGATGCTGTCCTTCCTGAACTGATCTTGTGTGGGCTTCCCACAGGCAGCAGCTCTGTAAGAAATGCTCCCACATGGCTCCGTACCACAGGGTCCATCCCCCAGGAGCAAACTGCCCCAGCATGGGTCCCCCACCGGTGGGTGGCAGCTCCCCCCAGACCCCCTGCTCCTGCGTGGGCTCCTCTCCATGGCTGCAGCTCCGGCCCGGGGCCTGCTCCTGCGGGGGCTCTCCATGGGCCGCAGCCTCCTCCAGGCTGCATCCACCTGCTCCACTAGGGGCTCCTCCATGGGCTGCAGTGTGGAGATCTGCTCCACGTGGGACCCACAGGCTGCAGGGGGACAGCCTGCTCCACCAGGGGCTTCTCCACAGCCCGTAAAGGAACTTTGGCTCCAGCACCTGAAGCACCTCTCCCCCTCCTTCTGCACTGACCTTGGTGTCTGCAAGGCTGTTTCTCACTCCTCTCACTCTCCCAGCCACTGCGTGGCAGTGTGGTTTTTTTTTTCCCTCCCCTTTCTTAAATCTGCTCTCACAGAGGTGCAAACAACATCCCTTATTGGCTCAACTCTGGTCGGCAGCAGGGCCCTTACCTACCATGGGGCAGCTTCTAGATTCTTCTCACAAAAGCCACCCCTACGGTCCCCTGCTACCAAAACCTTGCCATGTAAACCCACCACAACATTGAAATGTCTCAGGGATTTATGTGAGAGAGCTGACGATGTAATTGTGCTGCTGAAAAGCAGGGCTAATTACCATAGAAAAAACAGGGTCATACTCCAACCACCACATATCTGCTGCTGAAGGCCAGGAAGCTTGTGGCTGGTACAGGCAACAGACAGTCAGTTTTGTGATCAAAACACCCATAAATTAAAGGAGTAGTTGCTATCGTGTAATTAAATTCCCTTATCTTTTTTTATGCTTAGGAAGTAGCTTGGGAAATAGAAGGTGAAGTAAACAATGACATTACCAGTATCAAGGAACAGGGCGGGGGAGGAAAACAAGGTGGCAAAAGCAAAAATGTTGTTTACAACTTGAACATTGTAACTTTCAGTACTTACCCATATTTACAGCTGAATCAGAGATGACTGCTCTTTCCCTGCATGATACCTTGTCTCTAAATTGGAGAGATGTGGATTTGACTGATGAACCTCCCAGGGAGAAGGCGTTGGTTGGATGGTTGCATTCAAAGAATTGTGGTCAACAGCTTGAAGACCAGGTGGAGGTCAGTAATGAGGAGGCAGTATTGGGACCAGCACTATTTAACATCTTTGCCAGCAACTTGGACAATGAAATTGAGTGCACCTGTAGCAAGCATGCTGATGACACTAAGCTGTGCAGTGTGGTTGGCCCACTGTGAGGAAGGGTTGGCATCCAGAGGGACCTGAACAGGCCTGAGAGGTAGGCCTCTGTTCAACCAGGCCACGTGCAAGGTCCTGCACTGGGGCTGGGGCAATCCCAAGTACAAATACAGGCCAAATACATGCAGAAAGTCAACTGCATCGTGGGCTGCATCAACCAACACCCCCAGGTCCTTCCCATTAGGGCTGCTCTCAATCCATTCTCCACCCAGCCTGTATTTGTGTTTCGGATTGTCCTGAGCCAGGTGCAGGATCTTATACTTGGTCTTGTTGAACTTGATGAGGTTTTCACAGGCCCACAACTCAAGCCTGTCCAGGTCTCCATGGTGGAGAGCAGCCTCCCCTTTCTGCTACTGCTTCTGACAAGCTGCAAAACACTTCTCCATCTGGAGTTCCAGTAGCTACTGAGGAACCTCTCACACCCTTGAAAGCCAAGCACTATGTGATAATTGCCTTATGCCTGCTCAAATGTCTAGAGCTGATTGCCCAACATGGTGCCACTCCCCCTCTCTTTAGCCTTATTGATAGGGTAAAAAGAGTGAACCCCTATCTACCGCCTCCTTGTTAAGGCCCACAGTGTGGTGCCCTTAAATAACACCTTTTTTTGTGTAGGTCTAATTGGCCAATATATAGTAGTTTCTACTGGCTCCTTTTGAATGCTTACACTGCACACTGGGCGTGCATGCATGTAATTTATCATGTCAAACTCATTTTCTTTTACACAGTGTTGCTGCTGCCTTTCTTCTTCCAGAGACTTATTATTCTGCGTGAATTTCCTTTGTAATTAAGTGACATGGTTGCAGTTCTGAGCTTTGTAAACTGACAAAAGGAAAACTGGAATCACTGCTGCCTCAAATTGTTTTGCATTCAGCAGGGTTGCCTACCATTTGCGTAGACCAGCAGATGTCAGCCTAAATTGAAAAATGGAAAAGAAATACTGTATCATAATGTTAGTGTCTCACATGCCAGATGGGAGTCTCACACAAGATGACAGGAGCAGTTAGCCAGCAGTGGTTAAAATTCAGTGTTGGAACAAGTATGGTTACACTGCATGCACTGATAGCGTATTTTGATTATAGAACTTAATTGTATCATAGATCAATGATAGTTTAATTTATGAGGATTGATTTTGTTAATTCAAGCAGTTCAAAAGGTACTGTTAAAGCTTCAGTTCATTTAACTGTGTCAGACTTAAGCTTTGCTCGTGTTATCAGAAGATAAATGACTATATATAAATGAATACCTTAATGCTCCCCCCCTCCCCAAACACACAGACACACTTGTATATTTATTTCAGCATCTGTCACTTACAGTGACTTACATTTAAATGTAAAGTGTTGGTGGGACCGGATACAGTGTTGGGCTTTGAATATATAAGATCCAGTAAAAAAAAAGCATCGCATGATTATTTGCACATGCACACGTACTGATCCTTCTGTCATTTTATTAGTGCCACAGCCCTGAATTTTGTAATAGATAATTGTTGCAGTCTTAGTGAATGGTAACAGGATAGTCATGAATGTTGTATCAGAATAAAAAGAAGGATGGAGAAACCTATTCAAGACTGGTTTATATAAACCACAACTTCTCAGGCTGCAGCTGTGGTATGCAAGCCTGACATTCAGTACAAACAAATGTAATCATAAGTTTCCTTGACTCTCCCAGTACTCCTCCTTGAATGTCCAGATCATAAAGCCAGGGTTTACATGAGAACCTTAACGTTTACTCAAAATTGATACCTCCACCTTCAGCCCTCCTTTCTACCCCTTTCAGCTAATTTTCAGCTAATAGATCTCAGTGTTGGAAACGTAGGCAAATAAAATCTGCCCCCCCCCAAAAAAAAAAATAAAAAAAAAAATTGCTTTTGTTCCTGGTTTTTATGACAGTACAGTGAATTTTTGAGCCCTGAGTATTCCTAGCCAAATATGAAAGCTGTTTCCAGAAACAAGTCAAATCACAAGGAAGGACTGCTTTTTCAGCTTTAATAGACTGTTTTCAAAGGAAAGCATACACAGACTCACCTTAACTTCACATTGATTCTTGCTTCTTCCTGTTTCTTGCTTCATCTGATATAATCAACCTTCACTCCTCTCTCATGCTGCCTGTGGCAAGCCAAATCTACTTAGGACACACCTTGTGGCAACCTCTGTGCTTCCGAATGTCTGAGTAGACTTTTGTGACCACAACCAAGCAACCAATGAGCACAAAATTTTGCATCTTTAATTTTTAATCCCATGTTTGTCCACTTGCAATACAGTTGGGGAAGAAAGTATGTATCTTATGAAAAAGGAAGAAAAAGAGATGCATTTTTTCTACAGAAACCCACTGAATCAGGAAGACTTCACCATGTGACAAGCATGAATTCTGCAGAGATGGTGGAAAAGCAAATAAATCATCTTTCTGTCAACAGAGCATCATATCAAATGAGAATAGAAAATGGAAAGCTTTACTAATAATATCTGTTCAGATTCAACAGTCTTGGTGAAAAATTAAGAACAGTATCATTTCTATCACTATTAATTTTGTGTTGAAATACTAGGGTAAAGTTCCCCCTCTCCCCACCCTTCCACCATACCACATTCAGCTGTTTGCGAATCAATTGAACAGTGCCAACTCAGACCATATCACGCTTTAGATGTTTTTTTGAGCTTTAGAAAGAATAGCAGAAAAAATATATATACATAGTTTACAAAAACCATTATATAGTTCACAGCATTGCCAGAAACACATTACAAAATTAAGAGCATGAGGACAGAAAGGCACACAAGGAAATCATCTGCAAATTGCAAGTTGCATTAAAAACAGCTATAATGAGTAAGAGCAATAAAAAAATCAAAATATTAATAATAATAAAAAATAAACCAAACTTCATTCTTTGAGTTCATGTCTGTCCCCTATTTCTATAGCATATCTTTCATAATTAAAACTAATACATCCATAGGATACTATCTTGCTCCGTTCTACCCTCCCCAGTATTCACCTTGTCTCTCCCTCTCCTGCTTTGTGCAGCACATGCTATTACAGCATATCTCTGTGAGGAAACAAAACCAAAACAAAAACAAGTAGCAGCGAGTTGTAGTAGGTTTACATAGCATGAGGACAAATTGGTCTAGCTTGAAAAAATCAGGAATATAGGAAAGCATATTCTGCTCAACACTAAATAATAATAATAAATTAAACAGTTCTTCTCATAGCATTAATCTGGTAAATATGGTTCCTTCCTTCCTGAACTTTGTTTTTTTTTTTTTTTTTTTCTTTCCCACTTTCATTTCCTAGTGACATTCCTTGGCTCGGATCCTGCTGTACAGCCACCTGTTACAAAGCAGAGGCCAGGAGCCTCTTGGGAATGGGTCTGTCATATTTATCTGTTTGGCACTAAGTTAGGGTGGTGGGCAGGTGGTATGCAATTCATCAGTGCACGAACACAAATGTTTTAGATGGGTAGCAATGTTACAACCATTTAAGGGCTGTGGATCCCATAAGAGATGGAAATTGGAAAGCTGAAATAGAACAACATGGCTACCAGAGGAACATAAATGAACACTTGACAGTGTAATTATACTCTGACAGTGCAATTATACTGAGAAGAGAAGAGAAGAGAAGAGAAGAGAAGAGAAGAGAAGAGAAGAGAAGAGAAGAGAAGAGAAGAGAAGAGAAGAGAAGAGAAGAGAAGAGAAGAGAAGAGAAGAGAAGAGAAGAGAAGAGAAGAGAAGAGAAGAGAAGAGAAGAGAAGAGAAGAGAAGAGAAGAGAAGAGAAGAGAAGAGAAGAGAAGAGAATTGCTATCCTTAAGAATCAGGCTTCTTGTTTCAATCTTAATCGGAAAAAACTGTTTTAGTTAGTATTAGTATAAAGGAATGAAACAAAGAACAAAGCAAGATGATTTCCTTTTGTTTTCAGTGTTGTTTTTTTTTGTTTGTTTGTTTGTTTGTTTGTTTTTCTATAAGTCTTGAATTGTTACCATTCTGTATTATTGCATGATTTAATAATTATCAAATTAGCAGTTATAAATCCCAAACTCATCCTATATGGTGGGATGAAAGGACCATGAAGGCACACACATGCTAAAGACATTTTATTTGGAGGATTTTAGATTTGCAGGAGTATCTGACAATTCATGTAAAACTGGCAACCTATGAGTAAATGAGAGTGAGTATCTAAAGTAAAAAATTCACTATTTTCTGAAAGATTATGACACTTCAACAATCTGCATATTTTCACACAGGGATTGTGTTCACAGCTCCTAGTACAAGAAAGCTTCGTGACTTCAAAATGTGCAGTTAAGATCTGCAAGCTGCAACACGAATTCAGGGTGGAAAATGAGGGAATGTTTTAAAAGGGCTTCAACTGCTCCTATGAAAGCATTTTTTATCTATGTATTTGAGCAAAGCCCCTTTGATTTGTAAAGTGTTTAGCTTCAAATGTTTTGGGGACTCCAGAGGAATATATAGTTTCAAGTGAATTTTTTGAAATGCTGTGGCAAATAGTTCCTCTCCAACAAGAAAAGTACCAGACATCAAAGCGATCCCAGGAGGAGAGAAAAATAGAAGTATTCAGTGTATTTTAAATTGCTTTTCACAAACAAAATGTATAAAACTAGACATGATACCAGATTAGGAACTAGTTCTGTACAGCTTCCGATGTGTAGCTCTACTGAAGTTAGTTTTTATCCTCAGAGACTTAGAAGTCTTTGCCTCTGGGTATTGGCAGCAGGATCCTGACAATATTTTCAGTTCCACATGAAACCCATTGTATAGAAATTACTCTTATTCATACAGCTCCCAAGCCTGGTGTCCCTGGACAGGGTAGGCAAGCCCAGACTGGTCAGATGAAAATTAAGTACAAACACTATGTTATATAAAGAGGCACATCTGTGAAAGAAGTGGGGAAAGGAAAACTATTCAAGTGCAGCCTTGAAGGGAATTTACCCTGAAGAGATAGTTAATTGCTTAAGGCACGTGTGAATCAACTTACTGGGGCTGACTGAAGCAGCATTCTCACAGACCATGCTTTAAGCAGGTGCACAGGAACACACTGATGTTTTTAAATTTTGTAAACCAAAGTGGTTCGGAGATCACACAACACACGCGTAAAAACAAATGCGGACTTATACTGAGGTGGTACAAAAAGAAGCTATTCACAAGGTAATTCCTTTTATGCTTCCTAGATTACAGAAGTAATAGGATTTGAAGTCACACCCCTGGGCAGTTGATTAATAAACCAATGAATCATCAGCATAACAATGAGAGTGGAAATTATATTGTAGAGTGCTTGTTCTTGAAAGAAATACAGAAGCTCAGAAAAGCATGGATGTAAAATTTGAGTCCTCATGAGATTTCACAGTGTATATGGAGTGAAGTGGCAAGAAATAAAAGCAAGTTAAAAGTACAAAATTGTATGAGATTCTCTACAGAAAGGCTGAAATACTGCAGAAGTATTGAACACTGCAGATGTGAACTCCTGTGATCAATTCTGTCAGGTTCAGGAGACAGGTCCAACAACATCAGCACTTGCAGCATGCTGTTATCAGCATACATAAGCACATAACTGGCACTGTAACTTTGCAATGGATAGTCATCATGCTGGTAAAAGATCAAAACCCAAACAAGAATTTCTCATTAAAGGTGTTAGCTGGGAAGCAGCTTCATAACCAAGTTGTCTTTGTCAGCATTTTTGAAAATCATGGTGAGAAGAAAAGTAGCAAATTGGATGGTGATGAAAGATTACTCCAGGACAGACCCTTTACCACTGAACATCATAGTTGAGAAGCAAGAGCTTTCCAATTTACAAAGACAGCAGCATAACTAGTTATAGGCAACACACCAACATGAAGGCAGTGGTCCACACTAGCACTAGGTGGTTTTGAAACAAGTTACCAGAATTCACTGGTTCTGGTCATGCTCTTGATAGACAGAAAACAGATATTGCTGTTTATAATGAACACACTGGTTGCAGGCTATGAGGCGCATGATCATATCTTACAGTAGCACGAAGGTGGAAAGGTACAAACAGATGATGAACAACAAAACTTTACTTGAGATGGAGCCTGGCTTTCAATCATTCAGTACTATCAGGCACTTGCCCTACTTCTACTTCTCTGGTACTTGAGCATTTTCATGCCTCCTATAAATGTTATTTTTATTCTGTCAGACATATCACTCTTTTATACATCATTGCACTGGAGTACCTACTATGTACATGTTACTCTACATAGCTCTAACCCATTAGACAAGAACAACTACACATATGTAGTCCAGTATTTATTCATACATACCTGTCCTCACCCATTACTGTAACCACCTAAGCTCAAGATTTTAACTTTTTTAACTTTTTTTTTTCTCACACTAATACTGCCACTAATACTGTTCCATGTGCAGGAAGAATTTCTTTCCTCCCTCCAACAAGTTCAATGAGACTAGCAGAACTGAAGGCTACAAAACCAACTCCCCCTTTTAACTTCCTTCAGTATGCAGGGAAAAACTGTCCGATCTTTTTTGCTACAATTTTTAAAGCCTGTCTTGGGAGTTTAACTGCAAAACATAATGTCATTACCATCTTAAATAAATATTTATGCAACAGTTATTACTTGGCTTAAATTTGAACAAGCAGTTCTCATTTAGATAAGGATTCAATTTTTTTTTCCCAAGGTAAGTTAGGTCAAAACTCTATTCAGAATCGTATAAACCAGGTAATTTGAAATGAGATAGACACTTCATTTAATGAGTTTATTTTTATCAGTGTTCATAAGCCAAGGGAAGCTCTGCATGTATGCAACAGTGTACAAGGTGGAATTAGGCTTGTTACACACCTGTTGTAAGTTATACTGTACGTTTGATCTAATAGTTGGAGATGCCACAATAAGAGCAGCTCCCAGTTTAATCACATTATTCCAAGTAACAAAGCAAAGTCTGAAAGGATCTCCTTGGATTTTTATAACATATCTATTATTTTTCCCTGCCATTGAAGAGCCTTTCACATACACATGTTATCTTACTATCAGTTACTGGGAAAATAACCACAGAGAGTATCATCTGCAGACAGAGATATGAAACAAGCCAACAAATGAATAGTCAAAATGTATATGTATCGGTAAAAGAGAAAAGAATGGCATGAAGTTTTGAACAGGAAACTACCTGACAGTTTCTCAGATATGCACTTTCTCCTGTAACAAAAGTGTACATCACTGGATTGAAAAGTGATTTTTTTCCCCACCAGCTTTTTTTCTGTTTCTACCTGGAAAAACAAAACAAAGCAAAACAAAACACAGACACAAACAATAACAACAAACTATTGTCTCTGTGTACAAATTGATTGAAAAAAATACTCTACCCATTATTCTACACAAACTTTTGGGATTTTTCAGTGTAGTATAGCAGAACTAAAATAACAGTAATACGGTTGACTATAGGAATTAGCAAAATAAATAAATAAATAAATAAATAAATAAAGATTTGGGTTTATGGCTCAGAAGAAATCTGACACAAAGATACTGCATCATAAAAAAAAAAAAAAATCCAAATTCACTGAAGTCCAGTTGTTCTCAAAACTAGCAGGGAAGTAGAAAGAAATGCATTGTATAAGACAGGAAAGCCTTAGAAAAGTCATGACTTATTCAGTTTAAATCATAGGAAATGTACACTCATACTGCAAGAAAATGAATAGCGTGGAGCACATCGGGTCAGGCTACTCTAACAAAGTGTCCTTCAAAATAAAAAGCACATTCTCAAAATAAGTTGTTTTTATTATGTATGTTTTATTGATATCTGCTGTATGAGGAAAGTCTGAAAGACATACCTGGGAAATGCGTGTACTGAGTACACTTGTCACATGGCTTCAAAGGAGCAGTAGTTCAAGCTGTCCACCTTCTACAAAATTTTTAGTGAAGTTTTTTACTTGTGTAGTAACATTATGCACTGGGCAAATAAGATTTCTTTCAAACCACAGAGGTGAAGTCCCACAAGAAAATCTGCTTCATACAGTGAAACATGGAAATGATTTTCCAAGAAAATAATCATGGGGAAAGATAGTTTCTATTCTGAAATCATTCAGAATTAAGCCTTTCTATGGGTTAGGTGATGAGCACTCTCATTTATTGGTCAAGTATATTAAAATATATTAATTTCATCTTATTTTTCTCTTCATCATTATTTAGATAGGTTCATGTATTGTTGTTCATACATTTTCTTTAAAGCCATCATTTGTTTTATTTTCCAGATGTTTGCTATATAAAAAACAACTTGTAGACTGTTTACTACGCGGTTGGTTGTACAGGTCATCAAACAAGAAAAAGGGTAAAAGTTTATTTTATTCTTTACTCCCTACAAACAGGGCCTGTGTTATTTCCCTAAATTACAAATCTGTGTCTTTACTTCATGATTATTTAAGCATTTGAACTTTCTTTGGGGAAAATGGCCATACGTACAAGTCCAAACCTATGCAAACAAGACAAACCCATAGACATATTGAAAAATTTACCTAGTATCTTCTGCTCTAGAAACTAACAGTTCCTCATTGCTACCTTCATATTTCTGTTTAGCTCATGCAAATAATTCAACATCTAAAGAGACAGCCATTAACAACTTTTGGTTAAGTCTGGTGGTTTCACCCTGCTGCGCAGCTATTCTCCACCACTAACTCTCTCTCACTCCCACTCCTCATAGAGAAAGGAAGAGAAAATATGATTGATCTGCTCCATGTGGGACCCATGGGCTGCAGGGGGACAGCCTGCTCCACCAGGTTCCTCTCCACAGGCCGCAGGGGAACTTTAGTTCCAGTGCTTGGAGCACCTCCTGCCCTCCTTCTTCAATGACCTTGGTGTCTGCTGTTTCTTACTCCTCTCTCTCCCATCTGCTGTTGCACAGCTCTTTTTTCCTTTTCTTAAAGTTGCTCTCTCAGCGGGCTTATTGGCTCGGCCCTAGACAGCAGCAGGTCTCTTTGAAGCCAACTGAATCTGGCCCTTATGGAGCAGCTTCTGGACTCCTCAGACTGGCCACTCCTGTAGGTTCCTGCTACCAAAATTTTGCCACATAATCCCAACACACCAATATTATCTGTATTTAATGCATTCCATGGTTTTCTTTGGTTCCCTTTAGCTTTCAGTAGGCTCTCTCTCCATTTCATGTAAGTGTAGCTCCTTTTTTTTTTTTTTTTTTCAGAATAAAATATATTATGGTAGTGTGTATCTGTTAAAAAGCTATAGCAATGCCCAGGTGTTGGGGCCAAGTCAACAGGATGATGAGCTTAGACACTAAAAATTATTGTGGAAAAACATACTTGAGGCCTACTACGTTCCTCTTGACTGTGTCTAAACACTATCTGAAAATTGCCTCCTGCTTGTATAAGCTGGTAATGACACTTCCTTTGTCAGGAAGTGACCTTATACAACTTTCTCCCATGTGTTTTTTCATTTCATAAGTGCATTTTTTCACTTCACTGAAACATATAAGAAGCCTAAGTGATTTTCTTTTTTTCTTTTTTGTTCCCTTCCAAGGTAATTTCTGGAAGATTCAGAGTAGTCAAACACAGCTGAGGATAATTCTCTGTCTAAACAGATCCACAATTTTAGTCTGTTTTGTTTGTTTGTTTGTTTGTTTGTTTTTCTTTTTTTAAATCATGATCATTCTTGACTTTGCCACTAGATAAGATGGAAGTAGACATTTAGTGTCAAATGTATGACTTCATCTGAGACGACCAAGCCTTCATGATGCTAAATCTACATGGATGAGATATACTGTTTTTCAATAATGGCTTCACAGATCATTCAGAAGGTTTTTGGTATTTGTAAAGAACTTCTGGGCACTTCATATCATTTGTATGGTACATCCCAACTCTTGCAGATCCACACAGCAAGCTTCCTGGAAGCACTTGTCCACTGTTTGTAAAAAGCCATGGTCTATTCTGTTTGCAAGTTGCTTTCTGTAAAATAAGAATCTTCAACAGCAACCTCCAAAATAAATATTTTCAGAAACACTTCAGTGTGTTTACATGGAATATGTGAATGCAGAAGACTGTTTTCATTTAGCAGCCACCACCACAGATTTAAGCAGGGCAATGAAGTTCATTACAAGTCAGTATGTTCAGTGTTAACATGTCTATAGCAACTTCAGCTAGGAAGCAGCTTGATAATAAAGTTTTATTTCTAAGCTCCCTTGACTGGAATTCCATTTAAAGATTGTGTTTTATTATATCTAATTCTTGTCAACTCTCCTGCCATTTCTGCTCTCATACAAAAAGGAGAATGACAGCTTTGCAAATAACAAATGACTAGAACTAGACTTTTACTGAATATTTTAAATACAAAGTGGTAATAAATACTTGTATTTCTTATAGAACTCTGCTGAAAACATAATTACATTGGGAAGGCTTAGTCAATACAAAGACTTCCTCTACTGTAAATCAAGAAGCCTTCTCCTTTTGATAACACTGTAGCATGGGGACAGTGTTATGTATGTGGCTCTTGCTTTTTAGAAGTCAGTTGAGTGTACAAAGAAGAATTAAGCAAGTTAAAACAGGATGAAAAAATGAAGACCGTGTTAACTCTGTGACACATCTGATGGCCTAAAAGGGTTAATGAAATCCACGAAGCTTCTAGGCTTCCTGCAGTCACATAGTAGCAGTCTGTTAATATTTTATTAACTGATCTTTGCAATGTGTGTGCAGAGTTTTGGGTCATATAAAATGTTAGGCCAGTCACTACAACTTGATAAGGAAAATGTGTAAATCTATGGTCTTTCTGGGGACATTTTTGCATGCAGTTTCTTTGTAAATGCCACAAGTATATTTTTGTTTCTTTTTAATAGTTTTGAGCTTTTCTTCTCCTGTGTCCAGATACAGCTGCTAGGAAGATTCACTTTCACAACTGTCTTAAAACACTTGCAATCACACTGCAAAGGTACTTAATCATGAGGCACCAAACCATTTGGTGGGGTTTAGCTGCATTGTTCCTTCTAATAGGTACATTCACATCAATGCATAAATTCAGAAATAACACCTCTCTTTACACTTCCTGTAAATGTCGGTAATTATTTTTTTCCCCAGAAAGAAAAAAACAATTGAACAAAAATATCCCAGATGCATGGATGGAAGGCAATACCCATACATGTAAGTCAGCATCAGACAGGCATGTGTTAACAGAGGGATTTGGCATGAGCTGGAAGGAAGCAGAGTTGTGCTGCCTATTCAACTAGAAAAGGTATGTGAGGAAAATAAACTGCTAATCTCAACATGAATGCAAAGTATATGAAGGGCTGGGGAGTGCATTTAGTGATAACTTGGTTGGTATAGGTGAGGAAATGATAATGCAAGCTTCAAAGTAAATTGGATGGGCTTGTCAAAGCCAAACCAGACCAAATGTTGCCATGGTTATTGAATCACCCAAATAAAGAGAACACTGTTCACTCTAAAGTACAAAGGCTCAGGATGTCTTTGTGGTCCCTCACAGGAGCTGTGGGTAGAGATGAACATTCAGATTTGCTGCCTGCTATTATTAGGGAATGCAAATCAGACAGCGAAAATGAAAGTAGAGGGGTGACAAAGTACCTTAGGAATGACCTTTCTTGGTTGTTTCCTAAAAAGTTCTCCTGGGATTTCAGGCTGATTAATTTATCATTGTCTATTCTGCATAATGGCTTCAGATTTTATTGATCTTCAGTTATTTTTCAATATTATGTGCTTCATTAGTCTACGCAGCCAATGTACAGAGCCACAGGCCCATAAATAAGCCTCAAGGGCCAATGCAAACCTATATGCATGGTGAAGAATCTGTACTTTGTTTATTAACAACAGACAATGTCCAGTGTACTCAGTTTTAATACATCTGCACAGAGTAAAATTGTATAGGGTACATTTATTATGTTTGTTTTGATTTTTTTTTTTAATTTTTTTTTTTTCTTCCATATTTTAAATAATAAGCTTCAGTGCTATTTTGAATTAAGGAAATGATTTTTCTGTGTGTTACAGCTACAGACATGGCTTTAATCAGAATCCTTACACTACTACTAATGAACCTGGAGTTGAGAGAGAGAAAAAAAAAAATGGGGGGGGGGGAGGGTGGTGAAAGTGAGAGGGGGAGAGGGAGAGATGGAGGAAGGGAGGGAGGATGGGAGGCAGAGAGGAAGAGAGGGAGAGAAGGAGAGAGGAAAGAAAACCAATACCATGATCTGGAAAGTTTCTGGCTCTGGGGGGAAAAATAGTGCCTATGAAGATGAGGATCCAGATTGAACGATTTAGTGGCAAGAGAAGCAAGGGCAAAGAAAGTTACATTAAAACAGAGATGCAGTCTCTGGTGGGTCATTTGAATTTCATCTGCAGAGTAATTTTCATGCCATTTAGCCATAGCCATAGCAGGAGTAAAGAAGACTAAACACATTAAAATGACAAAATCATACAAGGGGGGATTGCGGCACGTGGTCATTATGTTTGATAAAATTCAATGATATGGAAGGCTGAGTTAGTGCCATACCAAGGACTTTGAGTATTTACAGAAAAATGTAGTATGCAACAGGAGAAAGGTCTGTAGCATGCTCATTCAGCGTTCATGGTATATTGAGAATCCATTGGGCATGAAAGTGAAAGGATTTGTGGCCTCAGAAAAAAATAGAAATAAAAAAAAAATACAAGCAACAGCAAAACATTCCAACCTGTTAATGAGATTTGCAGTTGACCTTTATTACAGTGGCTCTATTTATTTCAGATCCTTTAAGGAAACATAGGATATTTTGTATGATTAATGATGTGCTGCAGGATCCATTAACAATTAATTAGTGGATTTAAGGCTTCAGAAAATAGGCTTTTATCTAAAGTTTTCATCTCCCTTGAAATCTCGGAAAATAAGCCTCTGACATGTAACCAACTAGCTAATGTAGGCAAAGAAATGATAAGAGGCTTTCTTTCAGATAACAGTGTTCAGATTAAAAAGAAATGCAATAGGAAAACTTGGCCTGCAGTAGGCTGTATCCGTTTCCCTAGGTCAAATAGACTTCATATTCCACAGCAGGATTAAACCAAGATTAGAGCAGATGGTAAAATCACTTTTTGCCCTCCCTTGGGTTTTCTAGCATTTAAGAGCAGCGTTAAATTTGAGGTCATGTTATGCATGATACGCTGCTGGTGTTTGCTGTTACAGGACACTTTGAATAACTTCCCTTCCCAACAAGATAAGCAACTTCACAGCTCAGCAGAAGTTGAATCCTGGACACTGGCCTGGGCTCGAGCAGGAGGAGTCCTGGGCTAGGGTTGCTGGTCAAGGTGACTGCTCTTAGTATCCCTTAAGAATGAAGAATTAGTCTACCATCTAGCAGTGAAAATATTTAATAAACTCAAGGGGGGCAGGGTGTGGGAGGGGGAACGGACACAGGATGGGACAGAGGGAGCACTACAGTATGTGTTCTTTTGTTTGACTTTACTGTAAAATTTTACTAGGACATAATTCCCAATTCATATACATCAGTAGTAGCATTTTTCTAGAATAAGTATGTACAATTCAGTTATCTTATTTTTATCCACATGTATGTTCAAGCTGTTACTTTATGAGGCAATGTGATCCGCTATTGCATACAGGCAGTCATATGTGAAAATATGTTGTTTTTTATTGTATTGATGCTTGGAAATCACATTTTGGATTATTCAGATCAAAGTTCATTTTATCTTGCCTTAACAGTTAGTGAATATGATGCAGAAAAAAATAAAATAATAGATTTATATAATTCAAACTTGGAAAGGACTATTATGATTATCTCATTTAACATTTTATACATAGGCCAAAGTTTGTACAGCAAAATGTATATGAAGCCCATATAATAATGCTTACTCAAACAAATGTCACCTAAGGAAAATCTCTCTGTGGTTTAAATGCTTCAAGCAATAGAAAGAGTCCATCAAATCCATTGTAATGTTTTTGCCATGACTAATTATATTCACTGGGAAAAATGACCACCTTATTTCTGATTTGAGTATATAAATATGCAACTTCTAAGTATTCCCTGTTTTATTTCTGCTAGAAAAAAAAAATACAGTTTGTTATCATACTGATTACATACAAAATTTTGAAACAATTAAATGCAGAATTCTCTAGGTATGTGGTCAATGATGTCAGGCAAAATGAAAAAAAAATATATATATTTTTTCCAAACAATATATACATGACTATCACTTGATACAATGAGCTACACAGTAACCCAACATCTGAATCAACAAATCTATCCATCACTTAGGTGTGCACTCAGTTTGTAAAGTGATCATCAAAACCAGCTTTGATTTTTCTTGAGAACTGATTCTCAGCTTCCTTATGTAAGTATATTTATGAGATGTAAATGTAGAAAATAATTATATTTGTGTTTCTCACTCATAGAAGAAAGATGCTTACTTTTCCCCTGTCCCCAGCCTCTGGACTCTTTGTAGGTGTGTACATGCTACACACAAGCAACTTGTAGGATCAGACACAAATGCCAGTGCAATTGCTTTGGTTACTTTCAGAAACTTATTGAAGTGAAAGAAATTAAGTATTTTAAAGGCAAAGATAAATTTATATGCCAGTTGTTTCATTTGATGATTACTTTATACATTTATGAGTGACTTATGTACGATACAACAAGTAACCACTAAAGGTAGTGACTGGTGGATACTTGGCTGGTATAGAGCCAGCTGCCAGTCTGAGCCAGACTTCTTGACCATAATTTAATTCTAATAAGGCATTTCCAGTAATTACTCTGTCAGTGTACTTGTTGCTGTTAATATTTTCAGCCTGAAAACTAAGTTTGTCTATTCCATCAATGACCAGATAGCCAGAGGCACGGGGACTAAATGATTCAATGGTATATTCAAAAACATACACCCCAAGAAATGGAACATGGAACTTCCCACTTGTGGGGGCAAATGAAGCTCCGTAGTTGACATCCAGATTATTAAATCTGATGGGTCCTGGAGTCGTCATCCCATATGTATGAGAGGCAAAAAAAGCCACCATAGGTGCATATCTGTATGATCCCTTTGAAAAATCTGGAAAGGAATAAAGAACAATTTCAAGTAATATCCATGGCATTTCCCTCTCATTCTTCCTGTTATATTGTAGACTTGGATTAGTAAGAAGATCAGAAAAAGCTTTTCTGAAGTCACATAATTGAGTAATTTGAGCAACTAAAACAGTATTTCTACATGAGCACACAGTTTTTCCATATTGTATAAAAAAGCATTTTTCTTCAGAATTAGTGCTAGGTGTATCCACAAAAGAAGAAATTTAGAAAAAAGCAAGGTAACTGTGATGGACTATGCTAAGTTAACATGAAGAGAGGTGCTATTTTTCTTTTCTTTCTTCTTTTCCCCTCTCTACCCCCACCCCATGATATCTTTCATTGTTCATCTGCGTGTGCTGAAGCCAAGAATTTTCTCCACAAATCTTAGACAAATAGTGGAGAGGTTTAGTCCTCCTGATGTTAAATGAGAGAGTAAAAGTATATGTGTTTCTCTTCCAGCTGAGCATGCACACTGTGATTCCCTGCCACTGTAAAAATGATTTTATTCACTATTCATATGCTGTCATGAATGAGAATCAGCCAAACAGCTGCTGAAAGCTGCATTAAATTCTCATTCCATGCAGCCTGGATGTAAATTATTTATTTGTTTTCTGGGCTGAATAAGCACAGTTTGCACTTTTCTTCTTTGAAATATCTTTCAAGGGATGTATGGTTTGCTACTGAAAATCAGAGGTATGCCTAAAATGACTCCTCCAGGCTATAGTCCCATATATTATGATAGCTAGTGGTATTTATAGGGCATTTCATGCAGTGTTGAAGCTAGTATTCCCAAGTGTTGTGATTTCACCTCCCCCCTTGAATTCCATGATGTCATGTTCAGCTACATCTATTGCATTCCCTCCTTCAGCAGCCTTCTGCACAAGTCAGCAGGGAGCTTTCCAGCTATTATGGCTGGTCCCAACCCAATTTAATCCTATTGTCTGGTCATATTAAAGAAAGAGATCGAGAGTCACCCACAGGAATTGATGTCTTCAGCACCAAAACACAGGACATTACTTCTTCAGTTGGTACTCATTAAAGTGAAATGTGAGACCTTTGACCAGCAAATGCTCTCTAATTAGACCTTGGGGCAAATGCCCGTGCTGCTAGCATATTGCACTACTAAATTTTTTACTTGCCAACACTCAGAGAATTGTCGTCCACCAGCTTCGTACTGCAGTTGACTCCTCCAAAGGGGTGGCGACAAGCACAAATAAAATTCTCTCTGTCATTGATACAGGTTCCTCCATTCTGGCATGGGGAGCTGCCACAAGCTGAATACTGCCCTGTGATAGAGAGAGAGAAAAATCAACAACCTTAAGTTTCAATGGCATGTACATACCCAAACAGTCATTACAGTGACATTGCCCAAATTTTCAATATTTTGGATTTTGGATGGTCTTTTCATCAATTCATAAAGCTGGTGTCATTTCTGCTGAGGTTCTGTGTGAAGGCTAACTTCAGATCCTGTCCAGGTCATTCAGCATCTCTGCTAATTCAGCCTGCCTCTTTCCCTGAACATAGCATATCCTGAGCTGGTCTCCAAATTATTCAGAAATACCTATAAAAGCTTAGTTCTGCTTTTCTCTGGGGGTCAGATACATGTAATAAGATGAAAGATATTATAAGTCTACCTTTTTTGGAGCATCTTGCATGCCACACATGAGAAGCATTAAAAGACTGAGATATCTGAACAGCTGTGATTGCATAGTCCAAGAGAGTCCTGTCAAGAAATAGCAACCTTTCCTTGCTCATTTCTCCCCATTCCTTCCTCCTTAAATTTAATGACCTCCCTCCTCGTAATAAAAGTTTAAAGCCAGCAAAGCCTGGTTACAGCCGAGCATTAGGAAATGTTCCTTCTGCTGTTCCTGACACATAGTCTTTCTATAACAATTTAAGGCAGGGTGGACCTACAGATGGTCCTTGGGACAGGTTCCATTTGGAAGATACTCATTCCCATAAGGAGGAAAAGGTGCTGAGAATCCACCCCTCCTGGCACAGAGACCTGCAGTCTGTCCAGCATCAACTGTCAGTTGACTTTCTCTGCTGACTATCACACAGCTGGTTCAGTCCTCATCCTCTCTTACTGTATTGTAGCTCTTAGACACTGCAACAAAACAAGACACAGTGAAAATCAGGCAGTCTGTGATCGTGTGATTAAAGAAGTAGGCTGGATAAGCTTATTAATGGGAATGTGCTGAGAGGTTTGGAGCTGACTGCAGGAGCCCCTCAGAAACAAACAGCAAAACTTGGAGAGGCAATGCTGACATATGCAATTTTATTTCCTTCTTTTGGTAAGACAAATGAAATGATTTTTTTTTCTGTTGCTTCAAGCAAATCTGTGTCTTGATTTGGTTTAACTAATGCAAGCACAGAAAGTTGTTCTCAAAGGGCATATTCAATTCATTGTTGGGCGTAGCAAAACACAGATTTTGTACTTCTGGTGTTGAGGATAGGCTGTCCTGTCTATGACATTATTCATCCAAATGTGTCACAACCACTGGGGGTGAGCCAGCTACTGGAGATGAAAGATCTTAAAAGCTATCTAAACCACTTCCAGTACTGGTTCTTTGTCCATAAATAAACTCAGTTCCAGAATATCCACCAAAATTGCTGTAAAAAAAAAATTATATTTCAAGCAATAAAAATTATTGATGATTTTGCAGAGCATCTTCACTGAGGATGTCCTTACCTCTCTTCCTATGTATGTCCTGGCCAAATCATGCTCAACCGATATGGAGAAATCTGTAATTCCAGTGCTTCTGAGCTCAGAAGCATAATTACTGAGTGAAATTATATAATGTTTTGTCATAGCCGTTTGGAGGAACAACATTCAAGCTATGTTAAAAATTAAACATCACTATGAAAAATTTGAAACACAAAGTATTCCCAAACTATACATATTTTTTTTCTTTTGCTTTGGTCAAATAAAAGTCGGATGTTTTAGAAAATGAAACTTTTCTTTGCCAGTAACTACCAGTAGAGCTGTGGAAAGAGAACTCCATATAGTCCTGTGATAAATCTAGATTGGTAGGTAGGAACTGAAAAAGCCTTTCGTGAAAGAGTTTACTTATTGCCAAGGAAGTATTAAACTGGATCTTCACATAGGTATTCCAGTAATTCCCACAGTTAGCTAAGATTCCTATCGGACTATTTCACAGACTGCTGCATTAAGGCAACTAAATTCCACAGGAAATTTTAGTTCAGAGAGTAGAATGCTAAAGCATACTGTACTGTGCCACTTGAACTTGCACTGATGAACCATATAGACCTAAAAACACAACAGTAATTTTTTTCACAGAAAATGGTGTTCACCCTATAATGCCTAAAATAAAGGAACTCAGTAATTCATGATGGAGGTCACAGCACAGGCAACTGGACACGAGGAAATTATGCTTTTCTTCCTTGATTATAGTTTTGCTGCAGATTTAATTGAAGTTATTTTTCACTCATATTTGCCAAGTGTCCACAACGGTTTAGAAGTTGTGTTAAAGGAAAGCAGAAAAAGGAAGGAAAACAGCTGATTGTGTCGACTGTATCATATTCCCAAAATACCATAGAATGTTTTGTGTAGAAACACAGCACATTCTCTGCTAATTGTCCTCTGCTTATCATAAGCAAGTATACCCAAGAAACAGGAAAAAGATCACACGAAAGGAAATGATAATGAGATTGAGACCAGTGTTTTAGCAGTCTGCAGAGGGATGATTTTGCCTGAATTTAACCTTGGAGTTAAACCAAATTCAGACATAGCTTTACTTTTGTAAATTAACCCTCATGGAGCAGCATTGCTGGGGTTTGCTTTACTTTCTACAAGCTAGGAGAATCTGTGAAGACTAGAGTCAAATAAGGAGTTTTAGAGTAAGAGGCCAATGCCCTAGACCTCCAAGGAATAAGCAATCTATGTGTAACATCTGTGTGTTTTACAACAGCATATTTTTGCTGTCACTTCTGGCTGATGCTGCTCATCTCCCCTGCATTTTCTTTTTGTTCCTTGCTGAAGGGCATTCTGGAACACTGTGTCCGTGTGACAGATACTCTAGTTGGGGTAAAGATGCCAAAAGTTTCAGATTAGGAAAAGATTTCTTACTATTGTACACATCCTATTTTTAATTAATCTTTCACAGTTTAGTAGTGTAGATGAGGAAGAAGAAACACTTTAGAAAATGGATGAAAAACTTTAATTGCAGCTATGAATAGTGGAGAACAAATGAAATGCAGTTGTTATTTATGCTTAGAACAGTAAGAGTGGAGATAGTGTATTAATGCCAAGTTTTTCTACTTTGGGAGGGCAAGCAGCCAGAAACTCTTTTGGGAAATAGGCTGCCAATGCTGTACAAACAACTCTTCAAACAAATAATGAAGATTTGTCAGTATCTACTGCAGCATTATTTAGAAGTAAATGAAATATTTAGCAATCTAATAGTCTCCCTATGGAAAGAAGTGACTCCAGTGGTTCAGTTTGGAAGTGTCTGAACAAGAAATGACTTTCCAGTGTTTTCTCAATATTTGGTTATCTGTAGCTGTCTCTGTGGAAGCCTTAAGAGATTGGAAATCTGAGAGCGATAAAAGCAATGAGCATCCTCAGTAGCCAGGATGCAAGGAGTGACATGGGGCGAGGTGATGAGCAGAGTGAGGCAGGTCAATCACATCAACCGGGATCAGCCACAGCCCAGCATGACTCACAAAAGACCAGATCATGAATCCTGGCCTGAGCTGGACTGGGGCTCTCAGTCATATGGGCAGGGGGTGCAGTGTGAGGGCTGCCTGGGGCAATGCAGGCTATTGGTGCCCTCAGGGCCTTGGTAGGGAATTCAGGTGCAAGTGCTCTATGAAGTTACAAGTTATCCAAGTTACAAAAAGGCACACTCACCACACAATGATCTTGGACAAAAAGTGAGGACAGGAGGCCTTTTCATCACTGCAGCTGTTCTCCCCAGCTTTAGGTGGAGACAGTTTGTCAAACTTGACCCAAACTACTTAGACTCTGGCAACTCTGTTGAGGTGCTTCTTTGTTAAACAGAGATTTCTAACACTTCAACCATGATGTTTTTCAGGTTTACTAAATTAAATACAACAAAGAAATTTCATCCACCTGTTAGTCTGAAGTGTAATTATGCAAAATGGAGGTGTGTGCCATCAAACTGAACTAGAATAATCATCAAACTAGTGGATCACAGGAACACGGGATCAAAATATTTAATTTGTTTAAATTCACTGCAGGATTTAATGAAAGAGTGGCAATGGAGGCTTGCATTTATGTCAGGAGTCAGAAATCATGAGAAACTAAAATCTGACAGAAAAAAAAATAAATAAAAATGATTTCCACATATACAACTGCAAACACTCTGACTTTGCCCTCAGTTTCAGTGTGTAGTCCCTGCTGAAAAAAACAAATGGGAGCTTGGATTAAAACTAAAAGATAGAATGTAGCCTATTGAAAGTTAGGAGCATTGACCATCCTTTCAGTACAGGGAGTTGTCTTGCTTTGCTGAGTTTTTGACAGAAGCAAGAAGATAGGAGATAAAACGTAACTATTATTGAAATCTTAAATACACTTTAACTCCTTTGGTACTTCATTCTCCAGTGTACTGAGAACACTGATTTTTGTCATTCCCATGTGAGTATACTAAGTTACGTAAGATGAGTGTACTAAGATGAGCGTATTAAGATGTACTAAGAGTGTACTAAGATCTGGAGTGAGATCAAAAGAAGGTGAAGAATTAAATGACCTTTATCTTACAATGATGCACTGTTTTAAATACATAAATATAACACAGTTGCACTCTCAGTTATTCATGTTGATGGGAGGGCAGAATAATCTGAATAAGGCATAGCCACAACTAACACAAGACATGCCCCAAGAGTGCATTCAACTTTGAAAACTGTGACAGCCTCTAGGTTCTCTAGAGAACAAAACCAACACTAAATGGCAATGGGAAAATTGGAATTTAGCTAAGCTGCCCTTGCTCTGCATCGTGCATTTTTGCAGTAGAACAGTGTACTGGAGGGTAGGACCAGACATAATCCATAACCAAGGCTAATGAAGAGTTTACTACTTTTTTTTTCTTTAAAGGATGTCTTTTCCCCTTTGTTAGATACTTGAAAGTATCTTAAGATCCTAATTGCTTTTTTATCCATTCCACATAGCTATTAAGTTATTATCAGGTGAGAGAGATATTCTGTATTCCTCACACATATTCCACCTTCTAGCTGAAAAAAAAAAAAAAAAAAAAGATTTTCTTTTGTTCAATCCACAACTTGAGAAGTCCTCAAACTTGCATGTACCTGCATACATAGTGGAAATTCACAATGTTTCTCCTTGATGTCAAATGATTGTTGTGGAAAGTGTTACCTCAGGGCCAAATCCTGAACACATTAAAGCCAATGAAAAATTTCAGTCTGTTAGAGTAGAATAGAATAATGAACATGTTAGAATCAATAAGAATTGATATTCACCTTATTACTGTTTATAGAATATGATTTGTGGATTAAAATGATGGTCTAAGAGCTAATGCATTTTATAATTAGCTGATTGTACCTTAGGATTTCTTCTAGAAACTTTAGTAGGGCCAGCATATATCTCTGGATGGTCTCATGGAACTTAGAGAGAAAAAGCTTTCCTGGAGAAGTAAAATCTACTGATGTAGAAGATGGATATTTGTTAATTAAGACAATGGTCTGACTTCTTTAACTTATGGAAATGTAATGTATGACTTTGCTAGGCAACAAACTTCATTGAGTGCAAAATTTCATTACTGCTGGAAAACTGCATAAACACTGCTACTTAAAGACCTTGCTTAAAAATACGGCTTTGTTATGTCTGCAATGATCTGCACTTTTTGTAAGTGCGAGCACATAGTTAATGTTATCAAGTAAGCTATTTAATAAATATGGCATGAGATAAATAATAAATAGGAAAGACATTAATTCACTAATGCAGGTGGCAACTTTGCGTGCTCCAGGCAGGTGGCACTGGTGACAGTTTCCAAAACAGTAGAAGACTCAGGAGGGATCAAAGACATCAGATCTCATTTTCACCTAGTTTTAATTGTGATCAAGGGTTTTGAATTTCCATCCCTTGCAGTGGTGAGAACAGGCAGAAAACAAAAATGACCGAGAAAGAATTGCTGTTTCAATATGTTAAAATAAATTATTTTCTTGGTAGCAAGTGCATTTTTAAGTGTGACTGCTTGTTGGAATAGCTGTGTGTTCCCTCTAATTGAAGTGTGTTAAGTCCTTCAGTGGGGATGGAGTTCATCATAAGTCAGATACTTGTGGGATTAGAACTTTAATGCGCATCCTTTCCATTGATTACTGAAAAGTGCTGTATATAGGACAGGAGGAAAAAAGAAGGGATGGAGGGCAAGACTGCACCATAACAATAGCCATAGCCCTTTCTACCACTACATCTGCTTACAACAGGGACGAAATATGCTTTCAGAAATGTTCATACATTTAAGAATGCTGTATAGAAAAGATTTAAGTCTTGACATTCAAAAGTATCTGGACGTTCACGTGTCATTTAGGAGTCTGTCTCGCTTGTTTTAATGTGAATTAGTCTCCTCTAGGATTTTTTTTTCCAGAAACTATATTTCCATAAAACATCAGCTTGTGCTATCGATTTTCACTCAGATATGATGCCAAAAGGCAAAACTTTTGTATTTCTATGAATTCATCCATATAAATTAATTTCATGTGATGATGTTTGAATTTAAGTAAGGAAGCCAATCATATCCAAAATGTCCTTTTTAAGAATGGCAGCTTCTACTCAGTTGAGCCATTCTCTAGATGAATTCAAGAGTCAAACACACTTTATTAGCTGGACTACTGATTCTGCAAGAACACTGTTATTATTGTAACTTATCTTAATGAATTCAAGTAGGAGATGGCAAAAGCTTCTTTGCAATCATTTGGTGTATTTATTTGCTTAGGTATTTAATACCTTTCATCCCCATTGATGCTGCAAAGGACTGATGCAATAGATAGATATCTCTCCCAAGTTTCACATTTCTACTGAAATTGCTAATTGAGATGCAGGCACAAAATTATTGTAGTTTAGATTTTCTCTAAATTGATGGTTAGGTTTGAAAGGTCAGGTCCTCAGCTGAGTGTGTGCATACACATATATCTTAAACTGATTAGATGTGAATTTATTAAGGAAAATTACATGGAGCTTCTGGGATGTCTTATTGCAAAGTCTCCTCATAAGAAAAATAAACCTTCTTGGAAGAGTAACCTCAAGTTCCTCCAAAACACTATGGCATTCTCTGAGTTTTTATTCTCCTTCTCCTTAAGTTATTATGCCACTTGTTAAGACTACTCTCTGACTTAGTTCATCTCACCAATTACATAACACCCGCTATTACAAAATTTTTTCCTAAACTAAAACACATTACCTGAATCTATAGTATTATCTGTGTTCCTCTGACTTCGGCTTGGCAGGCTCATGGTGAAGTTTGTTGTCCCTTTTTTCACTGGAGCTGGTTTCTTTATTGTTGGTTTCACTTGCTTCTGAAGCTTGGTGATGTTGTTCATTGCACTTGCCACCAGTATGTCAACATGCTCAGTTAAATTCATCAGGATAGTCCCTGCTTTTATTTCAAGCACAGATTCAATGAGCTCTTTGAGGCCTCTTTGCAGTAAGGGAATATCTGGCTGAGCAAGTTTAATTAGCACAGGTATACTTGCATTCACTTTTTGGATGCTGCTGTTGGCATCCTGACACAGCCCCCAGGCTTCATGAGCAGTCCTGTTCAGAAGTGGAATGTTGTTTGAGAATCGGATCGACTTGGCTTCCAGAGCTTTAATCCTGGAATTCAGTGCCTGGAGCTGAAGTGAGATCATTTGTTCTTTCTCTGTTGAGGCAGCCTTGTTTTTCTTCAGTGAGACACAGTTATTTGCCAAAAACTTAGAAATTTTTGACTCCACACCCAGGAGGCGAACCTCATGGTCCCTAGATTCCTCCACAGAGTCAAATATTTTTTCTTCCAGTCGGGTGATTTCTTTTTGTTGATTGTCCACTTTTGATGATGTTTCATTTAAAATATAGTAAAGTCTTCTGAAATTGTGGAGCATAATTTTGTCAGACTCTACATAAGGAAGATCAGAAATGGATGTAACTACTTGTGAAGTGAATTCCTGTTTCTTGCCAGTAAGCAATGTCCAGAGGGTTTCATTCAACTGTTGGAACTGGGAAATTAGAGCCATCAGGCTGTCCAGCTTCTCCGCTCTGCTACAGCAGACCTCAGTCTCATTTTTCAGGGCATGTAGCGTATGTTTAAGTACATAGTTATCTTGAATAGAATCAATAGCACTGTTTATTACTGTCATGGTCTTGTTTAATCCATCCTCTATTTCCATAGAGCATTCATTAATACGACTGTCAAAGAGTTCCTGATAAGCCTGAGATTCATTTTTAAGTCCTTCCTGAGTTTTAGAAAGTCCCTTGATTGTAGAACTCATTCTGTTAATGACAGTTGTGAGGTTTTCAAGCTTTTCATTGATTGCTTCAGCTTGAATTTGGTGTTCATACTCTGAAGTCAGACTAAAAGGTGCCCCTTGTTCAATCAAGGGTTGCAGGATCTCCATGTCATAGCACAAATCATTAATTTGCTCATTCATTTTATCAATCTTACTGTCCAATGGAAGGACCATATCAGAGAGACTTCTGTTTAGGATAAGCACGTTCTCTTGGGTTGCTGCCAGCTGCATTTGGAAATCCTTTCTGCTCTCTGACAACATGTCATCACAGACTCCCAGAACAGAATCTCTCTGAATTTCCAGTTCAACACTGAGATTGCTGATTTTGCTGTCCTGGATTCTTAAGTCATCGTAAATCTGCAGCACCATCAGGCCCTGTTTCTTTACTTTCTCATTCAGTGTGAACATGTACTCTGTAATGTTGTACTCTGTGACTTGATCTGTTGAAGGGATGTTTTGATTTGAAGACTGTTCAGCTGATAAAAGTTGTTCATGAGCGTCTTTCATTTCAGTAAGGGTCCTATTTAAAGATTCAAAATAAATGACACTTCTTGACTGTTGATGTTCCAAGTTCTCTTCCAAGGATTTCTGCTTTTTCTGTAAAGCTTTCACAGGCTTGTCACAAGTTAGGGTCATTTCCTCTTTCATCTGCACCATATGACTTTTTAGCTCCAGAATGTCAAGCTTTGTTGGCCCACTCTCTTTCTCTTGAGCAAATTTTTTTTGGGTTTCATTCAGATGTTTGACTAATTCTTTTGTATTTTCAAGATCTTCTGATAAACTAGACACAGTCTTGAAAATTTGAGCAATGCTCTCTTGTATTTCTCTTCGAAATCCTTCTAACTGTTCTCTGACAATGTCTTTGACTAACATATTAATACTCTTGGATTTGAGACCTTTGGGAAAAAGGATAAATATGCAAACAATCAAATCAATAGTCAGAAATATTTATTTATATTTTTTTTCTCTCCACAATGTGAGCACAGTGCTATAAGGAAGTGAAATGCCCACTTTGGTTACCCACCCACAGAGGAAAATGTGCAGCTGAGGAACACAGAAGACGGCTACTTGTATGAAGTCTCATCCCTGCTTTTAATGAAATCAGAGGGAAATTTGCTATTATTTTGAAAATGCAAACTCATCTGCTGCATATATAGTTTCAGTTTTGATTGCCTAGATAAGCTGTCTCTGAGCACTGAAATTAGGAGAGTTGTATGCTTTTGTGGCTTGCTCAGAAGAAAACAAGGTGTCCTTTCTCCATTTGGAATGTAAGAAAAAAAATGGCTTTAACAACATTACGGTCAAGAAGAAGTAATAGCAGAGATTATTATTACCTTCCTATTCTATCATGTATGATAAGTGATCATATGGCGCACTATAGTGAGAAAGAAGAAAATAAAAGTAATAGCCTTATTACATATCTAAAATTAAGGTATGATAAAAATGTTGCAAAAGACAGACTTTTAAGGTACACATTTTAAGTTAGTCTTGAATACTATAACTTCTTTAATAGCTCCTAGGAATACTGATCCTGAAAAGCAATGGTTAAAGGTAATTATGTGGGAATTCTGCTCCTGTGTAAAATATCAAAATATGAATCCTGTATAGTCTTAAGTGGGTAAAAGCAGTCATAAAATACTGTCCATCAAGACTGCTGCATAAAAATATTGAATTAATTAGAGCAATAATTCTGCTCCATTATGAGATTAGAAGGACTTCTTCTTTTTTCTTTTTTTTTTTCTTTTTCTTTTTTTCTCCAAAGGTAGCCCCTGTGTCCAGTTAAAGCACTGAAACATTCTTTGCACAAACACCAGTGACCCTGTAGCCAGCTTGCCATATAATGATTATACTCTTCAAGCTCTACAATACCTTGATGACTATCAGTTTTCAGATTAAAAATTATTGATAAAGATAGAAACTCTTCCTTTGCCTTTCTCTGTTTTCCTCTAAATTACTTCTATAGCCTGGAATGCTATATCCAGTCTGAGGGCTGGAGCCTTCACCTCTAAAACAGCAAGGCAAACTCTGAAACCTTATTTGAAAATACATTCTCAGCAAGAGCAATATAACTGGCAGGAAATCAGATCCATAAAATATAAGGACAATAAATGCCAATACAGCTCCGGGCCCCAAGGGTGCAAAAGAAAGTCCCAATAAAAATGGGTTTGTTCAGAAAGCTAGAAACATAGTACTTTTTCTATTCAGGAAATCCATTTGAATTATGTGTGTCCTTCCAGCTGTAAACAGGCTAATGTAACTGATAATGGCTGCTTTCTATGAACTATAAATGAGTTTCAGTCTTCATTATGTCTGGTAAAATGGACAGTAAACATCTCTGATGCTTAGGGGAGAAATCTGTCACTTGTTCAAGTGTTTTTTTCAATGTAGGATATAATAGGCAGGTGCAGTAAATTTGATAGCATAGAAAAAAGCCACTTCAGAAATACAAAATGAAGTTTCCCAAGCAATACATTCAGTTACTGTCAACTGTGGTCACAGATGTTACAGCATTTTTTTTTACATACAATATGCAAAACAACAAAGTGATAATATTGAGATTGCCTCTATTTTTTCACTTTTGACTACCCAAACAGCAAGTAAATGACTAGACAAATATGTATACATGAATGTGCACACATATATGCAGAGTTTTGTCAATGAACTTCACTAAAAGAAAAACAGCAAGATATTTAAAAATGAGGATATACTGGCAGCTGAGGGGAGGATCCAAGATATGAATGAAGAATAAAATAATTGACATGTAGAGGAAACCATTATCACT
Organism: Anas acuta; assembly: GCF_963932015.1. NCBI lineage: Eukaryota > Metazoa > Chordata > Aves > Anseriformes > Anatidae > Anas > Anas acuta. Next base: position 65,309,411 of record NC_088982.1, on the reverse strand, counting down.
GATGATTTGGTCAGGATACTTGAAGGTGCTAGAAAATATTTTGTAGTTTTAAGAGTCACAAGGAGTGAAGAGAAGTTTAATGGCTGTGGAAAAAAAAACAAAGTTACTCTATGCCTTCTATGAGGAATTCATTCCATTTCTTCATGTCAGCAACATATTTGGATGAAAACTGCCAGTCTCTCCTCTCCCATTCCTACTCTATTTAGCTGGATCATGGGTGTTTTGTGGAGCTCAGCTCTGGTTTTCAGGTGTTCTTGTTATTACCAAGATGATGAAACCTGACAAAACAAACAACTTGGGGTTTCTTTCCATTGTTTCCTGGCTAGGACAACTAGGTACTTGGTAAGCAAGTACTGTTATGAATTTATTGCTACCTGAGGCTGTGGGAGCATACTTCACAGGAAAACCTGAACCAAATTCCTGCTGTTGGTGACAATCTTAAGCTTGAGCTAAGAATACATGTGGGTACATTCATGGATGCAACTCAATCTTTCTGTTGCTCATTTTGAAATGGAAAGTTCCAAACTACCTGTGATCACTAAGGATCTCTTGAACTTTTTATGAGATTATGAATTTTAATTTTAACTCCCTGGCTGAAATCCACAGTGCGTAATTACTCTGTGTCAACATATACTCCCTCTGCAGTTTCAATTACTATTTGAAGAATAGTGTGCAAAATAAATGTATGTACACAGGAGACTGAGCTGAGGTTATACATCCAGCTGTAAATGACATTTCTGACTTGGAAGTGATTAACTCTCCATTGCTGAGTTCATTTTTAAAGGAGTGTGCATTTTAATAATGAAGAGGAAAGGAGTATATAAAAGGGCTTGATGTGGATGAAAGAAGGAAGAAAGAATAGCAAAAAATAAGCAGAGTTTATTAAATGAAAGGGAGAACGCCAAATCATTTTCTCAAGACAAGTAAAAAGTAGGATGAGTCTCCTGAGTACTGAAAGCAGTCTTTTTAAATGCATGGAAGACTTCAATAATAAAATTAGAGGAGCATATCAGTTACTACAGTGTCACCTTGTATCAACAGATGACAGATTTGTGGGACCAAAGTCTATTTACAGATAAAAACAAGAAATAAAGACTTTGTAAACTGTATTGAATTGTTTGTTCAAAGAAAAAGACTTCACTCCAAACAAACCTTGATAAAAATCTGGGCAGCCATTAGAATTTCTGATATGAAAAAAAGGTGAATAATGTTTGTGAGAAAGGAGGTGGGCATCATGCAAAGAAAATGCAAAGGCAGGAGGAAGAAACCTGAATAACATGAAGGAAGTACAGTCTTAGCTATTCTTTGAAAGCATATTGCTTCAGCAGGCAGTGGTAGTGGGGAAGCTTGTGAAGTGTTTTGCTTCAGGTGAGCTTCTAACAGTAATTTTAGCAACTCTGATGTATGCTCTGCGTCTGTACTGAGCTAGAGGACAGCATGGAACTCTTGACAGTTTCAGTTTCTTTAGAATATTCTTTGCCCACTTGGGATATGACAGAATGATACTCCCTGGGCAGAAACTACAGTTGCCCTTTAATGTTATTACATGAGCCAACAGAAACATGAAGCTTGTCCTCTCTCCCCTGTTCCATTCATTCCTGCTGTTTACCTATGTACAAGCCAAGAATAACCTGTATTGGAGTGCCCATAATGAGAGTTAAGGAAAGTAGCTGATGGCAGCATTTTCATTACAGCTACCTGATTAGGAGGTAGATCAAGGACATAAATCAAAAAAAAGGCCAGCAAGAGGGGATTTCATTGAAGCAGGTATAAAATAGAACATGGTAGATAAAAACAATAAAGACTTAAACCACATTTACAGACAAGTAGGAAATAATGTGTTTTGTTTGTTTGTTTGTTTGTTTTGTTTTGTTTTGTTTTTTAACTGTGCATTTTAATTAGGACTTGGGCCCCTAAATATAGATAGGGAATGGAGAAGCAGGAGCACAGCAAATGACCTCTTGGAATAGCATCAAAATGACAGCTAGAATGAGTGGAATATAAAAAAGAATGAAGAGAAAGCGAAAGGGAAATGGGAAATATTCAAAGACAAATTAAATGTATGCCCAAGGGTCAAGAATGCCATCTAGCAATATGTGGAGAGGTGAAAGCAGGTCACAAAGTGAGAGATGGGATAAATGTGATCCAGGGTACAAGAGAGCCATCTAGCATTTGGCATGAGCAACTTGGGAAACAAAAGAGAACTGAAAATACATGAAATGGGACAACACCAGATAATTGTAAGGGAAATACGAAAGCACTTATTGCTTCATTTAGTTTTACCTCTGTGAAAAAGTTCCAATTCCCCCATGTTATTTTTAATCAACAGAAAGTTCTCTGGATTCTGTAACATATTATACAATCAGTTTGGGAAAAATCCTGAAAAAATAGGAAAGTATTGCATATCAAGGAAATGAAAGCTTCTGTCCCAGTCTGTTTCTTAAGCACTGTTTCTATATAAATATCGAACAGATCTTGCTGTGGGATTTACAAAGAATGGATGCATAATTTTGCTGATAAAAATCTGCCCAACCTTCTGATCCCTGTCTACGTCTTTCTCATTCATCCAATAGAAGAAGGATAATTTCTTACTTGATTTTTAGCTCATGAGCTCAGATCTTTATCAAAGTTAGCCTAATGTTATCACAGAGGCAAATTATTCAGGGGGATGTTTGACATGTTATAAATGCAACTACAGAAATCCTTGTATGTTTCCTCTGCATATGTGAATTATGTGTTAAAGAATATTGCTTGAACTTAGTATAAAAGGAAATGCTACCTCCTTTAGCAGCTGTCAGGTAAATTAAAAGCAGAGATAAGAAAATTTGCAGAAGCTCTAAGAGAAAATGCGTTGATAGTAGCTTAAGTTACCATATAGATGATGTAGTACATAAGAATGTAAGTCCTTTTTGTTACTATAAAAGATACCATAACAAATGCTTAAATTAAAAATTAAAAAAAAAAATAAATCTTTCTGTTATGAAACAAGAGTTCTCCCTCCAAATGTTGAACAATAGAATAAGACAGCCGATAATTGTTTTTTTCCTTTTTTTTTTTTTTTTCCTGGCACCTTTAACTGGGTGAGTGATTACATTAATTTATTTTTCTTACCTTTTAGAAAAGACTGGAGGTCTCTGCCCTTATCTTCATTGATTTTGCCTTCCAGAGAAGAAAGAGTCTTGCTTGCATCATTCATGGCAGCAGTAATGTTGTCAACCTTCTTCTGTAGAAAAGTCAGTTTCATCTCCTGGCTGCTAATCTTCTCGCTCATTTTTTGTGTAAGTGCTTGTTCACAAAAAAAAATGAGAAGAAAAAAAAAAAAAAAAAGTAGCATTACAAAATTGTGAGGGTAAAAATAAAATGCAATTGACTTGAGAGACATTAGCTGAGAGTGCAGTGAAAAGTTTCTGAATTATTAGCCTGGAGTGAATCATCTTGATTTTTGTCATGTATCATGTATTAGTGACATTCAGCAGCACAGCAGTAAATAATTACTGAAGCATCTGTATCCATTATAAAGCATTTATAATTCCAGAAGAGTACTTTGAATGGTTAGCATATTTTAATCAGCATAATGCCATTCTCCACCTAGCACCCTAAGGGTATTCAGTTAACTCTCATTTAGTCTACCTCCTTTAACACAATCACAAAAGCATTGATTTTTACTTTCCATTTATAGCATAACTTCATGAATTTCCAAGGCTTGTTTCTGAAGAAACACATCATATTTTCAGTGTTGGGGTCAAAATAAAGACTTGTTCAACAGAGCAGCAAGGGAAAAAATCAGAAAAACAGCTAATAGATAAATGACTTCAGAATAATTAGTCTGTCACTAAGAAAAGATGTCCAACCTGTTCAGTCAATTTTTTTCAAAACCTGCCCAAATTTTTCCTGGCATTTGTAGTCTCTTCAGGTGCAAAAAGGCCTATCTGAATGCTTGTAAGATACTGGTAAAGAAGGCCTTGATTTTGCAAACTGAGACTTCATGAAACATCAGCTATCCACCAGAGTTTCACAGCTGACAGGAACGAGACTTAGTCTGAGATTTTCAGGAGATATTGAGAAAATTAAATGATTTAATTCCTGTATGCAAAGCTATAAAATCTCTTCAGGTCCTTCAACAATCGAGTTCAAATGGCCTATACACATACATTATACACATAATATACTACACCACATTATCCAAACTATACCATGACTTAACAAATTGCTATGCATAAGATTCTTAAGCAATACAGATAAATATTTATTACTGCAAATTTACAGTATTGCTATTGATCTTTAGTCACTTTTCATTATGGCATTAGTGTCTTTTCTCATGGCAGTACACTTATAATCAGAAATCATGTAGGCACAGGTTTAGTGTAAAATACAGGCTGTAGGCACAGGGTCCTAAAGACAAGAAAAAGCAAGTTTAAAACCTGAATGTTCTGACTAGAATTTGATTCTTAAATATTCTAATATGTAAAAATAAAAAAAAAATAAATGTATCATATCTAACTCAATAGCATGTGGGAAAATACAGAGAATTCACCAAATGCATCAAGTCGGTACAGATGAATTGTGCCAAAACCCACAAGAATTCTTTCCTGTAGAGACACTTTGACTGTAAAACTCTTAATAGGTATAGCTTGATGAATAACGTGTTTTAGGTTAGAGTGTTAGCATCTCCAGCTGTTTACTTTCCCACTTGGTGTCCACTTAGACAGAAAACTGTGATTATATCTCAACTAAGTAGTTTAGAGTCTGGCAATTCTCCTCAGCTTTCCTCAGCATCATTGTGGAGACAAGCCATTGGTGGTTCTTTTTGAATGCTCCATGGCATAATACTACTCTCTGACAAAGACAAAAAGACAAGTCTGGATATTTCTGCTCTTTGAAGGAGTATCTCTCTTATTTGAATTACCACCATAATAAACTGAGTTGTTTTCAGTACTGGCTCATGTATAGTCATCAGATCTAATAACTGAATGATAATTAATTTGCAGAGTGCAACACTTTCTTCAGTTACATTTCTGTCAGTCTTATTAAAGGGAGTAGACAAGCTTCAAAAATTAACTTGAAACTGTGGTTTATAAATGCTATAGCAGATGGAAATAGAAGCTGGCTTGTTGAGTTCTGACAGCAGCTTACGGAGTGGCAGACCAGGGTAGTCAAATACTCCTGACCCCAGGTTGTGTTTGCAGAGTTGGCAACTAGAACAGGTATCTCTTTATACTCTAAACTAATCCTATCAATTAACATGGAGTGCTGAGATTTCAGTTTTAGAGTTATTTTTCAGGCCAGAATTGCTACTAAGAGAAGTGTCTCTATTTAACACTAGTGATCAGGCTCACTTTTTCATATGGGCCCTCTGTACACGCCCATAGAGGAAAACACTGATCAATATGTTCCAAAACCTTATGGCTTAAAATTAACAAATGTGGGCAAAATATGAACGTAGTGAGCAAATGAGTAGTGCAATAAGACACGGTCTCAAACATTTGTGGTTTGGAGTGGTATATCGTCCCTGTGTTGCTTAGTTATTTGATCATCATAGATGGAGTAGTTTAAAAAACATCTAAACTACCTTTGCCAAAGTTCAAAGAGTCACTGTACTGATTTTGAATAACAACAATTTTTTGAGCAACAATTTTTATAAGCAAATACATAACAGAATTGTGTATTCAGGTAATATAATTAACATCACTACATTTTCTTTCAAATTGCAAAGGCAGTCTACACTACTACATTTTTTGTTTGTTTGTTCTTCTGTTAATTCATCTAACTCAGTAATGCAGTGGGTTAAATATTTTTTATTCTTGTTTTTCTTTTTTTTTCTGGTTTTGGCTTTGTCATGGACACTCTATAGTTCTGTCTTGATTTCAGCTGGGATAGAGTTCATTTTCTTCCTAGGAGGTGGTATGGTGCTGTGTTTTGGACTTAGGATGAGAATAATGTTGATAACACACTGATGTTTTAGTTGTTGCAGTGCTTACACTAAGTCAAAGACTTTTCAGCTTCTCACACTGCCCCACCGTGAAATTAGCTATAAGTACCGACCTGGACCACTGGGGTCCTGTGAAACTCCTGGTGTCCTCTCACTGAGAGTTCTGCTGCTTTCAGCCTGATTGCTGTGTAGAAACAATTGTTGTTCTTGAGCTAAAAGACAGACAAAAAAGAAAGGATGTAAGTGAAATACTGAATGTACCTAAATGAGGATTCTGAATCAATTGCTTTCAAAAACAAAACAAAACCATACAAAACAAAAAAACACTGCAGCTTACTCTTCTGCTTAGTACATATGTAACAGAGTGCAGAACCACATATTTATTAACATAGTGAACAGCTTTATAAACGTCTTCCTGACATTGGTGAGGGTTGGTGTTAATACTATAAGGTCAGAACTTGCCCTAGAATGAACAGAACATGGAAATATACAGGGCTAAAAATTCCAGATGAACATTTTAGATCAATATTAAACAGCAATACAAATACAATACAAAGATTGCTAGCTATAAAATTATCTACTTGCAGCTATAAGATTATTTTTTTCCTAGGTGAAAGGGATAATAGTAAAGTTTGTTGAAATTATTTTTTAATTATTTTTTAATTATTTTTTATTTTTGGTAGATTACATAAATCTTCAAATTATAATAAGCTTCTCATTAATGTGATGCTTGCAGCACCTAAAAAAAAAAATATGAAAAAAAAAATTATAAAGTGTAATCAGATTCCAGATTCCAACAACTATTATCTGAGGTTTTCAACTGGTACCTACATTATTAATTAAACTTAGGAAGGTGGTAAGTTTGTAAATACTTCCTCTGGTCATGGTAGATGAGGTTTTTCTGTGCTTGTTTTACCTCTCAATCCCAAGATACAAAAGCACTTTGTAAAAAGCTGGACTAACATTACTATTTCAGTACTACTGTTGGGGATACTGTCACCCACAAAACATAGGAAACAGCTGATGGTTCTGGGAAATGAAATGAGATTTCCACCTTCAGGACTTAATTCTCTTTCAATTCACTTTCATTTCATGGTAGTGGGGAAAAAATGAAATATGTACAAAGCAGGTTGTAAACTTGTTAGTGTAAATTCAGACCAATTTTTACGTTTGTTAAGTTCATGAAGCATTTTGTATTGGCTGTTGTTCCATCTTGAGCACATCTGAGGAATGACACTTTAGCTGATGTGATTTCCAGCCTTTTAGTACAGTAAAAGAAGAACTTGGATACGGCAACATTATTCTTCAGTTCAAATATTAAAACAGAGTACGACCATAATGTGAGTTTCCAGGGAAACAGAACAAAATGCTGAATCAAGAAATTCTCTGTTTTCCACCAGCCTTTTTGCAGTGTATATGAGGATCAATAGATTTCATTTAAGTATAAAGTGTTTGAGGTTGTAAATTAATGGGCGAAGTAACAATTAGAATGGGAAAACATCAAAGGAAATTATTAAATGGACTGAAATTTTCATAGAATTTTCTAAAATGGTCTGATAAAAAATACAAAATCCTTAGTAACAATTTCAGTAGGTTCTGTTATTTTTCCATGGCATGATTATTGACAGGAGTTAAATACTTGCATTCACCCCAATTCATTACACAGCATTTACCAGTTGCTGATGTGATGATATAATCTATGACAAAGGAGTCAGTTACTTGCCCATGATAAAGACCAGCTGATTGATGTCCTTTTATTCTTTCATTTTACTGATCCTTCTGTTGCTCTAAATGTATTCAGCACCACTGTTACAGATATCAGATTTTTTATACTATCCATCTTATCTTTCATTCTCCCTATTAAATCAAGTGCCTTACATTGAAGAACACCCAAATGCTTACAGTCAGTTTTATTTGCTTTTAGAGTTTCAAGGACATGTATGTATTGCTGCATGATTGTTTTACTAATGCTTTGAACTGCTCAGATAGCTTAATCCCTGTAAAACCCAGGACATAGATATCACCCTGTTGGAGTAACCCAGTAATGGAGCAAACCACTAATGCATTGTACTGCTTCTAACAGCAGCAAGGACTGTAGCCAGCAATTCACACACATACACACACAGAAAACCAACCCAGCTACCAACTGAATAAATAAATAAATAAATAAATAAATAAATAAATAAATAAATAAATAAATAAATAAAGTAGAGAGAGAAAAAAAAAGAATTCTCTGGATTGTACATTTATGGAATTTCATCACTGTATAGGAAAGGCACTTCTCATACAGCCCTAGAAATTCAGGAATTTTATTGGTGAAACAAATTCAGAACAGTCAGTGGCAATATAACTTCTCCTTTATTATTCCTCTAGGCTAGCTCAGCCCTTTTCCAAAGGAACCACTTTGGAATCACAAAGGATCACAAAGTAATTAGGTCTTAGGTGCTGATTGGTCCCACAGCTGAGATCCCCATCCTAGATCCCAAACAGCAGCAGATGGGACAGGAGCACCAAACTGAAATACCAACACACACATTCTGTAGGTTCAAAATAGCCATCAAATAACTTGAAATGGGATATGCTATGCTCAGTTTAAGCTAAAATAGAAAATATAAATTCAAAATTAGACTTCCAGTCCACCCTACAGATGCCATTTACAATAAGAAGCTCAAGGAGCTTGAAGGTTCCTAGCACTTCCAAATATCAGGTAACGCACATAGGAATCCAACACTAGGTTCCTGATGTTGAATATATTGGCCTAGATGTATAATTTTTAAATACATAGAACAAAATTATGTGCAAAATGATTTCAGGGAATATTAAAAATATGAAAATTGTATCTTTTTCTCTCAATAAACTTTTGATGGAGCAGGAGTGTTTCAAGAGAAATCCCTGTGGGGAATTAGGTAGTTTCCTCCCACTCCCTCTCAGAGCACTCCTGTGTTTAAAGGTGAATTGCTACCTTTTGTGTCTGGATCTCACCCCACGCTGAGGACGGCACTCACTCCTGTGCAGAACATTTTACAGCCATCTGCTGGAGAAATGACATCGCTACCAGGCAAGAGAATTCAGTGCTAACAATGGCTACTGTATTGTCAGCAATTTCAATAACAAGCCCTTTGCTCTAAACCACAGCCAGGATAGATGGAAACAAATTACCACACATTAAGTTACCTCACTCCAAAGCAAAGCTGAATGCAGCATGACCTATATTTGAAGATGCATTTTCCAGTTCTTGAAGTTATTTGTGACACATCATGTAGTATCCACTAACCTTATGTCCAAAAATGAAATGAGATTTCCCTCCCACCCCAAAACATTACCACAGACAAATTGTTTTCTCTAACTTAAGGATAAATAGTTAGAATAAAGCTGTGCTTAGCAATAATGATATGTCACAAATTGTAACTCAGAACTGACAAGCTCTTTAATTTCAGCAGTTTTGCTCACAGTTAAACATTTGATATTTCTGAATTGAAATACTGTCATTTTGTTTGTTGAATTGTTCGTATTCTGCTGTTCCATGAGATTTATAATAAAGAATTCATGTCTATAGTTTTTCTTTAAACAACAACAACAACAACCTTTCTTGTAAAGTTGCGCTGTCCATGCTACGCTAGGATACATGTATTACCCAATTTAGGAATGTGTAGCCACATGGGAAGTAGAGCTGGAAATAGTGATATGAACACCACTTTCTTTCCAGAGGCTCTTCTGTGTCACTCAGTACTGTTACCTACAGAAGTATCTGTAGCCAGTTATAATGAGGATACCAAGTGCAGTTTACAAATGTCTAGAAATAGCTGTCAGATGGAAACAAGTTTTTCTGCTGCCTAGAATGTTGTACTGAAATCATTAAGTATGGGTTAACTTGGTTTGACAGGGAAGCTAAAACACGAGTTTTGAATTAGCGTTTGCTACAACCAATCCACATCACACTAATGGTGCCTTCCCAAGATCCAAAACAAATCATCAGAATACCCCGATTCCCTTAGCACAGAAATCCTTCAATAAATGGTTCTGTTGTTAAGCAGATCAAGCACAGACAGGCCACGTGGAGGCCTCAGGGACTCTGGAGAGCCACTGTCAGAGCTTACAACATCTCTCTCCCTACCACTGTAGAGATAGAGTGCCTGAAGACAGGGCTCTTGGACTCCCAGTTGTTCAAGTTCATTAGCTGATGTCCCTTCATGGGAATTGAATAATACAGGCAGGGCTTGTGCTGGTGGTCTGCCCCTCATGGGAGGGAGGATTCCAGTAGCAGGGAAGAGGAGCATTTCTGACATAACACCTTTCATCCCAGTCTCTTTAAACACTTCTACGAGCATTAATTAATTAAATATCCCAGTGCCCCTGTGAGATAAATGTCATCTCAATTTTCTAGATGGGTAAACTTGGGTATGCAGATTATAAGTGGCTTCCCCAAGTTATTCAGCAAGTCAGAAGAGGCTTGAAAACAGTACCCGGGAGATGTAATTTCAAACCCAGTCCTGTAACACTTGACAATGCATTCCTTTACTCTTGTTTTTACATAGATACCACTACAAATTGAATTAATAGCTTTTTTTCCTGGTCAGTGCTTCCATGTTGTTTTGATGTCGTTTCCATTTTATCAACTGTATTCTGACCCTTTTATAAGCATTTTTGAAATTTATTTTTGCTAATGTTTGAGTTTTTTAAATGCAAATCTTTAAAACATCTGATCCATGCTCATTGGACAGCCTTGCTGACTGACTGTGTCCCCTGTTAATACCTGACTCCATACTCAGCTACACAGAAGAGAGTTCTGTGCCTGCTGAGGTTCTGGCTCTTCAGCATTAAAATTTCCCTCCTGGATGTGAATAACAGTGATTTCTCTTCATTCCTGTACATTAATTTTTAATCACAACCCCTACTTTACCACTGCTGATTGAATTCCCTACCACATCTAATGGCCTTTCTTGTAATATTCATTCATTTAAAATATGTATGCTGATGCCATATCTTATTTTTCAAGGGCAGCTTGTTTAAGGCCAGCAGCAAAGAAATAGCTATTACACAGATGTTAAACTACAGTATATTGCCATATGTTTGATCACCAGGGCAGAGGAAAAATGTTCTATTTTATTGAAAAAGGACACAGTTATATATGGATCACATGTAATACTGAGTAAAATTCAGTCACCATTGAACTGAGCAAAATTCCTGCTCGATTCAGAGAGAAACAATGTTGGTACATTATTTTATCATATGTGTGAAACATATTCTTAGATACTGAAACTGAAAGCCAAAGGGTCACAGTGCTGCAGATGAATGCAGTAAGCATTCAATACAGGACCTGGGCTTAATATCCTAGCACTGTAATACTCAATAATTGAAAGGTTGAAAGAAGAGAAGCACTGAATGCAAACTCCATATTTCAGCAAAATGGAATCAGGCTGAAGATTTTGTGAGTTTTAGATGGGAAGAAAGGAAGCGATGTTCTGGTTAAGCTGATCTGGAAATTAGTGCAACTCTCACCTACCCATGGATTGGCAGTTTTGCCCACTGTACCCAGGACAGCACTTCCACTCCAGTGATGTTACTATTTTATGCTTAGTTCTGTAGGCCACGTGCGTTGTTGTCTGGGACCTGCAAAACAAAAAACTTTTAAAATCTGTTTTAGGTGACCAAGCAGGAGTTGTAGGATACCTGTACATCAACAATATGTTTTCTTATGTATTGTTTCATTAACCCATTGAAACTGAAAGTGAAGCCTAACTAGGATTTGGTGTTTCAATAGCAATCAGTGTTAGAATTGCATCCTTCAGATCATGTCTACTTAGGGCTGTCAGATTTCTTCCCTGAATATCTTATTCAGAAGTCAAATCTTAATAACTGTTATGTTATTATAATTCATACATACTATACTGGACAGATTGAGTCAAAAATAAAATTGTGAAATCCTGTTTACTTTGAAATCAGTGACAAAAAGCACTTATGATGAATCTATGCCATGCCAGTTCATATTAAGTACATACCAGAAACCTTCCATTCTGATTATTTTTTGTAGGTTTACAGACACATTATTCTGATAAAATATGAAAATTTCCACTCTGTAACTTGCTGAAAGGAGGGTATAGCTATGTAGTTGTGATGCCTCTGTTTTTACTGTAGGTAACTGCAGAGTCAGCGGCAATTTTGTTTCTGTGTTCCGTCACATTCTGTATGTCCTGGCTACACCATCACTTTTAGCTTTCTGAAGTTCAGAGAAGTTAGTGTAGAATAGGCATGCTGCAACAGAAAGAAACAAACTACAGCAACTAAACTTGTCTTTTTTAAATATAAAGTTTGAATAAAAAGTGTATCAAATGGTTCTGGTAGTTGCTAAACACTACCATGAAGAATACTTCAAATCTCAGAAAATACAAAAATATAATGTCTACAGAACTCTTGGACATACAATCCCTGTCTAAATCATGCCAGAAAGGTGGCATATTTGAAGACTGTCAGACCAAAAAATGCCTTCCCACTGAATTACAAAAACATGCCATCTTGTTTTATACAGTAGGTAATCTGGTTGGCCTTTCACAAGGAATTCAGTATTGCATATTAAAATTTGTATCAACTTTTGGGAGCTTTGCATATGTCCCCAAACAGCTTTGCCTCTGAGAAAAGGCTTTTCAGCTACAAGAACTCAATAAAGATTAAGGTGAACTGAAATCAAGGGATTTCTTCTCAGTTCTTTAACCATATGGATGCTCTTATTTTATGGTACAACTGCTTTGTTCTGCATTAGTATAACTGATTCCTGAAAGCAACCTTAAAAACAAATGTCCCTAAAAGAAGTTAATCAGAAATAGATACTACAAAAATAACTTCCATGTAGAAAAGACCAAGAAGTGTATATAGCAGAGACTTATTTACAGGAACAGCCCCGTGAACTCATTTTCCTTAAAAACAAAATAATAATAATAATCAGAGATATTGTGAATCTTCCAGATTGAATTAGAAAAAAAAAAAGCTGGCAACATTGCAACCACAGGGCTCATCTCACAGTTTTGTGATGCAATTCATTATATTTCAGAGTTCGCAAATCCTAAGGACACTTCTGTTCCAGGTTTCACCTCAAAGCTTTAAGCATGTTCAGTCCTACCACCTAGAGGGCAATTTTCAGAACAAGCTGGTTTGTAAGAAGCTTCTGAAGTTTTTCAAGGGAAGAAATGTATTACAGCCTCTGTTTTGCTGGTGCTATTTCAGGATGCCATTTTCCAGTCTCACGCACTAAAATCAAACTTCATTTACTATTGAAATCTAATGCGTGAGAATCCAATGAGGCACTCAAATCACAAAGGACAATCTGAATATGTTTAGCAGTTGTTATTTACACATTGCATTCAGGCCAATTACTTTTCTAGGTTCACTGCCTGAGCAACAAAGCTGTGCCACAAATAAGCACCCAGCAAAGATAGTAACAAAAATATTTATGCCATTCAGAGAAAGCCTTTTGCTCCAACAATGCACAAGCCTGGAAAAGAGTTTTTCTGTGCATAAGCACAGAAAAGACTTTCTTTCCCACACATGCTTTAAAGCCTTGTACCTTCTCTTGTAGTACTTCAGAAGAGAGGAGAAGGCACTGGGCTTACTTGAAGGCTTTGAACAGATCAGAGGGTGCCAGAGTGAGGGTGTACCAAGCCCATATGGCAGAGCTCAAGGATACTTCCAGTCATGAGCTTTTTCACTATGTTGTTTACTTGCTATGCTTACTTGCTTTACTAGCAACACGTCATGATGAGAACTCGAAACACACTCTCTGCTCCCTCCTGTGGTTGGTGGTTTTTGTTCTGCTTGGTTGGTTGGTTTTTTTTTGTTTGCTCATTGTTTTTGTTGTTGTTGTTGTTGTTGTTGTTGTTTTGTTTGGTTTGCTTTGCTTTATTTTTTATTTATTTATTTTGTGTGCGTTTTGTGAATGCGTGGGTGTTTCTTTGTTGTTGTTGTGTTGTTCTGTTTTTAAATTTCTGAAGTTGTGGTTGTATTCATTAGGCCTATGTGGCACTCTTAACCTCAAGTACTCTTTGTTCCATTGTCTACACACCTCTGAGCACAGGATCCAATAAGCCAAGTGCAAGGCTTCGCTCTGCCTGATGAGAAGGTTTCCAGGTTGTCCACTACTACTGTAGGTAATAGTCTGGTATGGACATAAGCGCACCAGTTTCTGTAAGAAAGAAAATGTAAATATAATTAAAGGACAAATAACATTTCACACAATATGATATGATACTTAGTGGGGAAGTCAAACTCATAATTTAGGGATAGGGTTAAGTTATGAAAATAAAATTTGCTTTCTCTCAGACTGACGGTGTAATCTTAGGCAAATTACTTAGTTTTTGTGCTTCAGCTACTCATTAGCAAAGAAAGCAATCATTTTTAAACTTCTATCTATTTATATGGTATAACGGATTTTTTATTTGTAAATGTTTGCAGAACACCAAGGCAAAGAAGCCTTTCTGGACTGCAGTAATAACAGATCTTATAACACACCTATATTTCTGACCATAGAATCCGTCTCTCCAGTAGTCAAAAGATTGTTTAACAAGGTTCCTAATCACCTATAGGTTCCATTTTGCGGATAGATATTTCAACTCTTCCTCCCTTTTCCTTGAAATATTGTCAGTACAATTAGACTGTGTTTTTGAGTGCACTTTGAGGTCAAGGACACACATGACTATGTTGTGCCTTAGCACTGCCTTTGCCTGTGCCTTTTTTTCCACACCCTTTCCTAGAGGGAAGCTACATATGAAACAACCAGACTGCTAACTGCAGTACAGAATTATGGGAGCTGAAAAGTGTAAGGCCACTTTCTTTTAAAAGTAATTTCAGGTAATATCAGTAATTGCTCCGTCAGACTTCAAGAAGCATGTGGAAAACACTCTCAGACATATGGTTTGATTTTTGGGTGGTTCTGTGTTGACCACAAATGGGTTGGATATGGTGATCTTTCTAGTTCACTCAGGATGTTCTGTAATTCTGTACAGGTATGAAGCCTCCTCTATTTCATAGCTGTAGTAAGGGTTCTGCATATTCATACCTGATATTAAAAAGCATAATTTTCTCTGAATTGCAGCACTGAGATTTAAATTAAAAAACAAACAAGCAAACAACACAGAAATCTATCAACACATGAATGTCATAGTAAACAATTCTTAATAGATGAATAAAGTGATGCTGGTCCAGACTGACAGTGTTCTATTTGGGGCGGGGGGGGGGGGGGGGGGGGGGATGACCCCTGATTAAAGATGGTGATTTGCTTACGATTTGCTTATGATTTAAACTCAATATACAAAATATAAACATATAAGTTTCTGAATAACTTTCAGCAATTAACTGATAGCATATAAACTCTGATCAGAAGACATCTGAAGTGATAAATACACCTCAGTTCAGTACCACACCTCTTTTACTGAAGCAAGTTATCTGTCTAGAAAGTGAGGGACTAAGAGTAAACAGCAGAAAGGTGTCTTGCCACATCTACAAATCAAGACCCAAAAATAGGAGTCAGATTTTAAAATCTGGGCAGAAGTGGATCATCTCAACCTGCCAGTGCTATGGTTAGGACTTGAGCTCCTGGCTCCCTCTCCTGCACTCTACCCTCACATGCAGGCCTGACAACTCACCAGAGCTGGACTAATAAGAGGAAATACAGCAATGTTGTCAGTGTTGGTCTTTTATGCAGTGTATATGGAGGTACAGGTTTTAGTAACTGGATTCCATTTCACATCAAAGTAAATGTGATTAATGAAAAGATAAAACAATGAAAACAAGCATAAAAAGCAGCTGCAAAATATATGAAAGTCCTGGAATACAGAGAGGTGAGTTAAAAAAAAAATAATCTACTTTTTAAAATTCATAATATAAATCCAACAATTATCATTACTATTGAAAGCAGCCAACTTCAACATAACAGCTACTGGAACATGTCCATTTGGAGATGCCCTCAAGGAAAGATCAGTACAATACATTCCAAACTTAACAGTTAAGGATTGCTGTTTGTTTTTAAAAATAGCCTAAACTCAGTCTGTGATTTCCATCAAAAATTTAACTCAATTTGAACAGATTGTTTCTGTTTAAAACACTTAACTTATTCTTAAGCTCTGTGAGTACAATGGCTGTAGCTGTTCTCACATGACCCAGAAATCTTTGATCAGGCTAAATTGGAGGAAATATCCACAGAGCCCCTGGTGTGACTTATAATTAGGTTTATGCTACCAATGAAATAAGCTCATTAAGAGATGTTAAGAATGTAAATATAATTTTGAAATCAAATTGTCTGAAAAAATGTAGATTTGAAAATAGAAGGTGAAGCATGGCGGAAGAACTATGACAAGCTGTGTTAATGCAAAGGCAGAATGGAAAACAACTCTTTTGCATAACAGGAACTTAAACCTGAAAATCTTCTTTACTCCATGGAATAATATGTTTCAGATCAGCAACACAAGCTTCTAACATGTAGATTTTATTGAAAGCTGCAGGAATCTCTTGTTTGTTTTGCATTGGGTCCGATTTCAACCAGGAAAACTGTTCTTAAAACCAAAACAACATTTTCACAGTGTACAACAGAAATCCAGCCTGGAGAGTGTAGTGCAAGTCTTGACTGGCATAAAGACAATGTGACAGATTTTATCCTTTTCTGTCATGTGCTGACCAGCAAAGCTCGCTCACAGCAAGGTGTCAAAGAATACCTTTCAGTCCTCAGACTTTTGAAATAGCCTCTTCACTTGTGATATTTGCAGTAGTATTTCCAGCTCAAATATAAATATTCCTAAACCAAATATACATCAAGTGCTGTTTGACCCTATCTGAGAAGTTGGGCATAATATGAAGAGCAACGTTTTTTTCTTGTGCAAGCAATAAGCATGCAAGCTCGACAACTCCAGCTGGCCTGAATCTTGGGGATTTTATGGCCATTGCAAATTCAAGGTCTGTGTAGCTTACAACCTGTGGAGTCTGCACACATAGCCTACAACTGACAGTGCAAATGGAACCTAGATGGTGCCTATAAGCCTCTCTTTGCCTTTTGGGATCTTGCATGTCCTGTAAGGCTCATTTAGATCTTGTATTAATACCCTACTGCATAAGTTCTCTTCTCTTTTGCTTACACCACTCCTATTCCTTTTCTTTTTTCAACAGAGAAAACATTCCTGTGAGGCATTCCTTCCTTTCAGCTATTGGTCAGAAAATAGGTTGGAGATAACTGTGAAATAGAAGATTTTTCAGGGCAGTCGTAAGGAAGGGCTGCCCACACTGTGTTTACTCCATGGCAAGAAGCCCCATGCCCAGGCTACATGAGTTTGTATTAGTACTTCTGTCAGCTGGAGAAAAAAAAAAAAAGAGGGTGGGGGGACAAATTACTGGAGTGTTTCCTTGTGTTTAGCTGACTCATCCTTGGTGATTTACATCAGACTCCAGTTACGAAGCTATACAGCCTGAATTACTGGACATTTTGCAACTTTAATGGGACTCGATTCTCAGCAAAGAGCAACTTCCTTGTCTGTGTCATAAAACCGTGGAGCCTGGGGAGGTCTGCCCTTTGGTGCACAGTTTCTTAATTTACTACGCAGATTTCCAAAGCTTGACTTGAGGGTATATGAAGAAAAACACCCCAGCTGGTCTGAAGCAACTGTATCTCCGTGTCCTCTTACATGTATTTCTGGGCGCTGAATCAGGGGACTGGCAGTCACGCCTGACTGCAAACAAGAGCTCCTAAACTCATTGCTGCTCCGTTGGCGCATTGCCAGCGCTCTTAAAACCCTCTCAATTTTTTAATTTTTTAATTAGCAAAGCCTCTCTACACCGCTTCGACAGCAGCCCGGCAGCCCTGCCCGAGCGGCCCGCTGCCGCCAGGAGGCGCTGCGTGAGGCGAGGCGAGGCGGGCGGCGCTGCCGCGAGGCTCCGGCAGGTGGCGGCCGTTGCCCGCAGAGGCGGGAAAGCGGCGGCCGTTAACGCCTCTCTGCGTGCTCCCGAGGCTGCTGAGGGAGGGCAGAGGGTCTGTTGACAGGAATAGTGGCCAAGAAGGAAATAAATTTATGTTCGCTTCCAAATCCTGAAGAATGAGAGTGCTCTGACTTCTGTCCCTTTCTCTCTTTTTGTCCTTGAGGATGTGCTCTTCATTCACTTTTTAGGTGAAAATAAATTCTCTGGTTTTGAGAAATTAGGTGATGAGGATACGCTGGCTTGCTGGTAAAGTTATCCAGTCTGCACAAGGATTGTTGTTAATACATTTGCAGTCAGTAGAATTATTCCCATAGCAGCAGGCTTGGTGTTGGTAAAAGGGGAAGTACAACTTACGCTATCATCGAAAAATGACAATTTCCTGAAAGTGAGAGGGTGAGTGGAAGTTATGAGACTTCAGTGACCCCTTCCACAGCACACCGCTGGTTTAAGCTGTTCCTTGGGTAATTGAACAACAACACACTGCTGGCTAGAGATCAAGTGTAGCTGTACACAATTTCTTCCCTTTGCTTCTAAGCACAGATCATACTTTCAGACAATCCTTGTGAATAGTCTTAAAGCCACACAGAAGGAATACCAGTGGTAGCTGGGACATGAAGGGTAGAGTTTTCATTCTGTACCTTTCATATGATATCTGAAAATGAGTTATTTTTATCCATAAGTAAATTAGATTACCTGACTTTTAATAGAAATGCTATTGAATCAGCACAGCTGAACATCATTGAATCATGAAAATGAGATTATTGTGTTGCTGCAGGAAGACAGCAGGACACAGAGCTGGAGACACTGTTAAAGCCAGAGCATGGCTTGGTGGCCATGCCTCATTCAGATTATATGCAGCTGATGGCTGTTTCATAGAACAGTTAATGAAATACAAATCCCAATT
This sequence comes from Anas acuta, assembly GCF_963932015.1. Classification (NCBI taxonomy): domain Eukaryota; kingdom Metazoa; phylum Chordata; class Aves; order Anseriformes; family Anatidae; genus Anas; species Anas acuta. The sequence goes on along the minus strand of NC_088982.1, from coordinate 65,290,629 downwards.
CTACACCTGTTTTCATTTAGTGCCTTCCTTTATACCTAGGCAAGGAGAATGTAGAAAAATGCTATGAGCAGCTATAGTCAGTGCCTTAGAAGGAAAGGCTGAGGAACTGTGGCATGTTCAGTTGGAGGAAGGAAGGCCTTCAGGGGCACCCAACAGCAGCTCTGCCCCAGCTCCACCCCAAGGACCTACAGGGACCTTATTGAGCGTTTGGACCTAGAGCAATGTGTGGCAGGAGAATGAGAGGAAACCTGCACAAATTCAAACAAGAGATGGTCAGACTGAATAAAAGAAGCTTGCTCCCCACAAGGACAACCATGCATTGGAGCAGGACCTAAAGGTTGTACAGTCACCAGCCTTGAACAGGTGAGCCTTGGAACACAAGATCTGTCTAGATCAGGCTTTGAGTAACCTGGTCTGATCTCATAACTCACCCAGGTGTGAGCAGGAGGTTGGACTAGAGACCTCCCAAGGTCCTTTTCAACCTGACTGATCTATGATTCTGTGAACCTATGCTCTTTGCTTATGCACAAATACAGTTTAGGTGGTATGATTGTTCTTCTGAATATGGTAGCATACAAGCATTCATATGGAAGAACATGTATTGACGTTGTGTGGAAGAAGCCAATCTTTTTCTAGTTTTTCTTAAGATAGGACACTTCCAAGTATGAAAGAGTGTTAAACAGAGGCCCTGGATTTAGGTTGTATAAAGTACATTGCCGTTGTGTATTTTCAGCTTCCTTTAACTATTCTGCCAAGTTTTGGTGAAGAGAGATAACGTTGATTGACAAAATGTTAACACTCAGATTAAGAGGAGAGAAAGCATCCTTGAAACCTTTATGTTTCTTTGTTTGGTTTGGTTGGTTTGTTGGTATTGCATGGGAGACCAGATTTTGGCTTCAGCAACTTCTTTTGAACTCTACTAGGTGACAAAGGAGACCTCTGACCTTTCTGATACTAGTCAATCATAGCCTTTTGGCTACATTAAAAGAAGTGTGGCTAACAAGTTGAAGGAGGTGATTCTCCCCTTCTCAGTGAGACCTCACCTTGAGTGCTGCATTCAGCCCTAGGGCCCACGGCATAAGTGAGATATGGACCTGCTGGAGAGAGTCCAGAGGAGGGCCACAAAGATGTTCGGAGGGCTGGAGCACCTCTCCTGTGAAAAGAGGTTGAGACAGTTGAGGTTGTTTAGCTTAGAGAAGACTGTGGGAGACCTTCTAGTGGACTTCCAGTCCATAAAAGGGGCTTACAGGAAAGATGGGAAGAGACTCCACCAGAGAGTGCACTGATAGGACAAGGAGTAATGGTTATAAAATGAAAGAGGGTAGGTATAGACTAGGTATTAGGAAGAAATTATTTACTGTGAGGGTGGTGAGGCAGTGGAACAGGTTGCCCAGAGAAGCTGTGGATGCCCCATCAAGTGTTCAAGGCCAGGTTGGATGAGGTTTTGGGCAATCTGATCTAGTGGGAGGTGTCCCTGCGCACTGCAGGGGCTGGAATTAAATGATCCCTTCCAACCCAAGCCATTCTGTGATTCTATGATTCTATAGCAAATTCTGTATCTTTAAATGAACATCAGATATCTTTCTGAAGTATAAGCTCTACTTCAAACAGAAGTCATAAAGCTGAGGCAAAATTGGGTATTTTTCTCTGTTTTCTACTCAGCTTCCTTAGTTTTAAAATATATGAATTTACTAATCTCAGCTGAAATGAAAACTCACTAGAAACTGGAGAAAAAAAAAAAAAACATAAACAAAAATCAGATTGGGAAATCTGTTTTATGTCCTGATTGGAATGACAAACCTGGATGACCTCTGAAAATTACATTTTTGATAGGCAATACAGTACAGTAAGTGATTTAAAATATTTTATAGGATATGGTTCTTGACCCTGAGAAACAGTTGACTTGTTGACACTAAAGTATCAGCTGGGGGAGTTGTACCATTTATTCCATGTTTTTTGTAGGATTTGGGGTCTTGACATTTTGTCCTGCCTGTTACAAAATACAAATTCTACTGTCATCATTCATTTCCTTTTTTTGTGTGTACTGTGCTGAAACCTTGGACTGTGAATAGCCTCTTTGTCTCACTCAAATTTTTATTTACTGTTGTGAACAGTTGTGTTTTTTGTCTTGTGCTACAAAAATTAATTCACATTTTCCACTTGGCTAGCATTTTACCCATCAGTTTTAGCATTAAAAAAGATGTCTTGCTGCATACCACATTAGGTCTTTTAGAACTTATTTCACTGTGTTTGAAGCCCCTCAAAATAATCAAACTTTTCTAAAGATGAAATTTAAAATTTTAAGAAGACTTCCTTTAATCTGGATTGAGAATCATCCAGGAAAACACTTTTGAAAATACAGTTAAACCGATTAACATTTGAAAATCCAGTCAAACCAATTTTTGTTTGTTTGAAGTGTCTTAATTTTTCTTGTTCCCCCCCTCTGGAATATAGATTTTCCATCATCTATCTGGCACAGACTACAGAATTCATGGTCTAATTTAATCTAATTCTGGTCTAATTTACTGACACTGCTTCTCAGATGACCTTCAGTGGTACTGGTTTTTGCTATTGTGTTAGTCCTTTTCTAATCTACAGAAAAGGAGATTGTCAGCATTTCTCAGAGTAAAGTCATTACTGACATACTGCAAAGGAAAAGTGACACAAAATGAAAATGTTAAAATAGAAGATCCCATCCCAGTTCCCAGGACAAATGTTGTTCTTTTTTAAATCTGTTTAGAGTATTTGGGCAGCTTTTCTTTTCTTATTTAGCTTCACTCAATGGCTAAATTGTCTCACTTTGTACCTGATTTGCCACTTACTCATGCAGAGCTGTGTCTCTACTCACTGATTTCTGTGGAGCTTTTTCACAAAAAGAATCCAAGCACAAGTCCATCAAATTATATTTTTTTTTTTCCCCAGGTTATTCCTCATGACCTATGGTATTACTTGCTAGGAGTATAATACAGCATAGATGTTATGAGATTTGGCACAAGAAGTGTCTTCTGAATCACTTACATTCTCTAACTAGCAACACAAAGAATGTCTTTATAAAACATACAGGGACACCTTGCCACTGTTCTTTTCCTTGCCACATCTACTCCAGGAATTAGAGTGTCAGTTTTCTACAATGTTAATAATATTTGGGTTTGTGATAATGCAAATTTTCTGTGGAAATTTGAGCAGATGTTTCTGGTGTACCTTAGATGGAATTATATTTTTAAAAAAAAAATACCTTTTGCAGTTACCAGGAGATAAATCCTAACACCCTGTCCAGTTTGTTAAAGTAATTCTGATCTATTCAGTGAGATGGAGAGATATAAATAGGGATGGAAAGCATTCTCTTCTTAATCCTCACTGTTTCCATGGCAGATGAAGCAAAGAGCAACAGCAAGGATAAGCATGAGCATTGATGCAGTAGTCAGTGTAATGAAATTAATGAAAATTAATGGAAACCTTTATTAACATCATTAAAGTATTTCAGAAGTCATATGCATAGTAGTGCTTTATCTAAATCTGATCATAAAAAAACTAAGTAACCAAACTCTGAGGAAGCCAAGAGGTAAGGGACTAAGGGGCTGGGACTTTCCCTCTCTTTTAAGTACCATGTGAGTGTCTCAAAAGCAGTGTGGGTGGAGATGTGTTTTTTCTTTACCAGCGCTATATTTCCCGTGCTACTGAAAAGTCTGTCATGATTGTGCCAAGCCATCATTGCTGAAAGGCTGTCTGAGAAAACCAAAACTATGGATTTTGTTACTTTGGAATTTTTGTCTAGTTTTCAGAAATGACAGTTTTATCACCTATATTCCAGAATTGCATGAGCATATATTTACCATTTCTTCTCTCCCTGAAAGACAAAATATCCTATAGGGTCACTCTGGGAGACAGTACAAGCTGGGTCTCCCTCAATGATTCCTTTCAGGTACTGGAATTACTTGAAATGTGAACATTGCAGAGTTTCGCATTTAAACAGACTCTTTAATTCTTTCTGTGCATGGGACATCAGCAGTGGGAAAGATTTCCTCAGTGCATGGGATATTTGATATAAACTGATATAAAGAATATGTCTGTGAATTGCATGAACCCTCTGCACCTGCTGCCCTATACCAGTGTTGCTGTAAAGCTTGCAGTAGTATGTGATCTGCACGATGTGGTAAGGCACTTGGCTACTTCACACCAGTGCCCTCAGCCACCTGTTAATTGCCGATCTCTAAATACTTGTGTTAAAATTCTCTTTGGAGTTACATTTTCTTGGTGCCATGCCTCATGCATCATTATGGAAGTGCATAATTATGTATTTTGCTCCCCTGTACTGAATACCAGTTCCTGGATTACTGATTTCATTTATTATTAGTAGTACTAGTAGTTTTACTACTACTACTATTACTATTTTTCCAGGAGTGCAATGGGAGTAATGCTGTGTTCAGCATATGCAGGGAAATTAGATAGTGGACTCATAGCCATACTTAAGAAATATGTTCAAGATGCTGCTGGAGAATAAGGTATCATTGTCTTCTGCATGGCTGGAGTGCAACATTGTGAGGGCAAAGCACTGTCAAACATATTCTGACATTTAGCCACCAGGGCAGCCTAAGTAGTAGTGTAAGGGGTTCTTTCTTCCAGGTCCTAGTGAATACACCTAGTGAGGCAGAAACTTAAGTCATGTGAGTTTTATTTATTGTAAATGCACAGTGATGCAAAATCATAAGGAATCCATTTAAGAATTGTTCTCTCTGCTCCATTAAAAAGTGACATGATCAAAAGAGACTGTGGACCTTACATTACCCAGGCAGTAAAATCAGTTTCTATGCTTCTTCTGTATTTGAAACATGTGCTGAACTTAACCATTCATTTCAATTCACCAGTACACTAGAAATTCTACCAAGCCAGTAAAAGCAATTTCTGGGGAGAAATCCAGAGCTCTGGTCTTGAGAATGAAATATTTCAGCACTCCTATCACATATGACAGTTAAGTAAATCTGTCCCTGGTGCTGACTTTATTAAATCTTCTGTGCTTAGTAATAAAATACTGTCACCTCACCACTACCCATGGTAATGGCAGGGGAAGCCAGTGAAGACCCTCAGTGGATTCATGATAATTGGAAAATGTGGAATATACACGTACTAAGAGAAATGAGTAATACAGAGCCATCCAACAGTGTGGAGGTAGCGTAGTTAATTTACAGCCTGAATGAATGTTTCAAGTATTCAGGAGCTGCCTTGAATAATAATTAATAAAATTGGCTTCAGAATTAAAGGAGACTGTGCTCATCCCAAGACTCAGCCTCAAACTCGCTCCAGAGTCTCATAGTTACTTGGTCTGTTTCATACAGCGAAATCCTTCAATTAAGTCCTTTCTGCAGACTGAAAAAGATGTATCTCACATGAAGTCAGTTGAAAACAATGTATCATCAATTCTCTTCTTTGACACTAAATTGGTGCTCACGTTTAATTTAACTCAACTCTGGAAAAAAAATCTGCTGCTGAAGCACAGCTTTAGTTTTCCAGCATTACTCATCCTAGAGGGATGCCCAAGTAGTAAACAATTAGGAGTAGGGAAGTTTTTAGGAGCTAGCATATTTAGATTCCTCTGAGATGCATTTTTTTTTCTTTCTGTAAATTCTGAAATAATAAGTCACCAGGCCTGATCTGCACTCACTGACTTGCCGTCCTGGCTTGACATCTGGCTTGAAGCCTCACCACAGCAGCACTTTGTGATTTGGCCTCTGGGCTGATGCTAGTTGCCATATCTGAGTCTGCCCTGCCTGCATTTGTTTTTGGTTGTCAGAAATATTTTTCAGGCGCAGACTTTGAAAATCCATAAAATATTTCCAAATTATACTATTTTGACATTTTCATGGGAATTTTGCCAAAACAGAACGAACCAGAAGAACTTTTATTTTTAAATCTAGTTCTACCATGTGCATGATATATGTACATAGTCTTATCCTCAGATAACATAGAGCAGAGACAACTGAGGGAAATCTCTTTATAATTAAGCCAATTGAGTACACAACCTTTTTCCTTCAGAAAGAGGGTATTTTGGTAATTAATCTTGTACAATGAGCACATACTGTATCTTTTGGGTAACCTGACAGCCGTGGAGACTCTCTAATAAAGTATATTACTTTATTATTTTTTAATTATAAGTATATATATTTTAAATTGCTTTCCTTTATTTTTCTTACTCTTGTCTCTCTGACTTCTTTGTTTTGGCCCTTCTGTATGGAATCTTTTAACATCAGCATTTCTGCACATATGTTAGCACAATGGGTTGCCATAAAGGAGAACAGAATCATGCAGTTTCTACAAAGTCACCTCAAAATTCAGGCTGGGATAGGCACTGTCACTACACAGTTGCTTCAACTCAAAATAAAACCAAAAAGCAAATTGTGCTTCCAAATTTCCTCAGAGGTAGTATGCTTTACAATTGTGAAATCTGTTACTGACTCATTCAAGATGCACTCAGGAATTAGAGAAGTAAACCTCAAAGGTAGCTGCATGTATTTATTGGAAGCTTTAGTGCATCTCTTTCACTTTATTTGCAATAAAGATGCAAAAGGGCAAAAAAAAATAAGAAATAAGCTAGAAATTAATGTAATGTGTAGTCAATAACACCTGCACATAATAAATATAAATAGTTGTTTTCTTATGCATAGTTTCTCAGCAGTAGTTTTCCAGATGCTTCACAGCAGTGATTGGTAATATTGAGCACACCAGACATTTTTTTTCATGACTTTACTGAAAAAAGTCGAATGGCAAAAGACTTTCTTATTTATCCAAGTCTAATTCATAGGGAAAGGGAGAAAGAACAGTGAAGTGACTCAATTCACAGTGACAAAGGTCGGTGACAAAACTGCAAGATAAGCTCAAATCACCCAATCTGGCTGCAAAAGCACTTGTATGCAGTAGGAGGACTAGAGTTGTAAGGCAAACATCTTAATGTGTGAAGGATAAACCACCCCAGGAACAGTTTAAAAAAGAGAGGGGGGAGTTAGCATTCAGTTTTATGCTGGGGTTTCACACTGTTACTCAATCCTGTAATATCATATGTAAACCTTGCTTTGTGTCTAACTTGCTTAAAGCACTCAAACAAAATAGGACCTTTATGCAGGTTGCACAGCAGGTTGCTCTTCAACCACTCATGAAATAAGGTGGTAGCCCACACAAAATTGCTTTTTTTCCTCTCCACATTTGCAACCACATCCCATTGTGATAACTAAAATGTGAGTTCTTCAGCAGAGACTGATTTTTCACTTTCTGCTTTTGTACCTTATGTAAAGGGTAGAAACAATACTTGCCAATTCACAGAGTTTTTCTGAATATTGATTTCACTGGAATATTATTCTTGAGAGAAGCCGAGAAAGTTAAAGTCTCTAGCTTAGCATATTCTAAGACTTATTTAAATGGTGTATAGGCTCTAACAAATAAAGAGAGCCCACATAAGCCAGGTTATCTCAGACACTGCCAAAAACTGTGATAAGGTATTGTAAGAGATGACATTCACTTCTAAAGGAGTATGCTAGGAAAGCAGCCTGGGAAGCATTGCTTCTTACTGGGTATTTCTTCTGCGCTGAGGTGAAGAACTCCTTTGCTTTGCATCTTTCTGGCATCACTTCATCTATGCATGATCCAAAAGACACTCAGGTCTATGGGAATCTTTTCTTTGTCTTGGAGGAATATTAGCTCACAGCCTCACATTGCAACATAATTGTAGGAGTGTTTCTAAGGAGTGCTTTATTCTCTTTTTGTGAACTTAAGAGAAAGAGTTTTTCCACATTTTGGATGTTAGCATTTGTCAACTACAATCAAAAGAAGGAATCTATATTCTGAAAGCCCTCTATCCTTAAATATGACAGAAAATCACCAGTCCTTTGTGTCTTCCATTTACATCAGTATCTGAATATATATCAGTAATTACGTGAAGCTTGCAACAACTCCAAAGTCAGTATTAACATCCCCATTTGAGTTGAAGGTATTGAAGCTCAAAGAAAATAATTGTGTTTAGAGCTATAAAGATAGCCAGTACAAGTTGATATACTCCATTAAGCATAGCTATTATGTATTAAGCTATACAATTCTGAATGCACATTCACCTGCAGCACTATTTGCTATAAGTTTTTGTCACAGAATAAAATGCTGCAATTGTCATACACTGTTGTATCTTTAATTGTTTGTAATTTCAGAGTAGTGAGGAAGTTTAGAAACACAATCATTTTTAATAGAATGAAATCTTGCATTTAAAATTTCTTTTACCCACAACAAAGAAAACAACGAAATTTTAGTATGAACAAAACAGAGGCATCTATTGTAGTCCTTTTTTATCCATATGTGTTAATGACTTTCCTGCTGGTTTTGAGATAAGCACCATGAGGAAATAAATATTTCAGTCTTTACTCTGTCACAATGGTTTTGACTGAGTAAATACTGTAGGTTTGGTCCCTTGTTTGTTTTTTCATGATCTTCCTAAAGCTCAGAAAACAGTTTTACTTGAAATTACTAGGACACTTGCCATTTATTTCACTGGAAATTAATGAATAGCATTGCTAAACAGTACATAGAAGACAAGAAAAAGAAAAAAAAGAAAAAGTTTAGTTTTCCTTACTTTCCCCTGGTAGTTTGAGAGCCAGATGTTTTAGATTTGGCATCACTTTGGGTGTTGGTGATATCAGTGCTGTAGGATGGCTGCTTGAGAGCTCTGTTCCGTGCTGCTCTATCCTGGCTTGGAGTGACCTCTTGCTGGAGAGGGGCCTCTCTTGCATTGCTCTGTAGAGATGTCATTTTGCTGCTAGATGAGCTTCTCATCTTATCTTTGTCAGAGTCCCCATCACTGTGTCCATTTGACTGGCTTGCAGGGATGGAGGTTGTAGAATTGGAAGTTTTCTTCGCTGCTTTAATTCCCAGAGTCTTGCCTGAAGATGCAGAAGTGGGTGCCTGTGATGCACTCTCCTTGACAACTTGTATCTCAGAATAGGGTGACCCCGCAGTTGTCACTGCATTCACAGAGCCAGGCATTGCAGTTGGAGATGGGGTCATGTCTGAGTAAGTTGTTGGGCTTTCATCACCCTCTTCTGTGTTCCAAAGCTTTCCTGGAGTATTAAATCCAAGGTTGCCACTCTGGAAGTGCAAAAGGAACAGCAAGAAGATAACCTCCTTCATTCTGCTAGTTTATAAATGCTAAGGATGTCTCACATTTATTTCCCAAGCAAGAACCCTGTGGCTTTTCTCTCCTCCTGAGCTGCTACTCATACAGCAAAGAGCCTATCCAGAGAACGTCCTGCTGGGGTTTATTTTTTTGTAGAAAGGAAACAGGTTTTGGTGTTTCAAAACTGACAGAGGAAGCCTGGTTTCCTGTTTCTTTGGATTCCTCTGCAACCTCTGACCCCTTAGAGAGCAGGAGCCTGGCAGCCTGTGTAGAAGGAAAAAAAAGAAGTTTTTGCAGAAGGCACAGGATAAAGATTAATGGCACAATAGAAATGTGGAAAAATATGTACTGTGAAGTAATCCTGAGAGATAAAAACTGAAATTGGTAGGTAATTTTCCTTTCACGTGTACATGTGCAGAGAGCAGAAGTGACTTGTCACATGCACTTTGAATGATTTGTACTTGTGACCTTGTTATTGAAAAATGACTTGGAAAACTGGTGTGCTACATAAAGCTCAGGGTTTGCTGTGTCTTCTCTTCTGCTTTGAATAATTAATCACACTGCTGCCAAACATAGGGAGGTGTTGAAAAATAGGATCATGCTGTACTCATTGTTGTAGTACAAGCTTTTTTATGTAATCCCTTACCTGTAGGTCATTGGCTATATACATGTATACCACAACCTGGTCCTATAGCATTGCTCCCACCACTCAAAACAACCTGACACCCTCCCCTATAAATACCCAAAGGTAATATACATATTGATGAGATTCCCCCTGAGCTATCTTTTCTCTTGCCTGAACAGTCCCAGCTCTCTCAGCTTTTCCTCACAGGTGAGATGTTTGAGTCCCTCTATTATTTTCCCTCTATTATATTTGTGGGCCTTCTCTGCGCTCCCACCAGTATCTTCGTAGCTCTCTTGTACTGGGAAGCCTAGAACTGGTGCCAGCACTCCTGGTGTGGCCTCAGCAGTGCTGAATAGAGGGGAAACATCACCTCATTGAACCTGCTGGTAACTCTCCTCCTAAGACAGCCCAAGATACTCTTAGCTTGCTTTGCATCAAGGGCACATTGCTGGCTCATGGTCAACTTGGCATTCACCAGAACTCCCAGGTACTTCTGTGCAAAGCTGCTTTCCAGCCAGCCGGCCCCAGCATGTACTGGTTCCTCCCCAGATGCTGGACTTTGCAGTTCCCCTTGTGGAACTTCACATGCCCTTGTGGACATTCCTATCATCTCATAGCAGAAGGATCCTCTGGTGCATCAGGGACTTCTCTGAATTTTTTATCATCTGCAGACTTGCTGCGGGCACACCCTGTCTCATTACCCTGGTCATTAATGAAGGTGGACTTTATAGTACTACCTGACTAAATGGAGGCTATTTTAGGATGATCAAAAGAGCTCTTTAAACTCATTGACTTATTGACTGTCTTGATTAGGAGCTTGGTTTTGCTGCTTACACACAAGCATAAGCTTGGATGTCATCTTGAACAATGTGCTCTAGGTGATCCTGCTCTGCAGAGGGGTTGGGCTAGATGATCTTCAGATGTCCCTTCCAATCTCAACCAGTCTGTGATTCTGTGATTCTGTGTCTGGTGTCTTTTAAGATCGTCTTGGATGGAATAGACATCTACATGGTCGTGGCAGAGATGGTGTATAATCTATGGGAGATATGTGTCCTTCAGGGGCAGGATATTTGAGAGCATTTCAAATGATTTTAGAAGCTTATAAACCGAAGTTTAGACCCCTAGTTCAAATACAGACTCATATTTATGGACATCTAAATCCATATTTCTAATTCTGCTAGCTCAATCCCACATACAGACAAGATTTAAATGAATATCCTGAATCAATGAGTACAAGGGAATTCCTTCCCTTTTATTGCACACTCTAAATTCCTGTAACCTCTTTCATAAAACTTTCAAGGTTGATCTTAAAATTAAGGTTGTTTTGGTATATATATTTTTCCTACATCTTTTACTTGTAAGTTGTTTAAATACCTCACAAGGCATTACATTATTTTCACAATGGAGTCTGAGTAGTACAAGATGCTATTCTAAACCAGCATTAATTACAGCCTTAGCATGATATTGGGAACTCTACATAAATGATCAGATGGAGATGGTGGATGTTCAATATAAAGAGTGAAATATATTTATTTATTTATTTTTACACCAGAAAAGTAAACAAATACTGAATCAGATTACCCGGAGAAGTTGTGGGATCTCTGTGCCTCGATATATTCAAAACTCAATTAGTTCTTATTGAAGTCAATTAAATTTCTGTAATACCGGCTCATGTTTTGTGGTGTTTGGATTAACAGTGTCTTGCCTTCAGTTTCCAGTTGATAGTCTGGCCTTTTAGGTATGCCAAAAGTTTGGGTTTTCCATTTGTTATCATTTTGTTTTATTGTATCTTTAATGTGTAGGATTCTACTGTGCAAGTGAAACCCCTGCCATTTTGTGATATAACATGTTAAAGAAGAAATGCAGCTGTGCTCCCTTTCAGAGACTTTATTTCCCTCTTCTTCTCATTCATAATAAAAGCCTGTAAAACCTTTTGTATGTAGACCACAGTCTAATGAGCAATCTCATTGAAAGGCTAACATAAACTATTTCATGTGAGTGCTTCTCTTTCTGAGCTCTACATTTGCGATTTTGAATTAATACCATTACCTGAATTAGCATCTGTCATCCCCTATTTTTAGAAATCCCAAGATAAAAAGAGAGGTAAATTACTCTTGACCATATTTGCAAATTAAATGCAAGCTGGCTTTAAAAAAATAGTAACAGCTGGTATATAGTGTGTTTATTTATACAATCAACTTGCCTAATAAGAAAAAAAAAAAGCTTGTATTCTTCCTTCGATTACTCCACTGCAAGTGTTAATTATGTCTCTGCAGTCAACACAGCAACTGCAGATTTCCACCAATGCAGAGAAAAGCAATGTAGAAGAATCTGGCTTTTGGTGGCTGGAAAATTTCATTACAACAGTGCTTTTTCCCTCTTTGAATACCCTTAAATTAACATTTAGTATTAATATAATTTTATTAATAAATGTCTGGGCAGTTGATCACAAGTTAAAATTAGTTGAAGTTGTTTTTATTTAGCAGAATAACCTTGGACTGTAAGAAACACTGGCTATCAGTTTTCAGATTGCTGCATGCTGGATCTAAATCCCAAGTTCCTCATAAATAGTATTTCAGCATTAGTTTACATCTAAGTGCTGCTTGTCTCACTGCAAACTGAAGATAGGGAAAGATAAGCGCTTAGACGCATTTGGTAAAACTTAGGTAGAAATACATGTAGGTTCAAAATTATCCTGAAAACTCCTACTCAACACACTGCTTACTCCCTTATGCGTAAATCCACAGATGCCACTGTTTTTTCGGTAGTTGTATTAAAGTGCTACTGAATAGTGGGCTAGCCTCATGGATTTTTATTGTAAAATTTAAATGTTAGTATTGGAGCAGAAACCGAACCTCAGGTTCTGAGTTCATGGATTACTAAGTGACCCCTCCTGGAGTCTACATTCATTACTGTTGTACACATATTCTTCCATTCAGTGAATCTTAAATTTAATATATATCGGCACACTGAGCAGGAGGGATGGCAGAGTTCCTTCTTCTCCTATGAGAACACAGGGTGGCAAAAAAAAAACTGCTGGGAGGTGGAAGATATGGTCTGAAGATGTAGCTGACCTCCTGGTGAGCATTCAAATCAACAGTCTACATTAGAAGAGCAACACCCTTCTCACAGAAGAGCTATCACTTCTTAGTTCTGTAGAAGAAAGAGAAGAGCCTTTATCTTCAGGGTCTCAGCTGTGGCTCTCGCGATGGGGCAAGCACTTTGCAGAAGCCTGAGTAAACTGATCAAAGATGGGATTTTAGAAACACTCTTGTACTTAACATCTGGTTATGGCACTCATTCAGTTCTGTGACTTTAGACAAATCCTTGCTCATGTCATTGAATAATTTTAGTCATCTCTGGGGACTTTAAACTCTCCCCAAGCAAAGTGAAGGGAGTATTGGGTTTGCTCTGTTCTGCAGTTAGACGGCACATTCACTTTGGCAGAGCTAGTGTTCATTCTTCAGATTATTAAACAGCTTCTATAAGCTCACCTCTGCTACACTGCTGTGGTTTGTCTCACTGCTTTTTATCATCCTCACTCTTGGAGGTTTACTAGTAGTAAGGCTGTCCTTAGCCTTAGAGTAGTCTGAAGCTGCCAGAATCTGTAGGGGCTGGCCAGCCAAGAATACGTGATGTCAAGGATTGCACAGCCAGATCATTTTCTCCAACTATGCCGGCAGCTACAGCATCTGTAAAACACTGCTTAGCCCATGGGCTGTTTGTCTGCTTAGCATGCAGTGTCAAAAGCAAAATGGGTAAAAAATATGAGTTTTTATTTGAGAAAGCTGCCATTTGGTAGCATTTTATTCCACTAGCATGGCTGCTGCTGGGAGAATTTAGCTTTCCTGCGTCTCAGATAAATTACATTTGTGTTGAGATAGTATTTCACATTACTTTTAGTACCAGGTCCAGTGAAACAACCACTTTGTTTTCCTCTCATATACAGACGGGATAGGGCAGCACTAAGATCATGAAAATAGATATTGAATCAGGAAGAAGAAATAACTTATGTAACTCTGCCATGGTGGAAAAAGTTCTCATCAACTTATATAAGCTCTAAATCTACTCTATATAATAAGAGAAAGCAAAGTCTCATTTTCTTCTCATAATATTTTCCCTATCAGCTCCCAAAGTAAGCACTAGGCTTCTGAGCAGTTCTGAATTTCCATATTCATTGTTTTAAAAGTTAACAGCATGTATCCAATGTGTATGGCTGGTTAGCATGAATTGATAGGATATGCCATATAAGAGATGCCATCATGCTCAAAGTGGCTGCATACAGTATCATAGAAATCATAGAATGGCTTGGGCTGGAAGGGACTTCAAAGATCATCCAGTTCCAACTCCCCTGCCTTAGGCAGGGACACCACCCACTAGATCAGGTTGCTCAGGACCTTATCTAACATGGTCTTGAACACCTCCAGGAATGGGGCATCCAAGACCTCTCTGGGCAACCTGTTCCAGTGCCTCACCACCCTCGGAGTGAAAAATTTCCTTTTAACCTCTAATCTAAATCTCCCCTCTTTTAGTTTAAAACCATTCCCCCTTGTCCTATCATTATCTACCTGAGTAAAGATTCTTATCCATCTTTTTTTATAAGACCCCTTTATGTATTGAAAGGCCACAACGTGATGTCCCCAGAGCCTTTTCTTCTCCAAGCTGAACACCCTCATCTCTCTCAGCCTATCTTTGTAGGAGAGGTGCTCCTATATAACTGATATAAGCATTGTGTAGAACATTTCTCTAGAAAAATCAACATTGTTTGTTCACATTGTAAATCTAAAATAGGATTCAATGAATAAATAAGATTCCTTTAGGTTTATTTTGACTGTGAAACACCACTATATCCCTCTCAAAAACAACTCCTTTGAATCTTTACTTAGAATATTCGTAAAAGGAAAAATCATTACCTTATGTGCAAGGAGATAACAGCACAGGGAATTTCAAATTAAAGGTCAGTATGTGCAGTTTGCATGGTTACTGCATGAGTTCTTAGTGGTTTTGATGACTCAGCTACAATCTAGGTGCTAAGAGTCATATTCCATCTTTAGCATCATCCTTGATCAAACTAAACAATAGCCCATAGTATCTGAGCAAACCTTTCCTATAGCATCATGTCAGAGCTGTGATTTGAAACTGATTCCCGTATAGTCTTCTTCTTTTACTGTGAGCAAGTTTTTAGCCCGAAAGGCACATTTTTAGGCATAAATATATATATTTTCGTATTGAAAATATCTTTATGTGGGAACTGTGGCAGCTGGTGAGGGAGATTGCTCTCTGCTTTGCTGTCTCTAACTTCAGCCTATCCTTAAGATAAAGGTGACATCAAGCAAGTGGGAATTGATGTGGTCTGGCTTCTAGAGTTTTCTTCCCAAAATTGATCTTAATATGCAAATAAAGCAAACAAGCACTAGGATTTCCTAGAACAAAAGAAATAACTTGCTGCAGAGCTCTAATCTTGGACATTTCATTCTCTGTATTACTTCCCAAGTATGATGGAGACAGTGATCTTTGGTGAGTATCATGGCCTCTTTTAGCAGCCTCCACCAGATTCAGATAAAAGTCAGTTTAGCTTAGGAAATGCCTGCAATATTTTGGTGACCAAACCATTTGCATGAGCCTAGAAATCAGCAAAGATAAAGGAAAACAACAGTTACTTTTATAGCTTTCAGAACCAACACTAAGAAAAGCTTGGCTAACCCCCAGAGTCAAGGCTTTGCCTTACTTGCATTTAATTCAGGAGACTGTGGCAAGCTGTGGAAAAAGTAATCATTTCTGAAGGACAGAAATTTCCTGGATGCACTTTTAATCTGTCTGGTGGTGTGACATTCCCACGCATATCTGCTAGTGAGAAAGCTTCGTTAGCAACACTCTGTGAAAAACAAACCGTGCTGCTAGAGACAAGCACCGAGAAGCTCCCATGCTAGTTCATTTCCTACTATATTGATCAATAATATTCTGTGGAAACCAGGGCTGTGACAAAAAATAAAATAAAAAAGAGCAGTAAGAAATTCCTCTGTTGGTACCATCCATTTAGATCTACAGTGGGCTGCTTTCTCACAGTGGAGGATGGCACCACAAAGAGAGATCATTAGGAACCTCGTGAACATAAGAGCTGCAGGTGCTTGGAAGAATGACATTCACCTGAAAACTAGAAGTAACTGAACCCCTTTCTTACAATGGCAGCTCATCAAATGGTGCTAATTCCTCCAGGACATGAATTATCTCTGTTTTGCAAATTGCATTCAACATGTGTTTCTCTTCCCTTTAGCAAAAAATGGTCACTTGGTTTGGCTGTATTTTTGCTTTACATTGGTGGAGATGAGAAGAGAGATCAGGATGCTTCCATAATCCTTTTGTTGCAA
This sequence comes from Anas acuta, assembly GCF_963932015.1. Lineage (NCBI taxonomy): Eukaryota > Metazoa > Chordata > Aves > Anseriformes > Anatidae > Anas > Anas acuta. Next base: position 65,274,491 of record NC_088982.1, on the reverse strand, counting down.
AAAGAAGGGAAAAGCTAAGGGACAGGTGACTGAAGAGGAACAAGGCATAAAGCAGAAAGGAAACTGAAAGAGGCAAAGAACAAATTGCTGACAATTAAGGAGATAGTCCTAGAAAGGGAACTCTTTACTAAATTTTGGATTTGCATCTTTGATTAGGCTGACTTAGACCTCAGAGTTTCTTTTAATTCCAAGCTTTTCCTGACAAGGATGAAACAAGAAGTTTCAACAAGTAGAACACTGGAATGAGACCTATGCTGCTTTGTCTCCACAGGTCCCTCTCTTTCCTTATACTTCATGCCACTGCCAGGACATACTGCATGCCACTGCCAGAAACAGGCATATGGAACCTGGCAAACGAAATGTGCATCGCGTCTTTTGCCAGCCTCACAAACATGAGCAGAGTGTCCAGTGTCCAGTGAGGGGCCTTCCCAACTTTGTTTCCCCCTTTCCATTTAATTCATTGTATTTTCTGAATATAATGAAGGATACCTAGGGTGTTTCAAAAGTTGCAGCCTGAAACAACCCAAAATTACCAAGTAATTGGTGGATCTGTCAGACTGTGCAAGGAGCAACCCGCAGTTGCCTATGCCTGCATGCTGGAATAATCAGATTGAAGCAATAGTTGATATCCCTCCCATCACTGTTTCTTTTAACTGCTGTTTCCATGACAAATATACAGTCTTGGCTTTCTACAAGCACACTCTTTTATCACTTCTCTTGTAGATATGTATTTCAAGGAAAAAATAGATTTTTTCCTCCCTCTTGAGCACCTCAGTCTGGAGTGAGAGTCTCAGATGCTTAAAGGGACAGTGAAAGGCCCTTTACTTTTTTTAAGCATAATTCATGTGCAACACAAAGAGCAAGTCTTAATGAATGCAATCAATGAAAAATGCTCCATGAAAATCCGCATGTGATTTCCTAAGACCGTAAGCATTCTGATCATTGTTTTATTTTTCTTCTTCTTATTATTAATAATAAGAATAATATTCTTATTATTATTTCTTAATATTATTTCTTATTATTCTTATTATGTTTTTATTTTTCTACATTTTGGTTATTTGATTCACCTACGGGTCAACTTTCTTCTCTGTATTTTATGCACAGAATCAACCTGTTTCCATTTTCCAGCACTGAGGCCCCAGTCTTGCAGATGGAAGTGCAGCTAGATGTGAAGGCCCTCCATCATGCATGTGACTCAGTGCCAAACTGCCTGGGGTGCTAGTGGAATAGTCCTCTAAAAGGGAAGGTGAGAATACAGCTGTTGACCCTTCAGTCTGCATAAATTTAAATCCAAGTTTATCCATAATCCTGCCTCTTAATTTTTGCTGTTGTGCTTGATGTATCCAGCTTTGGCTGGATACATGGCTGAAGCTTGTTGCTGCTCATAGCAAAACTGCAAGTACAAACTGCACAGGAATAAACATGGCAGTCTCTGTGTTTTGAAATGAGCTTTGGTTTGATAATCACATTGTAGTCCAGTAGGGAAAGAACTGATTTGCCTGGTGTTTCCCAACTGCCATCTCTGTGACTTGAAGTATCTCCAGAAGTCCCTTCTAAACCCTACAATTCTGTGATCCTGTGAAGTACATTAGGTCAAGATATAGTAGTGTCATAATTTCACTCACCTGTGACTCAGGGGTAAGCTGGGTATCCCTGAGCTGCACGTTACAGAGGAATCTGTAAAAGGAGCTATCTCCAGATCAGAGTAGTCCTGTGGCAGAGAGGTATTTTGTCTAGCTGGATCTTTAAGCAGGTTTTTATATGAATAAGCTTGGTAGAAGAGATGAAAATGCTGAATGCCTTCACAAGAGATTAATATGATTTGCAATGACTGGCTGGAGCCAGTTTCCAACACTGATTTTGATTTAAGCTGCTCAGTTTCTTTCATGGAATTTATCATGTTTTTCTCCATTTTTCTCTACTTATAAAAATACTTGGGGATCTATGTTCCTTAAAATTGAGCATTTGAGGATAGGGCAAATTACCTCTGGATGTGTCCAGTGAGATCAAATTTTAAGTTTCCAGTCAGAAAATGGTTTATGGCCATGGGGAAAGCCTAAAAACCTGGATTTATCTTGTCAGAAAAGAGATGACAAACCAGCTGAAACTTACCCTTTACTGTAGCCTTTGATGAAAGATTTTGAAAATATCTTTTGTATCCAGATTTTAAACCTTACATTCTGTCACTCTGTACATTGCTACTATTTAAGGCTGTCCTTTGTTTTTCCAGAAACCTTAGTTATGTGTGAAGCTTGTGTATGCTGAAGGTTTTTCAAAGCATGCTGCTGTTTCAAGGAGAAGGTTACAGTTCCAAGACCTAGGAACAAGCCCTCTCTTATTTACAGAGAAGCTTTCACCATCATAAGGAAAATAGATTCATGAGACTTTTCCCAGGACCATACAATTAACTCTATTCCTAGAAAATTAGCTAGCAGACCTGACATGCCCTGAGAGAAAAAAATGAAGGAGGGCAAGAGAAAACTCTGTGTGTAATCTCCAATTTGAACAATTGTCGATCTGTCGTAGTGACTAATTTTTTCCTTGGAACCAAAAAGCAAAGGAGGGGTGACTAATGTACTGTGCAACGGTTGCTGCAGCTGGGAGTTTAGATTTGGATTGGAGCCTGAAGAAGCTTAATTTAGAAAATAATGAGCTTTGGGAGTAAGTGTTATATCTAAATATATGTATGTATGCTCATGTATAGTAGCCATGACACAGTAAGTACACGAGCTCTTGGATTTCAAGGGTCTCTTTCCTAGCTGCATCAATAAGAGGAAAATGGGAGGTTAAGAGAGAGTCAAAGAAGATAGGAGCAAGTAGTAATGGCCACCAGCTACTAATTTCAAATGAAAGAGCTGGAAAACCTTGTACTAAGTGAATAAGCATGATTTCTAATTTCACACCTGGCTTCTTGGTTTTGTTTACACTTTCAGATTGAATCACCAGGAGTGTGCCAGTAAATCTACAGAAAAGGTTTATTTATTTTTAAAAAATAGAAATAATAATAATGTCCCATTTCATCAAAATGCTTTTCCTTTTCTTATGTTAGAAAACCCACAAATTAATAACTGTGTATTTTTCATTTCCACACTAGTCACCAGTGGTGAAAAGATGAAAGGGAAATAAAAAGAAGAGAAACAAATTGAGTAACTGAGAAAAGGCTTTCAAAATAAAAATACTTCACAGAAAAAAACAAAAGTGAATGTAAAATTGCTCCACTTTATCAGCTAAGAAATTTAAATTTCAAAGCTTCTTATGAAACCCTTTTTCTCTCTTCTATCAACTCTGCTTAGAGCTACACTGGAGATGAATTGAACCCAATACGTTTTATCATTTGTAGCTGAAAGGTAAGGCCTGCTACCACCTCTTTTAGCAACTGAGGAATGTAAGATCTCAGTGTGACACTGAGCACAGTGTTCCTACAGGAGGTACAGCAATATGAGCCTGTCTGATCTATATTCTGAGTGGCTTTAAATCCTTCTGAAAAGATCAGGCAGCCTCCCTGATCCTTGGCAGGAAGGCACTGAGATTTGCTCAAGCCCTCTACATCACATTCAGACATTGAAAAAGAAAAGGAAAAGATGTTTTCCAAGCATTGAGCAATTGGATTATTCAAACCTGGTGCAGGTGTATCAAAAGGGCTTTGGGAACATGGCCTGTTAGTGCCCAAGGTGAACCCATTTGGGAATGAATACCCAGAGGAATTAGGAGTGACCGAGGCTTCACCTTCCCTTTAAGAAGTTAAATGGTTGATCCATCATTTCCATTTTTCAAGGGAACAGGAAGCATCTATTATGGAAAACGCCAGGCTTTTCATTGGAAGTCACATTGTTGGGCCATAGTGCCAGGATCCTTCAGAGACCTAGAAACAACAAACGAGCCACTAATTTGACTGGCTGCTTCTTGGCCTGGGAGGGAGCTGACCTTGACTTCATATATTGTATTGCAGTGAATATCACTGGTGAGAAAGGCTCTGTAAAATTTCTGCATGATTTTGAGTTCTTCCAATCTAATTTTGTTGGAGAGAGAAATCCTGCTCTTTCAACATCTGCAGAACTTCTTTCTCCAGCTGATCCCACTGCATGTGCGTGTTACTTTCCACTCCTGGGGAATACCAGAGCTCTGAGCCCTATGGAGGCTGATTATTTTTATGTCCCCCAGCTCTTTTCTATTTAGAGGAAAGGGAGTGGTGTAGGTGCTTCTTCTCCTCTCCCTATTTGTACCAAACAGCCTTTCTGAAATGTCTGGACTTTTTCTGGCTTCCCTGAAGTTTTGTTTTAGATTGTTTGGTTGCAACAGTTGCCTAATGACCAGGTAACTATAGCCAACCTGATTTTAGTGTTTGCTAGCTTTGTAAAATTGTGTGATGCAACGCTGACTGTTATCTATAATTAACACACAGCAATAGCAAGTAGATATTATGTATAGAATGAATTATCTGTGGCCCTCAAATAAAATGCAGCAAAAAGGACCACAGGCATGGGATTAGCATGAAAAATTTAAAGGATCGGCACAGGATATCAGAGGTCCCAGGACTGTGAACAGCTCGGCTCTAGTCAGTTATTGGTTTTACACATAAGGTGTGTTCCCCTTTCTGCTCATAACAGGATTTGAAGTATGTCAACCTGATGGAGAATTTGAGTAATCTGGTCTTTAATTTGGATGCAACACACTGGTAACATGCGGAACAGAGTCTGTAGTGCTAGTAGCAAACTGAAAGTAGCAGGAGAAAAAAAAAAAATCTCTATGTGCTGCAGTGCAGCACAAGGCTTGCCAGTAAGCAGGGTCGTTAATCAGGGGTGTTTCCAACTGCTGGAGGGGCAGCCTCATTTCTTGTAAAAGGACGCTCTGTTAATGACATGAGTTGTGGATGAAAACCCAAAGAAAATGTAACAGAACAGAGCGGGTGACACCGTGCCTGGCTGCCTGGGAAGCTCTCTGGGTTTATAGAATGGGTTGCAAGGTCTGCTGGGAAGTGCAGGCTTGGCAAATTTACAAGGCATAGTAAAATGAAATGACAATGGCTAATTACTGGCTTTGCAAACTGCTTGAACTGAACAGCACATTTTACTGTCATGTGGCAGGAAGGGCCCCAAGACATTTGCTTACGATTGAGTGTGAGCCATGCTCACCCCTTGCAATAATAAAATTTTCCCTATGAGCCCCGTTTCAATTTCTACATGTTCTGCTTCACTGTTGGTTTGCCACAGCCACGTTTGCTGAGTTTTAGTCAGTCCTAGCTGATAAATTTGTGAGACAGGGGTAGAAAAGACAGCGGTATTTGGAATGGTAGCTGTTGCTGTGCGACAAAATATACTTACCTAAAGCAGTAGGGTACAGCCTTCGTGAAGTCATTCAGGGAATCACTGCAGGTTATATAAAAAAATACAGGAACGCCTGACTGAAGGTGCATCATGATGTTGAATAACCCACAGTAGAAGGCATATAATACGTTTAGGGGAGTGACAGGCTCTGTATGCACTGCCTGAAGCATGCCTCAGCATTCAGTCCTGCTGTTGTCTGGATCAGGTGTGAGGTGGCAGAGTATATGCATGGATCCATTAGCCTCAGCACTGGATCTCCTTCATAGGGCCACCAACAAACTGGTGGAAAGGCTGGGAGGTGAGTAGGGGCCCCCAGTTTGATATTTTGATGTTTTTCCCTTTACCCAGAAATAACTTTATTCTGGTGAAGCAGCTGTGTCTTGTGCACCCTTGTAAATCTGGAGGTATTACAGAGCTTAGATATCGAAATGAAATTGCATACTGAAGATGGTGATGGCTTGAGTGTACACAAAGAAAATTACATATTCTAGTATGCAGCATTGACCTGAGTGCTAATGGTGCAGTCAGGCTAACCTGTAATGCAGGGTTTGAGACTTTCTTCATCTGCTGTTGTGATTACAGATTTCAGACAGACAGCCTATTGATGGCAGAAAAAGAAAATTGGGAGAACCAGAGCTGCTTGAGAGACCAGGACTACTTGAGAGAGCAATGCATTTTAGCAGTCATGATAGAAACAATGAAATAAGGTTAAGCAAGTTGCAGTATTATATATATATATATATATATATATATATATATATATATATATATATATATATATATATTTTTTTTTTTTGTAATTGTAAGGAGAGAACAAGGTATTTCTTGCAATAAAACTGTTGATATAAGTCCACAAAGGCAGTTCTTTCCATCTGAGAAACTGATGAAGATCAAATGTGTTTTTATCAACATTCCTGCATAGGCACATGTAGAAAGACTTGAATGTGTTGGAGTGAGGAAACTCAGTCTGGGAGTCTGTGTAGCTGAACAGATATAAAATTCAGCCCTGCTAAAAGGCTCCGTGTAATGTACAGCTTCCAGATATAAATGTACATGCAAACAAAATGGCCCTCTCCAAACAAGGCTATTCCACACTGACAGGCCTAGCTAAGGAAGACTTTCATTTGTCTATGTTGATGCAGCCTAGATGAGGCACTTAGCGAGTCTCATTTACAGAGTAGGTCAACAGCCTGCTTGCCTCCTCCAAGCTACTGTCTCCATGCTTTGTCTTAGTTGTCGAATCATCCTTCACTCTAGTTTGCAACCTTTCTGGCCTTCTTTCTAGATGTGTGAACTGCAGTTAATATTAGGAACTTGACTCCACATTTGTTTACCAGGTTCTAAGTTCTGAGATGCTGTGCAGTGTCCTTACGTTTCCTATCCTCTATTATACTCTGTCAGTTACAACCTTGTCTCTCTCTTTTCAATGTACAAAATTTGCAGAGAGGGACATGAAGAATATGTCATTATGTCGTGGCAGAAGAAGTGGTTCAGTAACAGCAGACTCATCAATCTGTTTTCTCCAATGGATTAATGCTTCTCAGTGTTCAACCTCTTGCTATGTTCTTTATAGTTTTTAGATAACGAACTCTTCAGTCAAGCAAAATGCATTGAGTTCAATGAGAATTAGACTTAAATGAAAATTTCTCTTGGTTCGTTATTCTGTTACCTTAACAACCAGTACATATACCTCACAACTAAAATTTCCTTTGGAAGTGCCTCCCTGTTCCACATATATTTCTGTTCTGAATATTCAATTAAGAATAATACTAGATATCAAATATTGACATAATTTGTATGTGACTGTTTTCCCATAGAAATTGATAATGTCAGATAACGAGCAGTTTGCCTGCCAAATAGGATTATTTTTTTTTAATTTATCTGAAAAAAAAAAAAAAAAAAGGTCAAAAAGGGAAAACTTCTTGCTTAAGAAATGGAACACCAAAGACAAGATTACAAAATGGATGAAATTAATGAGAAATTCTCCATTTTCTCCAACAAGCTTTCCATAAGACAGGCGTGTTTTTCAAAAATAATTTCCTTGAGAAGCAACCAGTAACCAAAGCAGAATTAGTAACTCTCAATTTCTTTTTAAGATTTTTCTTTTTCTTCTTCATGAAGTAGTTTCTCTAAACAAAACAACTCATAGCTCAGGCTAAGCTATGCAGTTTGCTGCTTACTTAGCAAAACTCTTAAACTCTTAAAATGTTTTTGAACATCGTAGATTTAAAAAAAAAAAAAAAAGACTAAAAACGAAAAAATACTCAGTGTCCTGTTTTGTGAAATAAAGCAACAAATACTACACTAGGAGTACCAGAATTCCTTTATCATCACTGAAAATCTTTTCTTCATATTAGTTGGTATGACTTTTACACAAGACTTGAAGCTAGCAATGCCAGTTATCTTTAAAACTAACCCCTATTTCCTCTGTTAGTAGTAGTAAAATTAACTCAGACATCGAAGAGAGGTATTATTGTCACAGAATTATAATACAATAGTTATGTTTTCTGCAAATATTGGAAATACTACAATAAAGCTGTACTGAATTTATCATGCAGCACAAGGACATTATCTTCTACAATCCCAATCCCACATTTTTACCAACAAAATAGACCATATAGAGACATTCTGTAAGTGATAAGAAATGAACCTTTTCTCATTCTGTAGCTGTGCCCATTTATACAACTCAGAAGAAAAGGAAAGTGAGTTGTACAAAGTACATTGATGGATTCATTGTTTCATTGCTGGAGAACAGCATTCAAATTAGTTTAGGCCATATGACAATACATTTTTTTTCTTTTATTCACAATTGCATTAGGGGAGATTTGCCTCAGTGAATCTACATTACTGTTCTAAATCAGATCAGGAGAGCACTAGAGCACTCCTGGAGCAGACCTCCCACTCTGCCTGACTTACTGACTTGCATCACAGACCTGTCTCAGGGTACACAAACTTTTTCACTTGGGTGAAAGTAAACAAAAAGATATGCTCATTGCACTCATGGGTATTCTGTCCACGGGACAAATTAGAGTTAACCTAGAATACCTTTATCTGAAATACATATGGTTGGTATGTATTTGGTATAACATTTGGTTGGTTGGTTTGCTCTTCCTTCCCTCCTTCCTTCCCTCCTTCTGCTGTACTAACTGGTAGCCCCAATTAGACAAGTGCAGTCAAATGGGGATCACTGAAGTTAAAAGCAACCAAAGATGGTTTGGGACGACAAAAATGTGTCAAAACTACAAAATTATAACACTGTGTTTGTTCAGAAGGTTCTGGATGGGAGCAATATAACTGACTTGCGAAAAAAAAAAAATATGTATAGACACTGGAAATGCTGTTCTCAGGCTGAGATGGCTTAATGAGGCGTCAAAGTCTCATTTTCTTATTGATGGTGTTAGTATCTCACAGCACAGATGACCCCCACAGACTGAATTATTATCCACAGTAGACAAGAGTAGCAATGACTGAAATGCAATCTTCTAAAATCGCTAAATGGAAATATAATACCCATCATTTCTTTAAGGTGTTCAGCACACTGATTTTAAGTGAAGAACATCAGTCAAATTGTAGTCAGCTTCCCAAATGAGCCGAAAAGTATGTCAGCAGATACATTTCAAATTGAAACACAAGTTTGCTCATGATGGGGAATGCTTTCCTTCAGCAGAGCATTCAAGCTAGTCATAGAACAAAGAAAGATGAATTTGGCTTGTGAATAGCAAGGGAAATTATTTACCGCTATGATTTATGCCCTTTTCAAGTACTTCTGAAAGAGTTTAATATTTGATGGGAGTTTCAGAAGTACCTAGAAATGTGGTTATAAGGACACCAGCAGAAGACAGTACTGATGAGTTTGTGCCACAGGTGTGAACAATTTACTGCTTGGTTAGACATTAACAGTAAATAATTATTATTAACAATTGATTCAAACATTGAAAACACATTAGCTTTTTATAAACAGTTTACGTACAAATTCTTAGCATAGATTGTAGACAAAACAGTCTTATTTATGAGAGGGTCCTGATTAGGGCCATAAACCCTGCTGTTAGCCTCTGCTGTTCCTAACCAAACCAAAGCAGCACTGTTCCTGACAGCATGGAAAGGAAAATATTGAATGGGGGTGTGTGGTGTATGAAAGGATGCATCAGGATCAATGCATCTTGACATCGATATTTTTGAGCAACTGCGTAAGCAAGAATCTTTTAATTGTGTAGCAAATCAAATCAATCTCTATCAGAGAAGCTTGAAATTAACAGCAACAAAGGCAGCATCTTGTGGTGTGTTAGCCATGGGTTGAACACATGCAAACCTGGACAGCAAATAGCAGAGAAAATTATAGTGGAAGCTGGAGAGAAACAACCCATTCTCTAATCTAAGTTCCCTGAGGAAGGGAAAAATAGATAAATAAATAAATAAATAAATAAAAGCTACAGTGATACTAAACTCTCATTTTGCAGGGCAGTTGGTACCTAGGCAGGCAGTGATCTGTGATTATTGGTTGCTGCAAATGGTTCGCCTGTTTCACTCTCACTTGTCCTTCTCACATCCTTCATCTATGCTTTATTTGCCTTTTTGTACTTTGTCACAAAACAAGCTCTTTTGGAAAAAAAAAAGAAAAAAGAAAAGAAAAGAAAAAAAAAAAGATAGTTTCTGGTCTTTCTATGTATTTTGAATAAAGAAGTATCATAAGATGCAGATGACCTCCTGAGACACACCGATTCTGTAAAAGTCCTGTATCTTTCAAAACACAAAAGGAAATCTGTGTTTTGGCCCAGGGAAAGATACAGATGGCCAGTATGAAAGCAGACCACTCTTTAAATAGAGTGCAAATATTAAGGAACTGACTACTTGTTTTAAAAAGCGAGATCCAGCTGTTTCAGGCAAGATTGTCTGGATTTCTTACACAGAGCACAAAGCAGGGGAGTGGCTACTAATGAGTCTGAGCCGCAACAACGAGTGTTGAATGCACCCTAAGGACAAAGCAAAGTGAATCATTGAGAACAATTTATTTCTTAGAGCTTCTGTGTTTGTGATAACCTGAACAAAATCTAGGGATCTGAAACAACTTCAGACTTTTAGAGGGCCTTGATTTGGATTTTGTGTTCATTATTTTCACACTCCATAGTCCAGGCAGTGTCTGATTTCTCTCACTATAACTCCTTTTTCCTTCTAAAATCCCCAATAAAGTGTATATTTGTCCTGGTAGCAAGTTAAGACAAGAACATTTAAATTTAAATTTGAATCAAATCCTAATCTTTAGTGGCTAAAATTAAAAACAGTACTTTGGGGAGGTTAGTGTCTGCCAAATCAGTATCATCTGAATTTGAATCTTACTAATATTTAATGTTTAATAGTGATATTATCATTAAAAGTGATGAAAGTTGTATACAATTTGGTTTAAAAATAAATAAATAAATAAAACAATAGTAAAAACCAAGCAGTATAGCTGTCCTACAGTTTCATTACTCTGGCCTTTGTGTCACAGAGAGATTATGAAATTATGTCAAAGTTCCTAGACTTAACTGTTGAAATGAAAAAGCCTATTTAGACAAATAAAACAGTAGTGCTGGTTCTGGAGAAAGCTGAGTTTCATCTGTTACAGGCAGAAATTTTGCAAACCTGGACTCCTGTCTAGATGCTTTGGGTGGTTGACCTCACTCACCCAAGCATTAAATTCTGAGTATTTCTCTGTCTGACAGTGAGTCACCTTACAGTCACCGATAGTACAAATGATCTGGAAAGCAAGTGTTCCTACTGTCTGGTCTGACAAACTTTTATCCTAGCAGAGGCTGAACATGATTGCTGTAACTTGCTGGGTTGGAGCACTTAAGATGATCTGAGTGTCTGACAGCTTGTAGGATAGGCCTTGGCAAATACAGCTTCTACTCTGACTTTGACAAATATTTCCTTTTTCCACTCATATCACCTCCATAAGCTGCTATAGAAATCATTTTCCTAGGGCATTGCTTCCACCATATCACCACTCTTTTCACAGTTCTGCACTGTCCCTTGCTTTTCTTGGACAGCACTCCTTGTGGCCTGTCCTTGCAGAACCTACTGCCACCTGTTTGCTGCCAACACATCGGTTCTTGCCTCTCTTCTGCCAGGTGTCTGTGGCATCCAAAGCTAATGACTGAAAATATTTTGTTCTTTCTTACCGATCAACCTTAATGCAAGAGAAGTTATTCCCCAGACACGTCTACTTATACCACTGACAACTTGAATTGAGGCCTCCTGTGACCTTTTGTTGGGACTGCTGCCACCACATTGCTGCTTTGTACACCTGTGTTCTGGGTGGCCTTGTTCTCCCTTTGTCTCTTCCCTAACCAACTTATTCCATACTTAAGTGGTCTTTTGAGTCTTCTTCTACCTTCTAGGCATCACTGTAAATATGAATGCTTCAAACTACTTGTGAACTGAAAAAAATCAGAGAACCTAACAAAAACTAAGTGTTGCTAATGTAGATATTTTTCAAGATCTAAGCCTGAGGCTGTTCCTGGAATGGTAATTTAAATTAAATTTAATTTACAGATGCATTTATTTTGTGCATGAATAAGAGGAAAAATATTCTTATTCTTCTTCTTATTATTATTTGTCTCCAGTGCTCAAGCTTAAGACTAGATCCCCTTGTGAAGAACTGTGAAACTGCTCTCTGCAGCCACTGTGTGCCCTGAGCTGCATATAGATAAATATTAATACCCTTTTTATTGCCTTAAAGATAAGGATTTTTAATCAAGACAGGTACCTAAATGTTTTGTGGCAATAAAAACATAGACATAAGGTACAGTGTGGGATGGAGATAGGATCCCACTAATTGATTCCATGTCATTAAAAAAAAAAATAAATGGAGGCAGAGAAAATTGAATACAAGTTCTTATACAGATATTTTCCTTCATATTAGGAAATCATCCTAATCCATCCTATGATGAAATCCTTCATCATAGGAGAACTAAAGAATACATAGGGCCGCTCCTTGACAGGGAAGGTCTTCTCACAGACGATGACATAGGCAAAGCAGAGACGCTTAACGCCTTCTTTGCCTCTGTCTTCAATGCCGATGATGGGCTTCGGGACCCAGGGTGCCCCGAGCTGGAGGACCGGGACGGTGGGGATGACAAACTCCCAACCGACCCTGAACGTGTGCGGGATCTGCTACTCCACCTGGATCCCTACAAGTCCATGGGTCCGGATGGGATTCATCCCCGGGTGCTGAAGGAGCTGGCGGACGTCATCGCGGAACCTCTCTCAATTATTTTTCAACGATCCTGGGAGTCTGGAGAGGTCCCGGTAGACTGGAAGCTGGCAAATGTTGTGCCGATTTTCAAGAAGGGTCAGAAAGAAGACCCTAGCAATTACAGGCCTGTCAGTCTCACGTCAGTGCCTGGTAAAATCATGGAGAAGATGGTTCTCGAACGTATTGAGGCGCACCTGGGGGACAAAGCAGTCATTGGTTCCAGCCAGCATGGGTTTGTGAAGGGTAGGTCCTGCCTAACTAACCTGATTTCCTTTTATGATAAGATCACCCGTATGGTGGACCAAGGGAAACCAGCTGATGTGATTTTTTTGGACTTCAGCAAGGCTTTTGACACGGTTTCCCATAGGATCCTACTGGACAAAATGTCCAGCATACAGCTAAATAAAAACATCATACGATGGGTGAGCAATTGGCTAACGGGCAGGGCCCAAAGGGTTATGGTGAATGGGGCTGCGTCAGGCTGGCGGGCGGTCACCAGTGGGGTCCCTCAAGGCTCCATTTTAGGGCCGGTACTTTTCAATATTTTTATAAACGATCTGGATGTAGGAATAGAAGGCATTTTGAGCAAGTTTGCTGATGACACCAAACTTGGAGGAGTTGTGGACTCGAATGAGGGTGGAAAGGCCTTGCAGAGGGATCTGGATAGGTTGGAGAGCTGGGCGATCGCCAACCGCATGAAGTTCAATAAGAGCAAGTGCCGGGTCCTGCACCTGGGACGGGGAAACCCTGGCTGCACGTACAGACTGGGCAATGAGACGCTGGAGAGCAGCCTAGAAGAGAGGGATTTGGGGGTCGTGGTAGACAACAAGTTGAATATGAGCCGGCAGTGCGCCCTGGCAGCCAGGAGGGCCAACCGTGTCCTGGGGTGCATCAAGCACGGCATCGCTAGTAGGTCAAGGGAGGTGATTGTCCCGCTCTACTCTGCGCTGGTGCGGCCTCACCTCAAGTACTGTGTGCAGTTCTGGGCACCACAGTACAAAAAGGACATGAAACTGTTGGAGAGTGTCCAGAGGAGGGCTACGAAGATGGTGAAAGGCCTGGAGGGGAAGACGTACGAGGAACGGCTGAGGGCACTGGGCCTGTTCAGCCTGGAGAAGAGGAGGCTAAGGGGAGACCTCATCGCAGTCTACAACTTCCTCGTAAGGGGGTGTCGAGAGGCAGGAGACCTTTTCTCCATTAACACCAGCGACAGGACCCGCGGGAATGGAGTTAAGCTGAGGCAGGGGAAGTTTAGGCTGGACATCAGGAAGGGGTTCTTCACAGAGAGAGTGGTTGCACACTGGAACAGGCTCCCCAGGGAAGTGGTCACTGCACCGAGCCTGACTGAATTTAAGAAGAGATTGGACTGTGCACTTAGTCACATGGTCTGAACTTGGGTAGACCTGTGCGGTGTCAAGAGTTGGACTTGATGATCCTTAAGGGTCCCTTCCAACTCAGGATATTCTATGATTCTATGATTCTATATTCTTGCTCTTCTTGATTCTCTCTGAGGAAATCTCTGGATTAGTTTCAGAATAAATGAGAATTGAATTGGACTCACAGTTAATGTTACAAAAAGTGCTGGCAATTCATGACCATGTAATGAGGTTTTGGTGATTGTACCTGTCCTAGCAAACAGTATGTATCTAAGGGACCTAGCTGGTTGGGAATCTTGCATGTTGGAATCAAAGAAATGGGAAGGGAATAATGTGTTACCTTTTCCAGAGAAGACTTTAGCTTTTCCTTATGACTTAATAAGGCAAAACGTAATAAAGCAAGCTATGTAGTCTTTACCTACTTTTTCTGTATATCTTTGTATATACTTTTTTTTTTTTTTTTTTTTTTTTCCAGAGATGGAATATTCAATAACAAAATCTCCTTTCTGCATAACAGCTGTTGGGGAACATCAGTTACATAACGTGCTTTTGTTTATTAAATGTGTCAGATGAAAGACTTGTAGCAATAAAGGAAACGTTTTCAGAAGCAACATGAAAAACAGGAATTTCTGTGTGAAGGTGCAATCATGTGCTTGGATTGCTTTAAGGGCGACGAAGCTGGTGAGGGGCCTGGAGAGCAAGTCCTATGAGGAGCGGCTGAAGGAGCTGGGCTTGTTCAGCCTAGAGAAGAGGAGGCTCAGGGGTGACCTTATTGCTCTGTATAAGTACATTAAAGGAGGCTGTAGCGAGGTGGGGGTTGGCCTGTTCTCCCATGTGCCTGGTGACAGGACGAGGGGGAATGGGCTAAAGTTACGCCAGGGGAGTTTTAGGTTAGATGTTAGGAAGAGCTTCTTTACTGAAAGGGTTGTGAGGCATTGGAACGGGCTGCCCAGGGAGGTGGTGGAGTCACCATCCCTGGAAGTCTTCAAAAGACGTTTAGATGTAGAGCTTAGGGATATGGTTTAGTGGGGACTGTTAGTTTTAGGTCAGAGGTTGGACTCGATGATCTTGAGGTCTCTTCCAACCTAGAAAATTCTGTGAAATTCTGTGAAATATGTTTCCCACCTCTAGGCTATTAATACCTCTGGTGACAAAACTGCAACCTGTTTGAAAATTGACACTTTTCTTTTGTGCGATGTCTGCCTCCCCTTGAAAATTGTAGAAAGAAGACAGTTGGATAGAATATAGTATGGTCCTGCCTGGGTTTTACACTTTTTTAAACAGTTTAAACAGTTTGCTGGCTCCTAACATTAGTGTCTAATTAAAGCTGCTGCCTTCCTGGTGTATCTCCTGAGAATGCTGCCAGGTAATTAATGTGTTGTGCCTCCACCAGCTTGGATACATAGGTTTGTGGCAGGTTACTTCAGAGCATACAGTATTATCGTTGACCTTGGATGCATCTGGTGCTGACCTCTAACTGAAACAGGATTTGGGACTACACAGGCATCAGACATGATCCTGCATGACAAGTCCCACTTTTCTAGTATTAGCTTGTTAGTTATATCAGATAGTGCTAACATGTTGCATCACATGGGAGGAAGATGATTCTTTCCCTCATTTACAGTCATCTTGTTGGTGCTATGTAATGGGAAACATCTTAAAGAACAATCAGCATTGGCTTTGCCAGACACCCTCTGGTCAGCCTGATCTGATGTACTGCATGTCTGAGTAGAAACATGCTGCCAGATGGCCTCCTTGGCACTTGAGCTGTTGCTTTTCAGAGTAGAGCTTCACCTAAGGTCACAGGTGGAACAAACAGGGTTGCTTTCCTCTTATGCACTGAGTTTCTAGCCCAGATAAATTCATTAATTTACAAAATGTTACCATTGCTTATGCAAAATGTGGTATCTCTATAACTTCAGCCTTGACTGCAAGTAAAGTAGGTGAAGGTCTAGCAGGATTTGCGTGTAACAGAGATGGCATAAAGCTATGAGGCCCCTCTTTCCATTGGCTAAAGATAGGTCAGGATTGTGTATTTGAGCTGATATTTATTAGGTCAGAGAGTCACCTCTGGTCATTTCTGCCTTCTTTAAATATATATATGTATACATACATACCTACTCATACACACATATGTACCCAACATGGTATTTTTGTACGTTTATCAGTCTCAATTGAAAGATTCTAATTTATGCACTTTATATATATTCCCTCTCTCTTTTATATATATAAATATACATGTGCACAATAATAAGTAATTGCTTAAAATGGCTGATCTAAGCCTGAGATGATGGGGACAAATCTTATGTTTTACCTATGAAATTTTGTTTTGAGAATGTTTATACTGTTCATGTTTGAAAGAAGGAATTTGAGGGTTAGCAATCACAGCTGGGATACATGTGTGGGTATTTATTTATTTATTTATTTATTTATTTATTTTTCAGACATGCTTTTCGTTCCAGTGAAATTTGTTCAAGTGTTAAGACATAGGGAAAAACCCCTCCTTCTAGGCTTTCTGTGCCCAGGCAGAGATCTTTTTCTTGGTTAGATCTCTAATGAATCCACCTGCACTGACAATCAAAGCACTCCGGAGCATGCTAAGTATTAAGAAAATGATGTACCAAGACTCAGACTCACTTGTAAGCAAATGAGAGGTCGTACTCAACTTTTTTTTGAAATTGAACATGTTTCTGAGTTCTCAAAAAATTGCTCATGCACATACAGCATGGTCAAGAACAGCAATGTCCCACACAGGGACGTGAGCGTGTACAGAAATGCAAACGGTGTGATGTAAGAGTATGAAAATGGTCTGAACTTTCAGTGGAGTTTAAAACAATACAGATAGTAAGCTGTCCTGTAAGAAACCTAAGACTGAAATACATTTGCATAAAAATCCCATTTTTACACAGTTAATGAATTTGTGAAATTAAGGCAGTTTTCATATTATGTGCAACCATTAAAAAAAAACACCCTGCAGTGGAATAATAAATGTCACCTGTGAATAGCCTGCCCATTTTCTCTCATTTTGCAGTGTTATGTAGACTAGGACAGCTTCCTTTCATATTGCAGTTTTTCAGGTTTTCAAAGGTACCCCTCTGCTGAGTAACATCATATACCAGTTCTGTGGCAACAGGGAACATTTGTGAGTCACTTTGAATAAACAGGACAGTGCTTTCAGTTTAATATATAGTCTTCAAGGGGGACATCTTTCCAGTGTTTCTGCGTGAAGAGTTTTACATTCTAATTTTTTCTACCTAAAGAGAGCAAATTCTGATAAATTTTACTCTGCAATATCAGTCAGTTGTCAATAATTCTGTAACTGTTCTTTTCATAGTGATGAAGTAGATTTACTTGATCACTAGCAGGTAAACCAAGAAGTTAGCTCACAATGCAAGATTGATTGAAGGAACTTTTATTACAACTTAATTGATTTTTACTCTAAATGCTCATGCAAAGTAAATAGTGCCATTAAATAAAGATTTGCTTTAAATGTGATCAGTGGGCAATCTGCTTGCTACAATCCTCTCTTCAGACAGGAAAGGCTTCAGGGGAAAACTTATTGTTATAGTAATAGCGCTGAGGAGACAACCTAAAAAAGCCAGCTGTTGTAGACAATGTGATTTAAATAGGTATTACCTTGGAGATACAGTGCTAATTCCCTACCATAGTTAATTCTGTTTTCCACTAAGTCCCACCCATTTTCAGAATGAATTTCAGATTATTTTTTTTTTTTTACCTTCTCTGCCTCTCACCCTCTGATCTAGAACTTAACATCTGCCTTTTTTGAGCACTACAGCTGAATTTTTAAATTTTATTTCTGCTCTGGAAACTGATACCTCTTGTATCTAGCCCTCTATATCTAGCTGCATGATTTTATTAACCCACAAGCTGTTACTCTGTCAAACAGTAGAACATCGTGCCTCCCTCTAATACATCAATGGGAAAAAAAGAACCTCTGAATGCTAGAGAAACAGAAAGGTGCTTTAAACTTGGATAATACTCACATAAGGAGTGCAATATTCACTCTTTATAAGGGCATACTAATTCATCTAAGTTTCCTGGCTTCAGTAGTAAGTAGAGAATGCTTGATTGACTGGCTTTCCCTAAGCCATATGAATTGCTAGACCTGCTGACAATAAAAGGTAGTACACTGAGTAAATCTAAGCAAACCTGGAGCTCTTCTAACATCTCTGGATCTGTTTTTAGAAGCTGGCTTTCTACCAAGTGTGAAGCTTTTCTGCCTCAGTCTTTAGCAGCAAGAGCAGTTGTTCTCTAGGTACCCAGCTCTGTGGCTTGATAGATGGGGACAGAGAGCAGAATGAAGTCTTAGTGGTATGCAAGTATATGGAGATAGGTGGGATCCACCCAAGGGTAATGAAGTGGCTGACAGAAATGCTCACCAACCTTCTTTACATCATTGATTAGCAGTCCTGGCTATCAGGTGAGGTCCCAGCTGACTGGCTGCTAGCAAATGTGACTCCTATATATAAGGAGGGCCAGAAGGAGGATGTTGGAAATTACAGGTTTATCAGTCTGACTTTGGTGCTAAGGAAGGTTATGAAGCAGATCATCTTGAGTGCCATCATACAGCACCTACAGGTCAACCAGGTGATCAGGCCCAGTCAGCATGGGTTTGACAAAAGGCAGGTCTTGCTTGAGGAACCTGACCTTCTTCTATGACAAGGTGATGACTTGTGGATGAGAGAAAGGCTGTGGATATTATCTACTTAGACTTTAGTAAAGCTTTTAATACCATTTCCCATAAGCATTCCTCTGGAGAAACTGACTGCTCATGGGCTGGTTGGGCATATGCTTTGGTGGATAAAGAACTGCCTGTGTGACTGGGTCTAAAGAGTTCTGAATGGAATCACAGAATCATAGAACAGCTTGGGTTGGAAGGGTTTTATGATCTTAGAGGTATTTTTTAATTGAAGTGATTCTATGATTCTAAAGGGTGAGGTGTAGCACAATGTCTATTACAGCATGTTTGAGCTTTCTGCAATACAGCTAGAAAATCCTGTTGTAATAAGGCTTTGATAGTTAATACTTCATTATTTTAGTGGCAGAACAAGAGAGAGAACCTGAGGTAAGACTGTTACCATAGGAGATCATCTCAAATGGGAGTTGCTCTTCTTTTTCTGCCCCCTAAACGCAAGGGTGAGCCAAAGGGCCGTAGAAGTTGAATGAGGAAATAGTATAGCAAAAAGGAATCACAGTGCTTTGACTCCAGCAAGTGTCCTGGGCTTATTAGAGGGACCCAACTTAGTGTGGAGGAAGGAGAGGGGAAAGAAGGAATGAGGGAAATAAACAGTACTGTTAATGTTGTATTTTAATTATTGAACCCAGTATTAAAAACAAGATAAGTGTTAATTGGCATTAAATTAAGTAAAATTCCCTGCATGCTTTTGTCACATATGGAAGGAAAAATCATTGCCTCCATGCAGAAAGTGTATGATTTTGATTTACTTGGATTTACTGTCTAAAACTATACTTGTGTTCCTTCCCCAAAACTGGAGGGAAATAACCCGATCTAGCTGTTGCACTACTAAGTGTGAATGTGCTGCACATAATGAATGGGATGAGGCACCTTATGCAATACAGTTCCTGGATAAATTTTAAGGCATTTCTGGAGGGCAGAATTACAAAGGAATGATTTGTATTCTGTCAGCATCTCCTTACACAACGAATTAAAATATATTGCCAAATGCTTGTTTGATTAAAACTAGTAGTGGGGTGAAACAAGAAATTTTACCAAGCAGTAGAGAAATATTAAGACTTATAAAGAAACCTGGAAGGCTGAAAACTCTGCACTACGTGTTCAGAATGGAAATAAAACCAGGGGCTCATCAGCTGCCTGCACAGGATGATGGATGGAAGATATTCCATGCAACTCCCATCCTTGTGTCTCATCTATACCATATTCTGTTTCTCTTTTGGAGTGCAATAAAAAAAACTAAAAAACTGTTTCTCCAGGTCTTGCAGGATTTTATACAGCACACTAACTGATGTACTGAAGCTGAAAGTCCATCTGTTCTGATACCTTGTCTCCTACTGATCTTGGCTTTTTGTGACTAAATTCTGAAACCAAAATAGAGAAGTCTGACAGCTTTCCCTCTCTGGAGGAAAAGTGACTTCAGGGTATCCAGAGAGGAAGGAGTAGCAGTGGCCCTGGGGCTAAGAGGATGGATGGAGAGGTGGAGGATGTTAGGAGAAGTGCAGGGATCTGACAGGAGTAAGGTTGGGTTTCTCTTCCTGGTCTGGGATGTAGAGTTAATTATTTAGTGTGTGTGGTAGTGTTAACACACATGACATTTGCAAGACCATCTCCTGCCATCCTTAAAAATGCATCGGGATCATAAATCTTGAGAGAACAGCATCATTTAACTCGAGACGTTTAGGCGTGATGATTTGGAAGGGAAAGAAAAAGTAACTAAGAGATTGAAGAAAATTTCCTGAGCCGTCGGTGAAGCGAAACATGGCTGTGCTGCTGAAATCGCCATCAACAGCTCGCGGAGCTCCTGCTTTTGGAGAGAGCGGGGGGAGAGGGCGAGATGCCTGCTCGCCCCCTTTTGCTCCCGTGCCCCCCGCGGTCTGCGGAGCCCGGACGGGGGCTCCCGCCTCATCGCGCCCCCCGGCAACCCTCGTTCAGCCGGGGCTGGAGGCAGGGGGAAGGCGGGGGGGATCCTCCCTACCTTCCTCCGCTCCTCCTTCCCGCTCCCTGCCTGCCTCCCCGCGGCGCATCCTCCCTCCTCTCCTCTCCTCGCCCTGCCTCTCCCTCACACTCGCTCCCCGCTGCGCTGCCGTCGGGGCGGCGCCAGGAGACCCAGCCCGCGCTCCCCCGCCCCGGGGATGTGCTGAGAAGGGGCCCTCTCAGCGCATCGCTCTTCTCCTCCTCCTCCTCATCATCATCCTCCTCCTTCACCACCTCCTCCTCCTCCTCTTCCCCCCGCCCACAGCCTCCTCGCAGCGGCCCGGAGCCGGCGGCGGTGGAGCCCGGCGGTAAGCGGCGGGGAGGGCGTCCGGGGGCAGGGCAGGGCAGGGCTGGGTCGGGTTGGGTCGGGTCGGGGAGGGAGCGAGCGGAGCCTTTCCTTCGCCCCTACATCGCTCTTCTCTCTCGGTAGTGCCTGGAGCTGGGCTTTTGTGGCTGGGCAGCCATAGGTGTGCGTGGGTACGAGGTGTGCGCGCATGCATATAGGTGTGTGTACGTGGACAGGCATATATACATTTAACCTTGAACACGAATCCTTGAATCCCATGCACGTTTATTCTTTGGCCACGGGGGAGGGAGGGAGGGAAGCCGGGCGCTGTGGCCACCTTGTGCCGACGGCGGGTCAGCCGGAGCCTCTGGGTGCCCATCTGGTCACGTCGCCCTGCCTCCCCCTCGGTAGGCAGCTATATATTTATATACATGCATATGGTCGCGACGCCCTGCCCTCTCCCTCCTTCCTTCCACAGGTGCCCGTTATTTGATTTACATAGGGATATATAGTTATGTATAGATAGCTTCTCTCCTTGCTGCCCCCAGGTGTTCCCGCACCTGGCCGCGGCGCTGCCCCGGGGATCGTCCCGGGGATCCCTCAGTGTCGGCGGAGCTGGGAGCTGCCTGCCCCCAAACGTGTGTGCACAAGGCGCCCCACAGCCCCAGGGGGACAGGCACCGTGGGCAGTGTGCCTGGAGCACGAATCCTGCCCTTCTTCAAACGCTTGTCACAAGTTAGTAGAAAGCTGCGGCAGCGCAGATGTCTTCCTAGACATCCATTCCTCCTACTTGGCCTCCAGCAGAGGAAAGGAAATAGCAGGCACCACATCTTTCTGTGTCGGTGGAAGGAGAGAAAGGATTATTGGTAATAGATTCGTTGAAGGAACCCTGACTTGTTGGTTTTAATTACTATTAATTAGCTAGTAGTTTAAATGCAGTCCTGGCTTGTATACCTGCTGCAGAACTCCCTTGCTAGCTTTAGTGCAGCACTGTTAAAATTGTGTATTCCTGCTTCTGCTTTTTAGTAAAATCTTTCTCAGTCCTGATACAAGTGGAGAATCCATTTGGGAAAACTCAGTTTCTAGAAGAGTGATATGGACAGTGCACAATCTGCTGGGCTACTGGAAAAGCAGCATTTTGTATTTGCTCTGGTCCTTTTGGGTTATGGCAGAAGGTTCTTTTAACAATAGCAAATTAACATTTGTCATTTAGAAGGGGTGTTTTTAAAGTTGCTAGTGTTTAAGTTGGTCTCTGGATGAGATGGAGTATCACCAAATCACAGGACTAAATCTTGCAGTCTGTACATGCACAGAACTGTCCTTTGGATGAAATGGTGGTAGGCAAGGGAAGGACTTATATCAATGAATCCATCATCCAACCAGCACTATGTTATCAGCAACCCCACGGTAGGTTTCTGTGGAAACTCCTGAGCCTTTCTTGGACCATTCTTGCAGTGCTGTTTGACTTGCTATATATGGCAGCATGTGAGAAAACATAAAGGCGATTTGTGTAACTGTACTCCTTGGTTTTCTATTTATTTAACTGTTTATTTGAAATACTGAATGCAACATGGTGTGTGTATTGCTAAATTTTAATAGAGATGTAGATCAAAGCTACATAGTATATGGATATAAATAATATTCTAAAATAATGGATATGTTAATCAGTTTGAATGAAGTCTTTCTTTTCTGAGAAAAAAAAAAAGCTGAAAAACTGTTATTTAGAGTGTGCTCTCTTTTTTCTAGTGTTGTGTGAAGAAATTCTTCAGCCATGGATGTGTTCATGAAAGGACTTAACAAGGCGAAGGAGGGAGTCGTAGCAGCAGCAGAAAAAACCAAGCAGGGTGTAGCAGAAGCAGCAGGAAAGACGAAAGAAGGCGTCCTCTATGTCGGTAGGTGGACAGTAGAGTTCATGCTTCTGGTTGGTGTACCCTGACCTTCATGTTCATCTGAAAGAAAGATCTGGATTCTCATCAGACCTATTCCTCTGTTAAAAAAAAAAAAAAAAAAAAAGTGTAACCACTCATAGGACACTATTGCAATGTAAACAAGATGAGAGTTGAGCCTTTCTGAGCTCCAAGTCTTTTAAGCATTTGCTTGCTGGTTCTTATGTGACTTGATGGTTCATATGTCGCTGCGTTTTTCTGGCCATGCGTGACTGTACTGTGGAGCCATATTTGTAGCAGCATCCAGTACAAGATTGTGCTGTAGAAAGGGTCTTACAATACAGGTGACTAGCTGACACTGTATCCAATACATTTGCTAGGTTAAGGCTGAAGAGGTAAAAAACAGTATAAAAAACACTCCTGTAGAAATCATAGGTTTTAAGCAGGGTTTTGAGAGAAGAAACTTGAGAGGTTAATTCAGGAGCTGAGCCTAAGACATGCCCATGGCTTTTCCTGGAATAAAATGAAGATAAGTGGAAAGGTGTACACTTCATAGAAGGGAGCCTATTCTCTTCTTTCACAAATCGTACATACAGATCCTCAGTGGTAATGTTTTGTGTACCAAAGTATCAGCTCCTTGTCTTCTGAAGTTAAATTTTTAAATTAATGTTCTGTACTTAATATTGCATATCCATACCAGTTATATTCCATGGCTCCTCCAAGAAGTACCTTTACAGTCAGTGAGGTAGAGCAGGTAGCCCCCCAAGACAGCAATGGGGAAGATGGGAAACAGTTGTTAATTGACTTATCTAGGCCACACAAGAATTTTGTACAGAGCCAGGGATAAGATAATCTTCAAATCCCGGATTGGTATGTTGACTGCATGATCGTCATCTTCACTTAGCAAGTATCTCTTGCAAATGCCACCATGAAAAATTCACAGGAAAAGAATCTTCTGAACCATATGAATAAATGATCATTTAAAAAAAATGATGGAACCTCTTTCTCTGTTCGTCAAATTAATTTGTATTGCAGCAGAATGGAAAATATACTGTTTTCTGTAGGTCTTTTATGCTCTCATGGTTTTATAGCAGGTCAGTTCTGTAATGGATGCTATTTGAGCCTAGGGAGATGCACACACACATCAAAGAGAGATTGAATGAAGTTGAAAACTGGAGACATTTCTTTTAAATGGGAGCACTGGGGTTTCTTCAATTCCTATGTATTTCCAGGATTCCCTCTGCCATCGCAGGCTAATGTCAGTCCGTAAAAAATTATTTCTGCTCCAGATAGTTTGGACTACTTATTTGGAATATACTTTTCTCCTGCTGAGCTGTAGCAAAGCTTCGTGGTCTTGCCAACAGAGATGGAAGTCATTTTGAAAACTAGTTGTAAGATGAGTCTATTTTAAAATGAGCGTCTGCTCATTTTCAGTATCAAAATAGCTGTTCTTTCACTGCACATTGTGCTTGATAGTGGAGTTAGTTTTCAGGGTATGGCTTTCTTTTTTTTTTTTTAATTTAATATTCTTGTCATTCCTGAACATGCTTTTAGACTCATTGATTTCTTTGTATTAAAAACCTGCATTGTGTATGAAATAATCTTTGTGCCTGACATGTTCTCCTGATCACGGTAATGTCTGAACCTAGTTCTCCTCCCAAAGGCAACAGGTTTCCTATTTTTATGAGATTGAACTTTGGAGGGCAGGTTTGCTATTTATTCCAAAAACAATAAGACAACAGAGCCCTAAGCCATAATAGAGGTCTGTGCATGTGACTGCAGTAATGGTGAAGGACCCTTCCTGAAGCAGATGGCTGCTTTTCAGGAGGAAAGAGCTATATGCATAGTTTTAGGCATATATGCAGGCAAAAGAGCCTTTCTTTCATCACATCGGAAGCTCTTCCCAAGATTTCTGGCAGGTAATCTGTCTGGGTGTGTGCCTGGGTCTAGCAAGCCAGCTTCCATAGAGGAATTTTCAAGACAATCAGCGATAGGATATGGACCACAGTGATGAGCCCGCTGGGTTATTGCTTCCTCAGGTTTTCCAGCTGTAAATGGAAAAGCCAGAAATAAAACTAAGAGAGCAAACATCGGAGCAGAAATCATTGAAGTGTTGTAGTGGTGTTAGGGGACTTCTGTGAGGGCTTGGGTCTGGCAGAGGCCAGCCGAAAGTAGGTCACATCCCTATGCTCCCTGCCAAAGCAGCATTTTCAGGCTGCCCTGAACACCCTTCAATTTCTGAACTGGGTATATCTCTGCTTCCCTAGCACACAGCAGGGGCAACTCATCTCTTGAACAGCATTAGCAAAGGCTGATGTGATAATCTCTTGGTTCTGTAGGCTGATAATGGTTGCATCCTGAAAGATGGTGAAAACCCTTTATAATCACAGGGAAGGAACAGGGTACTGCATTAGGGCTTCTAAAGGTTTCTCTCTCCTTGCCTTTGTAGGTGGATTTTCAGATACAAATTTCACAGCCAGATTGTGAAAGCTACTTGACATCTTGCAAAGAAGAGCCTGACAAAACTGGGCTAAGAGGGACCTGCTAATCATTTTCAGTTTTGACAGTCACCTCTATGACATTCAGCCTTCCACTGTGATTAAAGAATTAATAAAATACAAAATTGCTGGCACCTCAAGGTGCTATGGTCTTTCATTTAAGAGAGGAATTTTATTAGTAGAATTTGAGGAATTTAAGAGTGTTATTTAAGTAAATAATGAAAACATCTGGACCTTTCTGTCTGGGTTATGGTTAGCTATATGGTTACACTAAAAGGTTGAAACATACTTCTACGTAATACAGGTCTATTAACAAAAGCTAGAATCAAATGTGGTCACTGGGGGGGGGGGGAAGTTTCCTTTTGTGAAGGGGAAAACTACTGCTCTGAGGGTGTCTATTGAAGGATATACTTTGGATTCTTTCTCTTTTTCATGTAGAAGTCCGTTTTCTTCCCTCTTACCATGTTTGTCCTGCTTTTTAATAACCTAAAAAATACCTAATACAGTCAATACAGACAGTTCAGTGCGGTCTATAGTGTGCTTATATGCTTTCAGTTAGCTTTTTTCCTAATTTCCTCTGCTGATGTAATTGAGCATTGGCCAGCTGAAATGCAGTGGCTTTGGAGTGGCCAGTGCAGCACCAGGACTTTTCTCTATGTCAAAGAAGCACCTTGTCACTAATTAGAAAGGAGGACAGCAACTCAGCAGTCTTGTGCTGGATCATGAATGCCATAAATTCAGAACTGGGTCTCCATGTATCTTTCAAAACTTGTTGGTGCGATGCGGTAAGGAAGAGTGGCAATGCCTACCCACGCTTATTTTGAAACCAGGAACTGTGAGTGAGGATAATGCTCTTGCATGCTATCAGTGATATACTGCTAAATAATTCATTTGAGCTCTGTGTTGGTACTGGGGAGCTACAGTTTGTACTCAGTTGACTCCTGAGTGCACGTTTAGTTCTCAGGAATGAAAGTTTCCAATCTGATCGTTTTGGCTGTTATAAATCATAGCAAAATAGAGAAATAGCTTATCAGGTGAGGAATGGGTAACAGAAGAATTTATTATATCCTGCATTAACTGCCCTTAGAGTAGATAAGTACAGTCGTGACCTGTTTGGCAAGACCATCCAAATTCCTCTGTTGCACTTTGTTTTCTTAAGATTTCTTATTTTCCTTTGGTAATGGCAGCTGGTAGAGTAGTAAATGGGACTCAAGGTCCATCTGGTGGAATAACGGGCTTCAGTACTTGTGAACAAGTATTTTCCTTAGACAATGACTTTTTCTTCCCCTAATTTGGGTTTATGTCTCCCTGTCTTCATCAAGCTCTTACTAAGTGGCCTGAATCTCAGTAAAGGCTTGCTTAGAATATTCTGCTCATCTCTCAGAAGGCCCAGAAATGAGTGTACTGCCAAACTGCTGATAGATGCTTTCTTTTTTGGAATAATGATACTGATCATGATAAATAATGAAGTGAAGAGAGGCTGTTGTATTTTGGATAATTACATAAAGGCAAAAAATGGGGATTTGGTTCCCTCCAGCTCACACAATTGTGTATTATAGCAAGGAAAAGGAGCATTGCATGTACAGCTATTGCTCTTGATTCACCCAAGTAGTGCTGGTCAGTGTCAGATTTTTGTTTTTTTTTTGTCTTTATATTACCCATATTCTGATTCTTCCAATCATAGAATCATGGAATGATTTGGATTGGAAGGGACCTTAAAGATCATTTAGTTTCAAACCCTCTGCCATAGGCAGTCTTTCTTTTATGCATGGTATAAAGAGAAAGATTGTCAATGTTTTGGAAATGGCAGAATGAAAGACAGTTTCTATGAGAAACTATGTGGATGACCAGCTTTTATTTGTTCCTAGCCAGAAGCCATCCTACCAAATTCAGCTGTTGCATTTATAGGCCAGTTCTGTCAAGTCCCAATGTACTTACAGGTCCTGTTGTAGCTCTAACTGGAGGAACAGCTACTTCCACATAAGTGTGCAGTAGTGGGACAAATAATGCTTAGCTCTAATGTATGCTGTGAGGTCTGGACCACTGCTTAGCTGGTTATTTACACATATATGTGTGTGTGTGTGTGTGTCCTATACAGGTCTGCAAGTTGTGTTTTCACTAAAACAAAGCCTATCAATGCAAAGAGACTAGCGTTTCTAGATTAGCTGTGGAGCTGTGGTTATAGCAGTTTTACATGAAATAGTAATCAATTGTGGATGTTCCTTGGAGATACGTGCATTGCAGAAGCCCCCAGGGAGTTCTGTCATGTCATCAATCTCTTACCCTCATCCATCTCAGCCCTAGGGAACTGCATACTTGCTATTCACAGGTTTGGATTTGCTAATGGCTTGGATTGCAGGCAATAACTTCAACAAGATGAATGAGATTTTGGTCAGATCTAACAAAGAAGTTAAAAGTACATCCTCAATGTCAAACATTCCAACAGACATGTTGTAAGCCTAAAATGGTGTTTAGTCTCTTTCTAGCAGTCAGTAGAACTAGTCATCTGCTTGTATTCCAGTATGTGTTTGAAGTACTGTGCTTGTTCTGCTCCCATGGTGCTGCCAGATTGAGAATCAAAATTCTAAAACAAGTCCTTAGACACTATTACCTTGTATTTAATAAAACTAATGTCTCGTTCAGTGGTAAATATTTTCAACGACAGAAAACAAGCTACTGCTTTTTAAAGAGAAAATCAAAATAAGGAGGTAGGAAGATTTCTCAACTGTTTATCCTCTTCATTAGCTAAAGAAGAGGAAGTCATTTTACTTGATGAAACAATTTTTTATTTTTTATAATGGAATAATGCTCTTGCTCATAGATAACAGAGCCTTTTCAATGTTGTAACCAATCTGATAGAGCCATGGCTTAAGCTCTACAAGTTGGCACTAGCAGCAAATAAGACACATTGATGAATGAGCTTGTATGTTATTTCAGTGTTTAATTGTATTATATAGCATTGTGGAAAAAGTATTTTTTCTTCTAATACGTTTCTGTTGGTTTATTATTATCTTCTAATATATTTCTGCTCATAGCAGGTTGTATATGTTTATATTTATAGACAGTGATAATGCTAAAATTTTATAGAGATTGGAAGTGTAAAGTCAGAACCACAAATTATGATATCTGAAATACTGAATGGCATACAAACTAAAAGTTGTATAACAAATAAGGTAACTTCTGATAGTTGTTTTTTTTTTTTTTTTCAAGTCATATTATCATGATACTTTCACATAGGCATTCCAGAATATGTTTTGGCTTCAGAATTACGTTGCTCACACAAGTCTTACGTTATATCTGAGTACAGCACAAGTTGTAGATTTTGGTCTGTAGAGTCTTTATGTTGATTGTTTTTTCTGTGACAAGGAAACAAACTGAATTAGGCAGATCTTGGGTTTGACTCCAGTGGCATTTTCATGTTTGAGAACTGTCTACTACGTTATATGTCCCTTTCGGATTCCTTCTGTCTAAATCTGGCTATCCTACAAGCTCCCCATGATTTTAACCACTGGGTCTTTCCACAGGCTCAGTAGTGCTTGTTAACCCCTGCAAACCAAGATCTAAGTAAGAGTTATTACAAGTAATAAGGATCTTCTGGGAACTTTGGCTCTAATCTTATAAAAATGCATACACGAGTCTCATTAGAATGTTAACAGTAAGATGACTTCTGTGCAGAGTTGTCCATATTAGTTTACAGAATGGCAGGCTTAATTAATGTGACTATTAAAAGAATGACAATGAAGTCAAAATGTACAAGAAATAAGCTGCAGCAGTGTTTCCAGTGTTACTCATTTCTATAGTCAATCTACATTCACACAGTTGCTCTTCATTGGTAGTGTTGGCCTTTCCATTAGATTAAATATCTCTTGAATTAATTTCACTTGAATTAATTTTAATCATTTTAGGAAATGCTGTGTGCAACTGTTTGTAGTCTATCTATTCACTTTGCTTTATTATCCATCTTATCTTTACCAGTACTTCAGAACAAATATTTTCAACCTAATATTGTTCTCTGTTTAGGTTCCAGGACCAAGGAAGGAGTTGTTCATGGTGTCACAACAGGTAAGATAATTATCTCTCAATTTCAACTGCTTCCCTATTTCTGTTTAACCAACCATTTATCTCTAAATTTTAGGTGTATTTCTTTGACAGCACTCCAATATTTGAAGGATGGAAAAATATCGTCAAACTGAGAGGCAGAAAGCAATGTTCATTTTCTCAAAAATGCATAGTTTTACAGTTGAAAATGTATATTTAATATAGCTGTTTATGTGTGAGGAGAGTTTTCTGAGCAATATTCTGAATTGAAGTCAAGTAATACCAGGATGAGCCAGGAGGCTAATGAAACCAGATTCCTTAACAGAAGGAAATAGTGTGTGTTTGTAGAAGTAGAAAAATCAAGGGTCTTTCTGTTCTTTGTTTATTGCAAAAGGTAAAATATTTGATGCCAGAAAGTTATGAACTAGCTGGCATAAAATAATTATTGTATTTTTTTTCCTGTGAAGAATTTCTTGTAGAAACAGCCTGGTTTCTGACAGACTATGCCACTATGCCCAAGTCTGTCTCCTTGTGATCTGAGGAGGAACAGTGGTGTCTGGAGGTGGGAGTGGAGGAGTGCCACTAAAGGAGGAATGTGGAAGGCAGAGTGTGTAGGGACTTGGACATATGTTGGGAGGACTTTAATCTTTTGCTTTAGGACTTCATAGAAACAGTCAGACAGGACTGCTGCTCGTGGAACAGACAGGAACTACTGTGACACATGAAGGAGGGAAAATATTGTGGAAGGAACCTCCTTTATACAGCTAGGATTGTAAGAGCTGGGTAGAAAGGAAAAATCACTGTGAGTGTTTGCAGTTAAGGCAAACAGCAGTGTCAATAGCTTGTCCATGCCTGTCTTTTTGACTATCCACAGTGAAACAGTGATGCAAAATGGAGTTTCACCTCTGCAGTCATTAACAGCTCTGCAGTGTAATCACTGCTGTTATCTGCAGCCTGCATGATTATACCCAAGCTACCATTAAGCTGGCTGCCTCTAGTATAACGAAGTATAACTGTAGTATAGTATAACTATACTATGGCTGTATCTGTGGCAGCAGAGAATTCCACTTGAACTTAATACCTGAATATCAGTGGTATTCTTAGTGGTTCTTCATCCTTGATTGAGATCTACAAATAATGTGGTTTCAGGTAAAGTCATGCTACAATGACAGTATGGACGTGCCCCATCGCTCCTTCCATTCCTGAAAGATTCTTGTGACTCATTAATATGTCTCCCTGGAACTGGTTGGGTGGGAAGAAAAGAGGGAAATAGCTTACAGGAAAGAAACACATTTCAGAATTCTGATAAACTAATTTGAATTTGTCACAGTTATGAAG
The DNA here is from genome assembly GCF_963932015.1 of Anas acuta. Taxonomy (NCBI): domain Eukaryota; kingdom Metazoa; phylum Chordata; class Aves; order Anseriformes; family Anatidae; genus Anas; species Anas acuta. The sequence continues at coordinate 65,243,820 of NC_088982.1, read as the reverse complement.
GTTTCATTTTTTTAATATATTTTTTATTTTTTTTTTAGAACTGCATAATTTCTCAGTAGCAACAACACTTTGAAACTTTGAAGTTAATGCTGGGCATATATGTTCACATTGGTATTTCTACACTGAAAAAGAGTAAATTTGCATTTCAAATCGATTTGCAAGGTTCATTTTAGATAAGAACTGAAACAACTAACCAATAATTTGGAGTGATAAGTGGGTGGCAAAATTAATGGAAGCCTTATATCTATACAGAGTGAAGGAAAACCTGAGCTGACCGTAGTGCATAGAGTCAAATGTGAAATCTTCTGCTATAGATTATGGGACATCTAGAGATGTGAAGAAGATGCTTGGTCAAGAAATTGAAGGTGTTTTTGCCTTAAGAAAATAGAAAACAAATGAGAGTGGGATTAGAAAAGGATTTCTTCTTTCTTTTGATTTGGGTACAACCAGTGTGTCATTCATCTGTGCTCACACAGGCCAATACCAAGGATAAACAACGGTAGTTGGACTTAACTTGGCAGTACAAAATATCACAATGCAAATAATGAGTTGAGAAATAAACCAGTAGTATTTTTAGTAACAAAACTGATCGGAACATCCCTCACAGGCCCTCCGAACTTAGCTGCAGGCTAAACAGATCTATGCTCTTGTTGCGAGGTTTGAAATCTCATAATGGTAAACCTCAATTAAGAGAAATACTCAGAGGGATCATTACTGTAACCAGTAGATGATTGCATTAGAATGAGATTTGAGGCATATATATCCCATATTATCACAGATGTGGGAACAGCAGTGGATAGCACTAGCAAGCAAGTTAATAGAGGTGATGTTAACTAAGCTGGGCTTTGTGTTAGAATAAAAGTCAAGGCAATTTGCACGTCTGTGAAACTTGCTGAAGAGGTGGGTTTCTCTACCAGGCTAGCTTACTGAGGGAGTTCTTTCCTTCCATCTTGATCTGCTGTAATATGTGGAGCAAGACAGGAAATCTTAGGTAGAAGAACAAAGTTTTTGAAAAGATGTTAAATTTTGTTCTGCAAGATATAAAACAGACTACAAAGCAAAACATAAGGAGAACACATCTGTTCTGTACTGCAACTATGAATAGAATGTTCAACAACGTTACTGAGAATTTAAGGCAAAATTTGTTTTAGGCAAAAAGCTCCTCTTCCACTTTAGGAAAAAGGTGACTCAAAGTGAAACACCCAAAGCTTGAGAATAATGTTCTCAAAGTTGTGCCACAACTTCAATAATTCTGGCCCATTAAACTGGCTGAAAGGAGTTTAGCTGTTGAATGAAAATGGATAGAGAGCAGACTGATATGTGGCAGTGAGGAGAAGGGACCTAATGCAAAATCTAAAGAGCATAATTTCTAAAATGAAACAGTATGGGCTTGATAGTAAAAGAATAGAGGAATTGCTCTATTTTTAGACATATTTTAAAATAAATAAATAAAGCAAATCTATGAGTTGTTCTGGAAAGCAGAGAAGGTAAGTGGAAAAAGATTTGGGTTCACTGTTGTGATGCTCTGAGATATAATGTAAAGACACTGAGAAATGCTAGTGAAGTTGTCCTATAAATCTAATCCATTTAAATAAATGCTTTTAAAGTTGCTGTGTTAACTGTCTTTTAGGATACTTATAAAGACCTACTTGTCTTTTTTTCATAGGACTAGGAGTTTGCCAGTTCTGGTGATCTTATGATGCTCTAGGGTGTTGATATGTGAAACCTGAAGTGCAATAACACATTTTGTTACATGCAGAAAAATGATTCAAGAGGCTAGAGACAGTCAAATGTGAACTAGAATCACAGATCCAAATAAATGTGTGTTGACAGTTATTCAATCAACCATTTCTTACTGTTTGAGCTCTAAGGTCCTGCTAGTTTTGCTATTTTTGAATAGTTTATGGTGTAAAACCCTTGGCTGGTAAGGGTACTGACACACCTCAAAGTGCTGAACAACTAAATATGCTTTTCAGTTAGGGACTTTCCAAACTCAGGAATACTAGACTGAGGAGTTCCTTGTTTTAAGGTATGACCCGATTGCACTAGGCTTAGCTGCATCAAGACGCTAAAATGAGGATGCCTGGCTGTGATTCACAGGAATACAGAGAGCATGCTATTTGTCAGGTTGCCTTTTCTCAGAACTTCTGTAAAGGAAGAAATGTCGTTTTTTGGTCTTACGGGGTGTTAGTTTGTTTATCTGACTAGCCTATCTAATTAACATGTCTACTGGCCTTTGGCTATAATAATTTATCCATTTTCTTTGACTGTGCGTAATTCATCCATCTTGCTCATCTCCCAGGGATAAACGGCTACAAATGTACAGTTTCAAAGATGGAATATTTACAGAGTATATCCTGATAGCCAAAGAAAAGCAATGGTTTGTGGAAAGCTCAAGGTGAAAAAAACCCCTAACTCAGTACTTCAAGCAGATGTCAGTTTCCTGAAGTGAAATGAGGGCGTGGTCTCAACAGCTATGAACCGTAGTGAACCTTTTTCTTAATTCTTTTATCTGATCATTCTTGTGGTTTTAGTTTGTTTGTTTTCCTTAATATACTTAGTCATTGGTATTCCAGTTGCATTTGTTTTAACTTTACCAGGTGTCTTATAGTGAATGAATAAATTAAAGAACTCACAACATACTTATGGCTTCTTTGTAAATGAATTCTTCAAGTACCTGAGGCAATATGATCATCTAAAATTAATATTCAAAAGTGTATTTAGTGCAGTCAGAATAATGTTATTAATCCAGAGAAAGCATGCAGTTTTCATCTACATCTAGTGCTCAAAGTAGAAAGCAGCAAGTTCTCATTTTGAAATGTTCTAGAAATTTAATGTTAAAAGCTTGTATTACCCAGTTATCTATGACAAGCAGGGACAAAGAAACCTTAAAAGCCAATAATTTTTGCAGTATGCTATAGTCAGTATTAGAACTTCTATTTCAATGTTAGCCTTTGTACACCATTCCAGATCACTTACTCCACAGGTGGACACAAGTAGTCGGGCTATAGCAGAGTCAAGCTTTACAGAAGCTGATTTCCTCTGTTTCTCAGCACTGTGATACAAAGCAGACATCAACTTTACAAAGACTTAATGGCTTAAGATCATTAAACAACCTAGTATTCAGATTAATTTAATTAGTTGGTATTAACTCCCTGCATTCTGAACTGATTTGTTTGTGTGCATTAAATGCTTTTCCCTTGATACTACTTAGTGTAATCAATAAAACACATAAGACTGGAAACCTATTTTGTTTTTCCTTCTCTTGTTATTAGGGTTACAGAGCTGAAGGTTTACAAAGTTGGAGCTTATTTACAGAATCACTCTGGTAATAGAACTTTGATGATGTTTTCCTATTCCTTAGAAATAGGAAAGTAGAGTTTCTCCTGCTAGTATTAGTGCTTTTGCAGATCTGTGCTATGTGTATAGTTTTCTGGATTTATCTTAATGACTCTGATTTCTGAAAGACAGTATCTTACTAAAAAGCCAGCTTATTGGTTTGGTACCCAATGATAAGTTCTTATGAGATACATGACATAGTAGGAACTTGTTAGCATCTTCAGACACTTAGAAAGCCTCAGAGTTTAAATTATATATAGACAGGCTTGTAAACCTAAACCCAAATTTAATTTGAGGCCCTCAGTTTTGCTGAAGTTTTCAGCTAAGAATAATACCTAAATCTGTGTTTGGCAGAACCACTTAGGTAGGAGCTGCAGTTTTGAGCTGGAAGATGCTGCTTAGATGCCACTCTTTGTTCTTTTTCTACATAGAACAGCTTGCTTTATTCTTTCAGGGCAGAACCACTTCAAGTTAGTTGTCTCTTGTATGCAGCTTTCCTTAAAAATACGGCTGTCTAGCTGTTGAGCAGCTTCTCTTAGTGGTGACAGTGTGGGTCAGTGATTCCTACAGAATCATAGAATGGTTAACGTTGGAAGGGACCTCTGCAGGTCATCTGGTCCAACTTGCAGGTTGCCCAAGACCATGACCAGGTGGCTTTTGAAGATCTCCAAGAAGGGAGACTGGTCTACCTGCTCCCTTGCTCCAACACCTGCACAGTGAAGAAGTGCTTCCTGGTGTTTAGACTAGGTAGAACCTCTTGTGTTCCAGTTTGTGCTCATCAGCTCTTGTCCTGGCATTGAACACCACTGAAAAGACCATCGATCCCTCTTTGCACCCTTCTTCCACAGTAAGGCCAGTAACAGCGTTAATGACCTGATTCTTGTTTGCTTGTTTGTTTGCTTTGTTTGTTGTTTTGTGTGCAGTATTAAGCCTTTCCTAGAGAAATCTTTTTTCTGGTAGGAAAAAACAGACTTCAGAAAGAGCTTTCCCAAAACATACTGATAGCAGGAACTGTAGCCGCTAGGTAGTGTGCTTGGTAGGTGGTCATACTTGCCATGACAACGTAGTATGAGAAATGTGGTTTTAATATTGGCATCAGTAATCGGGCATTTTATATTGCAGCTGAACTGAAGCATCTATGGTGCACCAAATTTCACTCTATTTCTTTATACATAGCTTTTGAGGTGCACTTTTTGAAGATCTTAAGATAATGACACTAATTATGACTACTGACAATGGAGCATAGTGCAATTGTGCTTTGTCAGAGGGAGGAGTCTGCTTCGGATCAGCTGAGCATGTGAGTCACTGCCAATATCAAACCTTCTGAACTTGTTTGTTTTTAAAAGTTCTGACATTTGAGGCATTTTGGAAAAAGGGAGAATTTTTCAAAAAACATATATCACTTCCATACAGGAATGAGGAAAAAAGGAATATATATATACATGTATATATGTTATATATATACACACACACACACAAAGGATCTTGATTTATACATTTTTTTTTTGGCTTTTTCTTCTTCTTCCTTCTGTCCTCTGGGACAGAAGAAAAAGAATGAGATAGGTGTGGTGGTTTTACTCAGGCAGGCAGCTGAGCTACACCATAACCACTCTCACTCCCCCTCCTCAAAGGGAAAGGGGGAGAAAATACAATGAAAAGGCTCAAGGGTTGAGATAAGGACAGGGAGATTGCTCAACAGTTATCATGTTGGGCTAAACAGATTCAGAGTAAGGAGATTAGTAAAACTTACTGCCTATTACTAACAAGCTAGAGAAGTGAGAAACAAAGGAAAGAAATTAAAAATGCCTTCCATCCATTTACCCTCTACCACCTCCTCCCCTCAAACAGTGCAGGAGAATGGGGAAATGGGGGCTGTGGTCAGTCTATAGCACTTCATCTCCACCACTCCTTCTCAGTCACTCTCTTCCCCTGCTCCATGTGGGGTCTCTCCCCCAGGATGCTGTCCTTCCTGAACTGATCCAGCAGGGGCTGCCCACAGGAAGCAGCTCTTCAAGAACTGCTCCAGATACGGATCTGTACCATGGGGTCTGTCCATCCCCAAGGAGTAAACTACTCCAGCACTGGTCCCCCATGGGCGGCAGCTCCCTCCAGACCCCCTGCTCCTGCATGGGCTCCTCTCCATGGGCTGCAGCCTCCTCCAGGCCACATCCACCTGCTCCATCGGGGGCTCCTCCACGGGCTGCGGTGTGGAGATCTGCTCCATGTGGGACCCACGGGCTGCAGGGGGACAGCCTGCTCCACCAGGGGCATCTCCACAGGCTACAGGGGAACTGCTGCTGCCTGCCTGGAGCACCTCTTGCCCTTCTTGTGCACTGACCTTGGTGTCTGCAAGGCTGCTTCTCACTCCTCACTCTCCTAGCTGTTGTTGTGCAGCAGTTTTTTTTTTGTTTTTTTTTTTTTTTTTTTTTTGTTTATTTTTCCCCTTTCTTAAATCTGTTCCCACAGAGGCACAAACAACATCAATTGTTGTCTCGGCTCTGGCCAGCAGTGAGCCCCTTATCTAACATGGGGCTGCTTCTGGATTCATCTCAGAGAAGCCAACCCGATGGACCCTGCTACCCCAAACCTTGCCATTTAAACCCACTACAATAAGAAATGAAAAGCAAGAGTGAAACTTATTCAAAATTCCCCTCTCCATTTACCGTTTTGTTGTTGTTAATTTCTTGGAGAATAGTACTTTAACACATATTTTTGCAGTGTACTGCTTTTTTACATAGCTCTGAGATTTCTTTCTACCGTTCTAAATAATATGGAAGCAGTACCTATTTCCATCTCAGCACGCTATTCATTTTGTTTCTGAAAGACTCAATGCACAATTTTAGATCTTAATGTTATCTGAAAGTTATAATGTGTTACTAGAACAAGGATCTTAAGACAAGCATTTTCAAGAACTGGTGAAAAACTTCCTATAGAGACTTCTGTAGAATCCTGAGCTTTTGTACTCTGTAGCTGGTAATAATCAAATGTGGGATCTTCACAAATGCTATCTTGCACCTGCTAGCACTAAATCAAACCTTCCCTGAGGATGATGTTTGTTTTTCAGCAAAACACACTTTTTTCTGGAAAAAGTGTGGGGTAAGAATACTGGATGGATACAATGATGTTTGTTGCCAATTTGTATATTATTAACATGTATATGTTGAAAGATCTTTGGAACAGACTATTTTTATATGTCAATTATAGCAATATAGCATGCCCTCTGATATGGACAGCTGATAAGAAATTCTATCAGGAATTAAATCTAATTTATCTATAGAAAGTCATCTCTTAGTATATGTTTCCAAAAGCAGTCTCTGAAAGGGTTGTCTGTCTGCTAAGTAAAATCCAGCCTGCGCTCACAAGGGGTGTAACTAGAGCTATGAATACAATTTATGGGTCAGATGGAATTTTGTCTGGAGGAAAATATAAGATTAGTTGGAATTACAAAGCTGTGTTCTGGATGTTTTTTAAGAACAGTTCTTTGTTTAGATAAATAAATGATTTTTTTGTTTGTTTGTTTTGTTTGTTTTTGTTTCCTTTTCCCTGAAATCTGGCCCTGTAACTTGAAGGCATGAAGTCATTTGTTCTCTTTACTCTTAGAGTGGTTTCACTATAGCACAAGCTTCTGGCAGGAAAGAGCACTTGGGAATGAATGAGCAGAAAGAATTCAGTAATACTCTGAAAAGTAGAAAGGCAACCACTGATGTATATGTAGGCTAAATGAGTTGTTGTTTCCCTGGGGCTTTGAAGTGAGCTATTAATCCAGTTTGCTTTGGCATTTTTGGCATTCAATCTTTTTGTAGATTAGTATGTTATGGATGGAAACATCAGCTGTTGGGCAGAAATCTCAGAAAGTCAGATAAGATGTTGTATTAGAAATTCTCTGGTCAAGCAACAGTAGCTCTGCTTATTAATCAAGCTTATATTTAATAAATAAATAAATAAAAAGAATAATCAATAGCTTTTGTGTCTAAAGTATAAAGTGTCTTCCATGCCCTGTAACATGCAGCAAGTGTGTTTGATGAACTAATTGGAATGCATTTCCAAACTGCTATATTGAATGTGATTACTATACATTGCACAGTGAGCTGGGCATAGTCAGGGCCCTTGAGTAATGAGTTTTCTTCCCTAAAGTATGGCTAGATGTGAATGCATATGTTGAATGTCTTTCACATGAAAGAAATTGAGCTACAGATGAAGCTTATTTTTACCTTTGCTGCTCCAGTATGATCAGATTGAGAGTCTCATTTCTGAAGATCCACTTGGGGTGCACACAGTGTAATGGCCCAATGGTTTTTCATGACAACGAGCTGTTAGTCATAAATATGACTCTCTAAAAATGTCAGTAACTTAAAGTTCCCAGAGGTGTAATGCGTTTTTCTGTCTTCTGCTTCCTCAGTGGCTGAGAAGACCAAAGAGCAAGTATCTAATGTTGGGGGAGCTGTGGTGACAGGAGTGACGGCAGTGGCCCAGAAGACAGTGGAAGGTGCAGGGAACATTGCTGCAGCCACTGGCTTGGTGAAGAAGGATCAGTTGGCTAAACAGGTTGGTTTGTTTACACTTTTTTCCAAATGATGAAGTAAACGATGAGTGGCTTCTGTATCAAGGGGCAGATGGAGTGATTCCTTTTGCACATGTAAATAGTATGAATAGAGGATGGTTTGTGTTAGGCTAAACAAACAATCATCAAAGAAAATATCTGCATTTTGTAGCTTGTATTTTGAATGACACAGAGGATTTAAGAACTTGAGTAGGATTGGGCATCTGACTTTAAAGCCTTCATATATTTGAAGTGTTATCTAATGATGATTCTGAACTCAGTAGCTTCTAGTAGGGCCCAGCAGTTGTACTGCTGCTGTTCAGTATAATGGGAAAATAACTGTTTTTCCAAGTAACTCAGGACTGAAAAGGAACCTGCGGGAGCTGAGAAGTCAAACAGCTGAATCTCAAGTTTAACAGCACAGTTTGTATCCTCTGCAGATGAAAAGCAGAAGGGGTCATGTACCAGTTCACTGATACATTGCATCTTAGGTCAAGATGTAGCTGGAGAGTCCCTATTTTCCATGATTATAATGACATGAACTCAAGAATGCCTCCAAACCATCCTGAAGTCATCAGATTAAATTTGTTCTAGTTTATCATATTTAAAAAAAAACGAACCCTGTAGGTATTTTTATTTCAGCACAGAGGTGAACATTATATATTTGCTCAATACCAAGATTCACATTTTATTGTTGATCTACTACAGTCATACTCTTCCACTTACACTAGATGAAACATGACCTCTTATAGCTGGTGGGAATTATACTTCCCAAAACACGTATATTTGTGTTTGGAGACAAAAATAACCCAGAAGAGACAAACATCTCCTTTCATACTGTTTTATGTATGAACATTTGTGTGTTCATAATAGCAAAATGGGGTTATGAAGAATACCAGTATTTGCACAGAAATATGGGTGTCATATTGATTTAGAATTCAGTTGTTCTATGGCATACCTTTTTTTCCACTTAGAGTCCAGAAGTGCTGTTAAAATTGAATCCTTAAATGCTCTTCTTTATCCTTATCTGTTTTATTTCTGTCTGTCTTACAAATTTGTTGGTGCTTAAGTCAGATGAAGAAAGTGGTATTACATTGTGGTAGGCATTCACTCTGCTGCAGTAGAATGGTCTTGAAAATATGATGGTTTTGTTCTTTTTCAAAGGAGTTTTCTGGGGGGGATGTGCTTTTAGTCCCTTTTTGTTCAGATATAAAGAAAATCTTGCTTTTGATGTGCTCACAGCCCTTTGTAAAAGCTATTTTGAAGATTTATAGATTTGAGTATCTAATGAACATGCCAGGGGACACATGAGTATGGAATGACCATACCGTAATCTAATGTTCACCAATAGCCCTTCAGTTGTTTTATGTTGAGAATGTTATTTTCTGTTGGTAGCTCTTTGAACCCTTTAGTGGGGTGTCATAAGAATCATCATTGTTTGAATATGCAATCACCTACTTTAGTATTGACTATAACTAAGATTTTTTTCATGCTAATATTAATATATACTTATAGTGCCTTATAATTATAAAAATGTGATACGAATCTCGACAGACTTTCATTTAGTTCTCTTCTGTATATTGTAATGCTTAAATATGAGTCGTGATGGTTAGAATAGAATAAAATCACGTCTGTGAAATTAAAGAACATTTATAATGTGCATATATATTATTTTATAGTCCTATAAACAGCATCATTATTTTGAACCAATGCTTTGTTCTTTAGGTACACTAAACCATACATTTGATTTTTGATACTGGTATTTTTAGACTGAGACGCTCAGTTATGTGTTCAGTATGGCCACCTAGCTGATTAGTACCTGTGGCTCTTAAGAGACTACTCTGCATTTCTGTGTCTTACTGTTTTTGCAAGGGACGAACAGGCATTTCAAAAACATTGACATCTAAATTTAGTCATCTAAAGGTATTGTAGAACCTAGTATTTTTTGCATTCATTTGCAGTTCAGAGATACATAAGATTGATTTTGCTTTGGTTTTTCAAGTCTAGTGATGTTTGGGTGGGGACCAGTTGAAGGCATTCAGAATACCAGCTATGCATATGAGACGGTTTGGTTTCTGTAATTATATCCACATTGGAAGCGGGACATAGGTCCCTTTAGGAAAGAGGATGGGATTTCCTGAAATAACAGAAGGTACAAAAGAAGCATGTAATGTGAATCTTAATGTAACTTTGTTTATATATCTCTATAACATGATGTTTCTTAAGGCTGTGTTATCCCTAGTCTACTGTAAACTGGGAATATGCAACTATGACTAGCAAATTCATTCCTTGAGCTTGAGTGTGGCTAGCCAGTGCCTTTTACAGATTGTTCTTCCTATGAACATCTATTTGAGTTTGTCCTAAAGCAAATGACTGTGTATCCCACGTGCAATAACATTTGCTCACACAGTGCAAGTCACGAGATTTGACAGGAAAATGCAAATTATCCATCAAAAGTGGATAGAAATGTCATTACAGGTTAATCTTTCTTTTATTTTTCTCCACAGAAGACTAAAAGGCATTAGCTAGTGATATGTTTCAGTTGGTTTCTAAATTTGTGATGAATTGTTTCTTCCAGTTAATGTGGACCTGCAAAATCAGGTCCAACTGAATTATGCTGTAAACTCAGAAGGCTGATAAACTCAGCCTCTGTGCAACCAGAGGCCTTCAGTTACAGGATCAGGGACTGTGAATTAAATATGATCAGCTGTTTCCCAATGTGTCTGGAAGCCCATATAAACTAACAGTCATTGCTGGCATTTTCCACTAGTGATTTGTGTGCAAGTGTGAAAGCCTGTAATCTTGCATTGTGACTGGCATTATTCTTGTGCCATGATGGCACTATGGTTTTGACTTTAAACTCATTGAAAACAGTCTCAGTGTTTACCTGTGGATAAAATGGTATTTCTGCAAATGAAATACTGAGCAAATTCTTGGTAAAACACTTTCTAGAGACATTTGTATGAGGTTGGCTCCTGTAGCTTTTAATACTGGCTGTGTGGCTTTTTGCACAGCACGTGGACCATGACGAGCAGGCATAGCCATCCAGCCGAGGCCAGCCTGGAGGGCTGCTGTCACACTGTGCTGTCAGCCAACATGACAGCTGAGACTAGTGAGTGACAGGGATGACTTGATAGTGCCATTCAGAGAACTGCTCCAGGGGATTTACATGTTGGCAGAAACTCAGTACTTAACACAGTGAGGATGGTTGCATTTAGTAGGCTTGCATTAGCATTAAAAGGGCTAATGCACCACGAGTAATGCTTTAATAAATGGCCAAACAATTCTTAAGATTATTTAGAATTCTAAACTTTTTCATGCTTTGCCAGCCTGCATCGACTCAGAATTTTTTTCTAGTTTGTACTAGCTTTTAGCACAGAACCTATTAAAAGCATATTAACTCTTTATAAAGTACTTATAAATTCATTTTAATTTTAAAGTCTATGAGCAATAATAATTTTATTTGTAATCATTTTAACTCCTGGCATCAGAAATGAACTTCTTTTCATGCTTCCTCCTTTCTGTTAAGAGAAGACAATAGAAAGAAATACTGCAGTATAGATACAAGATGTTCTACATTTTTACATTTATTCTGTGACTGTGCATTATTTACTTCTGTATAGTGTGAGTATGCTTCTAAATTAACCATGTAAAAGTAAAAAAAAAAAAAAAAAAAAAAAGAAGATTAATACTGATTACATTTGCTGTAGAAATCAACGCTTTTTCCTAAGTCAAGAAAACTGTAAAATCGTTTGAGTACTCTATTTTCAGCTTAACATGGATGTACAGATCCAGTTAATGTGAAGAGGTACTACCTAGTGATTAGCTATAATATAGAAAAGAAAATATGGATTACAAAGTTTTTTACTTTAAAAGGGGTAATTAAATATTGGAAGTTCTTAACCTCACTAAATTCATGTCACTCCATGTTTAGTTTCTCTAGCATTTTGGACATAAATCTGTTTGTAAGTTCACTGATTTCTATGACAAATAATTTTATTTATACTGTTCTAGCACCAAAACAAACATACAAACAAAAAACAACCACCACCACCAAAACACAGTTAAGCTCAAACCTCAAGTTACTTGGAGAACAATGCAAAGATTTAGACAGTGAGATGTGCAACACAGAAAATTTAAGGCAAACAGTAACAGGCCTCATCCTAAAGATTGTGCTTGGTATCTGTATGCCCTAAATCCTTTTTTTTTTTTTTTTTTTAATAAAGTGTCTCTTAATTTAACATATTACATACTGAATTATACTTGTGAAAACGGAATTACAATAGCAGATAATATAATAGTTATATAAACAAAATATAGTTAGAGAGCAGGTAATAGTCCTTCTATACATTATCTTATACTGAAATATCCAAAAGCATTTTAATAGTTATCTTGGGAAGTTCAAACAGACATTTTCTGATTTTGTCTATTTATAACTTTTGAAATATAATGTGCATAATTCCTTCTGTGAGTTAATACTGACATGACACTTGTAAAAAGCTTGGAACTGTTAAAATTGATTTTTAATGTACTTTTTTTTGTGAGTAACATTCCAGAAATAGGTCTAATCATTGTAAAATTTGGTTTTAAAGTCTGCATTTTGATAGAATATAAGTATCTCCTAGGGTTCTGACCACCTTCACACGCAGTGTACACTGCAGAATGCTTGTCTTATTGAAAGATCACTGTTCCCTGCCTTCTTACCAGTCTGTACATGAGTCAATTAGTCTTAAAAAGTTTAGCTCAGAAACATTAAAGAAGAGCTGCTGAGCATAGATATAGAATTCCCTCATTCAGAAATGGAATTACGGAGGGTTTTTGTTTGTTTGTTTTTACCACCTTTCCATTACATTTCATGCTTTGAAACAGCTGACGTCCCTAAACACTATTAGACCCCAACAAATAGCAGGACAGTAAGTGTGAGATACATGAGACTTGAGCTTCTGTCCTCTTGTTGTGATGAGCAGGTTTATTCCTTTCCCCTGGAGCTTATTATGGCTAAAACGTAAAGTCATAAATTAAGGAAACTGTAGTGAGATTTGCCACTGAAGTGGCAAATGCAGAAATGACTTATATCCTATTAACTTCCAGACCTGGTGCTTTTCTACAGACACTGTAAAGCAAGTAGTCTAAGAGGATGCAGTATCATCTAATTGCCTTCCTTAACAACTTCACTCCATTAGTTCTTGCCATTTCTGGCTCTAATAGAAGGCCACATCAGAGAATGGACACATTTGTGATTAAGTATATGTAATCTAGATCCCTGTTGAGCCTGACAAGCAGCCAGAAGTCTAACCCTCGGCTGTGGTTTAAGCTGGCACGCAGCTAAGCACCACAGCCATTCGCTCACTCTTCTCCCTGCCCTGCCATGGGATGGGGCAGAGAATTGGGGGGAAAAGATAAAACTCATGGGTTGAGATAAAGACAGTTTAATAGGGGAAAAAAAAAAAAAAAAAAGGAGACAATAATAACAGTAATAATGTTAGGAGTATACAAAATAAGTGATGAATAATGAAGTTGCTTATCACCCACTGAACAATGCCCTGCCTGTCCCTGAGCAGAAGCAAGTTCCCTGTTCTCCCCTCCACTCTCTTTCCCTCCCACCAACTCCCCCCCTACATTTTATCATTCATCGTGATTCCCTATGGTATGGAACATCCCTTTGGCCAGTTGGGGTCAGTTATCCTGGTTCTGTCCCCTCTCAGCTCCTGCTGCACCCCCAGCCTCCTCACTGTCAGAACAGTGTGAGAAGCTGAGAAGTCCTTGGCTTAGTGTAAGCACTGCTCTGCAAAAACTAAAACATCAGTGCATCAGTGTGTTATCAGTACTCTTATCTTAAATCCAAAACACAGCACCTTGCCAGCTGCTAGGAAGAACTTTATCCCAGCTGGAATCAGGACATTCCCTAAACTTAGACCAAGCAATGCCAGTTCTGCCTTGTAGTGCAATACAGAGGGTGGAATTTTTGGTTGTTCAGAATTGGCCTGGCTGTGGTTCTGATGGTGACACTCATGCTTTGTCTCTGGAAGCAATTGTAGCGGTTGACTCTGCTTTTGGAAAGCTTTCATTGGTGATTTGCGGTAGAAAAACTACCAGACAGTGTTGTCTTCGGGGAAACCAGATGTGATAGATGACATATATAAGCAGGCCTGCTCATGTTGTCACAACTGAGCATCCATCAGACAATACTTGCTTTCAGATTTCTATTTAAATTATAAAAAAGAGCATCTAGTTTGAGATAGGGTTGTTTTTTCCCTTATAATTTTATTTCTTTTTTCTGTGCATAATGTATGAACGACTGCTGCAAAACAGAGGGTATTTATCAGGAATTAGTGTTGTTTCCTTTTTTAACGCATGTAGATGGATTGAGAGTAAAAGAACAAGTGAAGAGATTAATCCCCATTAGGGGATCCACATTGTTCACAAACTGAATCACTGAAAGGCCCTCTTAAGAGAAACCATTTGTTAGTTTTTTCTTCAAATTCACAAAGTAAGTGGGATTGCCAAGTGAACTGAGATCTGTCTTTTGTTACAGTAGAGCTGGACTGATTTTGGCTTGGCCTTTTGTACAGGGGATTGAACTCTTCAAGTCTCACAGTAACCAGCAGAATATCGTATAACAAAACACTTCTGAAAATCTAATCCATATTTCTGAAACAAGTAACACAGGAAACTTGAGTTTCTTCTAAAATATAAGGCACTTCCAGGTAGACAATATTAAGATTTTGATTCTGCTTTTTTTTTTTTTTTTTTTTTTTTTTGAATCTGCACAGTCAAATCTCTGTTTGAACATTGAGACATTGAAACACTATTTGAAATATTTATGAGGCTGGGGAATATAGAGATGAATATGCACAGGAAAATAACAAAAACTTTGGAAAAATGGATGATGCCTGACTCCAGTTAGGAGTGCTGGAGTTTTAGTGTTTGTTGACCAGAGTGGTGAAGTGCTAGGAGGATTTTGAATTGTGACCTGTTCCTAGCCTCCCTGGTTAGCTGAGAAAATGCCTTTCCTGTTGTGGGGCTCATCATCACTATTTTTCCTCAGAGGGCAAAAGAGCAGTGTTTAAAGGCAGACTGTTCTCCGTGTTAAAGCATTTCCATGTATTGACATCTGTGACTCAAACAGAACAGGAGTTGTTTGAGTTGCAGAGCAGGATAACTTGTGTGGTATTAGCTAGATGTCCTGGAGTTTATTGCTCTTCATTAATTCAGAAACAACTATCAGTTTAATGTAAAGGTCTCCTGGGTTTTCCTGGCTTCCTGCTGTGGGATAACATTTTAGTGCAGACTGATGTTCCCAGTCTACCTGCTGCCTTCTGGCCATAAAGAATTCCTAATTATCTACAGAGGAATTTAGATTGTGGAGCTTTTGGGTGGCTTCATACTGATCTTTCTTTCCTAGCAATTGCTCAACTGCAGATTTAGCTTTGACCCTAGAGAAAAAAACTACCCTCCTCACCCCGATCCTAAAAACTCTTTGCTAGCTAATAAAAGGATGAATGCATTCTGAATATGATTTTTTCATATGTAATGAACGTTTATAAATCTATCTACAGTAGTAAAATACATGTTTAATTTGTGAAGGAGAAACAAAAGACCTTTCCCATGCTTTCATCAGGCAAGTGACATCTACATTTATTGTAAGGGTTTGCTTGTTTGCAGTCTATGTTTGTTTGCTTGCTTGTTTGTTTGTTTGTTTTTTTTTCCTCTCCGTTGTGTTCTTTACTCTCATCTGCATTCCAATTCTTCCATTTCCAATTTTCTTTCGAACCTAATATATGCCCCCATAGCATGTTCCAGGCTGCTGTGTTCCTCTCTCCTGATCCTGGTTGGTTGTGTACACAGAGGCTTAGCTGTGCAAGTCCCCAAGGCTCATGCGGCACCAGTTCTGTTTCACAGTGTTCCAGTCTTTCCTATGCATCCATCTGTGGGATTTCATGCAGTGTTCACAGTCATATATTTTTCCTGTTCTAAATAGTTGCCAAACCCATGTTAAATATTCAGAAAAGTGCTGCTTGCTTAGAGCAATATGTTTAAGTTCGTTTGGGGATGATTCATATTCATGCCAACTATTCCTGTTCGTGCCCACTGTTGCACAAAAGATTTTGCTGTTTCAGATAGGAGACAATTTTATGTAACCCATGATAGCTGTGCAGACATAATAGTGGTATTTTTGTAAAGCTTAAGGTACAGGTTTGATAATCTGCAAGTCTCCTTCTGCTGTGTTCTTTCTTTTCTCTGCTGGCCAATATCATGTGTTTAAGCATAACTCAGTTACCCTGGAAAGGCATGGAGTTTAAATGTGATTCATTTGGTGCCTATCTGGAAGTCATCTTCAGAAGGTTTGTGAATATAGCTGGTGCCATTTGCTGATATAGTACAAGCCAAACATTGCAGTTGACAGTTTTTAGCTAGCAAAGAGTTTCTGACAGGTGCTGAAGTGACATTTTTGGCAAAGCAGTGCTACATTTGTTTATGTCTGCCAGTCTCTGCTCAGCGGAGCACTGCAGTGAGGTGCTTGATAGGTATGAGTGGCAAATTGAGGTCCTGGATTGCTGTGCTGATGAGAGTAATAGAAACTTGAAAATGTCTCGAGACTGATGTGTAGAGGAAGTTTCTCTCTGTGGAGAAATAAGGTGATCTGTATTTTCAGAATATCATCTAAAAAGCTAAACAAACTAAAAACACCTGTAAAAGAGAAGAGGGAGGAAGAAAGAGGCAGAATGCTTTGGTTAGGATTACCTACTTATTGGCAATGCAGTTGTTATTCCTATTAGTAGAGGGGACTTTATATAAGGAGTGGTGATAATCAGCAAGTATCAGTGGCATATGATATGCCCCATTTTGATGGCTATTTTGACCACCAGCGGAAGTTCCTAAAGAGTCTACGTGTGTCTGCAACTTCTCCAAAGCTGCTAGCTTATTACTGAAGAGAAAGGAAGTCATGATGACCCATCTTTTCTACACTAAACTAACATCTGGCTTTCACCTGCATTCAGCTGTGTTAAATCTGCCCCTTAGAGGAATTTAAGAGACCTGTATAAGGATTATTGATAACCATTTTAGTTGCAAATTACTTGTCTCTAAGTACTTGTTTCAAAAGCTTCTAGCTTTTAGTCTAGAGATCAGAATTTGTTACTGGAGAAAGCTAAATTGAATATCTCAGGTTTTGTTTGTTTGTTTGTTTGTTTGTTTTGCCAGTGGCCTGTCTAAAGCAGAGTGTTTCCTTTGAGGAAAATGGAGGTGTGAGCTGTTAAAGATCATACCAAGAACTGATTTTTGCAAGAGTGAAGCAAACCCAGATGTGGATTTTGAAATGTACTGGACATGCTAATTGCCCTCTAAGGTTTTGATGTTTGCTTTCAGAGCTGTTTGCTTATGCTTTGTCAGAACATAACCAGCTAATAAAGAATTTCTTTTGCCCTGCCTAGTAGATCAGCCACAAACAGAAAGAGGAGCAGTCTGTAACTGTACTTCCTTCACAAATTCATGAAATAGGATTTGTGCCTTTGAGTCTGCTTAGGCCCTCTACCCCACATCCTACTCTGTCCTGTGAAGAAAGGATATCACCTAGAGCGGCTGACACTGCCAGTGTAATTTCAGCCATGCCTGTTTCTTCTCAGGGGCTATGGGATGAAGCAAAGGCTCAAGGCTTATTTATTTATTTTTTATTTATTATTTTCTTACAACTTGGTATTGTGGAATGTAATCCTTTCTTCATGCACTATTATATGTAAAGGAGATACAGGGATTTTTCTCTTACCAATTCACTGTGATAGGTTAAGTGTCCAAAGGATGCACTCTGGTCTAAACAAAGGCGTATGTTTCCCACCATAGAGTGGTGGGAAAAAATCAATTAGAGTGTCATAATGAGTGTCACTCACAAGAAATGTGTTCTTAACCATAGTGACAGCTTTTGTAACATGGACGGTCCATTCCTGCTGAAGAAGTGAAGGTGCCAGTAGCTGAAAAAGCTATCAAAATTTTCATTTCAATACTTAACACCTGGCATATCTTAGCCATGTAAGAATTATATTCTAACATGCCTGTTTAACCCATCTGACTTTGCTAATGCTTTGTGTCATTGATCTGAACAAATGCTTCTTTTCAGGTTCCTACTTGTACCAGGTTTAAGGGTTGCTTTTAATTTTGTGCTCACAATATTTTATCTTACAAGTCCCTCAAGGTATAAATTACAGAGTTCAGATAGACATACTGTATTTAAATGATTTTGTAGAGAAAGATCAGAGATTGATCAGAGCTGAAGGCTGAATTAATTTCCCTCTGTGGAAATAGTTCTTCAAGCAGGTCAAGAGAGAAGTCACTGGAAAGGTGATGTCAATTTGAGTGTGTTTCATGCTGGCAACCACAATGAAGAAAGATTTCTCCCCCTCCTCCTCATCCCCACCATGTTCTTAGAAATTTATCTGAAGTGTATTTTCTGTATTTGGTCATGCTGGACCAAGGCATTTAGCAGCTAAATATTTGTCCTTGTACACAGCATCAAGACAGCATATGCACTGCCCTGTTGTTGGTTACTCTTGTTAGCTTAGAATTTATAAAATGGATTTTTGAAACGAGGATGAGGTTCTTTTTCCGAATATCATTATTTCAGATAAATTGCAGGCCTTTACTTAAATAAATAAATAAAAAGGAATTACTAGTAACTTTGAAGGAGGAAGTGTGTTTGAATATAGCTGACCGGCTGTTTAAACCAGTATAGTGAATTTGCTTTTCATGGTCATCAGAATAATGTTTCCTTCACAGTCTATTTTTGGAAGGGGTGGCGTGCTCATCATTCTCAGGAAAGGTAACAGATTTAGTAATGCTTCTTTCCACCTCCTACACACTATCTATACATCTATGAAATAAGAATTTAAAGTCTTAATTCTCTTTGCAGATTTTTCCCTAAGCTTCATTTCAGAGGTGTGTTTATAATACAGCTGGTAGGAATTCTGTAAATGTTTGCTGTATTCCAACCTGGGGAAATAAAGGAAGAATTAATGAAACCACTATTAAAAAAATAAATAAAACAAATAGGTCTTCCTCTGAAGTCTTTTTGGGAGTGGAACAAACCTTGATGTTGGTTTAGATGAAGGTAGTTGATTTGTTTGTTCATCATGTTCCTGGGTTCTTTGTTCCTTACCTCAATTTTTTTTAACTCTAGATTTCACGTGTGGTACGTTACAGGCAGTGAAGTAACTACATAGAGTCCTTCACTGGCTTCTTGAAGGGGAATCAAACTTGGCAGTTCATGTCAGTATGCGAGCCATGAGAAGAGAGCAGGGAGGAGGACTATAGGTCATACTTGAAATAACGTGGGTGAATGTAACTGGTCAAGGTATCTATAGCGATAGCAATCACCTCCAAGCTACATTGTTCTTCTAGCTCAGGCTGTTAAGAACATTCTAGTACCTGAAGTTCTGTGTGTGCTAAGGAACACTTCACATTTAAAATTTGCCTGAGAAGATGGTAGCTGCTTTAACAGCTTTAGGACAGACAGCTTTAGACCCATCCTGGCAGCATCCATTGATGAGATGCTGTTGAAAGTTGCTGTCACACTTTGTTTGTGCTGGTAGATCTTGTTAACCTGGCAGTGTATTCTTTGCAGTAATTATTACGAAGCTAAGTACATAACTGTGTTACTGCAGATGGATTACAACAGTGCCCATGAAAGCAAAACAGGGTTAGTTTGCAGGTAAAGTTTTCTCTTTAACTCTGCTGCCACTACTCCCTGCAGCTCTGAAATGTGTGCTACTGCTGTATACAACACAATGATCAGCTCCACTGAGATCTTTGACAATTGCTCAAATCAGCTACCAGGCCATTAAAAGTTGCAGATTTTAGATCTGGAGGTCTCTAAGGTCTCTGGCATTGAAGCCATGCCTGCTTGTAGGTCTGAGAGGGCTTTAATTTTGAAAACTCTGAAGAGGTGAGAGAAACTGTAGTTTTGCAAAAGCAGCATGAAGGCTGGTCGTGTATCAATTACTGCAGTAACTGGGTGCTTAAAGCTAAGATTGCACTGATGGCAGCAGCTAAGTTTCTGGGCTCTGGTAAGCTTTGTAAGCGTGTATATTAAAACCATTTAGTTGATACCCTTTACAGTGAAAAATCAGAAGGAAAATGACACATCAGGTATTGTGTGAAGTTCACAGGCTGTAATGTGCATCCCATGTCAGAATTTGGCTACCATTTTAGAAATCATATACAGATTTAGCTAAAGATTAATCATAGCTGTGGATGGTCTGCTAAAGGTTTTTCTGACATTAGAAGGATAAGGAACTAGTCACTGTTGTCTGTGGAATGATAATGCTTCAAGTCTTCAGCTTTTCAAACACTGATTTGTTTTAAACATTTTTTAATATTTATTTATTTATTTATTTATTTTGGAGAGTTTGTGAAAGTACCCAAATCACTCAGGTGAATGAAAGCAAGTCTGTGCAACAATGCTTAGAGTAACTGTGCACAGGGTTTGGTATTCACAATCATATGCGCCTTATTATTTTCAGCCTGTGGTGGAAGGGAAAAGTTACTACAAAAATGTCCTTTGGGGAAAGAAGAGGCAGAAGTCAAGTAGCTCTTAGATCTAGAAGCATGCATTGCTGTTCTAGGACATGCAAATGTAGGTTTTTTTCTCACCTGTTATTGGTATCTCCTCTGAAATGCTTTGAGGTTTTTTCTCTGCATTGCCTAGGTAGGAAAAGTCAATTTTGCTCTGTGGAGTCAAAGCCTACAGTGGGGACAGGTTGGGTTCAGGAAATATGAAAAGGCTGGAGAAGTGAAAAAAGAGGATGACCATGCCTCAGAGAAGGTAGCTCTCTTATTTCCTTAATGCTCAAAACATTATGAGGCAACCTCTTATTCCTGTTTCTTTTGGGATATGGGATGCTGGCTTCAAATTCCACCCAAATTTCTGCTGCTGCTATTCCCAGTGTGCTGGGAACAGGAAAGAAAGAGGGCTCAGCCAGTGGTACTGTGTGTGCAATAGTTTCTACCTTTCTCTAACACCCAGCTCGTTATTTTTTGCTGGGTAAATAGTGGCTCTGAAGTCTAGCTGCCCTGGAATTTGAATATTTCAGCTTGACGTTTTGCTTTTTTTTTCAGTGTTAGGCATTAACATAAATCCTACGGGAAGAAGAGATTGTGTCTTAGATTCTTTATTTCTGCAGCCACCTTATGTTGGTAGACACTGGCCTGCCTTTCACTAGGATGGCAAGGGAACTCTCATGTAGCCCGATAGATCAGAACTGGATTGATGCGTTCTTGCTTTTCTTCTGAATCATAACCTTACAAGTCAAGTTTTTTATTACCCTTATGCTCAATTTCAGTTATTTAAACTGAAGACTAACTTGCTTGCCCAGATGTGAATATGTACGGGATTTTTATCCTATGGGTCTATGCAGGAGGAACTGAAGATGTAATTTTTCTGGAAACGTCTTTATAAATGGTGATGATTCAAGGGAAATAAGATCTTAGCTTGACTTAGTGGCTTTTCTTTACATTTAGATGAGCATATCTGGTATTCAGAGAGAAAAACACACCTGTCATAGCGTTTACTAAAGATTCGTTAGAAGGAAGAAAACTTGAAATAATTTGTAATTTTTGTTGTGACATGAACTATCCCTTGCTTGCAAAAATCATGTCAACATTGCTGTTAAAATCATGACCGAGTTTCAAACTACAGTATGCATTATAGTAATGAAGAGCTACTGTGTTAGCGTCTCGTCTGTGATGTCCCTTATTGTAAGACTGTCATGTAATTTCAGATTCACATCTGAGACGTACATGTATTGAATTGTTTTGTTTGTTTAAATCTCTTCTGAGGGGGAAGAAGGAATTTGCCTGGCTTTTCACCAGACATTGTGGCCTGTCCTTTCGAACAGGGTAGATGGGTATCTATCTGTTGATTGCTGGCTGTTTGTTAACAGAATGCATAAACATCTGACGTGATGCCATTCAGCATGTGCCACAGTCTGAGACTGATTAGAGGGGTGGGGACAAAGAAATACAGCTGTCCTGTTTCCTTTTGCCTAAGAGCAGCCTTCTTCCTCACAGTGAGGCATGGCACAAAGTTTTCTCACTTGTTTTGGGATGGGAAGCTAACAGAAGAGGAGTTTGAAAGGTCTACTAGTAGGAACCAAGTACATCTTAGGAGTGAGGGAGCCTTTGCTGATGTTTGAATTGAACTATGGATGTGAAGAAACACAATTTCAAGTCCAAACTCAAAAGACTAGAGACAATAGTTCAACAATTGCGTGCTCTATGGACTAGCACTGGGGGAGACTCAGCACACACTTGCAAATGAGTTATGCATGAGAAAGTAGCATTCACTGAAAGCATATGCCTGTGCTTGACTGCATGCTACTCATTATCAGCTATGTCTGGGTGTGCTAAATAGGGTTAATTACTGTAATATGCTAACATTAAAATTGGAAGTGTATAATCTGGGCAGGTGCTGTATTCCAGAGACATCAACCAATAGGTGAATAACATCCAAATAACACAGAGCTGCAAGAAACATTTGTACCATGGAAGAGTGGTATTGGGGTCTGGTAAAATCATCCCTTGATCCCATTTCATTTGAGACTGCCTCATGAAAAAGGATTGTTTTAAGCCTGTTAACTGTTATTTCGGTTTGTATCATTGTTTTATTGATCACCCTGGTATGTCTTAAAAATTGGTAAGATTTTAAAGAAACTACAATTTATTAGGAATGAGAGGGTAAGGCTAGTATGGTGTCAGCTGGACAAAGGTGGCAGTTCAGTTTTGTTCACTTCCTTTGACAGTAAGCTTTAGCTCATTTTTCCTCAGCCATGTCAAGCGTGGACTGACACTCCTTGAGGGTGAGTTCAGAAGGGAAGGATGGGGAAAGACAGGAAGGAACAATGCTGTTACTTAAGCCTAAAACACTTGTGTTCCATTCACTTGTCATTTGCTTCAGGATTACTCTGGCCTTAAATATGCCATATCAACAGTTTTGTTCTTATAGACTGTGCGGAGACTAAACATCTGAGAATCTGAGATAATTTGGTACAAGGCCAATTTCAAACTGAATACTGTATTCCACTTCTTCATCATCAGTACTGATGTAATTGTGATACTAGTAACAAGGTGAAGAAACACAGAAGCCAGAGAGTAGGATGTTTTTGTCATCTGTTTTGTTCTTTAGCAGTGAATATATGAAATAATGTTCAGTGAAGCACTGTACAGAACTGCTTCACAATTAAAAAATAAATAAAAAGTAAACACAGATGTGAGTAGTTCTATTACACAGAACATCCCGACTGTCATATATTTGCTTACCTAAAGTAGAATTGTATCAATAACCAGTTAGTCTATAGTAAGTCTATTATTTGTGCTTTGGTCAGTGACAAGCATACATAGCCTTTTAGCTTATTTTCCCCTACTAGTATATTTACTCCTCTGTACACAGACTTTTGAATTCTGTAGTAAGTGATAACAATTTAGAATTATCCTATCTTTTTTTTCCACTTTCCACTCTTTTTTTTTTTTTCTTCCCAGCTCATGCAGTTTGTGTCTTCAGCAACATTTTCTTGGTAATACAATAAACTATCAGACCCTTCTTCAAATTGCCAGAGAAGCAGACAATTTTTGCACAGTGATGGAGTCTTTGTATAGCTGCTGAGCATATCAGATAGAGCAATTGTAAGGCTGGTCAAATTGCAATGCAATTCAGTTCTTGAACAGTTATTTTGGGAGGACAGGGTGGTAGAATACTGTATATTCTAGCCTTTGTCCTTCACTACATGTCCATCACTGGAAGGAAAAGTGCTTAGGCAGAAAGGGAGCAGAGCTTTTGTCTGCTTTGTAGTTTGGATTCATTGAAATTTATCCAATCTTATTACTGTTAGTGATCGCAGATGGAGCCACGTTTACACCAGGGAAACATTTCAGAAAAATAGAGCTGCGGCTATTAAATTTTCAGTGAGATGTATGTGAGATTTTGCACCATAGTGATTATACTTTAAATTTCAGAGAAAGAATTTCTCCTGGCTTACTTTTGCTATATCTTCCAGTGCATAGTAATTCTTCCATCCTTGTGATTTAAGTATTAGCCTAGTACTTGGACTGTATTTGAAATGTTCCCTACACAAGCTCATATCCAGTAGGATGAACTATGATAGCAGCATTGTTCTATGTGTGTTTTTCTTGACTTTCTTCTTCTGTGTCATATTGTTTAGACACGACTGTCTCAAATCTTGCATATAAATGCCTAGTTCTGTTTGAGGTAAGAGCTGAGAAACTGAATCAAGTGTTCAGTGTTGGTTAATATTTAAAGATGGAGTTTAAAAGTATATATTCAGACATCCTGAATTGAAAACAGTGGGCTCATATGTGACTTCTTACAGTCAGTCCAGATATGATAGATACAGATGTTGCATAAACAACTGGATTTGCATGGTCCAGCTCCATTCTAGAAGACAGTGAGCAACATGAGGTCCTGGTCAGTCTCCTCACATTGACTGCAGTAGCTTTGAGACAGCTCCTTGTGGAAAATGAAAGTTTACCTCTTCTGTGGCTGGGGCAGAGGATTCTTTATTCCTTTATGGGCCTCATTGAGGAGGACCTGTGCACATGGCAGTGCTAATCCCAAAGCTAATCATGTTGATACTTCTCTTTCTGTACTTCTAATACTGGACCAGACTCATTAGAAAAAACTCCCCAGTCACAAGGGATTGACTGCTAATTGCCTCCCTCAAATCCATTACAAATTGAAATAAAAGCTTGTGAGTAGAACATTATAATTATATTTTTAGTTGTCTTTGGGTGAAGAGTCCTATGCTGTTGCCTGAAGTTGAACTGTATCCTGAAGAGTGTATAATTTAGATGGATAGAGTAATACAGTACTCCAGATTTTGTAGTGTGTGCTGCTTTTTTTGCTTTAGTTTAGTTTAGTTGTGGGCTTTTTTTTTTCTTTTTTTTTTTTTTTACATTTTATGCAGAAAAATGCAGAAGTGTAATCCACTAGAACAAGAAAGACAAACTTTCAAACTGACAAAAATCATTTGTTCTTATGCTCCAAAGAGCATGCAGATTACTAAAAATAATAATAATAAAAAAAAATCTTAAAAGCCAAATGTTGCTTTTCATCTTTAGAGCAGATGCTTCTAGTCTGTTGGAAAGCTGAGTCTTAGCTTAGATTCCTCTCACCGTTTAGGAGGCAGAAGAAGGTACTCTACTACTTAGCCCAGTTAGTAATGCTAATGTCAGAGGTGGGAAGCTGAACTGGCCAGTTGTCTGCAGTAGACCTGCAGGTTCACTGCCTCAGTTTCAATGTAGGCACCTACAGGTAGAGTTCAGATGGTTTATTAGAGCATCCTCTGTGACTTTGGCACCAGTCTAAGGATCAAAAATCTTTTTCATGCTGAAAACTACCACAGATCTGTCCCTCTTCCTGAGAGTGCAGAACAACCTAGGAACGTGACTGCAGGATGCTTGACTTCATGATGTGAAAATTAAGTTGCAGGCCTGTCCCAGAGGGAGACAGAGCTGATTTTGGAGGCCAGAGTTGGACGATCAGTATCATATTCCTCTACAAAAACTATCTGTATTAATTAAAATTTGCCAGTACTCCTAAAGCATTTTAGAAACCATGCTGTCAACAGCTTCTGAATGCTGAAAGAAATGTTGACACCAGCTGTCTACTCATGCACAGCCCAACCCCCATGAATCACTTGTCCTCTCAAATTCAAACTAATTAAAATTTTATTTGGGTGATGACTGTTTGTCTTAAGCTTTTTGAAGATTAAGGTGCTTACAGTAACAGGAAAACAAAGCTAGGCAGCACTCTCTTTGGACAATGTTTCTGTTTAATAGCTTTTAATATAAAGACAAAGGGGAGTCTCACAGAGCAATGTGAAATTCAGACGTGACACTGGTTTCTTCAGATTCAGAAATGCATCTTTTGATATTACTGCTTCTGAGGGTTCAGAGTTGGATTACACCTACAACGTAAGATTTAAATTCTTTATTGTGCTTGTTGAAATTACAACAGTCACTGAATTCTTTGATGTTGCTTATGATATTAAATATTCAGTGAATTTTGAAAGGAAAAAATGGTGGCTTTTTTTGGCCTTCTACACTGTTGAATCAAAATGAAATGCTTGAATTAAAAGATACTTAAGTGGCTAGATCTTCAGTTAACATTTGCTGCCATAGCCTTTGTTGTTTCTCAGTCCTGAAATGTCTAAAAAGTATGAGAATATAATTTGTAGTTTGTCTGTATATAAACTATTCTGCATAGATGCTGTTGTAGGGTTTTGGTTTTGTTTTGTTTTATTGGCCTTCATGAACCAGCTCAGAGGGAAGGTACGTTTTGATTTGGGATGCGCTAGTGGGCTGTGAAATCATTCTGTCTAGAATGATTTCATTCTAGACAGAATTCTAATTTTAAAATTCATTCTAATTTTTTAACAGTAGACTGTTTCATACTCAATAGGCAAGATCATCCTGTTTGCTCTAGAAGAGCAAATGATATAACTCCTGATTATAAATACCCAAATAGTTCCTGGGGACGACAACAATGAATATTCAGTATTGAGGGCAGGAATCATTTTTTACCTCATAAAGAAGAGAGGAGAATGTGGAGGAAAAAAAAATAATAAAATAAATAAATAAATAAATAAATAAATAAATAAAAGAGAAAAAAAAAAAGGAGCAGTGTGTGAGTGGGGTTTTCCTGTAACTCCCTTCTCTATATCCAACAAGGGTATTTTTCTTACTTGGTGGTGGCACTGTTTTCAATTGCTATTAGGTGTAACCATTTGTGACACCAGACACTAGCAAAAGATACGTGTCTGGACTTCAGTAAGCTGTCATGAATTGAGGTCAAACCTATGTCAGAAGAGTGAGGGTTCACCCCAGTGGCCAAGCAGCTTGAGTAGACGTTGATCCTGCAGTCAAAAATTAGAAAAGCACCTAACGACATACACATACAGCAATACTCACTCCCAGGAAAGTATGGTAAGTACTAGGAAAAAAGAAAAAAAAAAAAGCCAAAGCAGTCTCTACCTTTGTGAGAAGTTCCCTCCAACACCCAACACAGATGAGTAAATCCTGTGATAGAAACATTTGTAAAAGCCATAAGGCTGTAAATGATCATAGCTCTTTTCATTGCCACAGATGATAGAAATGGCCTTCAATGTTTTCTGAGGTTCTAGCCACTTGTGCTTTCCCTTCCACACTTATTTGAACATGTTGCAAATGTGTAAGGAAGCCATCCCTGGCCCTTTTATTTTTATTTATTTTATTTATTTATTTATTATTATTTTTTTTTAACCTTCCCAGTACATGCTGACTTTGAGAAAACTTTCCCATCTATACAGTGTCACACTGACTCCTCTGGAGCATGAGTAGTTGCTGGAACAGTTATCCATCCTCCCCACCTTGGAAATTAACATTAGGTGTTTTAGTCCTGTTGTTTATAAATGCATCGGTTAGAAGAATATAAGAAGAGTTATAAACATTGGTGTGGCATGGGCTCCCATCTTGAAGATGCAGGACACATGGAGCATGGTATTGCTCCACAGTATTCCTCCTTTGCCAGCAGGGATTCAAATTTGAGAAACTTTGGCACTCAGAAGTACCAGTAGGCTATATGAAGGGTGCCATGTTTCTATGTGATACCCCTCATTTTGTCCAGTAGTCTTTTAAATGCATGTGACCCTCTTCAGCCTCATTGTCCTACAGAGGGGAGTACCACACTTTAACTAAAATGCTCTGTGAGAAAGTACTTTTTGTCTGTTTGGTTGTGACACTGGTGATTTCATATTGTCTTTCAGTTTTCATCTATAAAGATAGCTGACCTATTATTCCCTATCATCCTTTGCTGTTTATCATGTAAAGGTCATGCTGATCAAAAAAAAAAAAAAATCAAATCTGAGCTCTTTCAGTTGCTCTTCATGCTGATATATTTTTTTGGTGTTAACTGGGCTTCTGTTCTTATTTGTGCTCACTGAAAAATATTCACATTGTAATAAAATGGGAGAGAAGAGGAAAACCTACATTTTTCTGTAACTTAATCAATAGAACTGTGTTTTGTTGTAATAGAAAGACTGAATAATAAAAAAAAAAAAAAAAAAATTGAAAAGAGAAATGAAAACCAACCATCTCAGACCTGGTAGAGATCTTTTTTTCATATAGTACGTTTTCCCATGCTTAGTTCAAATCTTTGTTTAAAAAAAAAAAAAAAAAAAAAGATTTTTCAGCAGTTGCATCCATAAATGGTGTATGAACAGACTTCAGTTTCCATGAATTTGCCCATTATTCAAAATTATTTGGCTGTTCCAGACTGTTGATTGCTCTGTCTTTGTTATTTTCAATTTGTTATTTGTACTATGCATTTGGCCACTGGTTATGCAGTAATGTTTCTGCTTTTGGATTGGCTGTCTTCCAAACTCACAAAGCCTTTCTGAAGGGACTGTGCAAATACTCTGGCAAATACTTTACTTCATGTGTATTTGCAGTGGTTTTTCATATGTATGATAATAGAATGTAAATAAATGAATGGTGAGCACAATTGAAACGGTTATAAGAATTGTATTTGTACAAGTGTTCTGGAATATTTTGTGATGGATTAGCATTCTAACACATTCTCCTAGATACTTTAAAATGGGTGTTGTAAGGACACTGTCTTCAAATTTCTCTTTTCTATACAACATTGAGGTAGAAATTCATATATATATGTATATATATATATTATTTTTTTTATTTAAAATCTTTAGTTATTCTATACTTTATTAAGAAAAACATTGTAAGTGAAAGTACCACATAGTCCAAGATAAATTGTATACACAACTACTATTATCTCAGGAATGCTCTAGTGCAAAAATTTGGAGATGTCCTTCGCTAATATATATATATATATGTATGTATATATATATATATATACACACACACACACACTTAACAGTGTATCTCCATATGGACGTGATTATCACAGCTGATACTGGAAATCCTTGTATCCTTGTGGGAAAGGGAATCTGCCATTGTGGGTATATATGGGCATTAGCTGGATGCTTTTTTTGTGGTGAAACTTACTCAGATAGGTAATTGTGCTGACCTTTAAACTGTTGTTAGGTTTCAGACTTGACAGCCTGAAGTGAATTGGAGAGGTACCATCTCTGAGCTATAATTTGGATCTTAATGTTTTGAACACAATTCTATGGAACAGTTACGCTTGGCTCATGTTGTCAAGGTTTCCTTCTAACAAGTGCCAGAAATTGTTTGTTTGTTTGTTTTAAGTGACTTGAATGAATACATGTCTTGAACAAGACTCTTGAACAAATACAGATACAGCTGCTAGGGTGAACTATGCAGTTTTTGTTCTTGGGATTCAGTTTCTAGATGTTTGTGTTCCCGTTCTGTTGCCAGTATTCAGAACTCCTTCCACTTCATTACCATTTTTAAATTAGTGAATACTATACTGTCTTTTCTGCCACAGATCACTATGAACATTTTTAAGAAGATCGCTTTAGTAAATGGTGAGGCACCTACTTTCAGCTGAAATAGTTATTTTTTAGCATTCTTTCTTTTCTGGCTTTCAGTTTTGCTTGCAAAGATATCATTTTATTCAAACCAATCATTCTTTTAATTAAAATTTTGAGTTGCAACACTAAATGCTTCATTAAAATCTAAATATACAAATTCCTCGTTAATCCCCACATTTTGCATTTCTCTGAAAAAGAAGAAATCTTGTCAGGCAAGATTTGCTCTTAACAGGTCTATGCATTTTATTGCTCATGAATCTGCTTCCCTCCAGGCCTAGAATCTTCAGCTGTGCGTAGTGGTGGCCTACATCTTTTATCCATGCAGTCAGCTGGAGATTTACTGATCTCTTCTGTGAGAACAGCTTTAAGGCTTGAGTGGAGTGGTTCTTAAATGCCTACCCTGGATGTCTACTTATTTGACAGAATGTTTGCTCTCTTTGGTTGTCTGTTGGTATTCACTGATCCTTATTTTAGACCACCTGGTCTGGTCAAAGTATTCACTAGAACATTTGGTAGGAGGGTAACTAGATCTAAGGAAAAAAAAAAAAAAGCATTTCATTTCTTGTTGTCTTTTGGTTTGTTTTTGTTTGTTTATTTGTTTAGGGTTGTGGGTTTTCTAGGTTACAGAAGCTGTTTCCTGTTGTTTGCATCGCTGTAGAAAAGATGGAACATTTGTGATTCTGTTAGTCTTCAAAGGAAAAAATTAGTATAGGTACTAATACTCATCTTGCAGTAAAATCAACTCCAGCTTCTCAAGAGTTCATAAAGGTAATATAGTCAGGAAAGAGAACCATTTCTTCTGACAGACTTGACTTACTCTTATTCACCTGTCCATGGTAAGTTCCCACAGAAAAACAAATGAAAATAAGCTCCCCAAAACCTAGCACATAAGAGATAATGTAGGCTTGTCCTGGTTCTTTTATTCCATTCTCTGAGATGACTGGAGGGAATATTGCTTTTGGACGTGATGTTTGTACTCTAACGTTATGAAAGAGGAGAAACAGGGTTTGTTTGAAAAAGTGGAACAATATACCCATTTTAGCTTTCTACTGATGCAGTTCTCCCCTGTCTCCTGGTGTTGTCTTTGTGCAATGGGAGCCTATCCATGGCAGTGGAGAAATTAACTCGGTGAAGCCTTATTTGAAGATAACTGTACAATTTTGAATATTTCCAGGTGAAAAGGAAACTTAAATTGCTGGTTAGAAGGGGACAACTAATTACTTTGTTTCCTTCTAAGCACCTATAAAATAAGTTTTGTCATTTTTGAACTAAAAATTAAGACACCCTCCACAGGAATAGTTGAGTGACCCATAATTAGGTTTCTAAGTTTAAAGTGTCTAATTCATGATTAATTATAAGTGCCCAAAAATAGGTATTTTGAATGTGCGTCCTACTGGGCTTTTCAGTGTTACTAACTCTGAACCACTCTTAAATGATCGCAGTCTTGGTCAAAATGTCCCACAACAAAAATTCCTCAAGTTGGTGATTAAAACCCCACACTCCACCCAAATGCATGCCATAAATAATTGACATACTCCTACCATGACAAAGTCAGTTGAGGAGAAAAAAGGCTTATGGTGAAACTCATAAATGTCGTCTTTGTTAGCATGGTTCGTGTAGGAACCTCTTCTGAAAAGGAGGATTCAGTACAATGTGAATAGACAAATACAGTATGTTAAGACTCCTGAAAAACATAATAAATCTCCAAATCTTGCATTATGCACTATGTTGCTGGAAAAGCTATTTCTCACTGTTTAATTAGCAAGACATACCATTCCACAAACTACAACACAGCCCTGAAATTAGTGCTCTTTTTAGGAGAAGGAAACTAAATAAGATCATTTGTTTCATTTCTTTGAGCCTCTGAGAAAGATACCGTTTTTATGAAAACAAACATGGCACAGAGTAATAGACAGAGCAGAGAAAAGAATTTTAAACCATAAGGTTTTGCCAAAATCTGTACCTAGAATAGCTAAGGAATTACCTCTATTTGGGAAGTTTGGGAATTTTATCGTTCACTATTTTGGCTTAATAAATTTTCTGCAGAGTGTTCAGCACCATTTACGTTTCAATTAACTCATTCTCCGTTATAATACATTTTGATACATCATTCTGCAAGAAAGTTGTTGTATTACAGTTCTCTTATTTCTTTAAATGACCTGAGAAATACCAAGGATTCTGACTGAAAGAAAGAATCAAAAGACAAGCTGAGAGTTAGAATGGGGATTACAGGAAAATGAAAATCATCTATGATGCACCATCAGATAACTTTTCTCTGAACATCCTAAAAAGAGTTATGATTCCTGCCAGAAACTGACAGACTATTCACAGCATCACCAAAATCTGGGATTGCATGTTCTGCCAGCAAAATCCTGCTCTGAACAACATGGTATTGGCATCAGCTACCTGGTTAAGACTTGTCCTAGAGCTTCACTTTGGTGACATACCTACCAAATCTCCCAAGGAGGAGCTCACGAATGGCAAGTGATATGCTTAGCTATAATTCAAGGACTCAGCTTCAATTCATTTATTTTATGGGCACATTCCTAGGCAAACTCTTGAGCTTAAAATGCCAGGGATGCATTTTGAAGTGTTTTGAAATTTGGATCAGAAGAATGGTTCTGCTCTGCCATAAACTTCCTGTGACTGTGCATTGAATCACTGAGGATCTGATAAGCCGTCTTTCCCTACCTGTACAGTGTGTAATATATCTATGTTTTGTCTATAGAGAGCATAAGAGCTTGTGACACTGCTGTTTTAAGCAAGTTGAAGGCTTTTGCAGAGGTGAATATATCATCAGCACAGTGTAAAGCATTCAGAACAAGACAACGAATGGATTCGGTTGACATTGACATATAGACTTTAATTCTACTGCAAACCTGAAGCACTACTCTTCCCAAAAAATATTCCTGTGCAAGACAGGTTCATTCTGGATGTTTTGTTCTGTATATTCTGTTTGCTATAAGGTGATTAAGTGAAGACAAAGTCCCCACAATAATGGAAGCTCATAAGTAACATGGCTGTTACCATAATGGTAGCATTAGCAAAAAATTAATGAAATGAAATGTTACATGAAAGTGGTGGAAAGAAGGTTTGGTGAATGTAGGAATCTGTCGGAAGCTGTCTTATTAGCTTTGTGGGTTTTTGTTTGTTTTTTTTCCCCTCTGTTTCCTTATTGGTTGAGAAATGATTTTTGGGTAGTTGAGATATCTGTTTCCCCATTTAGTTCACACATTTCCCATCAGAAACTGCAGAGGAACAGAGCTATCACAAACGAGGACTTAATAGTTTCACCAAAGCTGCCATGAGACATTTATTTCATTGCACCATGGAAGTTGGTTTAGTAATGACAGCTTTGCTCGTTTATTCCTCTTTCATACAGATTTTACACAGTAGGATCTTCAGGTACCGTCTCACTTGCAATTTGTATATTTTGTCTGGAAGTGTTTTGTTTTGTTCTTTATTTTTATACAGAATTCTTGGATGCCAAATAACATAAATAGAGGTATTTTCTGTTTTTAAATAAATCGTCTGTGGTATTATAGATTGTTTTATTCACCACGCATTTTATAAGTAGGAAAGGAAAAATAAATCCACAGTACTAATCTGAACAACACTGTAGAAATGTGAATGCCAGGATCAACATTTTTTTTTTTTTTTAAAGGGGGTGGGGGGCAGGTGCATGTTAGGAGTAGGAGAAAAGAAGGTTCCTCTTCTCCATAATACAAGTGTTGCTGAGAAATAGTGTATAGCATCCCTAGTTATTCCCAGGCCAGAAGAGCAGGACACCTGGTTAGTGAATACTAACCTATGGCCTCAGGAAAACTTTCCTAAACCTTTGGCCTCAGGAAAGGCCACTATAAAGAGACAGAACAGTAGGTTTTTGCCTGTGACAGGGATTCATTCTCTCTGTCTCTTTCTCTCTCTTTTTTTTTTTTCCTCCAGTTCTTCTGTAGCTATCTGCTAATTGCTTACTCTGCTTACATGGTTACTCTTCAAAACTATTTCCTCTAATAATCTTCGCTGTCTGCCCACCTCTCTTCTACCTCTCAGAAGCAAGGATGAAATTTCCCCATTAACTGCAGGGTAATTGAAGGCTTGGCAACATGGAAATAGATAGTGCCACTGTTGTTTTCTTTATATTCCTGACTCTGTCGACAGTTGCTGCAGTACTGTTTGCTGAAATCATGATGCTTTCCAACATCACTGCAATTTGCTAACTACTTTCACCTCCACTTTTTGTGGGCATATAACTGAAGGATTTTTGTAATACTAGAGGGATCCACGTGACCTAGATAAGATGTGATAAGTCTGACAGCCTCACATTTTGCTTTTCATTGTCATTGCTAAGATTCCAACAGTATAAACCTAAGAGGTGAATGACAGCTCTAGTCTTGAAAATCTTGCAGCCACAAAGCATGATGAAAAAATGACTGGGCCAAATAATGCCACTGACTCGGGATCTAGGCCTTTTGCTTAATTCCAAGTACTTTGGCCTTATGTGTTTTTGACTGGGTAAAATATAAACTTGACATTATGCCAACATAATAGATGCTTGGTTAATTTTTAGAAAGATATTGCAGTCTGGGAGTTTAGTGATTAGTTCAAAGACATCTGAGCATGCATTAGTGACCACTGCAGCATAGTGGCTACAGGTGTAGTGTATAATAGCTATTAAATTCTACTCAGGTGGTCATTTGCTCTGATTTGTAGTAAACAAGAGGATGGCTTCCTGTATGTGTTAAATGTTTGCACTCTCCCAACACCTGTAATGGCAGTAGCCGTTGGAGGTCAACAAATGAGATCAACCTGTGCTCTGTCCTATCCCTTCTAGTTCTTAAAATTAATGGCTTAAAAGTAAGCATAATTTAAATAATTTCTTCAGATAATCTGCCCTGACATCCAAGAAGGCTTGATTTTCAGAGAAGACTAATTTCATATTCCGTCAAAAATAGGTTCCTAAAAGCTGTCTTGTTTTGAATATCCAAATACCCTGTGAAAATTTTTCTAAAATAAGCCCTTAAAGGCCAATGATAAATTATTGCCTTCTCCAGTAGAATTACATGTAATGAAAAAACAGTAATGATGTAATTGCCTAATGTTTAGGCAATTCTGCTTTATGGTACACAGTTTCTATAGCAAAATGTTATATACCTGATAATGTCTCAAAGCACAGTGATATTCAATCAATAATTGTTCATTTCCAGTATATATTTTCAATATATATACCTTTTGTCCATATTTCCTTACTCTGGTGTAATACAACTAACAGCTTCTGGGATTGGTACTGTAGGTTTGATTTGACATATGAAATAAATGTTTTAATATTAATTTTAATACCGCCGTTCTATCATTTTCTTCCTTTCCTACTGTGAAGAAACATGTCTCACTCCACAAGACACCTGGGAAATCTCTATGCACAAAATTTGGTAATAAAAATGACAAAAAAAGTTGATACTTGGAAAATAGGCTGAGGCTTGCAGCTGTGCAACAGAAAAGCACAAAAATCATTAAGTAATTAATGAACTCAGTGGTTTTAAGTGTGGGGGAGGAATTACTTTGTTTTATTAAGGCTGGTGTCTCAGCAGTGAACAAGAGAGGGAGGTAACTTTATAAGAAATGTTCAAATGTACTGAAATCCTGTTTTTCCTCCTGGCTCAGCTGGGGAAAAAACTTGTAACAGTAGTAAGGAAATTACTAAGTGCAGTATTTCCTATTGGAAAATATAGAAATAAAAAGATAAGCAACTCTGTGAATTGCCTCCCCAAAATCACACTGAAAGAAACATTATAGCTCATGCAAAGGATGCATGCTTGGGTTTGTTTTTGGGTGTGACTATGTAAACTTAAGCATGTGTATGTAAAATCCTGAGCAGGATCAGGACGTCAGGGTGCTGATGTTGAAATATGTTGAGATGGGGGTTATTGTCAACTAAAACTTCCACAGTTTGTGTATTTGGTGTTTAAAGTAATAAGAAACGAGGGATTTAAAAACCTGAGTACCCTGAGAAGCTGATCCTTAATTTTCTTATGCCTGAGTTTGTGAAAGGGGGTGATGCTCCAAGGAGTGTTGTTTGGTGCATTAAAAAACCGTCAGGTATGCAGATACCTTGTAATGGGAGAAATAAGAGACTTTCCAATTGTTTTCTTTCCTCTTTACTCCTTAGTTCCCAGTCTTGTGAAGAATTTAAGGGCAGCCATAAGGCTCCAAAACAGTTTCATCAACAAGTCTGAGGTACCTGATATGAGGCGAGCATCCTGGCTTGAGACCCTTGCTACCTGCGCCCAAGCTCCCATGGAAACTCTGGTGCTTTGTCTAGGCCAGGTTCATGGGGAGCATGTTAACATCATGTTCTCACAAGACTCCCTTGCATTATCCCAAGCTATCTGGGCTTGTGAATGTTTCTTCCTTATCACTTATAACATCAAAATAGCTTCTAAACTGAGGGAAAATACTGTTTTGTCACTGTGGCATATACTGTTAACGATACAGGCCTTCAGTGAGTCAGATTATCAATCACAGAGCACAGCACTCTTCCAAAGATCATAGAATTGCCTGGGTTGGAAGGGACCTGAAAGATCATCCATTTCCAACCACCCAGCCATAGGCAGGGATGCCACCCACTACGCCAGGTTTTCCAGGGCCTTTCCCAACCTGGTCTTGAACATCTCCATGGATGGGGCATCTCTGCCCCAGAGAGCCATCAGGCTCTCTGGATAACCTGTGCCAGTGCCTCACCAACACTCTGAGTGAAGAATTTCTTCCTCACCTCTAATCTAAATCTCCCCTCTTGTAGTTTAAAGCCATTAAACACGTCTGTAACTTAGCATGGAGAGCACTAACTGGTTTTACAGGGTTCAGCCTATATTGCCCTATAAGAGATAAGCGGAATGACAGGGTTAAAGACTTTGGTGCTTACAGCAAGCCTAGGCTGGGGATGCTGTTTTGGTTGAAAGTTTCCAGGGGACAGCATGGGTGCCACCTGTATTTCTCAGGTGCCAGAGCAGCTCTTGGTTTGTGGTGCACTCTCCACCAAAAGGAATTGAAATCTCTCCAGTCTTGTCCATTCTGCATCAGACTAAAAGCACGTGTGAGAAGCTCAGCTTGGGCTGCCTTCTCCTGCCTGACAGCCAAGGATGTGCTGGTACCTTGCTGGAGCACAGCGCCCAGAGCACTCGTTGGCATTAGCAGGCAGTGCCTGTGACATACTTTCTGTTTAAGAATAGCAAAACTCTTCTTCACTTTGCATAAAAATAAAGATGGTGTGAGGCAGCTGAGTCACACGTAATCCTGATAGTGTAAAGTTGGCAGGAAAGGCAG
Organism: Anas acuta; assembly: GCF_963932015.1. Lineage (NCBI taxonomy): Eukaryota > Metazoa > Chordata > Aves > Anseriformes > Anatidae > Anas > Anas acuta. Next base: position 65,207,109 of record NC_088982.1, on the reverse strand, counting down.
AGCTTTCACTCCTCTCTTCCAGACACTAACACAGCCTGTGCTTGGATGAGCAGGATGTGAGACCTGTGGTTAATGAGTGGCTTTGCACTTGAGCGTTGTGGCTTCCAGAGGTAGGTAGGGTGTTCAACTAACTTCTCTGTCACAATCTAAACCAATATTAAAATGGGGTTAGGAATGGATTTTTCAAATATTCTGTGGTTGGAGTAAAAAATCTGCTTTTTGAAAGATACAGTACCCTGAATCTCAAGTCTGATTATTTCTTTGGTGCCCTGTGGAAGCTGGGCTACTTTGAAAAATACTCCCTGGTGTACAGTTATTATCATAACAAGTCCCTGAGTCCAAATCTGTCTAAATAACTTGCTTTTAACTTGCCTTTTTGAGCTTCTGGCTTTACTTTTTGCACTAGTTTTCTCAGGCAGCAGGTGGACTGGAAATTTTAAATTAAAATGCAGTTGTGTAATTTTGATTATGGGAGCTGAGAGCATAAGAAAAACACCCGGTATCATGAGGAGGGTGACTAATGTTGGCAATATTGGTAATACCGGTACATATTAGGAGATAAAGCAGAGCAGATGGTGTTTCATGATTTTTGAGTGCTTTGCTTATCTTAGTATCTGTAATATAGCCCTTTGAAGAATATTACCTGAAGCGTAACCTTCCCCTCCCCACAAAAACAAACATAATAATAATAATACTAATAATAATAATAAAAAGAATAATCAGAATTTTTTCAAAGCAGAGACTGTTATGCTCAGTTATGGCCATATCTGATCATGTCAAAGCATGATACCTTAAGCATCTCTTCATGCATACAAATATTTGTTTGTACTTTCTGTTTGCACTTGGAAGGCACTGCTTTATATCAGCAATGAGTGTTTTATTTTTAACTTTTCCCTCCAAAACTTTCTGAAGGAAACAGAAATTGAAAGTAAACACGGTGTGCTCCTGACTTCAAAGCCATGGTAGCCTCTGGGACTGTTTGGCTTTGTAGTGGTGCAAAGCTCATCACTCCATACTTCAAATGGACCTCAAGAAGCAGTCTGTGAAACTGAGAGGTTGTTCAGGGAAGGGACTAGGAGCTGGTTTTTGCTGCGTAGTTCTTCCTGAAGAGGAGCAAGCATCAAAGCACAGTTTTTGCTTATGAACTGTACAGACTTTGAAAAAGGCTCGTTCTCAGCAGTCATGTTGCACTGGGAGGAAAAAACTAACCACACAAATTAATAATTGACAGAAAAGAAAAAAGTGTTGTTAGAGAAGTGCTGACAGATCTATACAACCCAAATCTGGCAAAAGCAAGGTTAAATTGGTCACTGAATGTATGGAAAGCATGAACAGGTTCAGTGTGTCCATGAGAGGTTCTGATAGATGTCTGAGGAGCTGATTATATTTCTAGGGCAGAGAGGCACTGCTATAGCTCTGAGGAATTTCATCTCAAACATCAACACAGCTTTTATAGTTAAAAAACAAACCAAAAAATTGGTATATGAAAGTTTCTCAGAGCATGCCATACCAGTAAAGAAACTGTGTTATGGGAGTTGTTGCTGGCATGGCCTCATAAATAAAGACAGACTAGTTTTGTGATACCAATACATACAATTATTCCAGCAAAACTTACCAGTGGAAATTCAGTCTAGGTTTTCTCTATGGTGATTTCATTCTGAATTTTGGCAAGCTCAGCATCTAGAGTTAATTACATTGTTAAACTCCTGTGTAGAAAGACAACTTTAATTTGCAAATGGTTGAATACAGGCTATTGAGCGGTGTCAGTTTGCCGTGACTAAAGCAAGGAAATGTATTGTGGAAAATTTGTTTAATTTGAACTGGAAAGCTCCTTTAGTATTTTGATAAGTACACCAGTGTGTTAAGAGTACTTAAACACCTAGTGGATAGTTTACTGACATTTTAAGTCTAAGAGTTAGTTAAAATATAGAATCTAAGTGGCAGAGCAGAACCAGTAATGTCCCCTGAATTAAGAGTGTTGAGGATTTTTGCGTATTTGGTCAATACTGCATTTTTTCTTCTTTATCTGTACGGCTTACCAAATACTATTTGGTCAATACTGCATTTTTTCTTCCTCATCTTCCTTAGTTTTCAGCTACCAGGCCTGCATATTGGAGGAGTTGTCCTGCAAGACATCAGGCAGTGATATTCAGGTTTCCAGGGTAGGCGCTTCTCTCAGGACATGGAGGAGAGAAGCCCAGTTACTTCCGAGGGTCTTGCCCCTTGGGCCAGGACATCTTCTTGTGTAATGACCCGGGACCATTCATTGTATCAGTCAGTGTTGCAGTTTTCACTGTTCTCACAGGGTGAGAACTGCTCTTAGTGGACAGCAGTTACCCAAATCAAAAAGCACAGTGGGACTGTGACTGAGGTCCTCACTGAGGGGCCACCCACCAGAAGAGCTTTGACTTTGAGGGGCAGGCAACAAATAGATGCTGGATTTGTGGTGTGCAATCCTAAAGCATTAAATAAACAAATAAATAAATAAATAAATTCAAAAGCAGAAGGGGAAACAAAATGTATTTTAGGCAGAAAAACAAACCCCCTTGAGAAGTGATCCCAGATGGGCTGGGAGTTTTGTCAACTGTGGGCAGCCTCTTTCTGTGATGAGCTCGGGTCTGAGGCTACTGTCTGACAGTGAAATGTATCATCTGTAAGCAACACGAGTAAAAGTAGGTTGTTTTCTGTGCTCAGACACCTCTGTGCCAGAAAGGTATTATTTAGGTAGACTAGAGGAGGAATGAACACTTCCTTCAGGAAAGCTGCAGGTGCTTGTTCTCTAGAAGGAAACTGGGTGGAGTTTCAAAGATGCAAATGTTAGGGAATTACCCATTTAGCCTAATACGTCCAGTCTTAATTCTGTTTTTGTGGCTTGATTCCAGTAGCCACAGTCAGGAGACAGGCGTTCCCCTGTCCTTTGCAGAGGAAGCCATACCTTTGACTTGGCTGAAGCAAACTGCTTGAGCTGAAGTTAACTAAACTTTGTGACAGCTAGTGCCCATAAGGATGCGAATAAGCTTCTTCACTTATGTCCACATTACTTTGTCAATATACACGTATTTTTATACTCAGAAGGTCATTTATTTCCATCTGCCAAGCTTGCCACACCACTGGGAAATATTCCTGAAATTAAACTTTGCTAGTTTCTCATTGCAGAGTGACAAGTGAGTTACTGGTTGGTGCTGTAAAACTTCCAGATAAAGCTGCAAACATTCTGGCTTGACTGCATGAAGGAAGCAAAAGTGATGAGTATTAACTAAGGCCAAAAATATCTGAGAATATCTTGGTGGGGTCAAGACAAATTTTCTGCAGTACTTTAGACCAGGTGTTCAATGACATCTATATTTTTATCTTGGTGGGGTCAAGACAAATTTTCTGCAGTACTTTAGACCAAGTGTTCAATGACATCTATATTTTTATGCCCATGGTTATGAAATCTACATCCCTCCCAAACAGATACACCTTGTAATAGTCTTTTTTTTTTTCCCCCCTCTGAATTTATGCACTGAAATTTCTAAGACAAACATTGGGACTGTAAGCACTCAGTTTAATAATTTGGAGGTCAAAATTGCTCATCATTTTTTAAAAAATAAAAATACAACCATTGTTTTAAGTAAGATTTAAACTGTCTCATTGAAAAGCAGTTATGATGAAATGACACGAGAAGATAAAATCAAGGAAAGATCGCTATGCCACAGCAGCCAAAACCTAATATGCAAATAACAGTTTCAGCCATGGTTACCAAGAAGGGAGATATGAGATTTCCACATTATTATTATCTTTGTTTCACAGAGTAAAGCCAAGAAAGTGATGAACAGTTGCAGTTGTAAGCCCTCACAGATGGACAGAATGAGCATGTTTCCTCTCCTAAGATCACTGTCATCATTGTACTTTTACATGGTACAAGTTACTTTTCCTACAACACTGTAGAGATTCATCAGCTTTAAAATACTAAGAAAATACTTACTGTTCTGTCAAGAACTTCTATGATACCTGTATGATTGACCAGACCTTCTTTGAAAATGTATCAGTGCTCCAGTTAACTAAATCTTACATCCAACAGTTCACTTAGGGCTATGTAAAACTTACCTGAAAAGATTTTGTAGCCTTAACGAATTTTGCATTTAGAGTTGCAATGATTTGGGGTATATACAGTCTTGATAGGTAAGCAGTGATTGATCGTGGTAGATAAACAGTGGTCAAGTCAGTGCAAGTGCTCTGATATACACCTGCTGACTGTGTGTTTCTCAGTACCTAGAAAATACATATTTTAAGAATGTTGTATGTCAAGTTGTGGTACAGTCTTGATGTATCACTTAATATCTAAGTGATAAATATCTTATCGCTTAAATATCTATAAAATTACTTGTGCTACTGTTTGTTCTTGGCTCAAACCTGTACATCAAATAGTACATTAATCAGTGTAAGGAGTTAGAAGGGAGAATTATTCTGTTAGTCTCAGTGATAAAGCCTCTCGGGGTGTTGAAATGACTGACAGTAGTTTTGAAGCTTCAGCAGAAAACAAATTGATGGCCTAACTCATGGGTGGACATAAATTTGCATCAGTTATATGTATGTTTTGCTAACACTGCACTTTGCTCTAGTGTTTATTTCTGTGAAACCTGTTTGATGTACAGTATGATGCCAAGTTATTTTGTCATTAGCAGTAATAAAAAGAAGCCATTTGTCAAATGGAATAAAATGAAGTTGTTTCAGAAAGAATTAAGAAACAGATAATTGTAATTCAAAGAGATGTAAAGAAGCTGTGAATCTAATCTAATCTAATATGATCTATCTGTGTGCTGTGGAGAAAGATCATGTTAGATGTGAGACTTCTCTTTGTAGTAGCATTTGTGTTTCTCCTTTATGGATGATTGCCAGCACCAGACTAAGGCTTGGAAGACTACAGCCATAGCAGGCAGAAGGAAGCAATAGAGGAGCTGGTATGGTGTCAGTGACCCTGGAGGCTCCGGTTTGGAATTGACAGTATCTGACTCCATAGGCTGTGTCCTGGCTGCTGCCAGAGCCATCTCTACTTCTCTTGTGAAACTGAGATTGCTGTAGACCATGTGGGCTGGCCTCCTCCCCCTTGTTTTCCAACAACCTGAAAGTAAGTGTAGTCTGCCTACTGCAAGGGAGAGACCTTAGCCTTGTAAGCCTTGCTTCTGGAAACCATGTTTTTAACTTGCTTATGGGGGTGATGTTTGCTTTCTTGCTTATCCTACTCAGTAACAGAAAGGAAAAAATGTCTCTTCAAAGCAGCTGCCCAGTTTCTTTCACAGTTGTGGTAGCATCATGATAATTGTGGGAGAAAAGTGTAAGAGTCCATTAAAAGTAAACACTCCTCCCCACATCTTGCAATGTTTTTCCGTACCTTTTTCATTCACATAAAACATACAATGCCTCTTGCAGTATATTTGGATGGAGACCTTTTACTTTCTCATCCATTTACAGTACAGTGAATTTATTATTTACTCTAGGTTTTTCATACTGTTGAACAAGCTATAGTCAGTTACTTTTCTCCAGGAAGCTTAGGCTAGGCAGTGATTTATGCTAATTCTCTGCACAATCATGTCACCAGAGGTGACTGCCTGGCCATTCACCCAAATTAACAATCCCATTCTGCAAGCAGTATTTTGGCTGATAACAAATAAGCAGGAATATACCCAGTAGTGGAATGGAAAAAAGGAATATGACCAAAAGGTGGTGGCATTTTGTTTATTTGTTTTGTTTAGTTTTGTGAACTTACATAGTCGTTGCTGAAGTACTATTCCTGCTGTGAGGTACCCAACTGCCTTCCTTGTGTGTGTAAGGATCAAACCTGAATTATTCATATAGTAGGGATTCCAACAGGCTTTGATCAAACTGCAAAACCCAGATGCTTAAGGTGGTTAAAGAAGTGTCTGAACTGGTGCTCTGCAATGTAGATGAGTTGTTAAGGTGGCAGGCGGGTAGTAAGCATAGGAAAAGCACTTGTGTGGGCAGGTGAAGGATTCACCTCTCCTTACCTTGCTAGAAGGAGAGGCTGACCAACGGAGTGAGTTTGGTCACAGTCCCCCCAGGTATTAATTTCAGCTCATTGGTTAGAGACAGATATCCTAATAGCGAGTGATTAATATTACGATGAAACACAATCACCTACACTTCAATGGGATTAACACGGTTAAGTGCTTTAGTGTATCGGTGCCAGCAGGACCAACATCCTACACTTTTGAAGAGGTAGCATTAATTCTGCATTCAATGAGCATGTCTCCAGCCACTATTTGCAAGGCACTTAGCTTTGAACAGAGACACAACAATTAAAATGTATTTCATGGAAGCCCCAAGATACACACATGTTCTGTGCATAGAGATTGCATAGCTTATGGGGTTCATAATCCCATCTTCTGCCTGTTTATATTAACTTTGTTTTCTCTTTTCATTTAAGTTGAAAAGAAACATTGATTTTTAAATTGAGGAGTTTATTTATGAATTTATTTTGTGCTGGAAAAAAAGCAGAAACAGTAATGCATGGTATTCATGTGAAGGAATATTACATTTGAAAGCACTTAAACACTTGCAGAAATCCTCTTTGCAAAAAAATCCTCTCATCCCGACTACTAAATATTTAACAGATTGTTGAACGATCAAAGTCCCTTTTACAATTTTAAAATAACATGATAAAAATGAGTTTAAATTCTCTAACATTTGCATTTGTGACAGCAAGAATATGAGAAGCAATGTCAAATGCTTGAAGTCCTCCCACTTATGCAGTGATCACTGAGTCATTGTACTGATACAAGCCAATTTAGAACACTTTACCTCTGCTATAAACGTTGGGTCTAACTCAATTGGGAAATGGGAGTATCACCCACACAACACACAGCTCTGGAGCATTTTTCGTTTGCTCGAGGTAATCAGCAGCAGTATAAAAAACAACTTCAGTGATCAAGGCTTTCTGTTTCTGCAATCGGAGGAATATTGTCTCGAAATCCTGTTCTGAAAGGCTTCTTTGACTTGTATAAATCTTGTTTCCACAGGGCCTTGGAAAATGTCTTAGGAACACACTTTATTTGAGTTCTGTCCCTTTATGTGTGAATCTTTAAGCTTCTATTGCATAGAGGATGCAGTAGAAAAGCTCTCTTATCACTGATTTAATTATGGAATTACAGATGGGTGGATAAATACTGAGCCTGTCTGTCTCACTGGATAAAAGTGATAGGCATCAGGTTTCAAAGAAATCATAGCTTATATTAAGTGGTATGATTTGGCACATGAAATACTTCAAGTTTCTTCAGTTGCTTCTTGATTCACTATGGAGTTATTTTGGCATTAAACCTACATAAAATCTTTCACTCTTATGGAAGCTCGCTATTTGCTTAAGTATATGCTTTAAAATCTTTTGCTAAATCAGGGCTTATATGAATTTAAATGAGTAAAAATAATTCAAGTTCAAGTAGATCAGCTTTTAAGCTTTAACTGCCAATATTATTTTAGGCTTCACTTATCAGAATGCTACAATAAAATATACATTTGTTGTCATTGTTGCAAAGAGTGCACCGAATAATAGAACAACCTCAGCTCCCTCAACCACTCCTCTTAAGATTTTTTCTCTAGACCCTTCACCAGCTTTGTTGCCCTTCTCTGGATACACTTCAATATCCTTGTGGTGAGGGGTCCAAAACTGAATTTGGTATTCTAGGTGCAGCCTCACCAGAGACAAGTACAGGGGGACAATCACTTCCGTGGTCCTGTTGGCCCCACTATTTCTGATGCAGGCCAAGATGCCATTCATCATTATTTTCAGTAGTATGGTTTCTTGCTGAATCTGCTTGTTGATTTTTTATTTTTTCTTTATATAAAATAGTAAACACATCAACTAGCTTCATGCTAAACCTCTGCAAAAATTACCATACTTTATTGACAGCTGTTGAAGTATCTCCATGATGGGAGAGCACAAACATTTATCATAGACAACTGGAACAAAATAGAGATGAATAATTTGGAAATCATGATTAAAAGATGATATAGCGTACTGCCAAATGTTATTTAGTTTTTTCGTTCATGGCAAACTACATTTACTTTTAGCTTCGTATTCCACCTAATTATTTTCTAACTTGGCTCATTTTTAAAATGGCATTTGTGCATAAATTGACCAGCTGGGCATCTAACTGATGATATAGCTTGAGCATTTGCAAACGCTTCAGCATCCAGCTGTGATAATCATGCAAGTGCATTGTTCATGTTGAGTTCTGCATGAGTGATTCTCAAGATCTGGCTCTCGTTCATATCTAAATGCTCACCAAAAAGAGTGCGCGTAGAGGAGTGTCTCTATAAGTGATAGCAGATAGGTTCTTGTGTTGTTTTCAAACTGCAAGGAGCCATGTCAGAAGCACACCATCTTTTTCTGAAACATGGACCAGTCCTGGCAGCCTTTTTGCATCATCCTCAGTGCTGAAAATCTCTGTAAAGCTGTAAAATATGAAAGAGCTCTACAACAGTGAGAACCTAAATGCTGAAAATGTTGTATTCCTCTGGGCAGCATATCAATGTTGATCACAGAAACTGCAAATGTGAATTGTAGGAGAAAGAACCGCAGCAACTATCATTTGCTGCTTGTGAACTGTATGTTCTTTCAGCTCCTTCTTTGTGTTTTAACTGAACCCCTTCATTAAGACGGAATAAACTTTGATAATTATTCTCATAGGCATGACATACATAAAAGTGTTCTTTCTCTACTTCAACTGAGCTTCTGTAAATAACAGGTAAATGACTTACAATTTGAAGAAAAGTAGGTTTATTTATTTTGTTCTATATATGAATAGTCGAAAGTTGAGGGTAAAATGAGTGCAATTGCTATGCTAGTAATATTTCATTCAGAATTTCCAGACATAAATGTTTGTTTTTTTTTTTATTTGTTTGTTTCTGTTTATCTGGATGAAGTGAACAGAATGAATACTTTACCTCAACTGCTCTTTTGAATATTACCTCAATGGTGAATATGCACCATTTTTTTCCTCTTGTATGCTTAAATATTAGTGGGGCAGTGCCTCTAACATAGTTAGAGTTCCCTCTCTCAAGCCATAAAGTGAAGAAGAGGGTATTTTGCTTTTGTTATGCTCCTTGTGGTTGTGGCACCAACTGACACTTGTGAATTGTGGCAGTTTATGGTGAACATTTTGCTGTGTCACAACACTGTGACTGCAGTTCCTTCCCAGTACAGAGAGCAGACCTCTGCCAAACAGGCAAAACTTTGTTGAACTACTGTGGTTAATAATAAAGGAGGACCAGAGGGAAAAAAAAAAAACAATTCTGATAACCTATTTTCCATGTTTGTTTGTTTGTTTTTGTTGGTTTATTTATTTATTTATTTTTGATCACTTATGAGCAGGTCTGTATTTTAATTTCAAATGATTTGACAGTTTATCAATAGAAGTTTCTTTTTGGTAAAAGCAGTGCAGTAACAATTCCCCTATGAAGCTACATCAGTGGCTGAGGAGATCATCAGCACACATTAGTTAAAGTGGCTTTCCTGCTTTATACCCCACTGGGGCTTGGCCTCCTTTTCCTGTAGCAGGCCGACGACTGCCTCTCTGACCTACTTGACTCCGTTCCAAACACCAAGCAGCCACATCCTTACTATAGCAAGAGATACCTTACGTGTGACTCTGAAACAAGCAACGGAGATACAGCGCAGTGGATACTCAACAGATCAGCAAACTGTATTGTATGAACAGAAACAGGTTGTTTAGTCCAGGGAAAAGGAGACTGAAAGGAGTCAGGATAATGGTCTGTCCTGTATCAGACAGCTACAGAGAGAAAGGGGATTGTGCCCAGTGGGAATAGGACTAGAAATACTAACATTAAATGGCTGTGAAGGAGATTGAGGTTGGGCACCAGGTAAGACTCTAATGCTAACAGCAATTAAGTGCAGGAATAGATTGCCTGGCCATGCTGTGGAACTTTTGTCACAAGAGGCTTTTAAGTCAGCTTTTCCCAAACATCTGTTGGGAATGACATAGGGAAAGCTGAACCTGCCTAAAGCAGAGACTTAGGTGACTCAAGGCCCTTCCAAACTTGCACTCTTGTGATTTTCTATATATGAAGAAGTAATACAGATTTGCGTGGTATGTATCACTTTCAGAACAGCAGATGTCTGAAAACAGGGTCATAATTTTGCCTTGAACTCCATTCTCACAAAGTCTAGAGGACAGGAGACTTCAGTCTGATCTTTCCTTCTAAGCCAAAAAGAAAAGCAATGGTAACAGTACCAAATTCCAGGGAGGATGGAAGGAAACCACAGATACACAAGTATCATATATTTAGGAACTAGTCCTGTAATATTCTCCTTGCCTTCTATGGTCTTATTAAATAATTCCTTCAACTTAGCTAAAAGGAATTATTCCCCTTTTAGAGGAGAAAAGTTAAGAGTTTAGGTTAAGTTTGTGTTTCATGCCAGTGAACTAAGTAATTTTTCCCAATGCAAGTGAGAGATCTGAATAGTTACATGCTTGCTTCCACATGAAGAGGGATACTTCAGGACTCTAAATTTTAAAATGCATCCTGACTTTCTAGTCATTTGTAGTGTTTGATCTGCAGCTGAATAGATCACAATTGCAGGAAATACACCCAAAATCTTTATAGTTCAAATAATTGCTGCAGGCATTTTTCAGAGCAATTGCTTATTTCTTTTTTAGATAAAGCATTTTAAAATTCCCCATCTAGTAAAGTGCTGTAATATGTTGGAATTGAAGGAACACTTTGAAGAGAGATGCTCACTGCTAATAGTTGAGAGTTAACTCCTTCACTAGCAGCATGTCCTGTCCATCAGTTACAGCCTCTGAATGTGACCGTACTGCCACTAACTCCCCTGTCAACCCACAGCTCAATATGCTGGAGAGTAAAAGCAAATGAGTGTATGCTTGTTGCAGTAGTTTATCCACTCGCACCCTCCTGGAATGAAGTACCGTGTGACATGTATAAACACATCAGAATCTGACCCTACATTTACAATGTTTTGCTTTTTGGAAATGTTCAATTAGATGAAAAGCAAATGGGATTTTATTAATCTCTCTGCCTCTATTCATGAGCACATACATGTGCATGTGTGTGCCTGTAAGTGTGTACATTTTTACTTATTCATATTTTGTTGTTTAAATTGCATTTTTTAGTAGGCAGTTTGGAAATGAGTGAAGTTAGAATAGAATACAATAGTTTCATTTGTACCTACAAAGATTGCATGTTATTTTATTGCTTGGTGATTACATTCACATAAGATGTGATACAGAACTGAAACGTGTGCTGTCTCTGGGGCTACATCTAACAGTGTCAGAACTAGTGCTGTCCACGATGCTAGAGCGTTACTTTTCCTGCAGCTCTGTATAGGGGATTGTTTTCTAATAACAGAAATTATTATGTTTTAGAGATTGTTTTTTCTAGGTAATACAGCACTGGATGAACTATTTACATGAGGTGAGATCTTTTTTAGAGTGAACTTATTTTCCTCATCTAAATTTTTCTGTTAGTAAAGAGAATGTATACTTACAATGAGTAAGTACAGCCTGTACAATGAGTTTTGGAATTTATCTGCACTAAAAATTTATATTACTTTGAAATGTGATTATGATCTTCATGCGGTCTTAAACAAAGTATAATAACTTTGAAGCATTGAGTGGGACCACGCTATTTTAAATCGTCTTTATTAACATTAACAGTGAAGCCACATCTGAAGATGATTGCTTATTTCTATGCTGACTGCAAAGTCATTGGTTTACTTAACATGATCAATCAATGTTATTTACCATTATGTTCTGTTTTTATTTAATGAAGACAAAGCTCAGGTATCATACTGGGAGGTCGTTCTTGATAATAGGTTCATACGGATCAGACACTCCTTCGCTGCAGTAGAGGAGGTCAGATGTGTTTGGATAATCCCATGGAGCTCCTGCAAGATGTAGGGGTATCCTCTTCTAAAAGACTTCTAATTCAGGTGATTGCTTTAGGATTATATGAGCCTATAAGTTCCTTTATACTTTCCTGACAGGTCTCTTCATCTCTCCTCTCTATCCTAGGACATAATAATTTCTGCTGTTCTCCTTTGGGATCTTCCAACATCCTTTTTAACATGCATTGTGTAGACTGAAGTCTGGATTCAGGAGAAGGCATGCTTGTAATTGACCAAGCCAATTACCTCACAGACCTTGTTAAAATGTAAAAGAATGGTCTGTATTTCTTCCAGTAGCATGACATCACTGGCTAATATTACTCTTTGACGTTGTAATTCATTTCTGTGCACTATTTGTCCATCTTCTTCGATTTGTTGAGTGCCTAAATGCAGTATCTTAACACTTTTTTCCCATTGAACTGCATGTTATTTATTTCAGTCACTTATTCAATTTCGTTCTGCTCACTTTAAATTGTAGTAAGAATAACAAAAATAAATTCAGGCTATAAATTGTCCCTCTATTATGCTGAAGGCCGAACATACAGTCTTTGGTCCTTCTTCCAAATCCTTAATGAAGTTATTGGTGTTACTGAATTGTGTGTCTGGTCTCTGTGAAATTTTACTTGATAGAGACTTCAATTTTGGGAATGATCCGCTTGAATAATGTCCAGTATCAACAAGGCTACTTACAGTCACCCTAAAATATTTTTGTTAACCTATGCTTCTCTACCTTTTTCAGAAGAATGTCAAGTGTGACACAGCAAAGACTGTAGTAAATTAAAGTTATCTGATATCCATGAGGAGAATTACACTGACCCAGGAGAAAAAAAAAATAGTTTTGTCATGGTTTGTTTTGATTTTGGCTTGAATCCATTTCCCTGTTTTCTCTAGCTGGTTTCAAAAAGTTTTCTGTTTATTTGGGTATTTTATTTGTTTGGGCACTTAGCTGACTGGTCTGTGTTCCTGCTCCACTTTTTTTTTCATCGTGAGGAAGAGCACAAGTTGGCTCTCTTCCAAAATTCAAGTCTCTCATCCCTCTTCAGTAAAGGTTTTGGTTTTGCCTTGCAGCTGAGAGAGTTTGGAGCTTTTTGGCAGCCTGCCCCTGACTTGATGTTTAGCTAGCATGTGTCGTTCCTGGTACTTCACAATTAGATGGAATGAGTCCTAGCTTTTTCTTCCCCTAGCTGTGGAGTTTTCAATGTCAATGTTCAATGTTTTCAGTGGAGTTTTCAATGGTTCAAAGGTGAAAAGTGTGAAGGTGGAAGGATTGTGTGTTCTGGATGCATTTACATGCATTATGGATGGCACATCAAACCGGCCCCTATGCAATTTATTATTTCACATCATCAGTAATTAATGCACGTGTCTTTCATGTGACTTTCAAATGTATTCCACTTGTTAGTAGGACCTGTAAACTACATACATTTATAAATGAATAACAAAAGTAACAGCAGCTCTAACTAGGTAATTTTACTGGCCTGGTTAATGCAAAACATGAATATGGGTTTTAGGAAAGTTGATTGCCCACAAAAATGTTCGCGTAGTACTCTGAACTGAATTTGATTTCATCTTTACAAGTACCATTAAATGGGGAAATTTTAAAGCAATAATATACACATTCTGTATTGTATTAAGATATTTCATTTTTTTAAGGAATTTGCAACAGTTCATAAATTTTTGTAAACAGCCACTATTTGTACTCACTTGCAGACACCACGATGGGCATGTAACTGCAGACATTTAGACAGTCATCACATTTCTTCCTCTCTCTATAGGCCTCAGTCTTTATCCTTTTCACTTCTTTGTCATTAGCAACTGGAGGGCATAAAAACATGAATCTAAATGCAGCCTGGAGCACTTGCAGGCACTATGTTAGCATTTTGTTGGACTTCTGCTGTTGCTCTGACATTTATTTGTTTAATTAAATGCCTCTTCTTCACTTACACTCTCTATTTAAGGAGGAAAACAGTGGCCCCATTTCACTATTAACATTCTGAGTCATGAATGAGGACAGCTAGATTCCTTCACATCTCAGGCTGCATGTAAGCAATAGTGCTTTCTTGAAATCTTCTTTACATAGGTGTTTAGTGTAGGGATAATTAAAAGCTTTTTTTTTTTTCTAGGCAGTGTATGGGTGTGTTTGCTCTCTGTGTCTCCCTGACACTGGAATAAAACCACTAGACTGCTGCTAGTGCTTTTTCATTCCCAGATGAGGCTTCCAGCCACAGGCAGGAGGGGAGGCACTGGCTGTTTCAGTGAGTGAGCAGGAGCTTGAGGGCATCCTAAACTGACCTGACAACTCAGTTATAACCAATCAGCCCCACACAATGAATACATTAGGACTAGGAAACCAAATAAATCAAGGCCATTTTGGCAGCACTTTCTTTTGCACGCTATTTTGGATTTTCTGTTTTGTTTGTGGATTTTTCTCCCTTTTGGGTAAGTTCGGCTTTATGTTCAAAATATCTGTAAAAGGTAAGTTGCCACATGGAAAAGGCAGTTACTTGTTCTCTTTGTTCCAGTATCTAGTCCCAAAAGTATCTTGACATTTGATGGAGAAGAAAGAGTCCACGTGGTTTTTCATTTCAAAGGGGAATTTTAATCCCACTGGCAGAGCAAACTGCAGTTCAGCTTGTAGTAAGAAATTAAATTGGGCAGCAGGCAAAATAGCTGCATGGGTATACAAAAGGTAATCTTTTAATCAGGAATCCCCAGATTTTTCTGCAAGATCTGCCATATAATGATGGTTATATGAGGGAAGTTCTTGCAGAGTGCATAATATCAAAATGAAATGGGCTTAGTGAGGTGGAAGGGATATTCAGTTACCAGTGGTAAGGACTTAAGGCAGCCCTGCCTGTTTATAGGTTTGGGATATGGTAACAGACACGAGACTAACAGCTTTAGCTGTTAACCAAGTTAAAGCTGCTGACCAAGTTAACAGCTGTTAACCTTGCCCACCAAATATCACATCCCGCCCCACCTCTGTGCCAGTTCTGTCCTTGATGTGCACAGGGTCTGGAAATACAGTAGTAGAGAGCAATACTAGACTTACACCAGTTTAGCACTACATGGAAATTTGCAATGTAATGATGCTATTGGATGTAATTTATTTCTTTTTTTACAGTTTTATTTTTATTTTGAGCCTCCCAGTTTGCACCTGATCCATATGCACAAATGTCTGGACTTCATCAACAGTGCTCTGCGTGGGATGTTTCAGTGAGGTTTTCAAAGATTTACATAATGGACTTTAAAGGCCTTTACAAAAGAGCCATCCCAAAATTACCCTGTAAAACAGTTGCTTACCTATTCTTGTTCACTGCCTTCTCCATAGAGCCTTTTGGTTCAAAACTAACCATTATTTATAAAATATTCAATAACAGACTGGCAAGTGATGTGATGTGACCAGAGCTAATGAGTTTATAATATTCTATTTTCTTTAAAATAATTATGATTTCTCATTTTACTTTAATTTGTTAGGTGTTTGGGGAAACCACCTTATTGTTTGCCTTATTTTTATGTATATCGTGGTTTGTGGACAGTAGAGCTTTCTGCTAGAGAAATAATCCTCCCACGTTATCTGCATGGGAAGTTTCATAAGAATATAAGAACAGTCTGTTTCATAAGAACAGACAGAAAACCAGCATGTGTTAAATAACATGAACGTGAACATTTTGGGGTGGGGAGCTTACAGTGTATATTAATACCTGATGGGGGTGGTGGTAAAGAAGATTGAACCAGACTCTTAGGCAATGCCCAGTGAAATGACAGGGGGCACAGTCAGCACTAACTGAAATGCAGGAAACTCCATTTAAACATAGGGGAAAACTGCTTCACTGCAAGAGTGGTCAAATGCTGGACCACAATATCCAGTATTGTGGGGAGATTGTGGGGAGGACGGTCAAAACCTGACTGGACATATTCCTGAGCAGCCTGCTGTAAGTAACCCTGCTGTGAGCAGAGCAGAGGGCTGGACTAGATCTCCAGAGGTGCCTTCCTGCCTTGGTGATTACTGAACTGACTTCCAAGGTGATCTCCTCTTGCTGGTATAAATAGTTGAAGACCTAACACTTAAATACTCTGCTTTACTTATCTCAGAATATGGAACCACTCCAGAAGGAATTACTTTGCAGTAATCATGAGAATATTTATGATTGTAAGACATTTTTAGCATTCATATTGGAAAGAAAAAATGTGTTACTAGCCAGAGAGAGTAAATTACACTGCATAGAACTACTGCTAGGTTACAATTACACTGCTTCCTTTTAAAGTTGCTTTTGTCTGTGCCTTGAGGTGAAATAATTTATTTCTGATTTAAATAACTCAGCGTTCAAAGACATTTCAGTGAGAAAATCAAATGCACACTCCAGTACCCAGTAGGGGACCATTTTGGTACCCAGTGCTGACCAAAATGTAGTAGCACAAGCAGATAGCTTGGTCAGTTTTCAATGAGTAGAGCATCTTAAACAGTCTCTTCCCTTCTACCAAGAGTGTTATAAGGTGAAAAAAAAATGAGTAAAGGGAAGGAATGGGTTGCTATTTTTCACTGAAAACAATGAAATAAGAGAAACCCATTAGTTTTCTTTTTCCTGGTAAAAAGGTTAAGCCTGAAGTTTTGTCAAATACTTCTATAATTTAAACAGGGCTGGTTAGGCTGCCTGATGGTGTGCAGGTCTTGGGCTGTCCAAGTCTGATAATCACAAAGCTTTGTCAAGGTATGAATTCCTTAATTCCATAATTTAGGTTAGGGTCTGAGACCACAAGACTAGAGAATGCAAAAGTACTAGTCTAACCCAGAGCAATCTGGTTTTAAACCAAGATACAGGCAGGCACTTGTTCTTCAGGGAAGCCTCAGGAGACAAGCATCTCTCTTCACTTCACCTTTTAACACCTTGATTATTGCATGATTTGCAATTTTCCATTTTTAAGTGTTTTGCCTGCCAAAGAGTTCAAATTCCCCATTTCAGAACTGACGTAATCTCTCAGAAATTTAATGTTTAGCTTTTCAGATCTTCTAATAAAAACTGTCCCTCTGGAATTACCTTTCTATATGGTTTAAAAAATAAATAAATAAAAGAGGTGGCAGCTTGAAGGGAAAAACATCTTTCATAATATGAAAAAATTGTTCTCTAAGGTGCTTTTCCTCTTCTGTAACTAAGTTAGGATATGGAATTATTGATCATGAGAAAGTAAAATTGCATTTCTTTGTTTTAATGGAAGTAAGTAATGATATAATGTGTACCTTAAATGGGTCTCTGTTACTAGGGGTGGTTGTTTACCTTCATGATATTTTAACCTTAGAGGAATTGTACATTAGAAGCAGAGAGAAGAGCCATTAAAACTGTGATGTGGTGATCTGTGCTATACTTTACATGTAACAAATGTGACATTGAGTAACAGCATTCTCATGTGATCTGCAGTGACATCAAGATGAAGGGTAGTGTTTGGGTTACTGTTTACAACTAGACAAAGGTGACAAGCCACTCCAAAGCGGAGTTCCCATGGTGGTTTGGTATGGTTTGTGAGTTGCTTCATTTCAAAGAAATACTGATGTTGTGATCACTGTATTTTACTAGTGCTGTTGGTTCTTTTATTCGAGGCCTTAAAGGATTCTCCATCCTGAACTTGCCATTGGTACTTGCTAAAGGAAGTTGGGAAGATGATAAATTCTGCCTTTTTTAGGCATTGTGTCTCTGTAACCCTGATGGGCAGCTCAGAGGTTCCTAACAACAACTACAAAAAACATACCATATGAGCTTTGAAGCTCTTTTCTAAAATTCTGCTGGCAAATCTTTTGTTTCATCATTACTAATGGTCCTGGTGGTTTTACTTGCTGCCTATTTTCCTGCTGCAGATAACGTTAAACTTCACTTTCTTTCTCATGCAACCTCCAGGCTGATTTTTGAGCACCGTTTTTTTTACTTGATGTACCAATTGTTAGCCAAAGCTGTTCTTTAATGATAGGGAGAAGCAGAAATGAAACAGTATTTTGTAATAAAAGAGTGAGCACTAGACAGGAGCTGTAGGCCGTTAGAGCTGATACGTTAGATGAGGTGCACTGTAACAGCTTTAAAATTTGCATCACACACATGGTGTAGCTAATTCAGCCAGAGCTGGTAGGGATTAATTCTACTTCTCAGAGAAGTAACCAGGCAAAAACACTTCTAAAAATGTGCTTAAAAGCTAGGATAATTAAATATTGCACATCAAATAATCTCAGGAGCTTAAGCATTTTGATAAGCCAGGGTAGGACTGTAAATGGGCCTGTTTTTTCTGATAGTTTCATGCCTGAGAAATTGCATGTCATGGTGAACATCCAAAAATATTAGTTCTCCTGGAAAACACAGGACTAAATAAAGATATTAGCAGCTCTATTCATCAGTGTCCCTTCGATTGTGGAATTTGTCTATGTTAACTGTACCACAGAGCAGTGCAGAATACTAATTAGCAGGCATTGTGTGAAGGGAGCTCAGCAGATTACCAGGTATTGACTCCACACAAACTATTCTGTTTACCTCTAAAGGAAACAGGATATCTGGTCCCATTTAGGAGCAATGTATGTCTTCATACTGGACCTTTTATATTACACTGGTGACTTGTCCTATGTTTTTTACTTGCCCTATCTTTTTCACTTAGGTATACTTGAGGAATTCACCAAAAGACTGTATACTTCTATCCCCCCCAAAAAACAGGCACAACCAATTGAAATTTTTCTGAGATAAGAAAATAAGACTCCAGCAGAGCTGCTGACTGATACTGTGTCACTATTATAACAGTAATCTGTAGTAAGAGCAAGAGAGAAGAATTCACACTATAGAAATAAATTCTGCACATCATGGGCTTATATATTGAGGGTGAAAATAGTGTGCGCATGCACGTGCACAAGTACCAAAGTGAATATATGACTGAACTAAGGACGAACAGGTTTTGTATCTGGCAGATAAAGTCACATTCAGTGCATGGAAGGATACAGCAAGTGAGGAATGGAATATGACTGTTGTTACCTGGTTGGACCACAGAAAAAGCTGATACATGGCAAACAGTGAACAGCAGAAGTGTGAGGCTGAGATGAAATAGTGAAAGGGAGTAACAGCAAAAGAAGGGAGCAGAACATCAGAATAAGCATGAAAGTCAGTGCGAAAAGCCATACAGGGGGACAAAGAAAAGATGGGGGGGTGAAAGAGAGGTAATTATTAAAGTCACATCTGAAGTATGAACAATATGCAGGATAAAATGTGTTCAGTGCTAAGTATCTGAAACCGAAATATGCAAGGCCTATCTCCTTTTCCTGTGTTCCTGTGTTTGCAGAATGTTAGTATTGTACAGTTGTTATTACTACTGAACACTTATTATTAGGATGTACAAATTCTTATACAAAGAAGCTAATAAAAGGAAGAAAACTAAAAAAAAAAAAAAGATGAGGAAGTATTAAAAAGAGCAAAGAGGGATTGATTGAATTCAGCTATGATTTTGGAGAAATTTTGTTCATGTGTTAAGCATTTTCAAGTTCAGTCTGAATTACTGGGTTTAGTTTTGTGAAATCTCGGTGTATCGTTGAGGATGTCTCATGTAACATTTTAGGAATGTGTCCCCTTATTTCAAGTAATTTATAGAAATATCATAGAATCATAGAGTGGTTTGGGTTGGAAGGGACCTTAAAGATCATTAATTTTATATTCCTTTCCACGGTACTCACATGCAAGGTTTTTTTAGTGAATTTCTTCCTAAATTTCATAGTTTTTCTTTAGTACATTTCTGTCTAGACTGGCAAGTGGAATAATTCAATGTAGTCACAATACTGCCATTGAGCTTGTCTTCTGGTTTTCATATAAATTTTCTTACAGTTTAGTACTAACTCCAGCAGTCTGTATGCTAGGCAAAACTCATGTTTCTTCTCCATGACCTTCTGCATTAACAGCTACTACAGGAATTGGCCCTATTGGCATGGTTTTTGTTTAGTTTTATTTTGTTTTCCTTCAGAACTTGTGTTTGGTTTAGATGATAAATAGTACATACAGTTCTAGGAAAACACACAGTTTTACTCAGCAATTTAGTCCTTATTCCTATGTAATCCCATTAATTCTTAGAGGTTCTTGTAAAAATTACCACAGAAAGTAGAAACACTTCTATAATGGTCAATAACCGATGCCCAGAGGAGAGTGTAACAAGTCTTGCATCACATAGTGCCTCATGTCATATACTAATACTGCATAGAGTAACGTGCTAATTGACGTAAGAAAGCATATAAAAATGTGACTCATTAAGGAAAAAAAAAGACTTTTCCCAATATGGTTAGGTTCTAAAACTGTTAGAAAAAAAAAAAAAAAAAAAAAACAGCATGCAGAAGTTTGAATTATAATATTTCTCCCTCCTTTAGCCACTTTGAAATAATGGTAAAACTAGAAAATAAGCAATGATTTATGAGAGTGATTAATCTGTCTATAATATAACAAAATATCTAATAGGATTAGTGTCATTCTGTCTTGATACCACTCAATTCTTTTTGCCTGCTCTTACAATTACTTTTGCACACCTATGACTTTATTCCCCCAACTAGATAATAATAATAATAATTATTACATAATACTAGATAATAGATTATTCGATTAGATAGTAGTAATTAAATAATAATAATTAGATAATAATTCCCCCAATAGATGTAAATGGGACAACCAACTTGAACAAGTTATGTGGGACTGTATTTACCCTTAAGGAGCAAAAGCTTGTTTTGTTTTGCTTTATGACTTGTCCAACACATTTGCAATGGGTTTAACTTGGTGGCAGTATCATTTTTTTGTTTAGATTGACTTCTTGGCTTGTCCATGGCAAGAGAGAAGTGGGATAGCAGCACTTCAGCTCTACAATAAGATAATGGTAGTCATTCACATGGACACCCACAAGGAAACTGGAGGAGATCTCTCTGGAGTTGATGTTCTCTAGTACTTCACAACCCCCGGCAACATCCTTGAGCCACCGTAGCTGCACTGACAGTTAAATGGAAATCAGGATGGTACTTAAGTAGGAAAAATTTACAACAGAGCTACAAAACAGAGGTCCAGACTCAAGGAGAGGGGTCACTTAGGATCCAAAATACATTATGGGCTTTTATTATTGTGCATATTTCTTGAGTTTTTGTTTATACTTTGTAAAATCCCTTTACAGTCAGTAGTCACTGCTTGGGGAGGAAGGACATGCTTTGGAATAAATGTTGAAGCAAGCAGTTTGTCTGACACTTTTCTTCTCTGTTTTAAATGTAGAATGAAGAAGGTTTCCTGCAGGAAGGAATGGTGAACAATACAGATGTTCCTGTGGATCCTGAGAATGAGGCTTATGAAATGCCTCCAGAGGTAAATCTGTTGTGGTATTTGCTGTGCATGCACACAGGAGAAAAGCAAGGGTGGGGAGCCACATGCTTGAGTGGCATTACTGTGGCACACACTGGTGGCATTACTGTGGCACATAATGGTGTGTGCTCCAGCACAACAAAGACATTGATGTGCTGGAGCATGTTCAATCAAGTTGGTAAAGGGTCTAGAGAAAAAGTCTTATGAAGAGCAGCTGAGGGAGCTGAGGTTGTTTAGCTTGGAGAAGAGAAGGCTCGGGGAGACATTATACAATTACCTTAAAGAAGGTTGTAGTGAGGTAGGGGTTGTTTTTTTCTCCCAAGCACCAAATGATAAGACAAGCAGAAATGGCCTCAAGTTGTGCCAGGGGAGGTTTAGGTTGGATATTAGGAAAAATGTCTTCACTGAAAGGGTTGTGAAGCATTGGAATGGGCTGTCCAGGGAAGCAGCTGAGTCACCATCCCTGGCGGTCAACAAGAAACATGTAGATTTTGTATTTAGTAGCATGGTTTAGTGGTGGACTTGTCAGTACTAGGTTAAAGGTTGGGCTAGATTCTCTTAGAGGTCTTTTCCAATCTAAATGATTCTATGATTAGTCTGAAAATCAGGAATATAAAACATCTAGGCCATGATGCAGTAAAACTTGCTTGATCTTTAACACCATGAATATAACTGAAAATATGGATGCTTCTCAAGTACCTGGAGTTAAACACATGTTTAAATGATTTACTAGCTCTTATCAGTATGTGCAGCACCTGGTTTGTTGTTCAGCCCAAAGGTTCTTCTCCTCCCATCTGTGGCAAGTGAATTGCTGTGAGTGGCCTCATGGGCTCCAGGCAATATCAGTGGGGACCAGAAGAGATCCGTCTGTAATTCTGACCATGCCGGGTCAAGTCCTGTATCAGTACAGATAACATGCCTGAAATGTGTATGTTAACAGTTCAGCCACAGATAAGGCTCACCTGCCTCTGGTGTTTAAGGAAACCATTTAAGGCATGAAGTGTTTCACAATGGCCCTTTGTAAGACAGCCTGCAGTCCTGATTCTTCAGTGACAGGTTCATGTAACTCACTGTAAGCAGACATAAGAGCCCAGTTGCAAGTATTCAGATATTCATGGTCTTTATTGTTGAAGCACACATCCAAGTGTTTTGCTGGATCCCGGATAAAGTGTAGCAGCTTGCTTCCACTCAGATGAACAGGATTAAAAAAAAATAAATGCCGAAGAGTTATATATGTAGACTTCACACACAGAAAGCCAATGTTCCCCTTCTTCCCTAGATCATTATGCCTGCTGAGAATTACTCACAAGTTCATTGCTGTGAGTCTTTCTGGTAATTGAATTGTATGTTAACCACTGTGAAAGCCTATTCTGTAAACACCACGGTTTGTAAGACAGAGTATCTGGAAGATGTAACAAAATAATAATAAAAGGCAATATCCTTATCACATGAAAATCCATATTTTTTCACTGTATCTAGTATGACTAGGACAAGCAGTAAAAGTTAGGTTATATGTTAGGTTGTATTTATCTGAAATAGTAGCACTGATGTCTGCTCTTCTCATTAGGAAGAGTATCAAGACTATGAACCCGAAGCATGAGAGACCTTTCCTTCCTTTGTATCTCCTGAAACCTACTAACAAAGACGTCACATGCTGTACAAGTGCTGAGTTCCAATGTGCCCAGTCGTAAAATTTTTTTACAGTTTTTACAGTGTATTTTGAAGTCTTCCATCAGCAATGATTGGAGTATCTGTGACTGCATCCACCTTGTTTCAGCATTTCCCTCCTGCTGAAATGAAAGCTGGTTGGCAAGGTCATTGTTGTGCTGTGGATATTGTGGCTTCAAGTTTAAAAATTAAAAAGAAAATACTAAATAAAAACACCTAAGTGTCTACTGCTTATTTTTAACTCTGTACATGTTTTGTTGATAGGCTGTCAGTAATTTGATATTGTTTATGATACAGTTTTTATTTGTTTCCAATGACTATTCTTTCTGTGCAGAGATGACTTATTGTGAGAGCTTTATATATATGTGTATGTATTATATATAGAAAAAAGTAACTGAGCATGAACTATGCACCTATAAATATTAGCTGTTGAAATTTTATTGTTTTGTGATGTGTTTTGTTAACTTGTGTCTGTAAATAATAGTGTTCAACTGAAGCAAATAAAATATAACCCATTAAAAATGAACTTACAAGTTAGTGATGATTTGTAACACCTTATTTTCTCTGCAATAGCACATGGTGAAAAATTCAGGCTGCATTGCTTCCTGTGAAAGAGCTGGAGGAACAAAACAAGCAAGCAGATATCTGGTTTGTACCAAATCAGGATGAAGGATGAGAGTATCAGGGCTGGTTCCTCAGCTGGAGTAAATTGTTTGACAAAAGAGATTTATTTGTAGTGCTAATGAACTTTCCACTGTAAGGAGAACCTAAGAGTGAATGGAGCCATTAATAATGGGTTACAGAAGGCTATCAGGGTATTGTGAGGCTCTTTAAGGAATTACCTTTTCAAGGTTGTTAACACACTGGGCTACAAGAGTACAGAAGAGTGATGGATTAGTTGCAATCAAGCTGTCTTGTATAAAGTCTCATTTAGTAAAAGTACAGTTTAGCGTCTGTTTTTACAGGTGGTAATTTTAGTTATTATGTTGCCTGGATACTTTTCCATACATTAAAAAGATATAAACATGAGATGTTTTTACTTCTCTCATGTTTTACTGTCTGAATCAAATGTTGCCTCTAACCCTGAACAGTACAGTTTTTTTTTCATTTAACATTCTGTAACCCTAAGTAGGATTTTAAAGTACCCTTAAAGTCTTTCCAGTGTTCTGGGGCATGCCCAATGTGGAACAGATTATATGCAGGTATGTGCTCGTCTCATTTGTATACTGTGGGAGCTGACAGTGTCGTGTCATACTTTCAGCCAAAATCACATGAACATGATGTTTTCATGGTGCTTTGAGAACTGGTGTTTCTATTTCCAATGTCACCTTCAAGTCCCAACCCCATATTTCTAGAGAAATTCATTTATTTCAGAAGAATTGCTACCAAACTCTTTTTCAAAAGCAATTAAAAATCCCCTTGATCATTCAAACAACTTGTGGATATTTTCATCAATAGTTAAATTGCTTAATGAAGCTTAAAGCCCTGTGCTCTTTTGCAGAATTCTTTTATGGTAATCTGCAACAAACCATTATCAATTTTCAATCTCCTTCACAGATGATGTGTCAAGAGAATCTCTTGACCCGGACATACTGTTAAATTCTTAATGGCTCAGTGGTAAATCTATTGATTGCTTCCATGTAAAATTAGTATCAGGACAGCATATAATGTAAGATCACACTTTTATAATTGTTAATGTTGTTTAAAGATCTTTCTTTTCTAACAGAAGGAACTGGGAGAAAAGCACAGTGCTGTAGTGTGATTTTTTTACCTAGTGTGCTAGCAGAGACTCAGCCACCAAAAGCAATAACAGAGAGTTGCTTTCCTAATGACCAGCCAAATGTGTGATACTGCAGGAAACACTGGAAATAGCAGCCTAAGTGTAGTACAAATCTCTGTTGTTCATCTTCTCTTCCACAGGTCTCAATTGTTTCTCTATTAGGAACTCAAATTAAATTGTTTTGTTACTCAGATGTTGCAAATAAGTTGCACACTTCTTAAATAAGCTGCGGGAGTATTGTGTCATAAAAAGCAGCACTGAGAATAAATTGGCTCCTGAGACAGACCCATTGTCTGAGCATATAGGGGTTAATTATTTTCTTTTGTAGGTTAACATCAGTAAGTCATTCAGACTTTTCAGGTCATTCATTTAAAATGTATCATAAGTGATCGGTGTGGTTCTCGTGCCTCTTGCTAACATGCCCTCAAATGGCCCTGAAGGTCCATGGGACCCCTGGTTTCTATGGCAGCACAGTGTGATGCACGGCTCTGGTAACAAGCTGCATTTTAATTAGATTCCTTAAAGGCTGTCCAGCCACCCTTTCCAGGTACAATAAATGCCATTTTGTCTTATTTCCTGCAGTGAAATGAATGCTGAAATGTGGATTGCAAATGTCAGAATTGTCCTGGATGCTGAAGTTGAACTATATAGCTTTTGCTGTATTCACATTTTTAAAAGTGTTCTGGGTATTAAAAAGTGCTTCTACCATGTTGCGATAATCTTTGCTTAAGCAATGTCTGCCAGAGAGGAATATATCTCAGAGCTCTGTTTTCTGCAAGAGCCTAGATTTCAACTCAACTGGAAGCAATCTTCTGTCCTCAAATTATGAGTTAATAATGAGTCTCACCATGTCCCAGTCCTCCAGGGAAAAAAACACGTGTTGCTTTTTTTCTATTTTGACAGCCTTAATTGGTCTTATAATGGCTTCTAATTAGACACATTGTAATATCATTTTTATTACTGTAAATCATAGTGTTAATACTTGTGTTACATGCCCTTGGTTTAATGACTTTCAAGCTATTGTATTTGTACGAGACATAAGGCAAGAAATGCTTTCTTGCCCCTAACAAGGCTTTCCTTTATTCCCTTAACACAGTTGTAGGTGAATTAAGGTAAGTTATGTCTTGAACTTGAGGAGAAGTTACACGCCTGCCTCACTTCAGTAAGTACCTACTCAGCTCATCCTAGCTTTCCTGTCTTGGGCACTCTGGTCTCTGTGTTCTCATTTAGAAGCATGTGACATGGACAGAGGATCAATCAGTTTGGACATGCAGGGCTGTGCATTTAGTGGCTGAAATTCATCCAAGAGCAAACCAGTAGGCAGGCAGAGAAGGCTACCTACACATAAAATCTTAATATACCACATAGGACTACTTAATTACCTCTAAGATTTTATGCAAAGTTGCTTGAAAGATCCCCACTGTCTTCACATGGCTGTTTTAGGACACCCATAGCTTCAATATACGTTTGCTCGTCTCACAAAAATGAGGTTTGGCAGTGCATACTGATGTGATGAATTTCCCATTCTTCTTCCTACGCTCAGAAGGCAGAAAAC
Organism: Anas acuta; assembly: GCF_963932015.1. NCBI lineage: Eukaryota > Metazoa > Chordata > Aves > Anseriformes > Anatidae > Anas > Anas acuta. The sequence goes on along the minus strand of NC_088982.1, from coordinate 65,180,842 downwards.
TCCTGAAATCTTTACTTCTAGGGTTTCCCAGAACACTGATGGCACAGCATCTTATTTTTGTCAGATAGATGGTGCACAGTGGAGTTGATAATCCAGAACTCTGATCCCCAACTCACTGAAAACAAAGGGAGTTTTTCCATTGATTGTCATGGGTGTGAATGATTCCTGGTACCTCTCTGAAGTCTGCAGAGCAATTAGAAATAGCAGAGATCAGATGATCATAAGTCCCTTGGCAGAATATGTAAAATTGGCAAAAGTAGCAGAAAAACAAAGATCACCATAAAACCCCACAGCCAAGCCCTCACAAGGCTTTCTCAGATGTGATCTTACACATTGGCAGAATTCTGTAAATGCTGCATGGTAAAGCATACCTCAAATGTTGGGTTTGTACGGAGTAGTTGTCCTTAGGTTGTACATCCTTCAGCTAATTGATACTTAATGACCTATTAATGCAAACTAAATCTTTGTCTTCTGCTCTGGAATTGCTTAGAAGGTAAGTGGGAAAAGATAGATGGTTGCTTGATGCTGGATTTGGGTTTGATTTCAGTCCACACAGGGCTTTCAGTAGCATTGGCTGAGTTATCTTATTCTTTTTAGCCTCCAGCTCAAGGCTTTGAATATTACTGGAAAAGACACTAATAATAGTCTTCACAGGGTATCATTCTGCTTGGATGACCATGGGTCTGAACCAATAGCATCAGTTTGCACAAAAGCAGACTTGCTCGAGAGTGAAGGTAACCAAAAGCAAATGAGATCTTAGCCTTTAGTGCCTCTATGCTGCATTTTTAATGGAAAATATTATCTGTTTAAAAGCAGAAATAAACAATTTTTCTCAAGCCAGCCTGACATTTAATGTGTAACTCAGAAGGTTCATCTGATCTAAAAAAGGCTGGCAGATGGAGAAACAGCAGGTGGAACCTCAGATGAGACAGCCGAGAGGTAACAAACAGGGTAGAAAATTAGGTCAGATGAGATTTCTTCCATGTTAGAAGAAATGCTTTGAAAATGCTTCCTCCAATGGAGGCCTAAAAGTGGGTTTTCAGCATTTTTTGTTAATATTTGCATCTCTGAATAGGTCAGAGTCATCAGAGTCTATCAGCATCTGATCCCTAACTGGCATGTTTCTGTGGAAAAAGGGAATGTGAGATTTACATATGCACTTGAGGAGACCTGTCTTTAAAAAAATAAAAATAAAAAAAAAAAATCTACCTTACCAAGAAGATAGGACACTGTTGTTGAGTGAAAGAGAACAAATCTGTTAGCAGGGAAAACATAAAGGACAATAATTTACAAATAATATGACCAAAAAGATAGGAAATCTTATCTCAGGCCACTAAGTGTCACTAAGTGACAACTTTCATTGACAAGAAAAGGTGATGGCAGCTCCCAAGAAACACTTAAAACAAAATTCACTATTCATAAAAGCTTCTACCATTTATTCAGCCTCCTCACTCCAAAATCTACTTCCATTCCTGGCCCAGATTTGCAGCAAAACAGTGATATATTTCATTTGAATAATTGGATGTTCTTAGGTGTGAAATAAATGAAAATTCAAAGCCTTCATCTGATGGAGACCCACTATTCAGAAAATGTTTGAAGGAAGGAAAGGAATTTCTGGAAGCCAGATTTTCTCTATTTTTTTTTTTCAATTTTCATGTATTTTAATATGTGTCTGTGGAATATGATTTTACACATGTTCACAAGGACACCACCATCTTAGATCACATCGTGTATGTCTTTTTTCTCATTTGCCCATGTTGCTTTGGAAGCTTTTCAAAGTATCTTGCCTTAGGAAAGTGTTCTATGAGTTTGTCTTACAAATATATATACAAATACACACACACACATATATATTAATGTATATTCTATGTGTGCATCCATGTACACAGGTAAGTATGTATGGGCATTACCATTACATATTGTAAAGTGCTACAATTCTAATAATGATCTTCCTTGGGAGGGAGAGATAGGGACAGGGCGGAAGGATTATGACAAATTTAAGGAATGCATTTTTAAGTCATTTATTATAAATACTAGGTAAAATATTTGAAAGCTTCAGAATCCTAGCCTCACAGTGAACAGGCCAAGTCTGCATTAACAGAGTTTTGCTGGTGAAGCCGCATAGCCATGTAAACCTAGTTTTGGTTTCTTTGCTGCAGAGCAAGGTTACCAACATTGTTTGTTCCATGCACCCACTACAGTCAAATGTGCCATATTTATTAAAAAATAATAATAAAAAAATAAAAGAAAGCATAGCTGCCCCTATACTTCTGGACTAAGTGTTCTTGATAGTACATCTACATCAGAAGAGAATCACATTTATTCTTCCCCTCTTGTGTACAGTGCTCTTTCAGAGCCTGAAGCTCTTGTCATAGTGCCAGTTCCACTTGACTGAGTGTGATAATAAAAGCACCCTACCCAGAAACCCTGGCACTGCTTAATTACACAAGGGATTTCTTGGCGAACCTTTATTAATGTGGAGTTGGCCTTCTGAAGTGCTTCTAGGAGCAGTGTGTTTTTTCTGAACCACTGGCTGCCAGTAGGATGATGGCTCCTCTGTGACCATGAGCAAGCTCTTCATGTCAACCATTCTCTGGTGAGCCCATGCTCAAACTAGCATGCTAAATGCAGGGTCATCTGTTTCTGTTTCACAAAGAGATAATCATGCTGCTTGAATAAAGGGAATCATCCTAAGATTGAATAAATGATTGTTAGTAGCTCAGCTCTGACGCAGAGTAGCTTGTTTGTGTGTCAGCTTATGGCCCAATTCACATAAAATCCTCCCAGAATTTCCACTTGTGATGCTTGTGGCACCTATGAAATGACTGGCTTGATTGCAAGGCTGCTCTATGCAGACATTAGCTGGCTAATGCAAGTCATCTAGAGGAAATGAAATCAAAAGTGCATGTTCCCTCAGGAGCATGGGTAGTTCTGAAAGAAACCTGGGTTAATAAAACACTGAAGGGAATTGGCTGGGGGCTGGAGTGAGGAGAATGGGCTGTGAGAAGATTGCACTTTGGGGAGAAACGACATTTAATGTGTTGATAAATCACCCATCTATTTTCTCTCTTTAATTACTTTGTCTTGTCTTTCTTGCTACAAGATTGCTGGAGAAAAGGTCATTGCCTGTTCCATAACTGTTCACCGCCTAGTGCAACAGGACCGTAGGCATTTCTGAATCAAAGATGAAGCGTGAGGATAATACTGTTGAACTGGAGGTTCATGAGCTGTTGCCTCTGGAGACCCTTTTGAGAACTGCTGGAGAATGGTGTGGGTGGCATTGGATCAGAGTTCAGCTCTCGACCCCTACAAGGTACCCCAGCTTGTCATAATCTGTTGCCAGACTTCTCACCAGCCTTCTAATTACAGAAAACAGCAGCAATGCCATGGAAAATAAAGTTTTGGTTTACTCAGTAGCGAAGAATTTTGGCGTTGTCCAAAGTGATTGCCCTGTGTTCGCCCAGCTCCCATTGCTGAGTATCTAAAGGCAGCTCTTCCTCCACCTGGCCAACAGGGATGTCATTTTCAGAGAATGGTTTAGGCTGGAGGGGATCTCTGAAAGTCATCTGTCCAAACCAACTGCTCAAACAGGGTAGAACTATGCCCACATGAATTGAAGCATCTAGGTAGTGAGGAATACTGCTTTGCCATCGGTCCCTGAAGTGTATCTAATATAGGGCAATGCCTTCTCCTCTTCCGTCTGTGATGGGCATGAAGGGCTGCCACTAGAAGAAATAAATGGGCAACGGCATATCCTACAACACTGTAGCATGGCAAGGACATCCTTTGGTATTGTAAGATATAGAAGCAGATCTTAATTCAAATTCTGCTAATTGCTTATTGTGTCATTGAATGAAAGTCACCCCAGCTGCATTTACAACCCTAACTGTAAAACAGAAATAGCTCTGCTTCTAAAATGCTCGCAGATCTGGGAGGTGTTATTATTGCCAGATCTAAAGCTAATCTAATGTCCTTGACTAATATGAAAGAGAAACAACTGGAAATTAATTTCTAGCTAGGTACCACAGTTTGATGTTGTTGGGTTTTGTTCTTTTCCTCTGTCTTGGAATGGCCTGTCACACATTTTTAGGCCTTTTACCAGAGCCAAATTGCTATCTTGACTTGGGAAGTACATATCACAATATCAAGAAAACAAGTGAACTGCAAGTACCAAAAAATGAGATAGCAGGCTCTCCTGTGTCATGCAGATACTACTGCTAAAGTGCCCAAAAATCCTAAAAGAAGCCATTTCTTCCTACTCTACCAAGAGCATCCTGGCTTCAGATTTCTCACTCTCTCAGGTAGAAATGAGGTCTAACTTTTCCCAAAGGATCCTGCTACAGTTTTTGTGGATGTGCAAGGCTTTATTTGTTGCTTGAGAAAAGATTCCTAAGCACAGAGAGACTTATCATTTTCCCGTTGGTGCTTACACAGTGATGTCATTTTACTGACATTTTTAATAACATTATTTTTAAGGAAAATTATATTTGTGACTGTCACGTACAGTTTATTGGCTAACTCACTGGTGCCATTTCACTGTTTTCTGATTAGACTGTAAATTCTCTGGGCAGGCCTGCAGCTTATTTCAGATCTTACTTTTGTAGCAGTTATGTATCCATGAAATCCCAGGTGCTTTGGGTATTATTATTTATTGTCTCTGTTAGGAGAGCATCCATGGGCCCTAGACATGATTGGGCCAGGGGCTCTAAAATATCAGATTGAAGAAACAGAGCTGACAAATAGCTGATAAACGGATTTGCAAAGCTGAAGGGGAGATGAAATTTTGGTGACTTTTTAGAACATCTGGTACATCCCTAGCGTCATGCAAACAAACAACAATATTGCAGGGAAAGACTTCAAAATATTTAAGTTTCAAATGCCATCAGTAACCCCATTTGCCTGAAATTACTGATGTTTGAGGGTGACGGAGATGTTTTTTCAGAATCAGTTAGAAAAAAAAAATACATTACAGACTGACACATTGGGGATTGAGTACTGGCCCTCCACAAAATATTCTTGTAGCCCTGCATTATCTCTATTTGTGGCACTCACATTCATCTATATTGTGTTTTCTGATGAAAGAACAGGTAAACTGGAGAGTATTTTTTTGTGACTGAGCAGCAAGTAACAGGACAAGCCAGCACTTGGTGTACTCCTCTTTTTGTTAGGATGTCACAGCAAGGTCTGGGCTGAGAGTTACCATTCCTGAGCTTTCTGAACACACCTTGACTCTTGAATGCTGGAATAAGAATGCTCTACAGGGTATCTGTGCTTCACTGCTCAAGCAGTGCTGTTGGAAAACATATGCTCAACCTGCACTGCAGACAGCAAACTGGGATGCAACTCAAAGGCCTCCCAGTGGTGTGGATGCATTGACTGAGAACCAGTAATCTCTCCACCTGTTACCCCAGCACTTGGTGCTTGAGCTGTATGACTGCTAACAATCAGCTGTGTTTGACTATAAACAACCTAACTAATCAGATTGACTTTAAAGACTGTCCTATTACTTCTGATAGTTAATTAAAGGTTTGTTACGCTCTCTACAGGTGCTCAAGAATAGGGCACCTGTATGAATTCCAAGCTATCAGCATGAGTTATCTATGAGCAAATTATTAAAAACTAGTGTGGTTCCACTCGTCCTGAATAAACTACTTGCCAACCCTCTAAAATAAGAGTTGAGGAAACATTTCATTTTACAATACAGTTTAAGTTTATTAAGCTGGAAGGTTTCAGAACAGAAATAAAATTCACACATATTTCCAAAGATGTTTAGCAATTTAGGTGTGTTTTTTTTTTTTTGTTCTGCTCAGTGAGATTTTGGCAAAGTCACTCAGTCCCATGAGGGATTTAAATTTGGGTGGAAATTTGTAAGGTTTTTCATATTCTAGCACCACATACTTTAAAAATACCTTGCCAGTATTTCTACTGAAATACTGTAATATCTTAGGCCTGCCCTCAGCACTCTACTCCTCAACCGATTCTGGCTCTGTATATTTATCATTGCTATTATTTTAGATAAAGGCCCCCAACTTCTAAGACTAATTCTCTTATATCTTTAAGACCAGTATCATCTTTCAGCAGCATGTATGAAAACACCTTAAAAGTTACCTATTCCATACAGTTTTTGAATAGGTTCTTCTTAAGAACTTAAAATCATCTGATTCATAGCACCAATATGCCTATTTATCTTTTATTAAACATTAATTATCACTCAGGCCATCAGACGAGGAGCTGAGGAGCAGAGAATCTGATTACATGTAAGATTACTTTTTTTTTTTTGAATGAATAATTAATCAAATCATCATGCACTGTTTACTTTTTTAGTGATATCTAGTGATAAAATGGTATACATTTAATTCCCAGTAGGTCAGGCTCTCGGTAAGGTAAGGCAAGGCAATGCATCTGAATTTCCGTGCCTGTTCACCCCTGACTCATTGCTGTTTCACCTGCCCCACATTTCCTGTTGTTTTTGCTACATGTGCACACACAACAGCTGATGAAGCCTTGAAAAGCCTGATGAAGGGCGTTTCCAGGTCAAGGCCTTAGATCATTTGCTGGTGGACAAAGAAATAAAAATAACAGGGTTACAGACAAATACCATAATTTGTCAAATGTTCCTGTGAAGTCAGGCTTATTATGCTGCAATATAAAACACTTCACATGTACGTAAGTAACAGATTTTTGTGGATACTTTTAAAAACCTTATCTCATGATTTTTTGTCTCTGACACAAGCCAGTATGATGAAAATGACTAGTACAACTTTCTTGTTTTTCACTTTTTTTTCTGGGAGGAAGTTACTCTCTTTGAAGCCTGCTCAGTACTTGTGTGAAAACAGTCACATTAAAGAGTCTGTGCTTGATTATTTTTTATATTGCCATTGATTAGAAGTCATGATCCTTTTGTCACATGTCATCTGCAACTCAGATGGAAAGGAACATCTACTAGAATGGAAGAGGACAGCCAGGTGCTGTTTAAGCAGCTCTAAAAATACTCACTTAACTCAGCATTAAGTGTGTCAAAAGTCTTTATTTCATATTAGTGGATTCATATTTCTTGCATCAGTTCTTGACTTTCAGCAAAGTCTCTTCCATGTCACACTCACATTGGGTACTTGACTCTCAAATGTCATGTTAGGTGTGAGGTGGTGGTGGGTGCTAATTTTAATTTTAAATCTGAGTTTTGAATTTCTACTTTCAAAGAGGGGAGAAAAAAAAAAACAGTGACAAATCCCTCAGGGGAAGTGAAAGAAGAATTCTGTTCTTCCTCCTCCGGTTTCAGGAAAAGTACTGTAGAAATGCCCAGCAAGACAAGTCTTCCAGTCTACCCTTTTCACAGAAGAAGGCTCCTCTATTTTTTTCAACCCTTTTCACGCACTCCTGCTTTCTCTTCTTACCGACACTGAAGCAGGACAATATCTTAGTTGTTTGGGGAAATGACAGAGTGCACTGTTCCTTCACAGCATCCAACTGTGGCTTCTAAAAAATGGCTGGTCAGATGTGGCACCAACTGACCAAAGACTAGGACAAAGGAAACATGCACAGAAGATAGTAAAATAAATAAATAATAATAAATAATAAAAGTGGCAAGAGAAATGTCTGTTGTGAAGAAAGAAAGAATGCAGATGGAGGGATGCTCCACTTTTTCTGTCCTTAGTTGCTTGTGATCAAGCTCTGTGTGCTTGAAAATCTGCTCCTCCCAGTTCAGAAAGACACGGCCAGGGGCCACACACATGGCCACTATCATGACAGATAAAACAGGTGTCTGTTTTATGGCAATACCACTAACAAAACCAAGCTGGGCTCAAATTGATGACTCAGCGTAAGATAGCACACTGCAATTATGCCATGCCATTCATTTCTAATCCTCCTGCTGCTTGTTTGTATTTATTTGTTTAATATTTCTTTATTCATACATTGCACCACCCTTTTCCATTCTTCTCTAAAATTATATTGCTAATGATTAACTGCATGTGGCATTCCCGCAGTGCGGTGATCAGCAATGGGTTATTTCATGCAGTGCTGTAGTGAAACAGCAAGTGAGAAAATTCAAGCCTAGAAAAGCAGTAATTTATTACAGTACAAATGAGTCATGCTGCTGACAGATTCTGACATGCAACCAATCTATTAGAGGTTTTCCTTTCTGCAAGTTTTGTCTCCCTCTCTGCTCCAGATGTGCTCTTCTTAAAGTCTGAACAGACCAATATTCACTCAGTCTGTTCTCATCTACAAAAGCTTTAGGGAAAAAAAAAAAAAAAAAATCCTAAACCTGAAAATTGTTAAATGTGTGAAGGCATAGCAGAGGCTTTTTTCTGTCTTGTGATACTTTGATATTGTTAGCAGAAGATGAACGTTAACAGCAGGTATTTGGGGACTGTAAAATACAACCTGGAGGCTGATAACTACCCAGTCTGTGAAAAGATATTTATACTACCCAAGTTTTTCCATGTCGTGATCAGTTGCCTTGGACTTTTGAGTATTTTCTCAGTGCCAAGATATAAAAGCTTAGATTAAGGCAGCACTTTGAGGTGTCTTTATTCCCAGCTATGTATTAAAAATGGGTCAAGCATCCCTTACATCCCAATGGCAAGCACTAATCCCAATGAGTAGGCTTGAGCAGGTTATTGAAACTTGCTGGGATTTTCTTTGGGAGTGATGCCTGTGTGATTTGGCACTTCATGAGTTAGAAACCCTGCTCATCTTCCTGCTCGCAGAGTAGTTCTTTGATCTTGGGGAAGAGCTGGGCGAAGGGGCAAAAAACAGGAATCCTCCTATAGAAAGTGCAGTTTGGCACTTTATCCTCCATAGATGAATGATAGGTATTTTACACAACCAGTCAGTCTTCTACTCAGACTTCAACTGTATTTTACATTGTGGACTGATAAGAGGTTGATGAATGAGAGTTAATTAGTAATCCTCAAATGCAAATATTTCTGAATCTCAGCAGGACTTGCTTTAAAAAAAAAAAAAAGTACAAATAATGTTTGAATGTCGACAGTGACAAGGACTCCATAATGCTTTAATTGCTGACACTTCCTCAGCCTTGGATTGTTCCTTAAATGAAAGGAAAGATGCACAAAAAATGTTACATATTCATCTCTGCATATAGATGCAGACAATGCTGAGAGACTTGATCAAGTCTATCCAAGAGAGGAAGAATGATTTATGTTTAAATTCAGTGTTCATCTGGTAGCTTTAATAACTTGTTGGGGGGAGGTGGTAAGCTTGCTGTCTAATTTGATGCCACCATAGAAAACCTTTATAAAGGCCAAGGTGAGGTACTGCAGGTGATCAGATTCAACTGTTGAATTGTTGGAGTGAACTGTTTTACATGTCCTTATTGGATTGCTGGAGCTGCTAACAGAAATGTTTACCTTGGTCTGCAATATGCATTTAGAGAACAGAAACAAACCTGGGAGATTTTTGTATGTGTTTGTATTTTTGAGTATGTACCTTTACCTGCGTTGCATTGCTAAATTCATAGAAATTGCTTCTTAAAAAGAGGTTTTGCCATTTAAAAAAAAAAAAAAAAGTCTCCAGGGCTCTGGTCATAGGTCAGATCAGAGAAACCAAAGAAAGGGGCAAAGGTGAAGCCTGGCAAAGATCCTACAAAAGGTGGGCTTGGAGTGTTTCTCTTTGGTGACACAAATATTCAAAGAAACGAGCACAATAAAAGCCAAGGGCCAGCGTGACAGATGCTTTGAGAGCTCTTTGGGCAGAAAAGGGAGGACAGATGCTCGACCAAGGAAAATCAATGGCAGAAAGGAGGAAAGAGTTCAGACACATGCTTGGTGGGCTCCAAGAAGATAGGACAGTGGGGAAACAGCAGCAGGGGATGGCCTCAGCACGAAATTGTACACAACATGGGGACAGAGCTGAAATGTTTCATTGTAAATCCCACCTTCCAAAAGTGCTATTAATTAAAGCCTATTAAAATTAAAAAGGCAGGTGTGAGACTTACTGCTTCTAGAGAGCTGTTGATGGACTGATTTTTTTTTTGACTTTTTTTTAACTTCATCCAAAAGATCTGTCTTGTTGCCAGCTTCACCTTAACTGTCTTGAGAGGGAGTTATTTAAGGCAACACTCACTCTGGCAGACACAGCTGGTGGTTCGAAGATGCTTGCAGAAAGGGAAGCTGTTAGCTTAAACTGTTTTATCTGCAAAGATTTTGCTTCTCACCAGAGACCTTGTGGACAGCATTTAAATCTTAGGTGCACTGTTAAGAATAAGTGAATATAAAAGAAAAGCAAACAATCCTTAAATACACCCCAGCATGCACACCCGTTCTGTGAAATTGCCCTTTCGTGCTCAGTCACCTCCCAGGAAGCCTCCTACTCCTTCAGCACTGGCAGATTTCTGTACACAGCTCAGTGGGTTTTTTTTTAGATGAGCCTTGAAACGTGGTTGTCTGCAGCCCTGCTGCAGTGGTTATGCCCACAGCCCACGCTTTGGGCTGCATTTCTGTTTTTCTCTGCAAGGTGGCGGGGCACCAGGGTGAACCTGTCTGCACCTCTGACTGCAAGGTTCTGGAGATGGGGAGGCACAGGTTCATCACTGCCCACCAGGCCAGCACAGGACTTCATTCTGCCATCACTTTGGTATTACTCCGCTCAAAACCTGAAAATTGTTCTTAACTGCTGCTAAAATAAAACATGTGAGACCTGGAGAATGGGAAATCTTCTTAAAGGACAAGAAGAAAGGTGTAACAAATGACAGTTATTTCCATTTTAACTCTCAAAATAAGCAGCTCAGTCTCTGCACTATATACAGTTATGACATTGGAGGAGAAATTCTGAAGCAGTAATAAGTACTGGAGCTGGGATGATAGAAGAGAAGAGATGAAGTGCGGTGTGAGCAGAAAATCGTTGCTTTGGACAGGCGATGCTTGCAGTTAAAAGCACCTGTAAGGAAGGATTAATAAAAGAGAAGTCAGCTGGTACAGCTAGTGTCTCAGTGCAGTAGATAGACAAGTCAAATATTCCCCTCTCTGGAGAGCTCAGCATGCCATCCCAGACAGTGGCTGTGCAGCTCGGTGGGAAAGAAGCTGCTGGAGCAGCAGAGGTGACAATGACCCTGCTTTTGCCAGGAATTTTGTTGAGAGCTTGTGGGCTTAAGCCCTGTGGCAGGAAGAACTTCTGTGATGCCCAGGAGCCTGCCCACTAAAAGCGAGCAGGTTTTGTTATTCATTTACTTGTGCACAGAAGTTGTTTTCATGTAGTTGGCCAGACGCTTACACCTGATTTTGGTATTGTAAAAGGTACAGCTCATTCTGCAAAAGCCACAGGAAGAAACCAGCTCAGTAAGAACAGTTTCTGCAGAACTGCAATAATCCTTTTCCAGAGACCCATGATTTCCTTACGCTTTTCAGTCTAATGAGGAAAAAAACTACTGAAGTACCATACAGGGCCTTGTCACCGTAATGTTTGCCTGGTGAATGGAGATTGATGCTGCCAGAATGTTTCTAGCCTTGCAGTACCTTGGATTAAATCTCTTTGGTGGATAGCAGTGCAAGTACTTGTCGCTTATTTCTGCTCCTGAGAGAAATAAACATTTCTTCCCCCATACGTGGATGATAGTTCCTTTATTTTTCTATAGGGAAGCTATTACATAGGTATCATGATGGTAAAGAATTTTGGTGTTGTTTTTAATTATCTTTGTTTTCTCATTGCTGCCATAAAATTCATTATTTTTTTTCCCTAGCATTTTATGGCTGCTTTCTGAAGACAGGCTTGTTAAAGGGAGTACCATTGTTTTTCTCACCGTTTCCAATTTTGGCTAATGAGTTTATTTCTATCTGGAGAGAGGAGAGGACTGGAGGGTTGTAATGAAAACAAACAACAACAACAACAAATAATAATGGGGGGAGAGAGGGGGTTGTAGGTGGTTAATCCTAGCACAACTGATGAGTTTTTGATGTGGCATTTGATTTGTCAGGTCTAAATAGTGCTCCAAGGCAGTAATAGAACTCAATTCTGCCTTTTAGCTTGTCAATATAATGCAAATTTCTCCTGTTACACAGGTCCCATATGCATCTTTGTTGGAACTTGGTTGAGAAAAGATGGAAACAAAAAGGCTTCTCTTACTTGAGTTCAGGTTTAAGCCCTTTCACAAGTTCCTGTTGCTGTATTATATTTCCAGCCTGGTCTGGTTCTTTAAGGTGCATCTTCAAGGTCTGGTGCATTAAGGCAGTTGTACCAAAATTTAAATTCCCAAAAGGAGTAAAAAATAAGTAAAATATGTCAGGTACTTGTTCAGATAGAACATTCAGACTTCCTAAGGTTTTTCCATCATTGCACGTGGGCAAAGGAGAAACTACTGTCAATTCTGGGCTGCAATACTTGCCACAGTGCCAAGCCAGTCAAATGGAGGGCTGGGAATCCCAAACCCCAGAATAATCTGGAGAACATGAGGTTGCGGTGACAGGACATGCTTCTGTGCTGGCAGCCTTGCTTACTGACTTAAATCTCTCTGTGTGGCATACTAAAATATTATAAAGAAAATGTTACATGATTAGCCTGGCTACTGGAAGGCTGCCCATCAAGTATAAATAGTAAATTAGCTTTCCAAACAAAGCCTGTATTGAGTATAGCCTGTTGCTCAAAGCACTGGCATGACTTTTATGCTTCTGTCTTCAGCTGAGTTAGAATTCTGTCTTGGCTGCTGGTATTCCTTCTTTCCAGATCTGCTTTTATTTGCCATTTTCCAGAAAACAATGAGAGACATTTTAGTCAATCAAAATGGCTGAAATAGAGGCACTGTCAAGCTCATCATTCTTTTCTACTCACATGCTTTCTTAAAAACATCAATTTCTTTTTTTTTTTTTATCTTGTATTTTTATGAAGACCAGTCATTTATTAGCTCTTTCTTTATGATGCTCAGCTTCAGTTTCATTGCAAATCCATGAGTCTCCCCTGCTAAACGAGCCTATTGTGATTATTAAGCACCACTTTAAGTTATGTCATGACTCTTATACACTGACCTGATAGTTAAAAGATGGCTTAAATTACAACCTTCCCTACCCATTTATCCAACTACACTCCCATGTCTGTTGGACAGTACTGGGAAAGACATATAGTTATTAATATAAACATTACAGATAGAATGACATGTATCCATGGGCTGCAAATCTACTGCTGAAACTACAGGAAATATATAGAGACTTAGAATCTATAGCACTTGAAATAAAATAAAATAGTCATTGCAATTCCCATGTACTGCAATATTCTTATGCTGAGAAACAGCTGCAAACTACTATGTGTAAATATTTTTATATTCCTTCAGTCTAGTTTTAGTATATCCATGTCCTCTGCTTGTTAACTTAAGATTCAGTGTATTCTCATTACCAAGGATAATGTTTTGCTCTGTGTTAAATAACGGCCACCAAGGGGTACTTGGTTGTTTAGTCCTGGATGAAAAATATTCCTAGTCAATGACCCTTAAATACATATAAAATTCAGAGTAATAAAAGAAGAAGACTTGCTAGCTACTGTTCTAATATAGCATGGGATTTTTTAAAGGAGCCTATGGGGTTTAGATACCCACTAGTCTTTGTAATAGATAAATTTGTGTAGTTTACTTCATCTAACTCTTACAATGCTCACGCTCTTACAGTCTTCTCTTCACATTTCAGGCATAACTCGAAGCCCAAGGTGAAATGTTGAAGGCTCCCTCAAGGGGAGCTCGCAGGCAGGGAAAATAACTGATTTTACTGATGATGGTACATGTAGCTTTTTTTTTTTTAAAAGCTACATGTAGCTTTTAATAACTTTTTTTTTCCTGTATGTCTTGCAAATGTTTTCTAGATGTATACTCTGAGGTTTTGGGGCTATATAAGACTATATTTTTCTGAAAAGTTTCCATAACCTATAGGGTTTAAATTAATATTAATGTATTTCTCTATACTGTCCACAGGGAAAGAAAAGTATAAGCCATTACTGGGATGGGAATGGAGAGACATGCAATTCATTAGGCTTCTGCTTTAGAAATCCAGCTGCTCATCTGGGGGGCAGCACAGCTCTCAACTGTGTGACTGTGCTTCAGCACATCGTAAGACTGAGAGCTCGTGTGTATATGTTGTAAAAGCATGTCTTTAAAAAATCAGAGTATTTCAAAAGAAAGTGTTCTGCCTAGGATTTAAATACTGTAGTGATGACTCTGGTGAAAAGATATGGCATACTGGGACAGAAAAAAAAAAAGATAGAATGAGAGTCGCAGACATAATTCTGAGGAAAAATCAACACAGGAGCATGTGAGCACAAAAAATTAATGCCTTCAAAACCACCAGAATGTTTCCTGTATAAAACATTAATCACTTTTGCTGGATGATAGCTCCTGGTACGCATGAGGAAATTTCCAGTAGCTGCAAGACTAATACAAACAAAAATCAGCAAAGGTCTCTTAGGTACAAGTGCAACTGAAGGACTGTCAGGAAGGCAATCCCATGAGAAATTGCTGATACAGGTTTCTGTCAGAAGATGAAAGCAAGCCTCCTCTCTGGAGATGAACTGCTTCGCGTGGAAAGGAAAGCAAAAACATTTCTATTCCCTTCAGCTCATTTCCTTTCTGAACTAACACATTCATTTCCTGGGCCTCCCCAGCATCAGTCTATTCATTTTTTCTGTAAATTGCTTAATTCTGCTTCTTCTCCACTTCATAGAGGCAAACAATCTAAGACTACTTTCAAATACCCTGCCAACTCAACTAGTGAAAGACTGCAATTAATCAACAGGTTGAATATAATAGAAAAGTCGCATTAAAACCTCAGAAACTGCTGAGAAAGTGATTGTCACAGACCCTGAGGGGACTAAAAATAATAAAGAAACAAAAAACATTTAGCCTGTTAACAAAAAGTATGACTGTGGACCAAACTGGATTTAAAAAAAAAAAAAAAAAAAAACAGAAAAAAAAACAACAACAACAAAAAAAAAATTCAAAACCAATGAAATATTTGGCATCGTTTTGCCCCCTTTGCGTTAGTGCATAGTCATTCATATTTCAGTTAAATGTGCATCTTATTTTCTGCCTGACCTCCATCTCATTCAGAAATATTGTCCCTATGAAACCTTCCCATTCTCCGGCCTTACAGATTGATATAGTTTTGATCCTATTCTGCCAGTATCTAGAAGAAGTACCCCTAAGGAAAACACTAAAAGTAAGGGTAAATGCTTGCAATTTGGAGCACAGGACTTCAAATATCTCTTCTACAACAGTTCACCAGCTCCCCTCTCACTAATGCTGCTGCTGAAGTGGGGATAACAGCAATTTATTCCTGCCTTGTTTTATTAGTTTAAAAGTATTACTCGTGAACCTGAAGAGGGATGGGGGATCGAAGTCCCTCCCACTGTAAGCGAAGAGCAGGTTCAAGATCTCTGCCCATGAACCCATCCTATCCAGGCCCCTCTGTAGGGCCTTCCTACCCACCTAGGTAGACAACATCAACAGCCTCCACCAGGCGAGTCATCCTGTCATAGAAGGAGATGAGGTTGGTCAGGCAGGTCTTGCATTTCATGAACTCATGTGGACTAGGCCTGATCCCCCTGTTTCACTTGTCCAAGAGCAAAATCCTTTTGTGAACTCTACTGTTGTCTTGCACAAAACTGAATTTCCTTTTACCCCTATTCTGCCTTTTTTTCTTTTTTTTTCTAGACTGTAATGGAGGTTTGAAAGCACTCAGCTGCTATGATGTTGTTTGTATTAAATACAGACAAAAAAATCACTGTGACTTCTCAAGACTGACTGATGAATGTCTTAAACTGTCTGACAAATAACATGTGTCACAAAGCAAGTCCCTCCAGATTTTTTGCTGCTAATACAGACGTGATCATTCCAGTTAGCGTGGATACTTCGTCTGGGGGAAAAAAAAAAAAAAAAAGATTTTGTGAATAAGATTGATTAAGACTACTTTAACTTGGAGTTGTTTTTTTTTTTCTTGTTTTCCTTCAAAATCAATTGAAATCAGGGCTAAGAATCCCCTAGGTTTCAGCTGGCTCTGGGTCAACTGGTGCCTCAGTAAACTGGAGTTGGTCACAGAGTTTCACAAGCCTGGTGCCCTAGTAGAAGCAGCCACCTTCCCCTAGGTAACACTACAGCATAGGCAGAGTCAGGAACAGTGCCAAATGCTCCGATCCAGATGGTGTTGTGGTGACAAAAGGAAGTCCACAGATCATCTTGCTCTCCCAGATGCATCTCTGCCTTCATGGTATATAAATTTTCAATGAATGGCAGCACTTTTTTGAGAGACCTTAAATCATTTATCTTTATGTAGCATACAGCTTTCATTTTCTAACCAGAAGTGACAGGGATGTGGTTTGTCTCAAGGCAGTGGGTTCATGCATTTAAAAGATTTAAAATTAGCAAGTGTATTCACCCGCATTCTGTGTTTGTTTTTTTGTTTGTTTGTTTTAATTTTTTCACTTCATGTTTCTTCTTCCAATCCTGTTCATAGTTACACAGGAAAAGTTATTAGTCAAGGTAAATGCAAGTACTAAAACAGTTATACTTCCTGCTGCCTGACCAAGCAAGGCTTTCTCTCCCCCCACCCCCATACACTCCTCTTTTTTTTTTTTTTTTTTTTTAAGAAATCTGATTTATTTTTGTAATTAATTTTAGGCTACTTTCCTTTATACCATTCCCAACTATGGCCTGCTGTTCAAGAGGGCATACGTGTGTGCCTACAGGACACCCAACAGGAAGGCAGCACGTCCATGGAAAAGTCTAAAGAGCTCATTTGCTTTGGGGGTAGTTCAGCATTCGCTGATCTGCCTGCCTGTGCTGCATTACAACTGCCTTTTTCTGAACGCTTCCCAGCCCACCCTTCACTGCTGTGGGCTGATGTTTTCCACTAGATCTCCTGCTTTGAAACGCATCACAGCCCCAGCTCTCCTGAGTCCCGGTGAGCCACGGAAGCTGTGTTCATGCAGTTATACTGTGTGATTAACCTGTAGAACAGTCAGACAAACCACAACTGAAATTGAACATGACAGGAGGGGTTAGTAAGGATATTAAACCATAGGCTTTAGGCCTTAAGCCAGTCTCTAGTTGACTGGGATCGGGATGGGTTGAACAAGAATGGTGTTTTTTTTTTTTTGTTTGTTTGTTTGCATCTTGTGGTCTGGTCCTAACATCACTGTGATGAGTTAGAGGGGTGGTCCTTGGGTACTGCATCTGAGCAGCACAGAGCAACTTCCTTGGCTCCTTCCTTGGAGGAGTGTATCACCTACCTGCCCATAAGTGTTGTGCTGTCTGCCTACAGAACCATTGCTGACACTGTCGCTTCTGATAATGGTTACCTAGTTAGTATTTGTCATGCTTCAGTTTGTGAAGAACAGAGCAATATGACATGTGTAAAGGCCTCAAACCACCTTGTCATCTCGGTACTGGGTAAGACCTGGATTCGGCTTTAGCACAGCACTGATGAACCTGGCAAACATCAGATGTCGATACCAATATCCTTAAATCTGTCACCTGCTTAGAAGTTTAGTAGTAATAAAACATAAATGACTGCTATCCATATCACTCATGGCTGTTATTAACCTGTCATACCTGGGGGCTCTTGAGGAATCAAATATAACCTGTGGAGCAGAGATGTTCACCTGAAGAGATCTAGAAGCAGTGAGCTCATGGTTCAGCTTGAACCATGAGCATCCCTTCAACGTTGCATGTCCAGTATTTTGGCCCAGGAATGAGTGTGTACAACTTTAAGCTTGCCCTAGGTGTTTTTCGCAGATGGGAGAGATGGTAAGGCATCTTCAAGTGTTATTCCAGGTGAACTTGACATAATTCTGTCCCTGATAACTTCAGTGACATGGATGAAGGCTTGAGCTAGGTGTTTAATAAGCATTACATGGCATCCTTTTACATTACCACAACTTTCTTCTGCTGTCAGCAGAATATCTTCTATGGATTTGTGCATGAAGTAGATAACATCCAGGAAAGAAAAAAGTAGAAACAAAGGAGTAGAGATGAAGCAAAAAGACACAGTGATTAAACATGAATTTACAAAGAACCTTACTACCCAGGGTAAAGATTTGGCTGCCACCTTATATTTAGTTGCTTTTTCAGAATAAGATGGCAAGAGAACTTTTTTTCTTGTTCTCCTGCTCACATACACAGGCTACCAACTCCCATTATTATTCTTGCACAAGAGCAAGAATATTTGCTTTAGCAAAGAACAGCTGACCAAAAATTGAATTTGTATAAGCAAAACTCTGCTATGTGTTTCAGAGATGGAAGCATTCCTAACCTCCTCCTGTGTGGCAGGCAAACCTTCACAGCTCAATCTGTCTGTGGAAGAGGAAGCCATTGCTGTCTTTGACTCTTTAGGCAGGCTTTCTGAAAAGAAATGCCTGATCCCTCTGTTTGTGTTTTGGATCATCTTACTGTAGGACTCCAAGCCAAACGGCATGTAGTTGGGAGGATGAATGAGAGTGGGATGGGGGAGGGTTTTGTATAGATGCCAAATCTCTGCTGGTCATTGGTCCCTTAGTGGTCCTAATTGGTTGTGTGCTCTGACTTACTGCCAGGGCCAGAACTGGAGCTGCTGTGGCTGAAAGCTGACCCCTGAGACTCTTACCGCCTTGCCATCTGCTAAGGCACCATTCAAGATCAGATCTAGTCCTTGGATATACCACTGGAGAATAATGCAGGGAAACCACGTCAAGAAGGGATTAGCCAAGAGGCTGGAGAGGCAGAAATCTGAAACAGTGCAGTGCAGGTTAATATTTCATCCTCAAATCTCCTCTCAGCATTAACCATTTCCATCTGTAGCATGCACTGTTGTCTCTCTCTGAGTTGATCCTTGTCCTGTTGGCTGTTGCAGCTGTTGCACAAGATGCCAGATTTTCTCAGAAGCCAGGATCATTAATGCCATGAATCACACAGCCTCAGGTGGCTCAAATCACAGGGCTTTGTTTCAGATACCTGTGTCCATGCAGTTTCTCATTTCTTGTTCACCTTGAGAAATGCAGTAGGCTTACACTGCTGTGTTTACCCCCTTTCCTATGAAAAGTTTATCCTTATTATTGTGATGCATTTAACTTGTTAGCTGATGTGCTGTTTTCTATCGGCATCAACAGCAGATCCATGTCAATACTGTAGAAAAATGGGAATGCTTGTTTCCACTTGACTGTATATAGGCATCTATTGTGTCTATGTTCTTTAATTTCCAGAGATAAGGGATGTTACGATTTGCTTTGTGTTTATGAAGTACTGGCAACATAGCAGGGTGTTCAGGTCCCTGAAGCCATTTTAGACACTGTGTTCTGCTGCATTCACGTATGCTCCTGAAGAGCACCTGGTCTTGATGAAGACATCCAGCACTGCAGAATCGATTGCTTTTGTTCATAATTTGCTTCAATGATTAATGACTGTCACAATGAAGGGTTGTACTTTACTCTCAGTTTGAGTTTATCTGGCATCAGCTTGCATCAAGTGATCTAAGTTATGCCTTTCCTTGCTAGATTAAAAAGCACTTGAGGAAATTCTTGTTCCCCTCCAGGGATGTACTTGTATATCGTAATCACATCACCTTTCACTCTTCATTTTGATATGCAGTAGACGTTGTCTTCCTCAAGCCTTTCAAGTGCAAGGTGTATTCCTTGTCTCCTAAGTCAATGTGGAAACTCTTTTCTGCACCTTCTCCAAATCTTTGGAAAGGAATTTGTAACATCTATCTCAATGCTACTAGTATACATTCCTTTTCCCATTGCAATACTTTTTTGTTTTGTTTTGTTTTGGGTTATATTATGACACTGTGACCTCAGGTTGAGATTTCTGGGCATCATGCAGAGCCTTCCCTGAGCTTCTACAAAAGAGTGGAGACCACCACCCTCTAAGCTTGTCCTGTCATCAGTGCATCTAAATGCGGTGCTTTGCACTGAAGCCTATTAGGATGAAAATTTCATGGCTAGGCCCAACTTACAAATTGTTTCTGCTGCTCTCTAAAACTGCTCGTATGTCACAACATTTTCATTCTACCCTTCTTTGTCACCTGAAAATTTGATCATCAAAGTTTTTGAAAGTACTTCTGGATTACTGGTGGGGGAAAAAAAAAAAAAAATATATATATATATATATATATATATATATATATATATATATATCAGACCTAATATAGTCCATGCAAAAATATCACTAGAAACAATGTGACTTCAATTACAATTCCTTCATATAATTGTGTTCTTGAAATCTGTCAGCCTGTCATGTCAGATCCATTTATATGAGCTACTTCTTATCCATCTTACCTAATCTGCTGCAAAGCTAAACTGAACACTTCAACAAGGTCTATGTAGGCTACACTATACACGTGAAATTTTCTCCATTAAACAAGCCATAGATCCTCAAGGATCTTCTCCATAAAGATGTGTTGATGTTATTAATTGCATCCTTAACTACCTATTGGTCAAACCTCGTAGCAATTCTCCTGTGACTTTATTTGGGACTTGTGCTGAATTAATTGGTCTGTTGTTATCTAGATAATCTTCTTCCTGCTTTTTGAATTTTGGCCTAAAAAATATCACTAGTTGGTCAAGCTGAAATTAATATATATATATAGATAGATATTTCATTCTATGTGGTGGCATCCACAGAAATAACTCATTACAGTATTCATGTGAGTGTTGCAGGCAGCAGATGATTGTTGACTCACTTCTCCTGAAAACAGAAACAAATAACCATTGTTTCTTGACAAACTATATATATGTCTGCATGTATATATTTATATGTATAGTTTTATTTTTATATATATATATATATATATATATATATATATAAAAATAAAAACTACATCTGTCTGAGAAAGTGCACTCCATTCTACTTAGGAGTAGAAAGAAAATGTAATTCGTCAGCTAAACACCTGGTTCTGGCACATTTTCATGTGTTCATATTCCTTTTTTTCAGTAATTCTTTGACAGAAATTATCAGGAAGAAAATATTGGCAGGAAATAAAAGGGGATACAGTAGGGTTAGCAATATCTGTTCTTTGCAGAAAAAAAATAAACAAAACATTCTGCTCACTTAGAATTAAAGATATTTTGCAAAGTAGCAGATGAAAGTATGTATATTTGAACAGTTTCTGCCATCTGTTTACTAAAAAAGATGATTTTTTCATTTTATCTTTATTTTATTATATATTTATTGTTAAATATAATTGTTCAATATAATATATATAATGTATACATGTATATCATTATATAAAATATATCTTATATAATTTGATTTATTTTATTACATATTTATTTTATTATTTTTTATTTAAAATCTAATAACATAAATACACACATAGCTTTTTACTGTCTTTTGATTCTTTTGCCCTCAGAATTTTCTTAACCTTGTTGTGACTGGACAGCTACAGATTTGGGGTCACAAAATATACCAAAAATAAAGGATAACCAGATTCTAGTTCCCTGGTGACTGAACAGAGGTCAGAAAGCTTCTTTCCCTCTAGTCTTGTGTATAAATTGCAAAAAGGCATCAGTACTAAAACCATTTAATTTGCTTTGCTCCAGCTCTTCAGCATTGAGTTGCTGTAATTGCGTTTGAGAATAAAGTCACTCATATTTGCATTATTATGTCTTTCCATTTTAGTTGCTTATTCCCAACAAGATAGTACATGCAGAAAAGAAATCAGATCATAATTCTAAATCCGTAGTCTAAAGTTTACAACAAAGTCTGCCAATAATTTGAATCTTTACTACCTTACAGTAACTATAACTTGGAAACTACAAACATACGGGCTTCAGCATCACTGGCATACAAATATACCAATTATAGAAATAGAAAAGGTACTACATGAGGAAATAGAGCTTGACTGATTTTTATGCTCTTCAGTTTTCTTCGACAATTTTCATGTGATTGGAAAGTATGCTGAAATATGCTGGAAGTGCAGAGTGTAAGGCTGCTTAATGCAGGGAAAAACAACAACAAAAAAAGAATATGAGGTAGGGAGGCAATTTAAAAAAAAAAAAAATCATGTTGCCTTGGCTTGTACTTTATCTCACGGCTACCAGCTTTTTGTATACTCTTGTTAGGCAGATAACATGTTGACACAACCCAAACTACATAATCCTACATCAAAAAGCATGATTTTTAATTAAACTCACTCTTTCTTTTTCATAGTGACAAGCCTGCTGCAATTTACACTGTTGTTCATTCTCTTTTATTCTGAATTTCTTATATATATTTTCTCCCAATCAAGAGCTTTCCTTCTCAAATTGGTAACATTCTCTGCAGTATTTGACTTGTTGTTCTGGTTGATAAGATCAGTGTCATATTAAGGTTTCTTAGTTTTCCTTACAAATTTGGGTTTCGGTTAGATCTCATAAAAGTACTCTGGTAATTTTTCGCTTCAGCTACTGCAACAAGGCCAAAGGGGTACTCTTCTGCAGCCCAATAGCACAATGTCCTGCAGATCACTGGTAGTGGTGGGGTCTTCTCAGACAAAGGTGTAATCTAATACACAGGCTGGAAGACAAAGCCAAACTAAAGGCAGTTTCAGTTTGAGCTGGTTGGAAGGAAACTGTGGTCATTTTGTTCTTTAATTTTATTTTTAATTTTTAATTAAAGGCAAAATAGGCTTCCAGTATACTTATTACAGAAAGATTTTTCTTATTGTGAAAATCTGTTGTTTCACTGAATCCACTCACAACTAAATCCTACACATTTGGTACATTTTAGGAGTTACAAGAAACACCTACAGAGTTTTCATAGGTGTTTCTCCTCTCTTTTTGAAGATGCATGAAGTACCATGTGAGACATGTTCTGATTAATTCACTTAGTTTACAAAGAAAAGTGAGACATGGAAGTATCTAACCACTACTCTCTTGGGATACCATAGTGGCATTTTCAAAATAGAGTTTTTTGGGGGACAGAAAAAAAAAAGTAGTTATTGTAGGTGTGAGGAAGACAATGATTTACCATTAATTTTCAACTGATGATGTATTTCAGTAAAAAGGTTAATGTAAAAAGATATCTCCACTGTCACAGTGGGTTCTATATTACATCAAATCTCTGGAATGAGAATATGTTCTGTAGAGTTGTAGTCTAGCTCATTCAGAAACCACAGGACCAACATAGAACTCTTTGATATATATCATATATTGTCGAATGATTGTAATCTACAAGTCATCTTCCTCAGCCTTGCATTTCATAACTCTCTTTATTTGATATAATCTAAAACTTTATTAGAAAAAAAGTATCATTTTTCTCTTCCCCTCACAATGCTGCCCTTTGTCCTCAAGAAATTGCTCTTTCAGTTTCCTTACCTATGAGTGAGTTCATCACATACAGGGCTTTGTAAATTATGCTCCTCTATAAGAGGTTGAATGGTTGAATCGCATCTCCTATTTGCTCCTGTAACTTTCTCACCCTCCATGGGCTCTTCTGTGATGCCATCAATCGTTCTTAGAGAGACGAAATTGCTTTAGATTTACTTTTTTTTTTTTTTTAATTTAAATTAATTTTTATGAGACATTTTGTGTTGTCAATACAAATAAGGGATGAAATAATAAAATTAATATAGTTTATTTATATATTTCTCTGTTTTACCATTTTTATACTTGCTCACTTTCCAAGCACAGAAGAATGATTTCACTGCACTTAGAAAACTGTTAGATTTTTATGGTTTTATAAGTAGATTTCCTCACTAAACCTTCTTCTGAATTCCACTGCTTAAATAGCTTCAAGAAAGGAATTAATCAAAAGTACAATTCTTGCTGTTTTGCTTTCAGCTTGCTGAAATGAGAACAACGCCATTTTTTTCCATCTGCAAATGCAATGTATTTTATATTTTATATTGGCTCAGTATAAACTTTGATACCTCACTCTCCTTGGAAATTCACTTTAACAAATAATGTGATATCCCTGATGTCATCAGAGTCACTCTGGATTCTTCAGATTCGTAGGTGATATTAGACCTTCAAAGCTGTTTCTTTGGATGAGAAAGTCAGGTCATTTAGAACACTGAGGAACTCCTACTCAGACTGGGGAGGAAGACGACGATGAGATGGGCTACTCCACAGTGACCATCACATGAAGAGGAAGATGAAGAGGAAGATATCATAAAAGCATCAAGAACTACCCAAGGCCTATCCCAGCATGAGCTACGAGATATGCAAAAGGATTTCGGTTGTTGTCCACGTAAGCACCTTGTCACCTGGCTGCCCTGGTGCTGGAACACTGGAGACAATAGTCTGGTATTAGAGTGCCGGGAAGCCAAGCAGCTGGGATCCCTTGCTAGGGACACAGGCATTGACAAAGCAATTGGAAATGGAACACAAGTCTTCACCCTCTGGAGGCATCTCCTGTCAGGTGTGAAGGAAAGGTATCCCTTCAAGGAAGATCTTGTATGTCAACCAGGCAAATGGGCCACCATGGAGAAGGGAATCCATTACCTGAGGGAATTAGCTGAACGGGAGGTGATTTATGATGACCTAGATAATGACCAGCTATCCAAAGATCCAGATGAAGTCAAGTGTATATGACCCATGTGGTGGAAGTTTGTACGGAGTTTGCACCATCATCATATGCCAATTCATTGGCAGTAATGACCTGGAAAGACCATGAGGAGCCCAGGGTGGATGAATTGGCTAAACTCCAGTGGTGCAAAGAAAGTCTCTCTTCCCTACAGGCCTGCATCTTGGCTGTGGAAAAACTTTCTCAAGAGTTCCACCACCTAAAAGAGGATACTTTGGAGAAAAGTTCTGAAGTTTCCAACCAACTTAGAGAGAATTCATGTTCCTCCCCACCTGTAAAAATAAAACAGTGTCTCAGTTATCAGGGGCAAGCATCCTGCTGTTCAAGGAAGAAGATACAGTGGGTACACACCCCGTGCCACTCTGTGGTTTTACCTACGTGACCATGGATAGGACATGAGAAAATGGGATGGAAAATCTACCTCAACCCTAGAGGCATGGGTATGAGAGTTGCAAGGAAAAACAATCACAAAAGGGAGGTTTTCTGAGAAACTTGCTGCTCCTATTTCCAGCAGGCAGTCCCCCAGACAGTGATGAATATTATGACCAGGATTAGAGGGGCCCTGCCTCCAGCCAGGGGGAGGAAAGGGACAATCGGGTTTATTGGAATGTATTGGGAAGTGTGGGACCTAGGTATGACATAAACAGAAATCTACTACCAGTCTGAAAACAAACTATTCAGAATACCCTTCTAAATTAGTCTCCCAAACTATTACAAATATGTTTATGGTACTACATAGCACTTAAGTAGGGGCATTCATCTTCAAGGTAATGTACACACATCACCTAGTGAATTCAACTAATTAAGTATCATCAAAACATCACAAATTATAAACTTCTTAGCGCAGACTTTTACAATTTAATTGGAGACAGATGTTCAATTAAACTATTAATAGAACCCTTAATCAAATTTGTTCACCCTCTTTAAATGGGAAAAATAAAAATAAAATAAAAACTATTCTGAATCCCACAATGTTATTAACTGAAGATTTAGCGAGCAAGTTGAAACAAAGGCAGAATGCTTACGTTCTTTTGTAAATTCCAGCTATTGCCTGAGGATTAGTGTATGAAAGCTATGCCTTTTTTTTTGAATTATTCTCTTTAAATTAGAATCATAGAACCAAAGAAACACTGAATCATAGAATCATAGTATGTATCCTGAGATGGAAGAAGCCCACAAAGATCATCATGTCTAACTCCTGAGTCTGCACAGCAGCACTCAAAAATCAGCACATATGTCTGAGAGCATTGTCCAAATTGCTCCATCAGGCTCAGTGCCATGGCCACTGTCCCGGGGGAGCTGTCCCAGTGCCCGAGCACCCTCTGGGTGCAGAACCTTTCCCTAACCCCCAGCCTGACCCTCCCCTGTCCCAGCTCCATGCCATTCCCTCGGGTCCTGTCGCTGTCCGCAGAGAGCAGAGCTCCTCCCTTGTGAGGGAGCTGCAGGCTGCCATGAGGCCTCCCCTCAGCCTCCTCTTCTTTAAATTATATTAACTGTTTATAGGAAACATTTTAATATTGGGGTGGTATTACCGATTTTCCCCTCTGCCTTTCATAATGAAGTATACAAGCCCAAAGACCACTCTCAGCTGTGCAAAGGCTTTTGAGACAAACATTTTACAGGCTTTCTAACAGCCCAGAACTAGCAGGATTCATTTTTCTCAGAAAATCTGGAATAAAAGCATCACAAAGTTGTTCATTTAATGTAAGTGTACCTTGGGGTTTAAAAGTAAATCTGACCTGAAAACAGTATTCATGAATCATAGTCCCCAGACATCTGTGCCAACAGTGAGGCAAAGTGAAGCAAAAATACATTTGCAAATTATGTCCTTATCTCTAATTTATATAACTTAATGAATGTTTATTATAGTTTTATTGAATCTAGTAATTCAACTTAAAAATGCTTATGGAACTAATTTTCCAAAGCAATTAGAGCCGAATATTTTGTTTAATATTTTATTGTATCGGTACTCAAAATAAAGTTTCCAAATTGTCAGGGAAATACAGAGCCACAACCAAAGGCAATGTGGAGATGTTCACCCTGGGATCAACACCTTGATTAGGGGGCCGTGCCGATCACCAGGGTGCTACAACCCAGCAGCACTTGCTCACACCTGTATCTCTGACCTGAGCAATACACATGGGTGTTGCACTGTGCATCTTCTCTAGGCACTTGGTATTGCATTTGTATGAGACTGCTGTATGGAGAAAAGACTCTTTCTTTAGAGAGCAGACTGTGGCCAGGCACTTGAGGCAGGCAGTCAGGACTGCTGTTGTCTTTCATAAGCAGTAGAAATCTCTTCCTACAAAGGAAGAGTTATGTTATCCTTTCTTAGGTTACACGTGTTTATAACTAGTAAGGAGAGACTGAGCACAATTCTATTCCTGTTTAGAGCAGAAATACCTGTTAAAATAAGAAGCCAATATGTGAAAACAAACCATTACTGAGTTCTCACCTTACCCCATACCAAATCCTATTATGTACAAAACAGCATATGCTCTTATTGCCTGCTTGACCTCTCTGCACTTTAAACAACAAACAAAACTTTATCTTAAACATCATTTGGCTAAAGAGGATGCACACCAGCAGGTTGCAGGAGCAGGTTGCAGCACGCTGCTCACGAGAGACAGGAAGGTGAGCAGCTGGAACACAGTTCCCCAGTCACCTTGCTTGCATAGAAATCGTTTGACTGAGTTGTTACTGAGCAGGAAACTGAAATCCTTTAGGGGTGTGACATGATTCAGAAGAAGACGAGGAAAGCAGAATGCCTGTTGGTGATCCCTGTAGAGGTTTACCAAATTGGCCACTTCATAAGGGGAAACTAACAGCCACAGATGTAACTTTATTGCTCTCCCTTCTTCTTTGCTCTGTGAGAGGTTGCTTCAGGTGATGTTTTCAAAATGAGTATATTATTTGAGTGAACACAGTGATGGATCAGAGCTGCAATGCTTCCTACTCCCACTTCACATAATTGTTTTAAAGATTCCTGCCTTGATTGATGTTGGCAAAACTGTGCATAGTTGTTGCATGCACAGGTGTTAAGACTGTGGTTCTCATGCTATTTGTGTAACTAAAAAAGCTGCAATACGGCTAAATCCAGCATCCATATTATTATTTTATCTACCAGCAGGAAGGCAATGGGAAATGTCCTCAAATTAACTTTTATTCTACAGAACAGTGCCACACAGACAGCGTCCACCATTTATGAGACATTATTTGATTCTTTTAATTTGATTTGTTCTATTTCAAGCAGAAATCTGTGAAACAGAAATCAAAGAAAATCTGATTTCAGAAGCACTTGAACACAGTGCATTTGAACCAAAATATTTCACTCACTCAGCAGCTGCTGCAGGGGACAATAATATCCTTGATGTCAGCAATGAGGTCCACGAAACAGTGAGGGGGGTCCCAGGGTACCCCTGCTGGACACAGTTTACAAGCAGCCCAAAACTTCCAGCTCCTCCATCCCAGCTCTCCTACGGGAATGCTGGCATTCACATGTCTGGCTGTGGTTTAGGAATTTCGGTATATTCCTCTAGATGCTGGAGCGGAGTGTTGGCAGATTCTTGCTACATGATGGGAGACAGGTGTTGCACGAGAGCCTTGTGACTGTTGTCCCACCAAAAGCGTGGTGCAGGGCAAGGGATTGAGGACTTCTGAGGTGAGACAGGAGCGCCAGCAAGCCCAGAGACTGCAAGGGTGTTGGGAAATGCATTGCCTGCACTGGGCCTTAGCCCTGAGGTGGTCAAACAATAAAGTCTTCATGCAAAATAGTCCAGGCCTGGCTTCCTAAACACATGGGGCTTCTAGTAAGATATTTTGGGCTTGCTGAATTGCTTGTTTTCTTGGAACATTTTTAATTCATTAACAGAGTACCCAGAAACCCTGCAATGTCTTCAAAATATCAGAATCTTAAAATAACTGGACAAGAGTGAAATGTCACACTCTTTTATGTTTCTGAATTACTTGGTGTGGGCTTTCTGTGGAGAGCATTTTAAATTATTTAATTCAGAAGAGAATATGCATGTTATCAACTGGGAATGTTTATGCAGTCTTAGATATACCAGGCATAGCTTTTTATTTCCAATGAGATTTACAAAACAAACCAGTTAGCTCCAAACATGGCACAGGGGCATTCCTCTTCTCTGAATAATTCCAACTCAGCCCTATCAGGGATGACTGATTTTAAAGATAATTCTGAAACATTATTTATTTATTTATTTATTTATTTCGCAGTGTCCAAACTGCAGGTGCTTGACAAAAATCTTCCCAAGGTAAATCTTGCTATTCATGGTCCCTATGTTCCCTTTTCAAATTATTCACTGATGAGAGTGATAGGGAAAAAAAAAAAAAAAAAGAAAAAAAAAAAAAGGAGCAAATCCACATTGTCTGGTGAAGATATTGACATCTTGTAGCTGATGCCCAGTGTGGGCCAGGATATTAAATTGTGCTGTGTCACAATCTGACCCATGAGAAAGGCAAGATGTGTTTGCCCGAGACTGGCACAACACTCATGGAGTGTGGTGGTTTCCAGGCATCCCAAGAAGACATAGTTCATACCAGTTCATAAAAGGTTTTTAGCACAAACATCGCAGTACCCCCTTTATGTACAAATGGCCTAGGAGCCTAGGTTACAAATGTATGTCCAAAGGACAGAGAGGAAGAGTGAAAGAAATGGGAAGTTGAAAATGTGCAACATGACAGAGCAGTAAAGTCACATATCACCCCTTACTCTGGTCTATTGCAAAGGCAGTATTAAATTGGGCTTGAAATTTGGGGACATTTGTTTATAATAACATTGTACATTTAGTTTCTCTCTTACTGATGGCATTCTCAGGTTTATGAAATGACTGAATCTTTTCCAGACCTTCCTGTACAGCTAAGAGAAGTCCTTCCAGCCTCTCATTACTGACTTACAAGAAGCACGATAGACTGATTATTCTAATAGGTGGCTTGGATTATGACTTAGAGGTTTTCCTACTTTAGTTTATATGCATACAATATAGAGTGTAAGAAGCACACAATTACACAGATTCGTTCTTAGAAATTGCCCAGCAGGGATGGATGAACCCCATTCAAATTTTCTGTTGAAAATAACAAATGCATGAGCAGAACTGCAGTTTCAGTTTCTCTCTATTTTTGAACAGCTGAGGAATGTGCTTGTAAACCTCAGGAGACATTCATGTGTCTGGATTTACTTTTTTTTTTGTCCATAGAGCTAAACTGAGTTTCCGTTATACAATAAGACTGAGGCACAACACTAATGATCTCTGCTTATAACAAGAAGAATCCTGCAAATGCCAAAGGTCTATATTCTGAGTAATCTTGGGGGTGTTCATGTAGTTTCAGAAATCTCAAGGCAAAATTGTATTCCAAAGTGCAAAAATTACTGATGCCACATTACTGGATATTCTGTTCTTTGGATGATGCTTTAATATTTCATAGGTAAGGTTTAGTTAGTATTAGTTATTTTCATATTGTAGTAGTTTATTTTTTTCTGTTCCCGACCAGATGAAGCAACAATCTTACAGTAGAAAATCTGATCAGCCTGACAAAGTCTAAGCAGGGATTTAGATATATATAGTCCTGACTGACATTCATGTGCTCACCTGTGTGTGCATCCTGTGCTTGTCTGCTGGTCATCACATAGTACTTGCTTTTGTCTTTGGAACAACTACCTGGTTGATTGCTTTCTTTTGCTCTGGAAAGGCAGAATATTTTCTTCTCTCTTCTGGGACACTTTTACCCATTCTTTGGCTTTTCAAGCTGCTTCTTTGAACAGAAATCCCTGCAGGCAGTTCATGAAAGTTTAGTTCAGCTTAAAAAAAAAAAAAAGAGAGAGAGAAAAAAAAAAAGAAAGGCAGCAATTCTTATCCAGCTACTTCCCAATAGTTATTTGACACTTGTGAATTTCTATTTTGGATGAGATGACCCCCAGAGGTCTCTTCCAACCTCAAATATTCTGTGATTTTTTTCCCCCACTCATATCTGCTTTGGCCATTTCTGTTACATTTCAGGTAAGGGAATGCTGGAAATCCGGGGGCAGCTCATGCATTGCACTGAGCGCAGGTTATGACATGTGTGTTTATCATTTTCTGCAGATGGGGCTCACAGAATAATCTCTCTTTACACTTGTATGGCATTTCCAGACCCTGGAAGCATCTTGCTAGTGATTCCTGCCTTTGTTTAGGCATATGAAGCTCATTTGTTTAAGGTAAATTACCTTGGCAATTTCAGTCCTCCTGTGCATAGCATATAACAGCATAGTGTGTTAGGCAAACAAAAGTCCTCTTCCAAATCAGAAACTAACTCATTTAAAGACCTAACTGGAGGACACAACTTGAGGAGGTAAATGGTTGTCTGTGTCTTCATAACAGCTCTGTGATGACATCTTCAGTGCCCACGAGCTGGATTTCTGTGCTAGTTTCCCAGATGTTTGCATAGATAGACTTCAGGAGTTCAGGAATGTTTCTGAATTCTTGCAGCTTATTCTGACTTTGACTTAAAAAACAGTTTGTACTTACTTTTAAAATAGAGCTGTAATCAGGAATGCAGTTCTGTTTGCAGATTTAGCAGATAATGGGCTTGTTTCCCTCCTCCTCCTCTTCAGCTGCGTAAAAACTGTACATTATATTGGCTGCAGGTGGCAAAAGCCAAAGAGATACGTTTTGCCTTTTGTTTTCTCAGCAATCAGTGTGATGACACTCATGGTTAAACTCATTGCAAACTCACTGGGCTCAAATTCCATGGCTAATGTTTGTATTCTGAGAGTCTGTATGATCTCTGTAGCTCTGGGCTCAGTTCTCCCCTTCCTTTCTGTCTCTTCTCTCACAGCACGTAATGCAATGCTCTTTGCTCATTTTACTTTTAACTTCATAAGATTTCAAGATAGGTCAGAGTTTGGCTGAAATCATTTTGTGACAGCTTCTGGTTTTAATGAGTACCACCAGCACAGATGGAGACATCATGAAGGGAATCCCAGCCACACGTAGAAAATATAAATTCCCTGTCCTGATAATGTTAATTTTCTTTCTCCTGGTGACGTCCTTTTATTTCTTCCCCCACTTGCAACTGAAACTCCCACTCTATAGAAGCTTCTTTTGTGCATGATTAGTCACTGCTTCTTCCTGCCAAAATAAACCTACCTACATTTTTCTTGTTATTATGTCTGAGAGGGCCCTGAAACACTCTCCAACTTTCTTTGTCTGAACAATTCATGCCTTTTCATTTCTTTTCTCTTCTTTTGGCATTAGTAAGTACTTAGTGAAGGGCTTGACAAGCAAGAGAAACCAGGAGGACGGGAAAAGTTGTATATGCTGTTTCAATCAACTGTGTCCTAAAGGCAGCCAATTTTTTTTTGCAAAGAATTGTGTTCAATACTAAACCACTTCAGTGTAGCTTTAGAAATTATGAAGCTTTTGTGAATTTGGCTTTACAGTTGGTGGTAAAACAGAGCTTTATCAAGTAAAAATGAGATGAATTTAACAAAAATATTTCATTCTGAGACACTGACATTCCACAGGTCACACGGGTTTAAAGGGAGTTCATGATTATGATGGTACTGCAGAGCCATGCTGCCTTACAGAATGTATTAAAAAGTATTATAACTGTTATAAATGGCTCAGTCTTCAAAATAGGATTAAATAAAAATAGGATTTATTAAAAGAATAGAGGTAAGCAAACAGCGCTGGGTGCACCGGGAGTCTCCCATCCACCAGGACGCACACCATCCACATCAAGTAGCTGGTTTTTATACTCCTAGACTAATACGTATTCATTACTACTTCTAAAAAAATAGGTTATTATAATTAGCTTCCGGGGTCCAGTCCCTCCTACTGGAGCATGCGCATCAGTCTCCTCTGGGGGTTCCTAGGGGTCTTTCATGCTGAAGGCTCGTAGTCTTCCTCTCCAGGTTTTTTTCTTCTCCTTCCCTTTTGTACTCCTTGGCACCGTGTCAAGTTTATACAGCATCCCCTGCAGGTCTTGTCTCCTAGCCGACCTTCAGCTTCTTTTTTTTCTTCTTCTTAATCTCTTGGCCACCTGGCCAGATATCAGAGGCCTGCATAGTATCCCATAACAGTCACTAGTTGTAATCAGTTGTTCTGAAACCCCCAGACATCAAAGACTTCATACAAACACAAATAGCTCTTATTGACACTTCACGAGTAATTAAAACATTCCTCACCAGCCATTCACAGGGACAGTCACACCTATAGCAGTGTTAAGTCAATCTCGAAGAAGACAAAAAAAAAGGCTGTAACTGTTAGAAATAGGAGTTCGGAATAGCAAAAGCAAACAGGTTCATAGATTTGAGGAGTATTTTCTGAAGACTTGATAAATTGACTAGAATGAGGGGGAGACTGGGACACACTGCACCTGTGGTTCAAGAATTAAATTGCCAGTGCAGGACCCAGAGGCAGACAGGACTGTTCTTTATTGACATGAATTGTTAAAACATTCCTCACACAACTGATTTACAAAGCATTTCCTTTTAAATATTAGAAAAATATGTTGTCACCTTCTTTGGTCTTCTTACTCTCACATCTTAAATGGCCCAAAAGACTACCTAGTCAATACAAGAACTTAGTCAGACAATATGTAGGAAAAATAGATGCTTTAGTTCTGGTAAGGTTTTAGAACACAAATGGAAAAATAAAGCTGGGGCGAGAGTCAAGGAGAAATCTTGCACGTTTCAGAACAGCATTTGCAAGCTCAAACACCAGTAAGTTGAGAATTACCCACAAAATAGGGCTTGTGGGGAGAGGGAGACCTAATGAAGGGAATTTCTGACACTATCAGGTATTTAACCGCTCAAGCTGCTCGCAGAAAGGCGGCGTTCCTGATGCCAGTCAGCCAGGGAACATCTTCAAGAGACATCTCCAAGCTTCCAGGAGAGGCTGGTTTTGCCGACATTACATCGCCACCTGCTGACTTGATGGGGAGAAGCTCCCTCAAACCCGACGTTTACCATTCTCAAATGTCACTGAAATGATGATAATCACTTTCCAAAACGGATTTAAAGTATTGGTTTTGGACAAGAGAGTGTAGAAGATCTTGGGCTCAACACTGGTTCTGTGCCTCCATATCCTCTAAAAAATAGGGAAAAGAGGAACGAATACACAAACAGATCATCACTGAAGGGCTTGGTGAAGCTGGAAAAATGATTCCCTTACTTTTATTTATGTGATATTTTCATTTGTATAAAGAAAGCATAAAGTAAATAAAATGAGAAATTACATGAATAACAACAACAAAAACAAAAACAAAAAAGTGTACAGTTTAGTTCATGCATCACAGATAATGGCAAACTACATCAACAGAGACAAGGGCTACGCAAATTGTAAAAAATCTAACTCGAGATAAAAAATAATGATCTAACTTCAAAATGTAACATCAAAATGCTCAGTCTTCAGGTCCTTCGAACTACTATAGGTGGCTCCTTCTAACTACTAAAATGACTCATAATATCTGTGATCTGTGCAGAATCAGGAAAACAAAACAAAGCAAACTAACAAACAAAACCAACCCACAGGTGATGAATATGGTGAAATTAAGAAACAAGTCAATTTTTGGGGTGTTTATATGAGTCACTAGAACCAGCAAATAGTCATCAGATGGTGGAGACTCAGCAAACAGACTAAGAACTCAATGCAGTAACTGAATATACTGGTTATTTTTGCTAAAAGTATCTTTCTACCTGTGAGAATGAAAGGAAAACACATTGAGGGTTGAAGAATTACTACTACCTGTTAGAAAAAGTACAGTTATAACTGTAAGAGCTATCTATACATTTAATAATGGTTTTATCTAAGCAAAGAGTAGAACGGAAGTTCCCTATGTTAACTACACTTAATTTTGAGCACATACATTACACTAATTAGAAAGTCAGACTGATGAGTCATTAAAAACTAGCATATTGTAATAAAAAAATGAAATGCTGATCTGAGCCCCAGCAAATTTTGTATATTATATAGTTAAACATGACTCTAATGTTTATCTGGAATTATTTCTTGAAGTATAACTTTAGCAAATCTCTATTTTAACTTGCCTAAAGTTCCCATAAGCACCTATTAGTACAACATTCAGTGTACCCGTTGCTGAATAGGCTTAAAATAATAGTCAGTGTTTCAAACACTCTTTGGGAAATCAGAACAAAAAAACCCACCCCCATTTGAACTGTATAAACACAAGACCAATACAGCAGAAGGCTCTGTTGTGAGAAAACAATGCACAGAAAAAACATACTTGGAAGAGATTAGTTCTAATTTAGAATGAATTAAGAAGAAACTATAATCTATAAATAATGTTATTTATTCTGGCTTGAAAAACAGATACATCTGTTCACTGCCTCGATGCATAAGCAAATAATGTTAGAGAACTAAAATCTGGTTATATAAGTAAAAATAATTATTTATGGACCTGTGAGGAAATCTATGTAGTATGTAATTCTTACACATAATGCTTAATTTTGCAAGTCCTGCATTTTGTTAATGGCAATTATTAAGTTCAACATTTTATATAACTGCAAAAGAAAGCAAAGTTATATTTCACTCCATAACTCACAAATCTTACAGACAATATAGAAAGCATTTAAAATATGCTGAACACAAGTACACATGGTTTGACCAATAATAGGTAAATAGCACATTGCATTTCAAGGAAACTGCAAAACACTCTTTAGAAAATAGAACTTGAATCATTTGCAGACATTCTGTTCTGTATTTCTGTTTGCAAACCTGTTTTTTATAACTAATTGAAAACTCTATTGTTTCCCCTAGTGAAGAAGCAGAGAAAAATGGGTTTTGTAAGACACCTTGATGACTAAGGGTGAGTGGGATGAACACTGTCTATGATGAACAGTGAATGTGCTAAGTGAATGGATGACCACAGGCTCAGGGAGGCTCTAGGGAGTTAATTTCACATCAGTGAGCTGGGTGAAGGTCACCAGCATATCATAGGTTGTCTTGTGCGGTGGCACTTTTGTCATGATCTGTCTTTAAATGTTATGGAGGTTTAATAGCTGAGGTCAGTCATAAAGAAAAGAACCTCCTGCATGTAATTTGCTCAGTAAGTTAGTATATTTAAAGAGCTGATCATTATACTCAGCACAACTGTATTGCTTCCTCTTAATTCAGCTTAAATTTACAAGAGTACAACTATCTGCAATTACAATCCTTAGACACCGACTATCTAGTACTATCCTGTATTTGGATTAAGGCAGCACATAGGACAGGTCTCTAAAACATCTAAGAGCTGGTTCTCCACTCTGAAAGTATCTGCTGGGATCCCTCTTTATCACTGCTCTCCCTGTTTCTTGGTTTTACTGATATTCAGACTGTGACTGAAGCAAGCGTGCAAATATACATCCCACCTCATCCAGGAGAATCTATACAGTGATTTCACCAAAAAATAAAAGTCTCTTTCTGTCCCTAATGGTAGACACCACTTGTCATTTTCAGGTGGTCAGGCTACTCAGTTGTCCAGTCCTGAGGCTGTTCATCATGAACCTAACAGATAAATGGACTCGTATTCCTCAGGAAGAGCCAAAAGTGCTCACCTAAATGGCTTGCTGTGCTGTGTTTCTTTCTCAGCTTTTTCCATTTCACAGCTTTACATTAAGAGTAATTGTATTTTGCTCTCTTTCTGCTGGAACACCAAGGAATGTAAAAGACATATCAAAGCCAGAACAAAATTGTCATTCAGGAGTGAAACTAGAAAGTCCTTTTTCTGTTTCTGTTTTTTTCAATTCTCTTCCAACAAAGGTTCCTATGAGGCAAAGTTTCAAGATCAAAAGTAACAAGCCGGCCCAAAAGCAAGGGCTATTCTGGGGAAAAAAATAAATAAATAATAATAAATAAATAAATAAATCTTAATGGGATGGGAACCTGTCATTCAAGCCATTTATAGACCAATGACGCTTGCTATTTTGCTGTTGGAAGATCATTTTCTAGTGGTGGTTTGAAGTCCCCTTTTCTTTTGTGAAGACCAAATGTGCATCATTGCACGAGTGTGCCATCAGGTATCAGAGCACTTGGAGCTTGGACTGTGACCCTCACTTGGAGGGACATCGTTGCTGTCAGGCGACAACTGGTGGAGTAGCTGCACAGTTTACCGTAGGTAGGAAGGCTGTAGTTTCCCCTTGTCTTGAAGCTGAATCAGTGCTTCCACAGAAAGAAATGAAGCTACCCACCTCCAGTCATTTACTCTGGCCTCAAACCTACCTTGCCTTTGAGCTAGAACAAATCAGTTGTGCCATCAAGTGACAAGGCAAGACCCAAGGAACTAAAATATAACCTGACGAAAACTAAAAAAAAGAGGCTTATTTTTCAGCTAGCTAATTCCCCAGTATATTCTCAGAAAACTTTGTGCTAGCACAAGGAAGGAAATGAGTGAAAATAAATGATCAGGGAAAAGGGCAGTACTGCTTCTTTCAATGGCTGTGCTTGTTTATGTAGGTTGAAAGTGTTTTTTGAAGTATAGCCAAAGGATAGTCATCTGAAAATGTCTGAGTCACTGTACAACCTGGATTGATTCCCTTTCCTTTGGAAAAGACAGCTCAGATTGTTCATGCTGTTGGGGATTCACAAATTTGGACAGTTTCCCCTCATCTGGATACTTACTGTGGGAGGTAACCTTGAGTACAGTCTGGGGAAAAACAAAGAAATTGAGTGGCACACAATGAACAGTGTTGATTGAGTTAAAGTCACTGTGAGTTTAACAATGCACAGAGAAATCTGGTCCTTAAATCTGGCTCACCTGTGCTGGCCAGCATAACAGAAATAGGAAAGGGATGATACACACAATGAATTGCTATTGGCAACTGGCTCTCAAGGCCATGAAATTGTTATGCATTTCTCTTTCTGGAATACATAAGGACTGGATTACAGGGATGTTTCTTCATTGCATGAGAAGGAACTGAGACATGAGACATGTTGGGCTGCTCTGATGTCTACAATTTTCTGAAGACATTTTCAAGACAACTGTGTCATTTACTGTATTGTTAAAGTGAAGGTAATGGAAATATAAATGTGTTGATGTCCTTCTACTAGAATCATTTTTACTCAAGTGGACTGGTGGGATAAAAGCTTATAGCTTCCTTTAAATTAGCAGGTAAATCGCCTTGCTTAAGCCATTGAAATGCATGGCTTTTTTGACAGTTATTTTGAATTCTGTCCTGAGTGATACATTTAACGAGTGTCAATACCTTCATCTGTTGGGCCTCAGAAATTATGGATTTGAAAGGACAAACAAGCTGTTATCAAGGCTTTAATTTATGATTTTGTCACCAGATTCAAAGGTTTCTGACGAAGTGAATCGGTGCTATTCTGTAATAATCCCACTGTCAGCAATGAAACAAGCAAAAAATGGCTGGCATTAACTGAGGCCGATCTAGCCTGGTGGTCAACAAGATGCAGCAGACCAATGGAGAAAATTAGAAGAAGGTATGGAGGATGTGAAACAGCTGCCTGAAATACAGCAAACCGCAGTAGCAGCAGCAGCAGCTGAGCAAACTGCTCTAGTACAAGCACTGACAAGACCAGAGACAGGCTGAAGACATTTATAATGAATTAGTCTGGGATGAAGAGATAAAGAGAACCTTGTAAAATCACTGAAGAAGTGAGAACAAACTGCTCCAAGCAAAGCATTACCTGCAAGGAGTGTTATCATAGCAAGGAAAACCAAGGTTATTCTAACCTTGCAGCAAAGATGTACTCATTTTAAGAAATGCAGCAAAATCCCTTGTATGTGAAGTATGTTATAAAGGTTTTGACAAGCACTGTGAAAGCTAAAAGCTGTTTAACTTAAGCTGGTGAATAGGGAAAGGATTTATAAGATCCACACCCATTAGTTGCCATTTTAATGGTCAAAATATGATCAGAAGTGACCGAGTTACAAGACTTATACTCACTCACCAGTTGAACTGGTAAATTATGTGGAAGTTGCCAGTCATCATGACTTATTGTACAAATTGCTTCCTCTCTAACTTCACTATGCTGGGGCTTCGAAGCTGTCCCACTCATAGAATCATAGAAGGTTAAGGCTGGAAGGGAGCTCTAGAGGTCATCTGATCAACCAGGGCCACCCAGAGCAGGTTGTCCAGGACCATTCCCAGACAATTTTTGAAGATCTCCAAGGAAGGAGATTCCACAACCTTTCAGGTCAACTTATTCCAGTGCTCCATCACCTTGCACATTACAGAAGTGCTTCCTGGTGCTTAGATGAAACCACTTGTGTTCAAATTTATGCCCCGTGATTCTTGACCGGGCACAAGCACCACTGAAAAGAGCCTGGTTCTGTCTTCTTTTCAATTTTCAGCAAGAGATAAATTCCTTTCAGGTATTTATACAGACTAATAAGATCCCCCTCAGCTCTCCTCCTCCTTCACCAACCTTTTTTTCTGCAGGGCTGTTTCTCCCTCGTTTCTTACTCCTCTCTCCAAACTACTCTCCAAACTGCTGTTGTGTAGCAGTTTGGATTAGCAGCAGGATTGGGAAACAGTAGAGTGCACATCTCTCAAACTGACTTTGAAAAAGAAATCGTAGAATCATAGAATGTCTCAGGTTGGAAGGGACCCTAAAGATCATCTACTCTGACCCCCCCACCACAGGCAGGGATGCCACCCACTAGATCAGGTTGGCCAAGGCCCCATCCAGCCTGGCCTTGAACACTTCCAGAGATGGGGCATCCATAGCTTCTCTTGGCAACCTGTTCCTGTGCCTCACTACCCTTTGAGTGAAGAATCCTCCTAATGTCTAGTCTAAATCTACCCTCTTTTAGTTTGAGACCATTCCCCTTTGTCCTATCATTATCAATTAAACAAAATGAAATAAATGAAAGAAATAAACTAATGAATTAACTTAATGAATTATATAACTGGGAAAGTTATACAGACTAAGAGACTTTATCCAGATTACTTTTTTGTGTTTGCATATACTGTTTTTTTAATGCTCATTGTGAAGCATTGCCAAATTTGAAAATATTGTGGAAATACTGCTAGTTATTTCATAATATCTCTCAGGAAGGTGGATGTGCTGTGTGGTGGTGTAGTGCCTATTATAATCTCTTGCTGAAAATTGTCAGATCAATAAATTCCTTGAATTCGTGAATATGTTTCCATTTAACCACTTCAGAGTTATCTAACGTTCCCATGATAGAGATACCTACTGAGTGGGTACATAATTGGATAGACTAGTGGGTGACGGTTCATATCACCATAAGCACCACTCTTGCTGCACCTCACTGGATACTGTCTAAAACAGCATCAACTAATTCCTCTCACTTCAGTTCAAAAAACATGAACATATTTGACCATTACTAAGAAATTATACACCCTGGAAACACCCAGTCAAAACAGGTTTCATATTAGGGAATGAATCTGCTTTCCTTACCCTTCCTATTTTGAGGGGATCATACTCATGCAGATGCAGGACATAGAAGAACACTACCTTGCGGATGGACTGGGCAACACTCTAGGTTATGTCGTGCTGCATATTACTTGGTGAAAGTAACATACACGTAAGAGGCAGACAGAAGAGAACAGTCTTGAATCCACTTGTTGAAGGAAATTCTGCATGACATCACCTTAGGATGCTTTTCTCTCTTGTCTGGAAGTGAGTGAACTAGAAAATGTCACAGTAAATCTTTCTATTGTGAGGGAAGAAATGGGAAACTATATGGGAAGCTATGATCTCATACTTCTTTTTTTTTTTATTTTTTTTCTACTAAATTATGCACTGTTAAGTACAACCTAGCTGCTTCCCATATATTCAGTCAAGTTGCTACCATGTCCTCAGAGCTCTTTACTGACTTAAGTTTTGTGTTGCTCTGGCCTTAATCAGAATTTCATTAAAAATTAAAAATATATTAGAAAAGGTGTTTTCATCTTGTCTATGTACCTGGAGAGATACAACCCTAGAAAGAGTGATCCACAACAGTATAACACGATGTGGTGTCTAACACACAAGGCTGTACAAGAGCATCAGTACTCAGAATCTCCATTCAGAAATATTTCATGCCAAGATTTTTTTTTTCTGGGTGGCAGTCTAATATTAGCCAAGGCAAATATGGTTAGTAGAAAAGGGTAAGGCAAAGCTGTTCATTCATAGCTCAGAACAGGCTAAGCTGGGAAAACTATAAAATGTTAAATGATAGAAAGTTGCTGTGACAGGTGTAATTGTTAATTAGAAGCTAATTATCTTCTATTGGTAAGTGATTCACAGGTGTTCTGAGCCTTACAAAAAGAGGCAGGGATTCTTAAGGTAATTCTGACAGCGTTGTGACTTTGTTGTGAAATCTACGTGTTACTGTCTGTTGTGGTTCAGTGTATTAATTTAATTAATGGACTGTTAGTCCTTTTTTGAATAGAAGGCTAGGGAAAACAAAGTAGTGGTCCTGTACCACTGATGGGCAAATACGTAGGGCTTTACTTCCTTTTGAGGAAAACAGAGATGAACTTCTTCTCTGAACTACCCTCTATTATCCACTTTTAGATAACCTACTATAGGCTTTTGGGGGCAAGTATAACTTTCTGGAAAGCAAATCAAACTCACCTTGAAGTCGTTGCATGCTGTGAGTTCTGTTGCTAGTGGATGCAATCTACCTGAAACTAATCTGCATAAAGAAGAGAAATGGAAGAAATAATACCTGTCACCATCAGTGTGTAAGTTCACACCAAGAAACCTCCTGTGGAGGCATCTGTTTGTTTTGTTGCTGTTTGTTTTGTGTGTTTTTTGTTGTTTTTTTTTTCCTGTTTGAGTGCATGTTTTTTCATGTAGGTCAGCAAAAATGCCCATTCAGATTGATAAGACAGTCAACCAGGAATGAGTGCTGTACATGGAGAGGGCTCCCAGTCACCTGATGTTACAACTGCCCATTCCAAACCACTTTTATAGTGGCTTTAAACCATTTTGGAATACAGTTGTGGTGGGTTATCTTCATGATTCTGCTGAAAAACTATTCTGGAACCTCAGTCCCATAACTAAATATTTGAAATGTGTAAGTCAAATTCATTTCTGAGCAGTTAGTGCGAAGAATCTAAAAAAGGCTTGGGTATACCAAGAAATAGCTGCTGTCTGTCTCCATGTACAAGACCATCGTGCTATGCTTCTTCAGTCCTACCAAACTCTGCTGACTAAGTTATTGTAGCAGGCACTTGTAGAGTTGACCTTGTATATTCATTTTTTCAGCCATAGAAAATCAGAAAAGCATAGAATAATTGCTTTCTATTATTCCTAAGCAAGAAACAAATGAGCAAGGGTGATTAGTATCAGTGCTTGTTGATCTCTTCCTATTCATACCGTGACTGACTACTCTACAGTGAGGTTGCTGGAGATTTTTACAACTGTAATTTTTCTAAGTGCTTGAACTCATGTATTTGGGCTAACAGGCTTGACTGTACTAGGTGACAAAACACTGTAAACTCAGATTAAAAACAGACAAACTAGGTTATGGACTCAATTTTTTCTTTTCTCCATATCATGCTTTTGTGATTGCTGGTTTGGACTGGCTGCTGGTTTATTATGCCATATGCTACCATCACTATGTTGTTTGAATGTATGTCAAGCAGAGCAAGGACAGCCATACCAACTGTTCTGCTTTTAGGAACAGTTACAAAAGCTTTGATCATTTGTATACAAGGAGAGGATTCCTAACCTGAAATCTTGCTTAGAAGTAGATTAGCCTTCAAACCTTCAAAAATATGGTGAAAACCAGGTTGATGCCACCAAGCATTTCACACTGATTTGCTTGAAAATAGCGTTTAGATTTTATTTCAGTTGGATTTATCTGCTTATTCTTTTTTTTTAATATTAAAATGTAGCAGTAGTATTCTAATTGTTGTTTATTTTAATAGAAAGAATAAAAAACTTGCAGTAGGGGGATATTAAAAAAGATATCAGGAGATCATAAAATAATGATAAAGCAAAAATTGCTGCTGCTCGGGCAGATAGTGACCATGGAAAGGAAATTAGAACAAAGTCTTGTGGAGAGAAAAAGAAAAGATGAAACTGAGAGAATGGGATTAAATTCAGCACAGTTTACCTAAGTGTTCACAAAGGTTGCAGCAGAAGCTAGTTTAACCTATAGAAATAAATAGTTAAATAAGGAAACTAGAAGTAGAATAGGACCCTAAGGGTTATAAAAGACACAAGGACCAGAAAAACAGGGTCTCCTCCATCCCAGATCTTAAGGTGTCAAAGATTTTTATATACATGTATACATAATATTGAATAAACATCAGATTGAGGTACCTTTAATGTCATAACCAGGGAATAACAAATGAATCAATTTTGCTTTTTAAAAGTGAGTTGTTCAAATGTTTTTGTCATACGGCCCCAGGATACACAAAATTCTGAAAACGACTGGAAAAAATAGAAATATTCTACAATTGTAGATAGCAGACTGGAGCAAATTAAACTCTGGATCAGTAAGACTGATTTTTCTTAAGACAGGAAAGT
The DNA here is from genome assembly GCF_963932015.1 of Anas acuta. Lineage (NCBI taxonomy): Eukaryota > Metazoa > Chordata > Aves > Anseriformes > Anatidae > Anas > Anas acuta. Next base: position 65,137,921 of record NC_088982.1, on the reverse strand, counting down.
AAAACAGTTTTCATCTAATTACACTTAAGCACAGTATTTTACATGGTACCACCAATTTAAATACATATATATACATATATTTAAAACAAGTGAGGCAATATTTAATAGAAATAGCTTGCTAGTTTAAAAATAGTTGCTGCTAGTTTGGCAGGGAATAAACTTCTCCTAATCCCTCTGCTTAGATGAACAAAGTTATCCAAGTGAATAGCAGATAAACAGAATGTAATAAATAAAAGCTAGTGCCACTGAGCTTGTATATTAAGAAACGTAAAAATGAGAAAAGACAAATTATTAAGTCTATCTAAATGACTGTTCTTATTTCCATTCTAATAATCTATTCTAACTCCATGTAATCATAGTATTGCATTGATTAGCTCACTGAAATGTAATCTGATTAGTGGTTCACTAGGTTGCATTTAATCTAACTGATTATGCTAGTGCTCAGCATCTCTGAGTAGTTTGTTCTGTGTAGTTGTTACTCTAATGCACAGACAGTTCATTAGAAATTCTACAAATAAAAATGATTACCTAGCTCATTGTGATTTTTTTTCTAGTCTTCTGCACACCCTGGTCATTTTTCCAATATTTGAAATCATGTGTAAAGTTTGTATTGTTAACAGGCCACTAAAATGCATATAGCATGCATCTTATGTCTGTCATCATCTATTTTCAGTCTTCATAACTAAAAAGTAATCATATATATATGTACACAAAAAATATATATAAAAATATGATATATCACCCATGAATACTATTATAGCTTGGTTTTGCACTTAAACTCTGTTGGTAACCTCCCTGGTGAAGAGTGCCCAATTTGTTTAGCAGCTCCACAGCTCTATTTGCAGGAGGAAATTACAGCTGCAACACAGGATTTGCAATGGTTTCAGTTTCTTTCTGTAATGGATTAGTTCTTATATTAATTCCTATTAAGACAAGTAATTGTTTATAGACAGAAGCTTTAATAGCAGGTTTTCACTCTGCTTTTGTCTTATTGAAAGTCATTCAGCCATGAAAGATTACTCTTTCATCTGGGGACTTGTGGCAAAGGGAAAAGGAAGGTCACCTCTTGCAAATGGACAACAAAAGCATTTTATGCAGCAATTGTTGTTTTGGTAGAAGAGTTAAAAGCCAGAACAATGGAGTTATGGCAGTCAGGAAAAAGGAAACGTGGAATGAAAGAATGATTTGAGCCTGGGTGTAAGGAGTTTGTAACCCCACAGAAAATGTACGGAAGCTAAATTAACCAATAATGTATTTAATGAAACAACCTGTATCTATGAAGAATAAAAAGTGTAAGTATTTGATAGAGCCATTAGAAAGCAAACAATGACATCTTTATCTGTCTCATTCTTCAGCAGTTAGTACCATGGAAAGCTGAGAGGGTGAAATACTTTTTATTTTTCTGCTATCCTCTTCACTAACTGTCCATTTTACTTTCCTATATCATGGAAAGAATCATATTTGTTCTATCCTGTCCAGAAGAAGCTCAGTTTTGCTTATGTCTCTAAAGGGGGATTAGGACTGTAAATCTGGAGCTGTACGGTAGAGATGGGGATGCTGGTATACACTTTCCAGGTATTAATTGTCCAGGTGTCTAAGGCCATGTTTGCTGTGACAAATCCTGGAGTTGTTTTATACCCATCTGATAGGATGAAGATTCTAAAAGTCTTAATCACAGTTTGCAGCCGGTGGAAAGTGAAAGGACCTGGGGGATGGGCCTGGAATTGAACTGTGAAGTTCAAGGGCAGCCTTGTCTGCAGTGCCCATGAAATGGTGTGGTTTAGGATTCTGAGGGCAGCAAGGAGGGTGCACAGCTAGCTCATTACCCTGGACTTCGAAAGAGCAAACTTTGGCCTCTTTGGGGATCTGACAAAGTCCTGGAGGGAAGAGGGACTAAGAAAATCTGTTTAATATTCAAGGATCACCTCCTCCAAACTCAGCTATTTACAAAGGAACAGCAAGTGGACACAATAGAAGTAATAATCTGGCTGATCAAGAAAACAAACGTTACTTCCAGATCCTCAGTCAGTTACTTGCCTGGGACCAGTCAATATCCAGTCAGAAGTCTGTGGTCCATTCCTTTGTTTTACTGACTACCCTGGCTGATAAGACAGATCAATGTTTTCAGAGTGGAAAGAGGCTTTAATGTTTGTTCTCCCTCTTTCTACGTGTTTTTGAAAACTACCTTGAGAATCATGAGGAAAAACTCTACCTGGCACTTCTCTAATGCCATTTGAGGAAATCAAATTACACAATGTCCAGCTTCATGCTTAGTCCCAAGCACGCCATCAGTGAGCCAAAAGGGCAATAGTGTATGACCTTACTGTAGCTCCCATATTCCCTTTCCAAGCACTCTCCACAGGAGAGGCAGAAATAAACCTCTCTAAGCACAATATTGAATTATTTTATTGTTTACTTAACTCAGGAAATGCAGGACTTCTAATGTGGAGAGGAAAAAAAAAAAGCTACCAAACATCTGCCTGCTGATGGAAAGTAGCAAGTGGAATTCATTGTTTTGCTTTGCTTGCAAGCACAGCTTTTGCTTTACCTTAATCCATGAGTTCTCACACTTTTACCTTTCCAGTTCTGTCCCCCATCCCACTTGGGGAGAGTGAGTAAGTGGTTGTGTGGCACAAATGCCTGTTGGGTTAAACAATAGTGGAATAATTGATTGGCCAGGTATTTTTGAGGACCATAAAGACATTCTTCAGAATAATAAAATACTGAATTACTTTTAGATTTGAGAAAAATGCAGCTAAGCGGAGTCTGGAGCATTCGCTTTGTCAAGTGTTGGTTGAGGAAACAAGTCAGCTGCTGGTGAAAACATCTTATTAGAAGAAACCAATTCAGAGTGTTCATCCAGAACAGCAGAAGAAAGAGAATAGTATGTATGCTGTCAGATCCAGTCTCTTCAGCTCTCTGTGCTTTGAGTGTCAGATAATAGCCATAAATTTGTGTGGAAGAGGGAGGGGTGAACTTTGTCTCTAATACATGCTCCATGGATACATGACTAGAAGAGAGACTATGGATCTTCTTTTGAGTGTGCCTGTCATTATGATGAATTTCCTCAGTTACAGAAAAAAGGAAGATCACATGGATCAGCTGCTGCAGTGCTTCTTTGCCAGCCAAGAGTTTTTCCTGTGCTGTTATTAAGTAGCCTTATATTTTCTTTTATGTTGGAAATCTGCCCCATAAAAGGAAATCGGTGTCAAAAAAGATAATGCATAGTAGTGTGGTGTTTCCCATCCAGGTGGGAAAGAAAGAAATATGTATTATTTGTGAAGGAAATTGAAACCTTCATGAATGAGGAACAGCAAAGAGCATCTAACATCCTAGAACAGTAAATCTGGCAATGATTTCCAGAGTTACCATTAACACTGTATCCCGTCATCTGAGAATAAAAAGTTCGTGATAATTTCAGATTATTTTCTAACCTTTGAGACAGTCACTTGACTGACAACAGAGCTCTTTGTTTAAAGTGACTTTTAATTTCTCTAGGATAAACATTTTTAACGCTTAAGATGAGGATCCATAATTAATTTAATTCAGTTAGCCACCATTTGATCAGTCTACATGTATATCCATGCGATGGAGCTGTCAAAAAATAGGACTGTGGGAAGATTTTAATGAATGCTTCACCCACTGGATGGTTTTCTGTTTAATTGCAGAGGTAATCTGCATCCCACAGCAGAGCAGATCTCCACACTGCAGCCCATGGAGGAGCCCCCGGTGGAGCAGGTGGATGTGGCCTGGAGGAGGCTGCGGCCCATGGAGAGCCCCTGCAGGAGCAGGCCCTGGGCCGGAGCTGCAGCCCATGGAGAGGAGCCCACGCAGGAGCAGGGGATCCTGCCTCTTTGAAGTTCCTGTGGCGCACTCTATAGCTTTCACCCAAAAGATTTTTGTGATAGTTTGTTAGCAGCGCTCAGATACTAAAATGTTAACAGTAGCCAAGCACTTGGGTTTAGGCAGTGGGCTAGTCATGACATGGGGAGAAGAGGTGTTAAAAATGATTCTGATGACAGGTGTTTATTTAAAAGAAATGTGGGGAGCCCATCAGCAACTACCAACTCAAATCACATTATGACAGGATGGATAAACACTGTGCTTACTCACCACGGGCTGTAAGGTACATCAGTGTGAAAATATTGCTGAGTACTGCATTTGAGGCCCCCAAAAATACATGTAATGGTTGGCTTGCAAAACTGGAGTGCTCCGATGGATGGCTACAAACTCTTCAGAAGGGATGGGCTAGGAAGAAGCAGCAGGGGTAGCCCTGTAGGGTAGGGAAAAACAGGAGTCCCTGGGGCTATCAGGAAGGTCATTCTAGGTAACTGCAAGAATTTCAGTCCCTTTGGTGTGATGATATTGCTGGTTTTCTGATGTATCCCTACTAGAGAAAACAAAAGTTTTCAGACAATCATTTCCTATAACTAGTAGGTAAAAGTATTATATCTTACATATTACTGAGCTATAAAACCTCTAAGACATTTATCTAATTTGAAACATGTTTCAAGCAATGTTTATTTTACAAAGCTCTTTTCTTTATGGTCAGGTATGCTCTCTGTAAAACAGGAAATTATTTAAACTTTATCTGTCAATAAAATCCCAACCATATGTTTATGATGTCTCATTCAATTCATGTGATGCTTGCCCACTGTGTTAAATAAACAATCTGCACCTGTCAGTTGTTACAACTCTTACTGGAAAACTTAGTAATGAGTAACATAAAATCTGCATTTGATAGGAATGCTATTCTATTGTTATTATGGTATAATTTATTAAAATCATGGATTCCAGTTACCCTTTGAAGCTTTATATTAAACAGTATCCTAGGAGATGAATGGCCAAAGCTCTAAAATGCAGGTTATAAACAATACTGTAGCTGATACTTTATAATTCATGCAGTCTTTGTGAGCTACAGTAGCAGTTCAGATAAAACTTCAAAACAAAAATATGGATTATATTTAACTTTAAAAAAAAAAATGTTACTCTAGTAAATTGCTGATTTATTCCAAACAAATTATATGTGCTTTCTCATTATAAATGGCTTCTTTTCTTCATAAATTCAGGAAACATCTTCTCAGCTATTCTGCAAAGCCTTTGCACCACTCCAACTCCTGGCAGAAAGAGCTAGAAGCAAGGATGCACTTCCACAGTTCACTGGTTTCTTCATGGAATCACATCAGAAAAAAGGCCTTCTATGAGCTTTTTAAACAGTGTTTGTGCCTCTGTGCTCAGCGAGCTTGCCCAGACCCTTGGAAATTGGCCTGTTAGTTTGTGTGGTTTGGTTTGGGGCAAGGAGACTTTTAGCACAGAAATACTGAAAGTTTTAAGTCATTCTCTAAGGATATGGACACCTGTCTAACTAAAGCTTTTTGTAAGATTGGTTAGGCTGGCATTTGTAGCTGCTTATAAGCCTCAGCCATACTAAAAACTCTGAGACATTTGAAAGGGTGTTAGCTCAGCAGATTTGTCTGCTTGGTCTAAATAGTAGCCATAATCCTTGTATTGCACTGCTTTGATTTTTCCATCAAGGAAAGCTAGAGAAACAGGGTAAAGAAATCAGGTTTCTTTTACTTTGCTAAAACAGATGATTTTGTCTTTTCCTGAAGATTTGTAATTCAAATTGCCAGGAGCAGGGAGATTATAATATGATAATATTTGTAAAGTGCAAAAGCTACGAAGAAGACACACAAGAAGGAAGAAATTAAGGTATGGAAACAACTGGGAAGACTACAGAGGAGAGTTTTAGTAAACAGAGGTAAATACAAGTCAAGTAAAACAAAATCTCAATAGAATTGGCATAACAAGGTGACAAAACCAGTGGCAAAATACAGACATGGAGATGTCTGAAATATATGTTGGGAGAGGAGATGTTAGGAGGAATTGATTTATTTCTTAATGGTTGGCAGTCTTTAGGTTAGGAAGAAATTATCTATTCATACAGTTCCCTCTGATTTTCACTTCGTTTTCTGTAGGTGTAGCCTATTTACTTATTGAGGTAGATTGGCCTCATTCCAAGACTTGTTTGCATGCCATACAATTAGTGGCAAGAGAGCTTTCTTTCCATGCTAATTATGTTCTTTTAAAAGACTTGCTCCACCTATACGGGTGAGAGCCTGCTTAATGATTCGTATCACACAGGTGAGTAAAAAGAGGAAAAAAGCCAAGCAGTCATTGAGAATGTGGTGAGATTTCTGACATGATTAACTCAGATTCATTCCAGGCAAAATCATAGAATCATAGAATATCCTGAGTTGGAAGGGACCCTTAAGGATCATCAAGTCCAACTCTTGACACCACACAGGTCTACCCAAAAGTTCAGACCATGTGACTAATGTTTGACCTCATGATTTCCTCAGCTGAGCCAGTGTGAAGCCAACCTATCTCCAGGAGAGTGTCTGAACATTCATTTTACTGAAAATATTAATGAGTTACAGTCCTGCTTAGCTAACAGCTTCACACCTGAATCCTTCCTCAATCAGGTATGAATGTAAAAATTCCAAAAATTTTAAGGCAACCAGTTTCCTAATAATGATAAACAAAGGAAGTCAGAGGCCAAAAACTAATGGAATACCAGTAATATACTGCAATATATTCTGTTTACCTGCCGTATCTGACATCTTAATGTAATACTGCTCTGCCAGAGTTACTGGAGGCAGTAACTTTATCTGCTCTTCCTCGCAAAAGCACTTTCTGCAACACCAGGTCTTAATGCAAGAGCAGAGCAGCTCTGTTACTGGTACAGATAATTTTTCTCATCACCTTTCCACAGAATCCCTGGACTTTGGTGAGACACTGTACATGTGTAGAACACCATTCAAAGAAATGTAATTCTCAGTCAAGAGAAAAGGAAATACCTATATATATAGCTGAAGAGGAAGTGCAAAGAGGATGGAGTCAGGATCTATTTAGTGGTGACCAGTTGCAGGACAAGATTATCAATTACTTCCTAATAATCCCTATTTCTTTACTTTGGATACCAAGGAGCAGACTCTCCTTGGCAGAGAGTCAAAGCTGAGGCCTCTGAGCACACTTCATCAGCACGATGGTCTGATAACAACCCTGAAGCCTCAATGAAATTAGCAGTTCAGCAGTCCCAGATTGTTATAGGGCATGAGGCACCTGTATGGTCTCTTTCTCACCACATTTCAGTCACACACCTAAATCCAGGCTCACGTAATGGCTGCGAGACATCACTCCGACTTGCCTGGTCAGTATTTCTGAGGTTTTTGGCACAGCCTGAGGTGGCAAAATGACAGACGTGCTTTGGATGCTCTTTACAGACCCATTCAGCAGAATAAAAATTTTCTTACTTAAGCAAGAGGAAGAGCGGATCTTTGTTACTGCAGAAGCTTCACCAAACAGGATGGACAAAGCAGGGCCATGGGGTAGCTGCTATGAGAAGGCATGTTGTGGCCTCATGCACACAAGGATTTTCAGAGATGCTACAATCTATTATAGGTGGGCAGAAAGGAGGAAGTTCATTCCTTCTGAGATGCCTCTAGTTAACTAGAATTGTATGTTGGAAGGAGTCATCCTAACAGACAGTTTGATGTCTCTTATGTCACTTTTACTGAAGCTTCAAGTCTGGAAGCAATTGGAAATCTCTGATATTTCTATGATCTTGGCTGCTAACAGGGTTGTTCATTCAAATGGCAACAGCATGTCAGAGCTTTGAAATGTCTCAGTGATGCGCAGCAGCTGAGGCTGAGAAGAAAAATTGCCATTAATTACATCCATGAGGAAGAATAGAGAAAGATTTCAATGACAGTTTTGTCACCCTTTAGCAATGCTGTTTATATGCAGCTTAAAACATAGTTTACAATTTCCGTGATATTCAGCCTTTCCTGATCTGATTCACAGGGTTATAAACTTTCTAGAAGACCAGTGGTACACAACAGGTATGAACCAGACCCAACAGATGCCTGTAGTAAAGTGGCACCAGATGGATGAAGCCCATGTGAAACTCAAAGCCAAAATAACTGAAATCCTACAAGTTACCAGTTACTACAGCCCAGACTGATTTCAAATACGTGTTGTTTTTTTTTTTTTTTTTTTTTTAATTAGAGCAGTGGATGTTTTGCTTTGGGATTTTATTTATATATATTTCTAGGTTAGTCCATGGTATCCAGAAAACAAAAACAAAACAAATCAACAACAACAAAATGGGCACACATTTTATTGCTATGCCTATGCTTCAGAGGTAAGGTAAAATGTGTACTGAATGCTATGAATCACATGTAATTATAATTATATAAAATTACATCTAGGAACTACAATGGGAATTTCTTAAAATAATTCAGTGATAAGCGTAAGTCAAAATAAGGCTTTCTCCTGCCTTTCTCCTGAAAACATAACATTTTAAAAATATTCATCTATAATTCTGCAGACATTGATTTTATTGACTATGTGCAATGTTAATCAATTGCTGTTAGCTAACAGTGCAGCATGTCACATCCAGCACAGTATGCTGTCAGTGCATAAGCATCAGGTTGGTAATAGCCCAAATCCCTTGCACAGAAAGAGCTTTCTACTGTACTTCACAATGACTGTCTTGAGACAGTGTTGAGACAGTGATGTCTTCTAATGAAGCCCTCCCTAGCTTACTCAGTTTGTCTGTTCCAGGTCCGCAAATAGTATATTTCTTTGCATTTGAGGAATCCAGAGAGAAAACTGGCCTTTGTCAGGAAGTCAACAAACAATTTAATTTAAATGAACCCCAAGCAATCTTGTGACCCTGACTTCTGCTTCAGCTCAGAGCCATCTGGCTGAGTTCACGTGTTTGGCACTCTAGGATGAGTGTCCAGGTTCTCCAGGTAATTCCAAGCTCTAGTTGAGAGGATGCTACTGGGGAGAGGAGTTTGTGTGACCCATGACTGATTCATTTATCTGAGAGAAGCTTTGAGTTCATAACTCACACCAGAGGCGTTAAAAGCTAAATTACATGTTCAAATAATAACAGTGTTGTTTATAATTAAACTACCTTGCACTGTGACTTAGTCAGAAAACAAGAAAGAAATTAAACACACAAAACTTGGAAGATCCTTACTATGTACAAAATATTGACACAACATGATGCCATTAAGTTGGTATTTGAGTTTAGTATTAAATGCAGATTCAGTACTGGATATGATGAAGCTGATGGACTTTGGAATTTTTTTTATTTCCTGGTTTAGTAACAGACAAGATATCTTGAGGACACCAGCAAGATGCAGCTGAAGTCTTATGAAAGTTTACTACCAAGGCAGAGAATGATTCGACAGGAAAATAAATAAATAAATGAAGTACTACAAGTCCTAGTTTCTTACCTTATGCAGTTATCTCAGCGACTGGACTATAGTAAGCTGACAACTGTCTCTCCCACTGTAGCCCTTTACAGAGAGTCCCAATAGTAAAATGGTGGCAGAGATGTAAATTCATCAGTGTAAAAGCTACTCTAAGTTTTGAGGAAGGCCCAATATAGCCTTGAAATTTGCTGGTAGACTATCAGGCAGTTCATAGTTAAAATACCATGTGTTTGTCCCTAGTATAGCGTCCTGGTTTGGTGAGAACACATTTCCAAACTGCCTTTCATCTGGGCTTCCCATCTTCAAGGTAGTCTCTAAATGTGTCAAGGTAACAGCTAAATGCAGAATGCTGAAAGCACCACATCAGCACTGGGGAAAGGAAGAAAAAAAGTAAAAGGGAAAAATAAAAAAAATGGGGTCGTACAGGAGTTAAACTGACAGGGAAAGAGGTCCATGAAAACTTCCTCTAACAAGGACTTGATGCCTGTTAGGTGTTCATTTAGGGTATGGCAGTGCTGATCATAACAAAACTTGGACAAGTTTGGGGGCTAGACTACCACAACTGTAAATGAATTATATGTGGTTACTACAGTGGATAACTGAAGAACTGCAGAACCAGAACTGGCAGCAGGATATAGCTCACAGAGCTTACAGGGTAGCAAAGAGAAAAGAGGGAAAAGTCAGACAAATGACAATAAAGAAAACCTCTGGAGAATGCTGACGAATGTGGATTGCTACTGCCAATGCTTCACACAGCTGTGAAATAGAAAACACAAAAGGCAGCCTTGCATATTTTTTTATATAAACAGAAACACCATTTGGTCTATAGATGAGAAGTAGGAATGAAAATTGTCTTAAAACTGCTTATGAGAATGGACAGAATAGTTTATTTTATACCAATCTGTCTTTTGTACTGATGTCTGTAAATACTGGTGCTTACATCTTTGAATCCCCATTTATTCTATTCTGGCTTTATTATCTCTCCATCATTATCAACAAATAAGGAGTTAGCCAGCTGGAAAAAGTGTATATTCTGAATTATGTTTCTTTCTCAACTGTCATATGATTATTAACTCAGATAAATAAATTTAAGCTATTCTAGGGCCCATTGGCAATATACTAGAAAATGACAGTAAATTACACTCTACCTTTTTAAAAATGTTTTGAGATTCATGGAATAAGAGCACCAATAGTAATTCACCATTTTGAGCAACAATATTGGTTATTACAGTACCCATTCTCACACTTTCAGCCATGAGTCAGAACTGCGGCTTGCCACAGCTTTTCCCAATGATCTACAGGGAGAGGTGTTTTGGGAAAAATGCTTATTTTCTGATTATGTGATATGTGATTTCAGAAGTGATTATGAAATTAATCATATTTTGTCTGTCTGTTCTCTGCCTATCAAATTTATTTTACTGCTGACCAAGCAAAACACAGATATGCTGGTCTGTATCACCTAAAGCTGGTCTGTAATGTTGTTGCTCAGATTAAATACAGCCTTCAAGGGGATTGCACAGGTACAATCTTGGAAAGTAATATTCCATGATTTATCTGATAATTCTGGTTGCATCTCATCCTGTCTTGGAAAAAGGAACTCTTCCTATCTTGCACAAATAAAACAGTAATAACGTAGTCATCAGATACAAACACAGAGAAAAGTTGTTGACTACGAAAAATCTGTTTTGAGACAATTGTTTTTTTAGTTTAGATGAGTATGTCTCCTATCTGAGATGTTATACATAATTTTTGTTCATTTTTCAGGGACTTCAGAGAGGTTATTGCTTAGAGACATCAGTATGTGCCTAGATTTGCTTATGAACAATGAGCTCTACCTTTACAAATTGAAAATGAACATGTTTACATACAAAAACTTAAGTTATTTCCCTATTTATTTCCTTCTCCTTTTGAAATACATATTTTCCATCTTATTTTAGATGTATAGAAATAGATAGTATATGTAGATGCAGTATATATACAGTATAGAGACATGGTGTATATAGAGAGACAGGCTATATATAGAGACTGCTGGAACAGGTGGCAGTATATATGTATATATATATTTATATATATTTATTTATTTATTTTTCCCCTGAGGAAATTGTCTGCTTGTGGCCTAGACAGGTATACTCTTCTCTGGGTAAAGAACTGGTTGGAGGGCCATGCCCAGCGGGTAGTGGTTAATGGAATTAAGTCCAGCTGGTGTCCCATTACAAGTGGTGTCCCCCAGGTGTCAGTACTGGGGCCTATCTTGGTTAATATCTTTATTGATGATCTAGATGAGGAGATTGAGTGCACCTTCAGTAAGTTTGCAGATGACAACAAGTTTGGAGGTAGTGTCGATTTGCCTCAAGGTAAGGTGGCCCTTCAGAGGGATCTGGATAGGCTGGGCTGCTGAGCTGAGGTGAATGGGATGAGGTTCAACAAGACCAAGTGCCGGGTCCTGCACTTTGGCCACAATAACTCCATGCAGCATTATAGGCTTGGGGCAAAATGGCTAGAAGACTGTGAAGAGGAAAGGGACCTGGGAGTGTTGATCGATGCTCATCTGAACATGACCTGGCAGTGTGTCCAGCTGGCCAAGAAGGTCAACTGCAGCTTGACTTGTATCAGGAATAGTGTAGCCAGCAGGACCAGGGAGGTGATCATCTCCCTGTACTCAGCTCTGGTGAGGCCACACCTCGAGTACTATGATCAGTGAAAAAGATCTGAAAAAAGATCAAAGAAAAAAAAAAAAAAAAAAGCTCACAGTTGGTAATTCTACCTGTAAGAAAAGAGGGGCAAAGATTAATATGACATTCTCTTTGTACATGCCTATGTGTATGAATGGGAAGAGTGATTACATCCCATAATGAAACTGGACAAAGTTATGCATTTTACACACAGAAAAAAAAAGTCTTTCTTATTGAACTACATTTTCTAAGACAGTAAATTAGTGCATTTCTAAAGTACTAGCAATATTTCTAAAGTTCTAGCAATATTTCTCTATAATATATTTCATTTTTTTTCTCTTGTAATATTTATTCTTGCATATTTCTCTGTATATCAGGCAAATCTATGTACTACGTTTATCTGTTTATTTGCTTATGCAGACTTTGAGGAAAGATTCATATCTATCAATACTTCTGAAATCACTATCCAGCCCTGTTGTGAAGGGTAACACTTTTTTGGCTTCAATAAGATGGAAAAATAAATTGTATTTTTAACTCACTAGTTATCTGTGAGAAGAGACCAACCTCAGCTTGCCACAGCTTCCCTTCAGGTATCTGTAAAGAGCAATGAGGTCTCCCCTGAGCCTCCTCTTCTCCAGACTAATCACCCCCAGCTCCCTCAGCCACTCCTCACAGGACTTGTGCTCCAGGCCCTCCACCAGCTTCGTAGCCCTGCTCTGAACATGCTCCAGGGCCTCGATGTCCTTATTGTAGTGAGGGGCCCAAAGCTGAACACAGCGCTTGAGGTGCAGCCTCACCAGAGCAGAGCACAGGGGGACGATCACCTCCCTGCTCCTGCTGGCTGCACCATTCCTGACACAAGCCAGGATGCCGCTGGCCTTCTTGTTCACCTTGAGCACACTGCTGGCTTCTACCCCCAGGCCCCCTTCTTCTGTGCAGCTTTTCAGACTCTTCTCCAAGCCTGTAGTGTTGCACAGGCTTGTTGTGCCCAAGTACAGGCCAGGCACTTGGCCTTCTTGAAAACTGCTGGAATATTTATGTTAAGTTTGTTGTACTGGTAAGGAATAGAAACAATAGTTCTGCATTGGCTCTTGCAGATCCCCTAGAGATTCTAGTCAGGTTGGTGTAAATTAATATATATATATATGTATATATTAAACTATATTATGATTTCAGAGTAAAAAAAAATCAAGTAAGGTAACTATTTTTACAAAACATACGCACAGAGCTCAAGACCAGTCAGTCACCTCCAGTCCTCCTCCAGTGCTAGATGACTACCAGGAATGGTGATGATTCATTTGCTACCTATTGAGCACAAAGATAGGCTGTACAGAACTGTACAGAAACCAAGATCTGGATGTGATGCATGTCTCAGAATAATTACAATCCATGTCAGAGTGACGTACTTCCTGCTCAATTCGTGTTTGACCCTTATTGTCATTCTTCTTGATCTTTCTCTGTCTGGTGTGAATTCAGTATTGTACTAACAAAATGTGAAGAAAATGTCTGAGTTTAATTTGCTCCACTTTTTTTGCATCAGTCACTCTTCTCTCAGCAGCCTATTCATAATCACTGCTAACACAGAAAACAGGCCCACAGCTGTGATGTACCTTTTGAGTCAAGCAGGCTTCGTTCTTACTATATTTTCATTCTCCATTTCCTTCCTGCCCAGCAGAACAAAAGAAAATATCTTCCTCTTTGTTGGTCTGTTTGGAAGAGGTGTTATTTTTTCTGCAGTTCTCATGGAATATTTCAAAATCCTTTCCCACTGGGTAATGGACCTGAAAACTGCCAGACACCAACTGCACTGCAGAAAAGCACATGTGTAGATACTAAAGTTTAAGCATGCATTTAAGTGTTTTGTAGGATCAGGGCTTGCATCAGCAGCATTTTACTATACAAACGATCACAAATTCCACAGAAGAACATTGACTGCTCTTGAGTGGATGTCCTAACCATGAATTTTCAGAGGAATTGGATTTTATTCACATTGTATTCACATCTTATGAAGCAGCCTTAAGTGTTTTCCCAGGTTTCAGAATTTCGCTCCTATGAGCTAATAGCAAACACTAAAATAAAATTAAAAAAAAAAAATCAAAACCCCTCCTTTCTTGAGTTTTGCACCCCTTTCTACAGCATCATAGATGTTCACAGCAGAGTGCAGTACTGAAGTCTCTGCTGTGTCAAATGAAATAGGAGAGTCTAACAAGAGAATTGTTCTCAGGACCCCTGAGGAAGAAGAAGTATATAAATATGATAGCTAAAATTAAATGAGTATCCTGTAAGCCATTTCTTACTGGCCTGTTTAAAGGATACATAGACATAATCAGTACTTGACTAACAATTTATTAATCCTACAAATAGTATTTATCATCACCTGTCATGTAGCAAGTCAATGTGCTGAGTTTCACCAAACTACCACTTTTTAAAATAAATGACTACTAAAATATCAGAACAAAATAAATGTAATTATACCCAAAAGGGTATAATATAAGAATTTAGTAAGATAATTTAATGAATAAAAAAATAAAATTTAATGATATAATAAAAAATAAAATTTAATAATATAAGAAATTCAATGAATTATCATTCTCTCTGTTTCACTGAGGAAATATATAACTTCTCAGCTTACCTTACTTTGAGTGTTCCTCACATTTCAAAAAGTTTCTTCTATTTGGAAGTTGCATAGTAGAATATCTACTAGGGAAAGAATAGCTAATTGTGTTTTAAGAGAGAAAGAAAAGAGCAGAAAGAAAGCAAGGATAACCAGTAACAATTCTATTGAAGTGGAATGTGGAAACTGAATTTTTACTTATCAATGTAATGGACACTCCTTCCCTTGTGAAATAATTTGGAATGAAGCAATGGGTAGTGTTATTTTCTCTCTGTAACCTTAAGGTGTACTTTATTTTGTTTTAATTTTAAATAGTAAGAAACTTCTTATAATGTTCTATGAAAAACTGTAATACAAAAAAAAAAAAAAAGTTAATTGAGTTCATTGCAGGAACTACAAACATGAGAATAAAGCACCATATAATAATATAGACAAATATGGAGAGGTTGAGAAGTTGAAGGCTGATTTGGCCCACAAATCAAAGATAAAGATGTGCCTAGAGCAATCATTTCCTTTTGAATTATGGAAGAACAACAACAGTATTTTTCCATGCTCATGGTCATAGCAGTAGAATCATGTGAAATACTGGGAGGTGAGAACTTTTGTCCTGTATAGACATATTATTTAAATATTGGCATAAAACACTTTGGCTCAAGTGTGCCTGCACATTTTCTCTTTTCCTGCAGGTTCGTAAGGATGTTCTTTACAGATCCTGCTGACACCCTGTTGTTAGCCTACACATATGCAGAGTTGAAAAGCGAGTAAAATTAGTCACTATAGAGTCTTGACATCCTTGTTGCACTGAGTGCTGAGCAGAAATGGGTTGAATGGCAGAACTCTAGTAGTCAAGATTTTAGTGGAGCACAGCAACAGTTCATGCTACAGAAGCTAATGTTCTGTTAAATACCTGTGAATGATCACTGCCCAGCCTGAGAAATGGAAAGCATGGAAATATTGATATTCTGTTATCCTGGCAAATATCCTTTGGGATTTTTATAGAAAAATATTTAAATGGGTGCCATATCACTTTGCTAGACAGTTAGGATCTTTCTCTCTCCATGATATCTAATCTCATATGATGTACTAAGAATAATTTTGTTAGAGGAAAAAAAAAAAAAGGAAGGAAGAAAGGATTTGCTACCAAAGCCTTTAAAATAATTTAGTAAGAATGGCAGTGCTGTTTGGATAGGAGTCAGCAAGACAGGAAATTAAATGTTCACAAGTCCTCCCTCCTAGCCAGATGGGTAGATCCTGGAGTGAATCTACACAGCACAGCTTGTATTTCAAATAAGCAGCACAGTGGTGAATAAATACAGTGGATCAAAACAGAGCTGCTGGGTAGTAGATGGACAAAGCTGCCACGAGGCTACCTGCTGTAAATATTAGAAACTTCACTGAACAATCAGCTAATAAAATAGGGCATGGAGGGAAGGAGCAAAGCCTGTTGAAATATGCCAGAATGTATCAGCTCCCTTATGACTTTAACAGCCCGCTTAAAAACAAACAAACATATAGAAATATTTGGAAATTTTATTAAGTAGATATTATTTTATTATTGTCTCCTTATTGTCACTGCAATTGCTGAGAGCCTACGCTGTAATTCTAGGATCTTATCACAAATAAAAATGAGTGATTCTGTGGAACTGGCTCTATAACCTTACTGGTGTAACCACAGGAGATGGAGAGTTTTAGCAATTTGAAGTCTATGAAGATGCTTGCAGCTTAATGAATACAATGTTGGAAATGCATACATCCATAACAGAAAATTAAAACAAAAAAACAACAAAATCTATTTTGAAGACTCCATCATGACCCACAGTTTACAGTTCCAATATCTCTAATACCAAGTTTAAATTGTGTTCTACGTCATTTGTAAAGGTTACATTTTCTGTGGATTCTTGCATCACTCTTAAAAGAAGCTGAAATAGTTTTTTAAAACATCTTCCATCAAGTGGATATTAACTTGACTCTATATTAATCCACTGTGTACCAGTTTTCAAATGGCTAAGGAATCTTAAAATGCCTCAGAGGAGCAGTTTTGTAATCTTAAACTAAAGCCTAGCTATACCACGTTTGAAAAAAGTGCCACAGCAGTGCCTTGGAGCCAATCTTGGAGGCATTCTCCAAGTTTGTTTTTTGTGAAGGTGCTTGCAGCAGCTCTGTAGGCTGAGCCCTCAGAGACACTATCAACAAAGAACATAAGCACCAGAGAGCAAAGCCTGATCTTTCCAGTCTAGTCTTTCCCATTGCTATTCTATTTTTTTAATTCATCATCAATAGTTCATTGTCAGCTCCTGTCTTCTTTGCAAGTGGTTATGAAGAGGGTGCTCTTTACTAGGAACTGGAAACAGTCTCTCACCTAAGATAGTTTAACTCGGAGAAAATAAGAACAAACAGTAAAAAAAAAATGCTGTTTGATGCTATGAGAACACTCGGACAGCAGGAGCACAGCTGAGATTAATGATGCTCCTTTTGCTTCCTTGAACCGTTTCTTAGAGGCTCCAGTCTTTTACTGACTTCAGAAAAGCATGAGTATATACATAGCAAGGAGAAGTGTGTTGTGGTGTAGCTTTGCCCTCTCTTCCTGCATTAAGGAACGTGCTTGTCCTGACTTGCACCCAAAGCTGACTGAGAGTGCAAAAAAAAATTTGAAAAATTATCCAAAAATTCTTTTTCTTCTTTTTTCAACTGCTCACGAAATTATGTAAATAGGCAAAACAAATCCAGCCAAACAGAGCAGCACAAATCTTTAAAATCTTGACTTAAATGTTTAAATACTGGTGTTCTGTTTGGCTCTGCAAGTCAATTTCTGACCACCGTGACCATGGCAGCCATAAAATTGTTGATATCCTGATCCTAGGATGCCTTCTACTCTGTTCCTGACAAATCCCCTTTAGCCTTCATCCTGTGTTCAGGGCTACACGTATGTATTTTCAGCAAGCATATCTGCACATTTTTAAAATCTGTTTTCCTCTGCTCCCTGGATGGTACTAGTATAATGTGGCACCTCTGTTTGTGTGAGCATAGCTCCAGCTGAGGTACCTCATACACCTTTTGCTTCTTACCACAGTTCAGCAGTTGATCTTTTTTTGTACAGTGAGAAAAGCAACTACCACACAGTATTTTAAAGGTTTGGTGTCTTAGAGAGAAGAAAACATATTAGGAAAAGCAAAAGAATTCTCTGAAAGCTCAACTACTCAGTCAAGAGCATTAGCTCATCGTGATCTGATAATGGCTAAGTAAGGTAAGGAGGTCTTATAATTACAGTAAAAGAAGCATAGAAGAAGAAGAAGAAAAAAAAAAAAAAAAAAAAAAAAAAAAAAAAACAAGAGAGAGAGAGAGAACAAAAGCAAAAGAAATTTGTTCCCTTTTAATCTTATAGTCTCCCACTTGTTGGTATTTTAGCTCACACCTTCCCATCAAATCCCTTCCTATCAAATTACTGACCACTCTAGGTCAGCCTTTCAGAGGTGCTAAATAGAGCTCTCCATTTTCACTTAAGCCTTTCAACTTGCCAAAAAGGTCGACCACCCAATTAGTAAAATGATTATTGGTGCCCAGGTGCATTAATAAAGCCTTCTCTGAGATGCATACTAGAGCTGCTATTCTACAGGTTAAGGGAAGCTGTGATCGCTCAACCAAAGTTTTTGTATGGCTCAAACCTCTGCAGTGCAAAAACCTAGGGAATACCTGACGGACTGCAACTTATTTCAGATCTTTTTGGGTAAATATCCTGAAGCCTTTCATTCTCACTGTGTTTGTCATTTCAGCATAAATCACAGAACTGGTTCATAAAGACAACCTGATCAACTGGGTTTTGGTCAAGGCTGCAGCAACTGTTGATTGTGTTAAATGGGAAGGGTTTCCAGGTGTATAGTGCTACTGGGTGAGTCTTTGTGTTTATAAAGATACGCCCCAGCTCCTCCCTGTGCTGCCAGGACTGTTAGAAGATGAACTAAGGGCTGGAATGGTAATCTGGATTCACCTTGTTACTAGAGCACAGCATGAAGATGTATTTTGGGGAATCTCTGTGTATGTTGAGAGTTAATGATGAGACCACCATCTACGGGTATGTGAAGATACTGGCCCATCTTAAGTACTGTAATATTCCTTCCGCCCTTTTTCTGTCTTCTGATCTGTTCAGATCCTTTTGAACTGGCAACCAGCAGAAGCTGGGATCCTATGTTGAGTCTCTGATCCCTAGTATCATCTTCCATTTGCTAGAAGGCTGGACGTGGCACAGCAACTCACCATTTAAATTGTGTGTGGAGGAGTAATAATTAATGGATTTGGATTGTTTTCTTCTTCTTTAAAGACTTGGCTGTGAAACAAGAATTACTATACACTGAAATGACAGGCATGCACTCAGAACAAAAGAGACAGCTGAGAAACAATTTTATAAAATTTTAAATGAGAGAGAAGCAGTGACTTTGAGGACCCCACAGGTGCATGAAACCTGACTGTAGCCCATCCTTTCTTTTAGGAGGCTACTCAGCTGCAGCATTTAGATTTATTTTTTCCCCCAGAGATCTGGATGCAGTGAGGCAGTGCAATTTAATCACAGGGAAAAGATCTCTGTGCAGTGGGCTATGCTAGCTGTTTTCCCTGCTGCAAGCACAAAATCCCACTTATAGTCCAACACTTTTACATTTTGGTTCATCTAGTTTGATTCCTATAGCCAGCTTATGTTCTCTGTGGAAACCTGGGAACTGTCATCACCTTTGAACTAGGCTACCCTAATTTCCCTGTCTTCACGGGTTTAACCAGAACTGCTTGAGCAGGCCCATGGATTCCTAGAACTTCCCTGAGCTGAGAGAAAGCTAGAAAATTAAAAAGAGGGAGGAAATCTTCGGTATTTAAAGATTCTGTAGGTGTCATTGTCCTATATCTTGCAATAGTAGTGGGTTATCCCTCTAAAGAATTACCAGGAAGAAGAGCCCACCATCCCCCTTCTGTATGGCAGCACGCAGTAAAAATGTGAGTATCCACTACTTGCCTATCTTGGTTGCATTTTGTTTGGATATGAAGGTTTCAGGAGGGATGCACAGTAGATAGAATCACACTTCTATGGCTCATGTGTTGCTTTTACTTTATCTTCTGCTGCAATTGACTTTCCATGGGGAGATGTCATAGACAATAATGTTTTTGACTCTGTCTCATGGGACATCTTCCATAGCTGGTTAGGGGAAGTACCACAGAACATAGATAATGGTTGGGAAATGATGCATAGGAGAATACTTACTGGTGGGATCATCACTGAAATGCTATACCAAGCAGGATGCTGCCAGGGCATGTCTTAGGTCTGGTTCTTCTTGTCTGTATTTTCTGCTAAAAAGGCAATATGTCAGATTTTCGAGTGAAAGAAATCTGAAAATATGTGCAAATAGAGGATGTCATTAGCTGGTCAAAATTATCCTGACAAATTGGCATAATGGCTTGGAAAAACAGGATGCAATTCAACAACAAGCAAAAAGTAATTATTATTTATATTTAGTAAGGAGTTATCACTACCATATAGCAAGATGGCACTGGGTATAGCTGGTTTAGTAGCACTTCTGTTATGCTGAAGTTTAAAACCTATCTGCAATGAAGTAGTGTTCAACTTTACTCATAACTGGCAGTATTTGAACTCTTCATCAGGGAGTGTAATGATGGAACAAGGGGTAATGGCTTTAAACTAAAAAAGGGTAATTTTAGATTAAATAACAAATCCTTCACTCAGAGGGTGGTGAGGCACTGGCACAGGTTGCCCATAGAAGCTGTGGATGTCCCATCCCTGGAAGTGTTCAAGACCAGATTGTATGGGGTTTTGGGGGCAAGCAGATATTGTGAAAGGTGTCCCTGCCCATGGCAGAGGGGTTGGATATAAAGGATCTTTAACATCCCTTCCAACCTAAATCATTCTGTGATGATTCTATGACCCTGTAATTCTATATAGAGCAATATAATAACTGGAGCATGGGTCCAGTTTTACATGAAGCATTGCAAGACAGATGAGGACCAGCAGAGGTGGTGGCATAACCACAGTTAAAAAATTTAAGTACTGGCTTTGAAATGTCTATCATGGTAACATCAGTACAGCTATTCCTGAATTGAGGCTGGAGATGGGCTGGCTCTTTCAGCCCAGATTTTCTTTGCTTCCATGCCACCTATTAGCATCAAGAGAAAGGGTCAGGTAGCACACAGCTAGAAGAGGTCTGTCTGTGTTTGTCTCCAAGGTGGCTTAGTGGGGCTATAGCTGACACAGATGTATGGCTTTAGCTCTGGGCTGAATTCCAGCTCATTAGCTCTCCTGAAAACTAAATTTCTGCCCAGGCTACAGGCACTGTAACCCAAAGACAATAGTTAGAGCAACACAAAGCACAAACAAGGGCAAAAGATAGACCTGCTGCTTTAGTCCTACCTATAGTATTTGTTACCCATAATATTGCAAAGAATGTGTTCATCTTAGAAGACAAAGAGGAATACAATCAATTTAGCAGCTAAAATACAAATGCTCCTAATCCTATCTCTAAGGCACCTGCTGTCAGCAGCAGTTGCAGGAGCTGCAGCTAGGATTTAAAGTTGTATGAAACATTTAAAGGAATTAAGCCATTTATATACCAAAATTCATATTACTAAAGTAACCCTAGGGATATTTCAAAGGCATAGATAATTGCAATTAAGGCAAAATAAATAAAAATCAGGGTTTGGCTTTTTTTTCTTTTTTTTTTTTTTTTGACTGAAGGATGCAGGGCTTGAGAGGACAGACTGCAAAATCCTGTACTGGATTTTTCAAGGGTATTTTCAAGGGTGCTCAAGCCTCCAGAATGTGCATATCGTTAATCAGTGAATGTTTTCTGAAATGGCTAAGTAAACTAGGAACCAGCCTTTTGTTGGCTTTCACTAGCATCCATGTTTACACATTGATTTGTGAGCAGAAACAAAAAGCAAGAGCCTTATAGGAAAGAGAAGTCAAATGTAAGATAGGTGATGATACAAAGTGAGGAGGGAAATGCTTGACTTCACTTCTCTAGCTGTTATCAATCTACACGTGGAATTATCTGCTTCTGTGAACTATGACTTGTAATTCAATCTTGTATGGCAGATGGGGCTCTGGGAGGCAGTAATGCTGAAGGACACAAGGCTAATTGTGGATAAATTAGATAATTTTGCTTGCTGTGGGGAATGCAGCAGACTATTTACTTTTTTTGGCTTCACACAGTGGTTTGCCATCATACAGCAAGAACATAAAGAGACAACAGGCAAAAACTGGTATTCCTGAGTAGGAGGTGAATCTCACTTGGCATCTGATCGGAACCTCACAACTAAAATATTTAAGTGATCAACATTCTTTAATATTTTTATCTTCCTTTTGAGACCGGATACAATTTCCCTGTTGTACAGAACTGTGTTACAGCAAAATTAAGATACCTCTCACATTTACTAGACTGGAACTTGCTGTAGATTTACATTATACTGTCCTAACAACTTTGTGGACTGCGGATATGCCCTCTGAGTGAAGTATTTGAACCTCTTTCTGCATGGAATTACTTAGGCATCCCTGAAAGCTACAGTTCCATGGACAACCCTATCCCCATGGAGACAGAAAGAAAGTGTTTTTTACACCACTGAACCGTCACAGCTCTGCTATGCTTTTTCAAAACAATACTTTGAATTTACAGACCAGGAATTCTATGCATTTTTCTCACAAAATGGCAACATTATTGGAAAGGGCCTTTGTTGACAACATCAACATGTTCTTTCTGTGAGAACCAGGACCTTCAAATACACTTCCAGCAGCAGTATTAGAATGGATGATAGCTTCTAATTTATCATAGCTGAAGAAAATTCTCAGCTCTATTTTCACAGCCAGCTCACCATAAATCCTAGTTGTGTCCATCCCCCTGCAAAGTAACTAGAACAGAAGCTGTCACACACAGATTTTCTATTTTACAGTGACACCTGCAGTGTTAAGGGGAAAATGCCACTAGGAAGAGTAGTGCTGTTTGGTTGTTTGGTGCTGGGACTCATGCTCTGATAATTTTGAGGGCAGCACACACATGGTCAGTCTTGGAAGACAGTTTCCAAAGAGCACTGGTCCACCACAAGTCATACAGTTCTACTCAGTGCTACTAAGCAAGCCAGGATGTGTCCTCTCTGCTCCCCACAGTAAAGTGAAATCATCTCATTTTGAAGCAGTGGTAGTTTACAAGGTTTCCTTGGATTTCACTCTTTAGACATTTAATTATGAATATATGTGATTCCTGTGTCTTTAAACAAGATAGTGTTTGAAAGGTAGCTGGTGAAAATAAGCAGCAATTCAAAATCTAAAGTATAATCCCTTCTGTGTGTTGGGGAAAATAAATTCAGGTAGTGACTTCATTGTCTACATCCCAGGTATGAGTTACTGAGAACTCCACACATTGTTATTTTTATATCTCTGGTGATGTTTCTGAAAGTCTACAAATTTTTAAAAATGACAATTTTGTCTTTTAATTTTGCTTGTGTTCTTTTTGTTTGTTTTGTTTTGTTTTGTTTTTTCTTCCTAGCCCAATTCAACCCTCACCTCAAACACACAGGTTCTGGCAATCCTTATCATAAAGAAAAACTAAGACAGGTTTTTTTTTTCCTGGAAGGAGAAATTTATTAAGTTGGTTAAAAAAAAAAAAAAACAATCTTCAACACAGACAAGTATGGTTCAGAATAAGCTTTTGTATTGTCCCCCAGCTTTAACTGTACTATTCAGGTTGCAACTGCTGAGGTGCTGTGAATGTATAATCTCATAAGATATGCTCTTGAGGAAAGGGAATGCTTCATGAAAGAGGACCTGTGAGCAACACCTCTTGCACATTTGAAGGAACGGGGCATTAAATATAGTTTCCAGATGAAGCTGATGGCTATGTTTCATGCTTGTTACAATTCATTGCCAAAGATTCAAGATCTGTCTTCTACTTTCCCTGCTTCCATATGTCATAATGAGCTTTTTGTGTACAGAAATAGAATTTTATGGAATTGTATATTGGAACAGCAATGACAACCATTTTTTTTACCTTGTATTCCTCTTGGAGGTGGAAGAATGAGACAGAATCTTAAAAGAAAAGGACTAGATCAAATCTTGCATAGCTATAATACATATATTTTCCTCCTGTGCTGCAGAACTTCATTTCTCACTGCTTCCATCTTCACCTTTCTGTGGGGAGGTTGATTTATGGCACCTGGATGTGGATCAGGTAAAACTCTGCAGTCTGTGGGCAGCAGAAGTTCTGCCCTCATCTCTGTGACTGCACCAGAGGCTTGGGAAAGTCAGATCTTTGTGTAAGCATAAATATTTCCAGGCATGCCAGCAAATTCTTTACCTAGTTATTTAATTTAAATTATTTTAAGAGTCTTTGCTTTCCTCGTTTTGCTTCTCTGATCACCTCTATGCAATGGTCCAGCCAAGCCCTCTATGTGCAACGATGTTTGTGACAGGACAGCTTCACTCTTCCTAGTTGTCTGCAAAGGATCTACATGTCATACTAATTTATCATCTGCTAAACAAACTAATGACAGGAATGCAAAGGGAACACATAAAAGAACAACAAGGTGACTCTGTTAAAAAAGATATATTCTCTTTTTGGTGGAAGTTGGATTGCTTCAACTGAGAACTTGTGTTAGGGAAGCTAAGCCTGTTCTTTTCAGCTGGAACAAATTCTGTCCTGTTTCTCTTTTCTCATTGCTCTACACATTGTTAGTGTTCAGCCAGAGTGTGTGGAGAGAAGGGGGTTTGAAGCCGTGAATGAACAATGATGGGGGGAGAGGGAGGAGCATATGAATTATATTTTAGTCATCTTATTTGTCTTAAACAGCAGACGTGCATAAGAGGAAATATGGGTATTCCTTCACTAGAGGGACAAAGAGCAGTGCATGAAGACAATTGAAATAGATATATGAAAATCCTAATGTCTTCTGGAGAGACCAGAGCATGAAAAAGATGTTCTAGGCTAGAAAACACAATATACATTATGAAGTTGCCCAAATTTCTCTAGAGGCATGGTCTTGTTCTGTGATCAATCTTCATGTTGTTGCTATTATTATTCCTTCCCATGATTTTCTTTCATCAGACAAGTCACAAAGCAGGAAAGACTTTCATATCAGCTAAAGGAAGTATGATCAACAGGATAGGATCATGGATGAGGATTTGAGAAGCTTGTCACTGTTCCTAGCTTTAGTGGTAATCCATTTAATTGCATTTATTTCTGCTGCTTGCCCCACCTCTTATCTACAGTGCCTGTTTAGCCTCAAAACCCTCAGGTTCAATGATGCTTTGCATGCTTATACAGCATGCAGCAGGTTGGTGCCCTTATCTCCATCTGGGCTTCTAGGTGAAGACGAATCATTGGCAAGTATAATAATCATCTAAAAATAATGACTTTTGCTGCTATCGCTCATTTTTCTTGTGAAATCTGGACCTGTTTGATAATATTCATTTTGGTATTTAACTTTTGGAGACACCATGCCTAAGTCACTACCTATACCAACTGAAAAGTAAGTGTGAGAACAATTTTTCCATGTTATCTTGGTTCTTCCATTTTCAGCCTCTAAGAACAGAGCAGATGTTTTCGACACCTGGAGACAATGTTTAAATCTTCCAGTAAAGCCCATTTAAACTTCCAGTGAGGACTGTCAAGTGACAAATGAAGTTTTAAATTCTTTTTTTTATTTTGCCTACACCAACTCTCCTCACCTCACCGTCATCTAGAGCTTGCAGCTGATGTCTTTTGATGAATTCTCAGAAACCAGAGTAAAGCTTACCAAGTGGCTTCCCGAACACATGTTGAATGAAATGATGCTAATGGGTTATTTCTCATAGCAATAACACTTCATTTGAACTCTTTTTTTTTTTTTTCTTTTAAACTTGATTCCACACGGAGTGAGGTGACAGCTCAAATAACAAACACTGCACTCTGATAGTCACTTGGTAACAGTCACCTCCTGCCTGACTTTTTTTTTCCCTCTGGGAGCCAAATGACACAGAGCAGTGCTCTGCAGATCAATGGGGAGAAAATCAGGAGCAGAGGGCATTTAATGTGGAGGCAAATCATGAAGGGGCAGGTTGTAGAAGGGTTATCTGACTATTTCTAGATGGTGAGAATGCTACACATGACAAAGCAGAATTGATGAAGCCCTTGTTTGTTGTTTCATCTATTAACGGGTACCTCTGTCCACAGAAGCAGGGTATTTTTGGTACACATGTGCCCTCATTTCTGTAAACCACCAATGGATGTAAACTGAAACAGGAAAGAAAACCTTGATCAGCACATTCAGACTGTAAGGGCAGTGCATTTTAATGGTGTTTAGTATAATTCATGCAAGTGCATGCAGTGCTGTGCCTTGTTGCTGTGCCAGAGCAGGACCACCAGGCACCGAGTCTGCCAGAAGCAGGTCCTACTGTCTGGGGGCTGCGGCAGATATCCTGTAAGGCTTTAGCAGGAGCATGGAAACATGCATACCAAATTCCTCTAGATGGCACAGCACCTTGACAAATCCATCAGTAAACAAGCTCCAGCTTCTGGTGGTTCCCTGAGAACACTTTTCCTGCTTAATTGTAGTTAATCACACTAATTCCACTGCGATGCTGAAGCTCTTTCTTAAGGCAAGGTGGGCTGTTGTGTCCAAAGCCCGGCCTTGTCTATCTGACACTGAAGACTCGTATAATATCATACTCATGGTATCTGCTCTGGGCATTCACCCACGGACGGAGCACATCCCACTGGAGGGTTTACCTTATATGAGAGCTGGAAAAGAGGAAGCAGGAAAATGTGAGTGGTGTCTGTTTCTTCTTATTCTGCAGCACTTTTGGGGAGGGTGTACTTTTCCAACAAAGAACTGTATTTTCAGGACTCCACAGTGAGCTGCGCAATTCACTTGGATTAATTTCTTGCTAACACAGACATATTTTTCATGAGAAAACAGCTTTCATGAAGCCACTAAGTGGCATTGCTGTTCTGTTGTACCCTAAGAGGATCCTACCAGATTGTTCCTACAGAGCCACAAGCCAGGCTGTTCCTGGAATTCACTGAAAGAAAGCAATCTGAGCAAGCACATTCAGCTTTCAGGAACGTGACCTCTCCAGGATTAAAATCACTCACAGTGTTTTCACTCATCTGGTAAGTCTCAACTCTTTCTGCTGCTGCTTCTGTCTTATTTATAGGATTGGATCACAAATTGCTTCAACTCTTCCTTCCTACAACACTCACCTTCCTTGTGAGGACAGAAGAGCTGTGGGTTTTTTTTGTTCGTTTTTTTTTTGTTTTTTTTTTTTTTTAACTTCAGCTAAGGACAGATTCTGATGATAGATTTTCTTGGTTTTGTGTCAAACCCTGGTTGGCAGCTGTGCCTCTGCACCCCAGTGAACAAGCACCTCCTTTTGCCTCCAAGAACAGTCCTAGGGACTGGTCTTGATTAAGCAGCTAATAACTATAATGAGTATAACAACTATACTTCCTGGCAGGCTTCCCAACAGGCTCTCTGCCTCCTCAGGTGTTGTGTTTACAGTAAAACCCACAGTAATCTGGGGGAAAGATCTAATCCTTACAATAAACAAGCCCATTGATGCTCACATTGATACAGCGCACAAGATTTACAGAAAGCTGAGCAAATCGAGATATACACCAAAAGGGTGTATTTCTCTTGGTACATTTCCCCTGACCACTCAGTGCCCATCAAAAGATAATGAATATGCAAACACTTTCTGATATGCACAGAAAGTTGTAGGCCCAGATTGCGCCAGCTGTACTTGAGCGGCGTTTCCCCCCAAAGTCACCTTGGCTGCCTTGCTAGGCTGAGAGTGTGTATAAATACAAATGAGCAAAACTGTTCTTCACCAAGGCCACTGCTGCTTTTTAACGTGTGAAATATTACAGATCATTTCCAGAACACTGTGCACAAAGCAAGCTGAGGATCTTAACAGAGAGTATTTTTAGATGTAATATTTTTCAAGACACAATAGATCTGGAGTCAAAACCAAGCAGAGATCATTAATTTGTGATTGTACTGACTTCCTTGAGGGTGGCAGTTTGCTAAGGTAAAGAGACAGTTTGTGTGATCTAAGATCATGTTGATTGCTTCTATCTTACACTGTTGACTTATTTTGCACTGGATGTGCTACACAGGCACAAAGAAAATCTGAATAAATGCAAACTAAGCAGGAAAAAAAAAAAGAGTGACTAACCAAAGAGTCTGTCTACTTTGCACAGATGCGTTCTTCAAAGATTCCCAAGTTTTGCTGTTCTCTGTGCACTATCCCTAGTAATTCTGAGAACCACAGAACAGGGCGACTTTGCTTACCAGTGTTATTTTGCATCTGTAATTGCTCAGGTTGCATGTACAAAGTCAGTCTGCAGCTCTGAAGAGCTCAGCCTGCTTTCTCCCTGGGTTATCAAAGAGGCTCAGGGATTTAAAAACAACACTTCTGTTAGGAGGCTTTGCGTTTGTTATTGTCATAAGTAACAGCTAACATCACATGGGCAGGCCAGTGTATACCGCAGCAGCCATGTCACGGGCTGAATTAGCCCATGTCGGGCTCTGGTGAGGGAACAGATGGCTTTCAAGCCTCATTTCTCCCTACCTGCCAGTCTTCAGCCATGCACAGCTTGGGTCATATGGCCTGGGCTCAGTGGTTTTATCTGGAAAGAAGCAAAGCACAGTGACTCTGTGCTGTGCCCTCCCTCTCCCCCCCATGCTGGAGGCAGTAGGAGACAGGTGAGTTCTGTACCTGGCAGGGTTAGATCATTAATGCATGTAAATGAAGCAGTGGAAAGGAAAAGAAGATGGACAGATGCATGCTGCTTCAGCCTAACTTTGACTAGAAGGGACTCTCAGATGGTAAACTCTGCTGCAAAGGTTACTCACCAGCACACTGATTGAGACAGGGAGCATCTATTTTGTGTATTGTATCCTTCTTGCCTGGTCTTTAGCAGTGCCATAATAAAATGGATTAATAATAATAACTCAGTGCCAATGCACATTTATAGTTTAAATCTTATGCTAATCCTAGCAGTACTAGCAGTCTATTGTACCTGAGAGGAAAGGAGGGGAACAACCCTGGCTCCAAGCTAAACGAGTCTATCCTCTGGAAAGGTAATTAACAGCTGGTCTCCATGGAGCCTTTATCACAAAATCAATAGTAGTCAGTTCTGATTTCCCTCGTTCTTCTTTACTTTGTGCTGCTTTCACTGTTTATAGAAATGTTTGTGGGTCTGGCTGTTGGACTGGCATTGGAAAAAATGGAGCTAAAAGGATTGTGTCAACTGAAATCAAGTAAGTTTGCTTTGTCCAGAGATTTTGGCAAATCTTATTTCAAGATTTTACCCTCTCTTCACTTTTTGACCTTCCTATTTCAACATGCCTATTTGACCTTCATTGTGTCATCACAGAAATCACAACAGAATTATGACTTTTCCATTGTTTTTAAGCTCAACAATACAATTTCAGACTTTTCTTAAAACAACCATGACAGCAGCTGCCCTAAACACAAGATTTAGGGATAAAACCAGTATCAAAATGCAAGATGGACATATTCCTATAGTTGTGCACACAGAACTGCTGAGGCTTCCTCTAGGATCATGTGGAAAGGATATAGATGCCTGGAGGGGATTCAGGGAAGAATCACAAATAATGAGACCTGGTAATCATGTTACTTAAATGCAGATATTTAATCAAAAAGGGAAAGAGTAGATGGACATATGAAGATATTCTTGGAAGAGAGGAACTGAACAGGAAAAATGACAGATTAGTTGTCAAATGGGTGTTTAAATGATATCAGATAGTGTTCTAAAAGTTTTACCATGGACAGCGCAAAAATCACTGGATAAATTTCTCAGGCTGGTGCTGTGAAGGGCAATAGAGTAGATACATACAGTGTATCCTCCTGATCTAGTCACAGGAGTGTTTTAATCTTTGGGCTGCCCAGTAGGGTCAGCATGGCTTGTAGGTCTCATGTGCCTTCTGAGAGAAGGGCTCTTTCTCAGATAGCTTGCACTAACTTTACGGAGGACTCAGAAGTGAAGTCTGATTTCCCACCCCATTTGAGATGGCTAACCTCTCATTACCTTTCTTTCTACACTTTGTTTGGCTTTTCCCATTCTCATTTACCCTCACCTCCAGGGCCATAATAATAAGGGAATTGAAAGTAGAATATGTCCCCTTATCTGTTGGCTGCATCCCAAGAGAGTAGAGCTGCCTGGGAACATAGGCTTTATGGGGTTCCAGGGTGCTGACTATCCATCTCTCTTGGCAACTGCTTCAGGCCTTCAAACAGCTTCCCTGTCCGCTTCTCTGAGCAGGCAGGTCAAGGACATTTATTATAAAATGTGCAGCCTATACACCGCAAAGCCCTCCTTTCCTTCCTGTCCTCCTTTTCACCTTTGCTTTCACCCCTAATAAACTTGTGAGGCTATAAACAGGAAAAAAAAGGACTCCGTGCATGTGTTTTCCTACGGATTTCCATTTTTCCTATGGATTCCATACTGTTTTTTCCCCTTACTGTTTGTAATAGCATGGGGAAATAAGATTAAAAACTCATTACTGAATGCAAACAGACCATTTAGGTTATACTTTGTTCAGTAGTGCTTCATGTTTACTTTACCGATATAACCTTCCAGACATTGGCCACTTCTGGTGTGATAAATAAATATTGTCTTTAAAATAGAAGTCTTACATCACCACATACGTAACAGATCGGAAAATACAGACCATAATAACTATAAATAACAAATAGCCACCTATAGACAGCAAGCTGCCTGTCATGCCATAAGCTTTTATATCCACAGGAAGATGAGGAGTGAGATGGATGGGGAGAATATTTTGACCCAAAATCACACTTGTAAAAGCAGTCTTCATAGATTTCTAGGCAATAGAAGTTCTTCAAAGGCATTCTTAGATCTTTCTTAGATCCTTCCTGATGTTCTCACAGCCCTCAAAATGAATTCAACCTAGTTCCACATAGAGTATTGAAAGGAAATGTGTCTACAGATTTAGACATACATTTATTTTTAGCTTTTTGGGGGAAGACAGTGGTATATACACAGTGCAATTAATAAGGATTTCTGGGCCAGGGTTCAACCTGCCATTGCACAGGAGACCACTTGGGAATAGAAGCTGAAACAAAGGAACAGTCCTATTTTACCACACTGACCCTGGATTCCAAGGGCTCTAATCCTAGCACTGTCAGACTGGGCTCCCAACTGCAAGAAATACAAAACACCAGTGAATGAGGCTCTGTCCTTTCTAAAGTCAATTAAAAGATGTTTATGCATCCAAATGCAATGCAGCCAAAATGAGTTGAAATCACCAGATTTCTCTTTATTCATGGTAAATTATGGAGCTCTTTTAATAAATTCATCTCTGAATACTTGAATACTGTAAGATCTGAAAGCTTTCATATAAACTTGTATCCTTCTATAGCTGATAAGAAAATGCAAGCAATTCCTACATTACCAGTGCAATGCTGAAACAGTCACAAATCTCTTGTTTTGTCATGCAGAAGTCTTTGGATAGGCAGATCATTTCTGAAGGTGCTGAATGTACAGCTGATTCTTTTAATTTGCTGGCTAAACTTGGTAAATGACTACAAAGAAGAAAAAAATACTACTGAGAAATGTACCCTCACAAAAAAAAAAAAAAGGCTCTGTTTAATGATCTGCAGATCTCACATACAGATAAATGTTTCTCTGTATTTACTTTCACATCCTATGATAGGGTAGCTACTCCCTATGCATTAGCTGTAGGAAGCAACAAAATAAACTTTCATTTAAGAAAAAGAATGTATTGCTTTCCTCTCTATTGAGCTGATTCTTCATACTACTTTTCTAGTGTAAAACTATCAAGGATGCTTATGCCTTGGGCAGGTGTATGCTTTGCTGGGTGAAAATGCTGTCCGGGTGGCCAGAATCAAAGAATTGTGGTGAATGGAGTTAAATCCAGTTGGAGACCAGTCACAAGTGGTGTCCCCCAGGGTTCAGTATTGGGGCCACTTCTCTTCAACATCTTTACCAATGATCTGTACTACTGACTGATCTATTAATACAAGTCTATGGTAGATACCCGGACCAAGCAAAATCATCTCTCCTGCATATATCTAAATCTATGTGAAGTTTGTACATGGATCCATTCCATAGCTGGTTTTGGATCCTCTGGCCTTGACCACCAGGCATGTGATGAGTTGAAGGTAGAAAGAAAAGCACATTATTGTTGTGGTTTTCCTAGAATCATCTAACTGAGCTATAAAAGGAATATGCAAATGGATAGAATGGCATCAAAGAAAGGCAAAATGTGGATTTCTATCTATTGTCTCCCTCTCCAGATTTTGCAAGGGTACCTGTAAAAGCTGTCTTGTGTTGCTTTTAATATGTAAAGGGGCTGGTGTGCAGAAAGACTTGGGTTGCTCAAGTCACAAACATAATTCAGACCTGAGGAGATGCTGCACTGCATTTAAGCATGGCTTTGTCACTTTATGCAGCCCTAGTATGGGGCCATTAAAGTTTCTGTGTACTTCTCAGAGCTGCTGTTACTTCAGCTCTTGTGGGACAAATATTTTTTGTTCTTTATTCAGGAAGTGAAGTTATCCTGAAGTCCGTGTACAGTTGCCTGAATAGGACTAAAGTTGTAGGTTTGCTAGAGCCTGACTGAAAGAGAATTCAAGAGAATTCAAATGAATGGACACTCTTTAATTGACTTCCAAGGGCATTCAGTTGGGTGGTGGTTAAGATGGTGCTTAGCAAGGATACGTATAACATTGAATACATCTTTGGCTACTGAGAACACTGCAGATAATGACTCAGTGAGGCTACACCAGCTTGTGCCAATAAGTTTTTCTCTCTGTGTGAAGATACAGGAAGAAAAAGCCTCACACGTGGACAGAGACTGTAAGGACACAGGAAATTGACTGGAACCATGAGAAAATTTGAAAATATGAGAAAATAATCTCATCAATGTTTCGTTGGGAAATGGAAAATACCTCCTAATAATACCTCCAGCTGATTGTTTTCAAGCACTCAGATGATGGTGTGTGAAAAGATGGGAAACTTCTCTTCAGTCCTGTGGTTGTGCTATTACATCCATACATTACAAATATTACATACATACATACATAACATACATTACAAATATTACAGGAAATATTTGAAGGGGTGTTTAAAACTAGTTGACAATTTTTTATTTTTAATCTCTAAGATTATTCTCCCTTCACATAGAGCTAACTACTCCTTCCCAAAATTCAGATACTGATAACTAAATAAGTAAATGTTTGACATCCTATTATTCCCACTAGGGAAAAATCAAGCCTCTCTGCATGAAAACTGTACTTCTTTAGTAATGTTGAGGGAAAAAGAAAAAAAAAACAGTCTACATATGACTGAAGGAGATATTCATGTTGGCTAATGATAACTTAACACATCTACCCCCAAGCTAACCAGAGGCTGAATGAGTCTTCTCACGGGACCTTTATCCAGGTAAAATCCTTATTGAAGTTATGAAGCTTCCTTTTTGGAATAATACTAAAAATACCTATACAGCTGCAGGCTGATCTTTGCCTTTCTTTTTAAAACCTGATTTGATAAATCGAAATATTTAGAATATCCAAAGTATTATAACTTTGGATGTGCGTAGGGAAATGAAGTAGATAAATAGTCCTTGCTTTTTCTATTAGTGTTAGGCTGCCCCAAGTCACACACTGTAATTGCAAGGACAAGGTATTTCAGAGGATGAGTTTTCTTATGAAATAAAAGCCATGATTCCCAAGTCTGCATTTTTCTCTAAGATTCAGGACAAGAAACGTCATTCAAGACTTACAAGAAAACCTGTAGAAAGGAGAGGCCTAAAACTCGTAGAGGTGTCTCTGAGACCCTGTGTAAGTCAGGGCTGTTCCAGGTATGCTATGCCCAAAGTACAGACTTACTTTTCAGGCACAGTTTAGCCAAATTATATATATATATATATATATATATATATATATATTTGTCTTTATTCAATGTTACTAATTGATTCAAGTGTTCCTAATGTTATGTGGAATTCTGACTTACATTCTGACATCTTTTGAGGAATGACTGATGACCTTCATCCATAATTCAGAAGAACAACACAGTAAGAAATGAGTGGGCTTTTGACACATCACAGATGAGCTCAAGAACTTTAGAATTCTAAATCCTAAACTTGTCCCAGTGACTGACAGCTTTACAAAGCAATGAGGAGGCAGTCTGAGATAAACTGGGTCTGAACTAGAATGGTAGTGGCTCTCCCAGATCTGCCTGGGGCTGTGGAAGGGTGTTCTACACTTTTGTTAGCACCACTACTGCTGCGTCTGAGAGCAGTTACATCTTCTGACATAGCCAAATTAATCATTTATTAAGTATGAGACATTCCTCTATGCCTGTGGAATGAAAAAAAAAAAATAAAAGTGCATTAACAAAGTAGTCTAAAGCGCACTAGCCTAAACGTACTACAAATGTTTCTTTAGCTTCCCCACTGTCACTCAGGAGTACCATCAGACAGTGAGGAGCTGGTGGAAGAAACTGAGGCAGATGGTTTCTCAGACCTTCTTTCATCCTAAGGGCTTTAAGTCCTTGGGTTTCTCTGTAAATCTGTCTGCATTTCCATTCCCCAGTAGGGAATAAAGAGGAGCCATGTCAGCTACTGCTGTATTCTCCCACAGCTGCATCCCATCAGGAATCGCTGCTTGGCAAAACCCTGTCTTTTATCCTCTAAAAAGGAGAAACACATGGAGGCCTCCTGCATCACCAGCCTGTCTTGTCTCCACCTCACACCTTCCCACTCATTTGCCTCTAGCCTTTCCACTGCTTTCCTAGCTTAGTACAAATACCTCAAAACCTGTTTCAAGTGCACAGTGATGCCAGGACTGGCCAGGGTTATCAGCAGGAAGTCTTGAATCCTGCACCAGATGGCTGCGAGACACCAGTAGCTCTTAACAGCGGGGGAGGCAGAGGAGAACAACCTGACATGGCTACGAGGAAATGTTTTTTTGCTCCACAGTACATTTGTCTCACCATTTGCAGAGTCGCTAAGCCATCCGGTATTGCTGTCAGAAGAAACAAGCTCCAGGAAGGGAAGTGGGTAGCACTGCTAAAGACAACGTGCCAACTTCCTGCAGGAAATTTTTCCCTTTATTTCCCTGCTTTCTTGCTTTTCATGCAGTCTATTGCAGAAGAGAGGGGTTCACGAAGGAATGTTTCTGTTTCTTCCAATGTTTCTGAGGTAAAAAGAATGATGGAATGAGGTGACTGAATATGAACTCCGGGGTTTTTGTTGTTATTTTTATTATGGGATACTTTGGAGTCAGGGAATGGTTCTGGGAAAGGGGCTTGCTGAGGATGACAGCCATATTTTTTGTCTATCATTACAACAGATGACAAAAAGAATAACTGCTTATCCACTCTTTTCTTTAGCCTTCAAAGCCCTTGCTTGCTTGTGCTGATGAGACAAACTGTAGCTTGTCCACATTGCTTGAACCTGACCTGAAATAAAACAAAGCAGATTGTGACATTGGTAAGTAATTTTCTCCCCACACCACATGGGATGTAAGAGCAAGCCACTGTAATGCTTCAAAAGTAGACCTCTTGTGCTATGGGGCTGCAGAAACATATGAAAGGTGCATGCACACTGCACAGTGTATAGATAAATTAGATAGATGAGATACTCTCCAGCAACTAGGAGCTAGCTGTGCTTGTGGCAGTACAGTGCCAAGAAGGGTGTGCTACTTGGCACTCTCAGCTGAGCTACTCCATACAGCCTGATCAGGACAACCTGGCTATCTCCCTCCCTGTGCTATTGCAGCAATGCAGCAGGGGTGTACCTTTGGAGGTTGTTCCTAATGCCAAGTACTGAAAGTCATATCAAAGAATAGGAGGAGGGAAGTAGAAGCAAATCTCCCACAAATCTCCCCTTGTCCACTCTCCCTTAGATGAAAGAAATCTCATTAGTATCAAAACCCCTGTTCTGTTTCCTTTCTGTTCTTTAGATGTGTTGTTCAGAAACTCTATAAACCTTTTAGGCAGGTGATAGTTTACCTGCATATCTAACCAGGAGAAAGGGTATTTGGCTATCTTGAAATTACTTACTTTTTCTTCACCTTTCAATGTTTTTGCTAGACGACGAGGGAATCTAAACAGTGCCATCTGATAGAGGGGATTGAATCACACTTTGCAAACACAGAACAGGTGGAGCAAATAGCACACATTCAAGCTGTAGGCTGGGATACATTTACATATACATCTGAAAACTCAACAGGCATCCCTAGGGCATTGATACAGAGAAGAAAATTTTAAAAAAATGCCATCAAATACAGTATTTTCTATGAACAGCTCATCCAAATCTATTTTAAGAATAAAATAACTTAAAAAAAAAAATAAAGAGTTCTTTAAAAATAGAAACAGCTTAAGAAAGTGAAATAGAGGATTTGGAGAATTCATACTTGTTTGACATTTTACTGGTAAGTACTGTTATTTTTCATTAGGTATTTATTACATGTTTGAAAGAAGTTGGTGTTTTTTCCCCCTTAAGTCACTGCAAAAACAAACAAGCAATGTTGTTATTATTCTTATAGTAACAAGTACAAACAAATAAACACATCTCTTCCTATTTTAGTCAGCTAAATGAAATTTGTAGTTAATTGTTTCTCTAATGACTTTGGACCTGGGGAAAAGTGTTGGTGGAAGGAAGGCAATTATATACTAGATGACTGCTGAATAACTAGTTACAATAGTTGTAGTAAGGAAAAGAACTTATTTTGTAATAAGTATAGTCAAAACATGCTGAGAAGGAAAAACACAATTTTGAATGAGCTTGTTCCTGTTTGCTTTTGGGGTTGTGGTTGTCACACGGAAAGGTAAGCTCAGGTCCTTTGCAAATGGTCTTGCTGCAATCTGTTTTGAAGATGCACATGGAGGCACAGGATCCTCCTGAACTGCCTGGGAGCTGGGGTGAGCTGACCTGTAAGCAATGGGATGTCTCTGGATGAACTGTAAAGCCAGCATGAGCAGGGTAGTGCTAGGGCATCTTCTAGTTCACATCAAAGCCCTGAGAGCAAACACAACAGACTATGGGAGATTTGGGTCAATCTTGGGGAGGAGGAATTATAACCATATCATATCATTCTCTTCCTAAGCCCACCACCCCTTCCTCATGGTTCGTTTTCTTTGGCTATCTTGTATCAGTGCTGTTTTCTGTAGCTGAGGTCACATCAAGCTATGAAGGACTTAAGCTTGACTCTCTCTGAAGTGTAAAGAACTGATTACTGGTATCAGTCTGTATTGTCTGTCATGTGCAACTCTACTTAGAAACCAAATCCTTTTTCTGCTGAGAGACAAGCAAATGAAAATGTATTCTCTATTTCTGTACATTTCTTTTAAAATGACTTGGTTTCTTTTTGAGTGTAATGTGCAAAGAGTAAAAACAAGCATTTTCAAATAAAAAATGAGCATATTAAGTCTTCACTTTCTTAATGAGAAACTGAGGCTGGTGCAACTTAAGTGCAAAGGGGGAGAGAGACAACAAAACTACCAATACAGCAAGAGTAAACTGTGGTGTTTGCAAACCACTACATTTTCTTAGACGGTCTCACGCACTGTGGGTATCTATAGCCATGTTTCATACTGCACTGTGACATGTGCAAGGTATCCTGCAGTACCCACCCAGGATAATGAGAGAGGGTCTGAACTGGTTGAGGATTTTCACTGCCAGAAACAATAAGAACAAGATGGCCCTAATTGTTGCTGCTTGGCCCTAGCCGTGTTCATGGTGGAAGCTGTTATTCATTTTTTGGCCTCCTGCCCAAAAACATAAACATGCAATTAATGTTAAAAGTAAAATGGGACCAAACCAAGCCCTCCTCCTCTGAGCAGCTATAGAACTGGAAGGTTTTCCTCCTTCTGTTCTCCCAGACCCTGGTACAAAGCCAGAATAATAACAGGCAGCTGGTATGGAGCCAGAGTTTAAGCTTTATATCTGACAAGACTTTTATAAAACTAATATGCCCTTAGTAGTATCCCATATTATACCTAGAGATGAGAAGGAGGCTAGTGATTAGGTGTTCATGGCATGTAAAGGCAGGAGCCCTTCTTGAAGAGATTGTGTGTGTGGTGTGTATATTTATTTAGCATCTATTGACTTATATTGATTTTTAGCATCACATCTTGATTTCTTGCTTGTCTGTGCCATGGTTATGGACCTACAGCAGGTGAATGCTACAAAGCGTTATATATTTCAGCAATTACTTATTTTAATGTTAAAGTATAAAAAAGGAAAATAAGGATGTGTGCAACTCCCTAGTCCTGCAGGGCCTGCTTGCTGCAGAGCTGCACTGAGACTGTACCCCAGACTGCCTTGTGCTAATGACCCACAGCTCAGTGAAGTCAGCCTGAACTGTCCCTCTCAGCCTTCCTTGGTTATATCAAGTCAGGTTGTTGTGCAGTCCATCTGTAATCTGTGCTGTGACTGGCACAAGATTAGCTGGGGGAGGGCAGAGGGTTGGATGAGTTGAGAAAGGCAGTAGACAAAAATACAGGTGCCCCAAAATAACCACTTTTCTGAGGCCCACTCTATCCATTTTTGACCTGGAGGGGAAGCCTGGTTTAAGGCATGATTTTCCTCATTTGATTAAACTGTTGTATCTGACTGTGAGTCTATTTTGTTTTAAACTAGTCTGTATGGAATTAAGCCAAATGGTGTAACTATAAATCTTAAATCAGATACAAAATTGTTACCACCAGGTGTAAAGGACCATAGAATCATTAAGATTGGAAGAGACCTGCCAGATCATCTGGTCCAACCATCACTCTACCACCAATGTCACCCACTTTCTTCCTCTGCACAACACACAGACATAGCATTGAGTAACTAACTTGATATCTTTGGATTACTCCCAAACCGTATTCGACTTCATTACACACCCACAAAGGAATGATGACTGCTTCTGCTTCCATCAATGTCAAGACTGTGCAGTCAAGTCCTATACTGATTCTGTGGATTACAGGCTGGCTTTTCTAGGATTCCAAATTGCTGGTATGTTCTGAAGCTAGAATCTTCTCTTGCTCTCAGTTTCTCACAAGTTACCTGCCTCATGGTTTAACTCAACTCCAGTTCTCTCTTGGTTGGAAAGAAGTGGGTAAGCTCTCCTAGGGCAAAAAAAAAACAACCTTCAGGATAGCTGGCCCTGTAGACTTTGGCTATGAACTACATATGGTGATTATACAACATACTAATCCCTGAAAATGTGTAAGAATCTAGCAGACAAGGAATCAAGTTCTTCCTTCCAACCCCTACAATTCTGTGATTCTGTGTGTGATTCTGTGCAATAACTTACTATACAAAAGGAAAAAAAGCTCACTATCTACTGTCCCAAGATAAAAAAAAAAAGGGGGGGGGGGGAGGCAAACAAAAACCCCGGTGTTTCAGTCATCAGTATTAACTATGTGAGACTGAGTCAATCAGGCAAGATAAGGCCTTGAAACTCTGACATCTTACACACTGGCAAGTGATAGAACACAGGACACAGGAGGGACAATCTTGTTCATGATCTCTGTGGTCAGTGAAGAGTTAGCTGATAGGGCATGAAAGAGCTGTAGTTGAAGAGAACAGACTACAGAATAGCAAAGGAGATGAACAAACTTCAAGTTCTTTTTAATCTTATAGAGGAAGATCTGGATCGCTTGCATCACAGAACAGTCTTGAGTCTGGGGCTCATTTAATTAAAGGAAAGGCTGACTTTTTTATTTTATTTTTTTCCTTTGGCTTTGTTTCATTCAAAAATGCTTTTTTTTTTTTTTTTTCCTGAGAACTCCAGCTTTTCTCTTCATGAAGTGAAATACTTCATTAAAGTTGTGATTTTGTTTATTCTTAAATCAGAGGAAATCCTAATTATATTCACAGTAATCTCCTGAGCAAGGTATGTCCTAAAGTAAATGCAGATGAAAAACCCTGGCCAAAGACAAGCCACAAAATCTGTGTCTGCACATCAGTGTGTACTTTCAGTCATTTAGTGTAGGTGTATTTGCACACAGATCTTTACTTCCTATTTAAGTGCAAGCATAAAGAGAGGCATGCTAAGAACTGTGCAAATACCTACTCATGTAAGTGGTTGTCAGACATCAATATCAGGAATATTTCACATTCATTTGAAAGCGTAAACTACATAAGAATTGTATTTTTATATTTTTGTATTTTTGAGAATGAATTGTATTTTTAAGAATTTAATGAGCATAAGAATTTAAATTTTGAGCTCTCAGAATATACAGAAATTGAGGTTGTCTGTGTGATTTCTATTTAGGTCCTTGTGGATATCTCTTGTGTTATACAGTTACCATCAAATAGGAAGCCTGCACTTGACCAAAACCTTTAACTAATTTGGTAATGTTTTAAGCTTAGAAAAAAAGAATCATTCTTTTCTTTCAGTTCTTCCTCATGCACTGCTCACTCTATGTACTCCATGAGCTAACAACGTTCCGGGGCCCCTGGTAAGAAAATGCAGATTGGTCTGATATATTACTGGAAAAGGCGGATTTAGAATCGTCACACAGACTACTAACATTTAAACTAGGGAAGTAACTAATAGAAAAGAAATAGCAAAGCAATTGAATCATAGAACATCCTGAGCTGGAAGGGACCCACAAGGATCATCACATCCAACTCCAGGCTCCACACAGGACCATCAAAAATCAGACCATATGCCTGAGAGTGCTGTCCAAACACTTCTTGAACTCGGAAGGCTACACGGATAGCCTTCAGTATTCCCTCGGGTCCTATCACTGGTCACTAAAGAGAACAGATCAGCGCCTGCCCCTTCACTCCCCCTGTGAGGGAGCTGCAGGCCGCCATGAGGCCTCCCCTCAACCTGCTCTGCTCGGGGCTGAGCAAAACAAGGGACCTCAGCTGCTCCTCATACGTCTTGCCCTCTAGACCATTCACCATCTTTGTTGCCCTCCTTTGGACACTTTTATAGTTTTATATCTTTCTTAGACACAGAGTACTCAAGGTGAGGCTGCACTGGGCCAAACGGAGCAGGGCAATCCCTTCCCTTGACCGATTAGCAGTGCTGTGCTCTCTCATTCCCAGTCTGTACATATATCCAGGGCTGCCCCATCCTGGGTGCAGAATTCAGCATTTGTTCTTGTTAAATTTCCTGTGGTCGGTAGAGTGTTTGGTTTATGCAGACCACCCGCTAGGGGCTGCTGTGGATGTGATCCTGCCATCTTACGGACCCATGTCTAATTTAAGGTACAGACCACAGCCTTCATGCTATTCCAGCAACCTGCAAGTCAAGTAAAGTGAGCTGGGCAGCAACTGAGGCATTTACCCCACTGCACGGTCCCCATGGGTATATTTAACTGTTATGTTAAAGAACTAGCAGCGTAGTTCCCTAAATATGCTTAGGAAGGTAACTTCAGGGCTGAGGCCAAAAAAAAAAATTGTACTTTAGTGGAATAATTAAGCAGAACTTTTTACTATCTGGCTTCCTCATCCAGATCAGCTTGTCTAGCATCTGTGTTTATGGTTTAGCACAGCCTAAAAAAAAAATGCTGTGTAAGTTACTGTACAAATTCTTATCAAAGAAGGCAGATGTTAACTGATGCCTGGTGCAAAATTTCTGAGAGAAGAGATCTTAGCTCTAAACAGAGTCTTTCTTAGTGCAAGAAGGGCAGTGCTAAGAGCAATGGGTGCTGCATGGCAGGTGAAAATGTGAAGTGAGACGTTTATTGACCCCTATTCAGTTACCCTATTGAAAAGTTTAAGTGGGTGTTTCAGTATATATCTTGAAGCATTGCTAGTGGTGATTGTAAGAATGTTGGAGCAATATTTATCTGAAAGCATTACAGTCAGTGGTAAAGGCAGCAGAAGGAATTAGAAGACCAGTAAAGCAGAAAGGGTGCTGTTGCAGAGAAATAGTTGACTGCACTCCACAAATATTTTTGATCAACCTAGGAGCTGACGACTGATGGGAGACTGAGTAAAGTTGGCAGCTGAAGCGTCACAAACCCCACAACCTGAATTAGAGAAGCTGACCCAGTACACTCTGGTTTCACACACAGATAACTGGAAAAGCTTGATCCCTGCTGTGTGGCTCAGAGAATGGATTCCTCCATGCCATTTCCCTCATTTTTTTAGCCTATGAGCCCTTCAGGCCAGGGGTTGTCTCACACATTGGCCAGCTGGGCATTATTGTAACACAGATTATAATAGCTATGCAGGGTTGTACTGAGGGATGTTACTGACTCTCAAAATCTCACCATGATTCCTGAACAAAGTTTGTATTTTCTTTCAACAAAAATACTTCTTTCCAGTCTTAGAGCAGGGCAAGGCTAATCATTATTATTATCTTGTAAGGGAGTGATAAAACACAGTGACATACACGAAGCAGCTGTCACAGCTTCTCTCAGCCAGCACATCAGCCCTGTCTGCCTCTTTATAACAGTAATAATGACAGTGCCATGCTGATGTCAGAGACAGGAAGCGCTGTAGGAGGGTCAGAGCATCACTGAGTTTGTCCCGTTGCCCAAGGCGACTCTGAGTATACACAGACCTTTGCAAGCTGCGTGAAAAGACATTATTTTCATGGCCCTTGTCTTGCCTAATTATCATTTCACAAGATAACTTTTTTTTTTTTTTTTTTTTTTTTACCTTCTTGCCTATTCTTTATAAAGATCTCTCTGGAGTAGAAAAGGTCAGCTATGGAAAAAATCATAGCAGAAATTAATGCTAAATAAAGGTTAGGTTATTTGATTTGACTCCTATGTAAACAGCAATTATGTTTTCTTCTTTGTGATTTATTAGAGAGGAAGCTGATAGAAATATCTATATTTAGATTGTCTGAAAGATTTCATTATAATGGGCACTTGAGGCTTTTTCTTTGCTTGAATAAGCCCGATGTTTGACAGAAGGACAGCCCTGGAGCTGCAGGATGTCTCTGCTTCACTTACGAAGCTCCATTCAGTTTCTGTCCATGGGAATGAGGTGTGTATCCAGAAAGGTACATGGTCAAACAGGCCACCTCTTGAAATCAGCCAACAAAATGTCAATCCATCCAAGGAGATCAGTGATTTTTAAAGAGATGTAAGCTCTGTGTTTACAGGAGGAGGACAAAAGAGGCTTGACCATTAAACACTACTTCTTGACCATTAAACACTATCTCTGTTTGCTGTCATCTGATAAATACAATTTTTTACGACGTCCCATATTCCCTATTTGATTCCTAGGAGTAACTGTAGCTACTCCAGATCTAAACAGATACAGGTTAGGAAGAATATATACATAAGGACTATAAAGTAAAAATAGGAAGAAATTTTATATGTTGCTCTGAAAGCACAAAGAGATGCCCGGGGAAAAAAAAAAAAATTGTTCTTTACAGATACCTTAAAGGAGGCTGTAGCAAGGTGGGGGTTGGTCTATTCTTCCACGTGCCTGGTGACAGTACGAGGGGGAATGGGCTTAAGTTGTGCCAGGGGAGTTTTAGGTTGGATGTTAGGAAGAACTTCTTTACCGAAAGGGTTGTTAGACATTGGAACAGGCTGCCCAGGGAGGTGGTGGAGTCACCATCCCTGGAAGTCTTTAAAAGACGTTTAGATGTAGAGCTTAGGGATATGGTTTAGTGGGGACTGTTAGTGTTAGGTCAGAGGTTGGGCTCAATGATCTTGAGGTCTCTTCCAACCTAGAAATTCTGTGATTCTGTGAAAAAAAAAAAAAAAAAAAAAAAAGTTTAAGCGATGAACCCTTTAGGCCTCCTGTTACTTGTTTTGTTTGTTA
The DNA here is from genome assembly GCF_963932015.1 of Anas acuta. Classification (NCBI taxonomy): domain Eukaryota; kingdom Metazoa; phylum Chordata; class Aves; order Anseriformes; family Anatidae; genus Anas; species Anas acuta. Next base: position 65,094,575 of record NC_088982.1, on the reverse strand, counting down.
GTTTACCAAATACAGATCTTACACCTTCTAGCCACTCAGCATGGGAAGTTGTAAGACTTAAGAATCCCTTGCACCTAGCTACATGTGCTTACTGATACTACACTTACACCAGCTGTCATACCACCTTCTGTTTGGTCTAATGAGCTGTAATGGAGCTCAGGTGGTCTGTCTTCACTCCAAAAAGTATGCAAGATAAAGCTTCTTGGATAAATGTGCTATCAAGTAATACTGCAAATGGGAAGCATAGGTGGCTGGAAAGGGAAGAGTTGTTGAAAAAGATTGGTCTAAAGGGAGATTTGAGGTGTAAGGCTGGAGAAGTAAAGGAGTATCACTGCAGTTGCAGAAACCTGATTACTGATGAGGACCAGAAAGCCAGTCATTTTTCACAAACAAGCTTTTGCTTTCTCCTGTCCATTTGTATGCAACACATCATATGTTCATGCTCATGGAGAAAGTGACCTTACACAAGGGAAAGCAGGAGTGAGCTCAACCACTGTGCTGCTCCAGGGCAGCCAATCCACAACCGATTCCTTGTTGCTAAATTAAGCAACAGGCCAGGGTCTGTAGCAGACATGGAATCAAGGCTTCATAAATCAAATTTCCCTGCAGAAATAGAAGCTTGCAGAGAAAAAGCAAACAGTGCTTTTGTAAACCCATTGCTGCTTCTATTTTTTTTTTTTTTTTGGTTCTTTCTGAACAGTTCAGGGCTATTAGTAAATAAATGTTGCAACAGACTTTTACTACATGATAATGGAGCATTTATATTATTACTGAAATATTTGCTGAAACTAAACAGTATTATGTGTGCAAAACCCAAATCTCATCTGCAAGAAAACTGAAACAGAAGCAATATAAATGTTGGATCGTAATTATCCTTAATTGCAAAAGCTTTAAAGGAGAAGAAAAAAAAAAAAAAGAATTGAATCCTTCCACTTGCTGGGCTTGATTTAGCACTTCGTTAGTGAGGTTTTGCACTGGTTACAGAGCTGATTTGGAATTCAATTGGAGTAGCACCGTGATGAATAATGGGCATGCTTTATATATGTACTACTTGTGGAACTGGAGATTTTTGGGTGCTTCTAAGGTTCACTTTTAAATGGCTGCCAACTAGGCATTACCTGAACTTCCTCTCAAGGGGAGAATCTTAGTGCCACCACTTTCAAAAATAAAATTTGAATGGTGTGTTCACGTTATCAAGCTGTCCTGGAGGGAGGGATGCTAGACCCACTTGAAGTGCTCAGCTGGAAATGATTTTGGTGAATCTTGTAAAGGCAAATGTCTTTCAGTGTCAGTCCAGAGAAAGGCAGGCTCCTGGAGCCATTTGCCTGGTTTCTGCAAGGAAGTGTGCCATTTTGCTTCTTGAGCTGTTCTGGGACATACTCAGCCTGCGCTTCAACAGCCTTCTAGCAGATGTAACAGCATGGAGATAGTTCCAGATATCTGAAGGTCCTTTTCATCTCCAGAAATCATTTGTTGCAGAAAATGTCTTCCAAAAAGCTTTGACTGTACCAGCGCTTTGTTTCCCAGTTTCTGGAGGCCTGGCCCTTTTGGCTATAGCATGGGGAGCAGACATGGGGAAGCATAAAGGAGGCTCCTAGGTGAGCTCTTGCTTTCCAGGAAAAAAAAAAAAAAAAAAACATTGTTAGGGCTTCCAGATCTCACAGCTGTAGTACAGTCTTCTGGGTAAACTTCCCTACAGAGCAACTGTATCTAGAACTTCACCTTCTGTAGGTTAAATGGGAAAGTAATTCAAAATTACAGGTTAGAGGAAACTCAACATACAAGCCGTCAGATACTGTAACTGGATTGAAGTCTTTCATCACACAATTCTGCTAGTTATGTGCATTTGGTATACTTTATTTGTAGCATTTAAATGTTCTTATTTATATGTATGTGTTTATATATATTAGTATCTGTATGACAAATGGCAACCTAAGTATGTCCTGACTAACATTACCACAAACCTTCTTGGCAAGAAAACTGTACCCAGAGTCTCCTAACAGAGTGATTTCTGGCAACGATTCTGTTGGTGTATAGCATGCTGTGGCATTGCCTATGAGTCCATAACAAAGAAGGTTTCATTGTTTAAAGCCTTGTGCAAATATGCAGATATGCAACAAGGAACAGCACATGCCAAATGAGCTTACAGTATCCATCACAAGTTATTCTCTTGTAGGTGACCATTCAGCTTTTCCATGAGTCTGTTTTCCTAGGGCCACTGTTTTTATTAGTTTCTTGCTGCAATAGTAACCACTATGTGGTAAGATCCATTAAAATATTTCTTTAATATTTCAGCCTTTGAAGAAGCCACCCTTTCTTTTCAATAAACCTTGGAGTACTGTCTTATTGTAAAAAAGGCTTGTTTTTATTTATAGAAACTGAAAGGCCTACTTCTTCTTTCTGAAGCAGAACTGAGAAACAATTGACTTTCATATCAATGTTGAAAAGAGAAGTGATAGAGAACTGGGATCTTATCTATGATTTAGGTACAGTTCCACAAAAGCTCAGGCCAGTTGAAGTCCATGATCTGGGGGCTTCACTCCTGTATCTGCACGTCACTTGAGGTGATGGGAGTTCTGTAGGCACTTGGGGGTGAAGTGGTTTGGAAAGCTGTTACAATTACGAGTTTGTAGAGTGACAGATTATGCCTGGATTAGCCCTCAGTTCCACCTCATGATGAAGGTAGGGTGGGAGTTTATGCTGCTCTGGGGAGAGGCAGAAGTGTGCGGTTGGGAGAGGGAGTGAGGCAGGCAGAGCTGTAGCCAGTTTGTACTGCCCTGAAACAACACTCCTGCACATCCTTCTGACAGCCCTCAAGCAAAGGCTGAGTCTGTGCTCCCTTTACCAAAGGATGAGTCCAAATAGCATGAAGCAAACTGCATTGAATTTTGTAAATTCTCATATCCTCTACAACAGGATGATTGCATGGAAATTGCTGTTAGGGGTGGATCTGGAGCATCCTACCTGCCAGCCATTCATGCCCAGGAATTGACTGGGAGACTGCTAGATGGCACTAATAAAATCTTGAAATACATGAAGGCATGATCCTGATCAACTCGCACTGGAGTGTTGCAGTGGATGGCTATAAACTTTTCAGAAGGGATAGCCTGTCTTATAGAAAGCCTCTGGGTTGCAGGATTTTCAGAAAATCTTATAAAGGGAGAAAAATATCTTAGGTAACTGTCTTGTTTTCTTCCTTGAATTCCCTCTGTGTCTTTGTTTTATGTTTCTGGAAAGGCTGTCCTTGCTCCTGCATCATGCAGGCAGGGAAATTCTTCCTGCATGAGGCTCCCAGGGGAAACGTCCTGGAGGAGACTGGACAAAGCCTGAGCTCTGTGGCTATGGAAAGCAAGCGTATTGCTCTCCTCTATGGAAACAAGATTAAAACGAGTCAGTAAACAACACATGCAGCACAAGAAAAATCCACACGTTGCTGACTTACATGGAAAAGCAATGTGTTGATTAGTCCTCAAATACACTGCATCTCTCTGGTTCAAGAGACTCGAAATTAACTCATTTGTCTCAATTCACTTCACAATTTTCTTTAACTTCTGAAGAGTCAGTTAGATAAAGCTGGCTATTAAGTCATAGCCCATGCAAGGAGCTATTTGTTAGAAATGCCCATGTAAATGTATCCAGCTTATTTCTCACGTACAGGTCCAACATTTTCTTGAACACAAATAAGTGACTGCATTGAGAAGCCTCACTAGGAGCACGTTTGGATGTACGGTATTTGCCAGAGGATTAAATATTTGAAAACTGTACATGCCCTAGATTTTTTGTGAGACGTTTCTAGTGGTTTGCTATTTTTTAGAGGGTGGGAGCTATTTTGTTTTGTTTCATTATTTATTTTTTAATGAGGGACTCAGTTCTGCTCCCTCTAGAATATTACACAACTCTCAGTGACTTTCAGAGAGGAATAGACTTTGTTTTATCTCTTCCTAGCATGGGATGTGTCTTCAGCATCTTCTTTCCCTAAGATACTCTTGCCTTACGCAAGGGTAGCCTGAGCCAAGCAGTTAAAAAAATTTAAAGAAATACGAATCTCAACTTTAGCCAATGTTGCAAAGAGCAATATATCTAGCCTAATTTTATAAAGGTGTCAAATTCTCACAGACGCTTTGTCCAAGTTTAGGTCATCTGTGCTGTTTTCTTTGAAAAATGAGGTACAGTGTGATTCAGGACACTGCTTGAAATGTCTGGTCCTAGGACCTGCTCCTGACCCTGGGGAAAGCATTGCTGAGCAGGAAGAAGGCACACGGGATCCCAGTTTTTGACAGCAAGATGCTGTTTGTGGGGGCCAGAGGAAGAAACCTCCCAAACTGAAGGAGAAACCATGCATTTCTGAAAGGCTGGCCTTGCTGAGGAAGCCCAGTTGGGTGCTAATGACTTGACCCAGTAATTTGTAACCAAGGCTATAGGGTATGTATGTCAAGATGCTTGTCATCTAACAGAAGTTCTGATCAGCACCACCATGCCCTTAATGGCAGTCATAGAGCAGCCCATAGCAAACAGGCAAGCACATACAAATTCCCCTGTGCCCTACTGTGATTCAAATCCATGGGGATTTGCCTCTGGAGGTGGAATGGTTAACCTGTGCAGTTGTGCAATACAAATGAACACAGGACGGAATATCGCTTTCATTTATCTAGCCTTTTCTCGTCAACCTCAGTACATAAATAGTTGTGTGGTTTTTTTCTTCAGTCCACATTTCTCTTAATATAAGTAAATGAGACTAAAAAGAATCTGCCTCTTAAGTGAGACTAAAAAGAATCTGCCTCTGACTGTGCTCAGCTGAAGCTGAGTCCCTTCTTAGCACTGCTGTTGAGATCAGAGAAGTATTGCCAACCATTAACCTAGACTGAGAGCACAATAGGATCTATCTTTGATTACAGTTTTTAATAAAAAGCCTCAAACTCTTTGATAGATTCTTTATTGCAACTGAGATTTTGCTTTTTCTTCCCCACCTCTATTTCAAGAGAGCCATTCAGTACATTGGTAATATCCAATTTATTCTTCTAATTGTGAGTGATATCCCCTGTTAGTGGTATAAATTGTACCCTTTGCCCTTGGCAGAATTCACAACAATTCTCCTGCTGCCTATTACAGCACTTTCATAGATAGACACGCTTCATTAATACACACTTCTTCAAGGACTAATTGAATCTTTCCAATATATCCCTGAACAGCCATTGAATTATCTAGCTAGTGGTGGATGCGTGTAAACTCATGGCCAGTGTTGTTTAAAAGTCACCAGTGGTTAAAGGACACAGTGGTTAAAGAATAGGATGTGCTGTACTTAAGTACGGGCTGAGATGCTTCAGAAGGCTGCATTCCTGAGAAAGCAGGCGAAATAGGAAGCTCTTCTTGTCAGCATCATCTTGCTGTGGCAGTGATGCCTGCTCGTAGAGCAGAAGATTGTCAAAATCATCTCATGAGAATGCACTGAGAAAGAGTAAGGCAACCTAGGCTGAAAAGAGGAGGAACATCAGAGAACTTTAAAAGAAAAGATAGGCTTTAGAGCTTTTTATTAAAATCACAATGAAGATGGCTTTAAGCATGTCACTCTTGGCATGGAAGCAGCTGAGGTGAAGCACAAATACCCTTTTTCTTCCACACATCTGGGGATGGCAATTCCTGTTGGGAAGGATTAACCTTCAGTCTCGTTTGATTAAACCAGGGCTCATTTGTCAAATTTCCAAACATTCTGTCATTTATTCCAGGACAAAAGAATTCAGCTGGCTCAAAATAAAATAAAATAGAGAGGGGTTGAATCATGTGAACAGGTTCAGAAGTAGGTTTTCTCCATATGTGTCTATGCCAATGTGACTTGTTCATACTGCTCTTCAACTCATATCAATCTATTTTGTTTACATTTTTTTCCTCTTGGCAATATGAATTCTTTGCATGTATATGCACAATAGGAAATTGTTTATGTGTACAGGTAGATAACCATGTTGCCATTAGTATCAAATGCAAACTCATTCATCTTAGTGGAAGTTAATCCCATTAAGATTTACTTTAAAAGGTATTTGCTGATCTTCAGTACCATCTTCAGTAATTACTGAAGTTATTGTTTATCTTTGTCTATGTTAAAGGTTGATGCTGTGTTGGGTTCAAGACAAGTTACACAGGCGCAGAGGTTCTTCTAGAGGACCCGCAACATATGAGACTGTTATTGGCTATATTGCCAAAATTGCTGTACACCATCTGTTACAGGCTTCAGCCTTTTTGTCCATTAGCACAATCCACGTTAAGACCAGGCTCAACCAAATTTCCTGTGCTGAAGAGAGTTCATGGACTGCTTTTCCAATAAACAATGTGACCCTTTTCAGAGAAAAGCAGGAAAAAATGTGAAGTAACTGCAAGATCTGATAGAACTGGGGACATCCCCATGGAAAAAATCGCACTGGTGCCTACTGAAACAGGGTATTGGTGTCTCCTGGAACAGAATGCTTCCGCATATACATGTGAGTTAAAAGGAATTGGAGGAAATCTGCAATGATTCTGGGTGAAAATAACATTAACGAAATATAAATCATTTCTTTCAGTTAGGTTGATGATATTATTTCAGCAAAGAATTCACTGCCTTAAAAAAAAAATGGTTTTGAATAGTAAACCATTCTCTAGCAAATTTAAATGGCCATGAGCCTCTCAAACATGATAATCTTCTGTGGAGAATATGGGTTGTATGATAGTCATGTCAAAGTAAAGTGACTAATAGCAGAGTCTTAGCCACCCTTTGCAATCTGGTAGTTAATATACTGTAGCTTTATGGAGATGGCTATAGCTTCACTTACATCTCTCATATACGTACATATGGTAAGCTGACTTTCTCTCTCTGAGTCCCTTAACTACAGAATGTTTCCCAGAGAACAATGCAATAAATCTTCTGGTTGAGGACTGAGTAGGTGATAAGAATGTCAAGTCATATTTATGCTTTTATTCCCCCGTAACGAGTAAAAGTGATTTATATGTGGACAAAGAGCTGATAGAAAAAGACCCCTATAAATTTTATTTATTTTATTTTTTATTCTAGTGACATTAAAGTACCGTGTTTTGCTGGAAGTAAGAAACATTCCTTTTCCATGTATTCTAAAGAGTCAACACCAAGAGAGAGTTAAAATTTCAAGTCATTTTTTAGCATTCAGAAACCTTTCTTTTTTTTTCTGGCTGAACTTCAGTATGTCTTCCTGGGATCCAGGCTGCCTCATGTCACTACCTCATTCTCAGAGTCTTTGCAGCTCTAAATACCCAGCAAAAGGAGGGCCAGTTTTATGACTACTTGAAGCTGCAGCTATTTGCTTTGTATCTCAGGACTTTTTGAAGCATGTGCTGTATCTGCCAATGCTGCCTCATTCTAAATCCCCAGGTTGCCCACTTAACCCGTTATGACAGCTTTATGACTGCTGAAGATTTCTGTGTCTTACTGGGCATTTTAGATCAGCTTTAAGGCTTTATCTATTGCTAAAGGCAGATTCTTATCCATTATAAATTGCCAAAGATCCATTGATTTCAGCTTACTGATAATGATTTCTTCTTGCAGTATAATCAGTAGACCTCATTTTGATTAAGAGCCTGGCTCAGAAAATAAATAAATAAGTACAATTCTCTCATTTAAATCCAACATGGTTATGTTAGGGGGACTAAATATTAAAATAATAATAATAATTAAATAATTAAAAGGGGAGGTCCAGATCCTTTGAAGAAAACACTCATGCAGCATTAAAAGTTAGCTTTTATGCTAGCCTTTGCCTAGAAGGATATATCTCATTGTGTTTGTTTGTATGTACCCACAGAAAACATTGACCATAATGACTGAGAGCTTTGCTGTTTTTCATCTATAGTATGGAAGTAGTAGAGGAAAGAGGACTTTGGTTTGCTTTATTCTCCCTCAGCTTTGGCATCACACTCAGTGACCCCATTCAGGACCTCACACCATCTGAATCTGATGATGAGCAGGAAGGCAGGACTAGCCCCAGGCTTCAGGTTTTGTAGTCACCCCGTCAATATGCCCTCCAAGAAAAACTGGCAGCTGGCTCAGAAACATTTAGCACAATTATGGAAAAGATGGGAGGGTGAAAGATTCCATCACATGAGGCTTGAGGTCATTCCCAGTGGGAGTGTGGGGAAATGTGTTCCAGTGGAGACTCATAAGGGTGAGCCCAATGCTAGGTCTGAAAAAGCAAATCTAGACAGAGTCCTCTTTGTCAGCTCTTGCGATCATACCTCTGGGTATGTCCATTGCAAGCTTAGCAAAGAAATTCAACCCTGTTTTTCAATGAGAATATTCAGCCTTTCAGTTAGTAATCTGGGTGTTTTCTCTCTGTTATATTTTTGGGGGTGTGAGGGAGGAGAGAGGATTGGTTTTGATTTGTTTTTGCTCTTTACGTGCAGGTGGTTCAGCATTGTTGATGTTGACAGTAAGTGCTATTTAATGCTTTTGTCTATGCACTCAGCATTGATCTTAACACTCTTTAGCTACACATAGTAGTACTAAATATTCAACTAGGAACAGTGGCAAATAAAAAAAAGTAAGAGAGCAAACAAAAGGTGGATCCACGGTCATGTATTTTAGACACAGTCTTCTCCAAAATAGTGTCTGTTTCTAAAAATTTTTGATCTTTCACTACTATTAGTACCTAAGCATTGTGATGATAATAATTACATGAACTATTTTGACTAATATTTGTAATGTTTCCTGGATACTGATATAACAAAATTCACCCATGTTTTATTTTTTCTCATGTACATTCTAAGAATTAATATCTGCTGTCTTACTCTTATACTGTGGGAAAAGAAACTGAAGTCATTTGGTCAGATTTAGTGCCTGAATTTATTTCACAGAGCCAACTGTGAAATGCACTTTTTGTTATCCCAAATATGTCTGAAATGCTCAACTGACTTTCAGTGAGAAAATTGTCTTACCTGTGCTATCTGAAAGAGAGACGTTATGATTCTTACAACAATTTTATCTGGTAATCCTCACTATCATGCGCATTTGCATTCATGGTCAGATGAGATTAACATCTGTTGAGAAAAGCTTCAAATAAAAAAAAAAAAAAAAGAGTTAAAACATCTTTCGTAGTAGAATATGTAAAATGCTCTACCCACTGTTGGAGGAAAAGACAGAGGAGGTGACTGGGCTCACACAGGCATATGACATGTTGAGACAGAATTGGAAGAGGAAAGGTTCATCATCATCATAAAATGGTTTGGGTTGAAAGGGATCTTTGAAAATCTGCTAGTTTCACCTGCCATGGTCAGGGACGCCTTCCACCAGACCAGGTTGCTCAAAGCCTCATCCAACCTGGCCTTGAACAATTCTGTTGTCTGTAGGTCACTTGGCCTTGTGAAACTTCGTAAGGCTTCCAGGGACCTACCTTTCAAATCTGTTCAGTTTCCTCTGGATGGCATCCCTTTCCTCCAGTATGTCAACAGCAACGTGCAGCTTAGTTACATAAGGTTACTTGAGCTTGCAAGAGTTTTGTAATTTATTCCTGATGTGGAATAAAGAGGAGATCCTACTGTGAGCACCTCATTTTGACTTGTCTTGAATGTCTTTACATGTCTTATATTTTGGAAATAAGTGGTTTTCCACCTTTTTGTTGATGTTGTTGTTGTTGTTCCAGTCTTCTCACAGTAGAACTTAAACCCAACCAGAAAAGCCTATCCTGATCTTTCATATAAAGGGAAAACTCCACAGCACAAAAGCAGTGAAATGTCATGGCATTGATCTTAATGCTCTTTAACTACACATAATTGATATGTATAGTTGTGCTACTTCATATAGTACGCAAGTAGTCTCAGGAGCCTCTGGATTGAAGTTTAGCTTTGCAAATTGAACAAAATTCACATTCATTCATTCTGAATATTTTTCAAATATTTCAAATATTCAAATATATTTTGTTACATATTTGTAACAAAAGTTACAAGTCCCAGAATGATTGAAATTTACACCAAGACTTCTACATAGTAATGTGAAATCTAGCGCGTGTGGCCATAGCTAAGGATGTGTGGTTGTGACTACTGATAATGTATACCTGTATTTTCTTAGCTCTGAATTCTGGAGGAATATACCAAAAAGAAGAAATAACCAATCTTAGTAATTTTGAATTTATCAGCTTTCTAGAGCTGAGATAAGATCACAGACCACCAACTTTTGAGTTCAGAATGGTGATAGTTAATCAAAGGTTCTGACACAAAGCAATGTGTCATTAAGCTCCCATTAGATGTGGATGGAAAAATGCCTTATTTTTTTTCTATGCTGAACACCACTCAAATATGTTATCAGCAGGCAAGATAATATAAAATAATTAGAATTATTTTTAGTTATTTCTCCCTGATTCTTTTCCCTGTTTTCTAGAATTCTGAAGATTTTTGAACTCAAAGACAAGCTCTTCTGAAATTATTTTAAGGGATGTTGGCTTCAAAAGGATAGTAACCATTTGTAAGCTCACTGGCTCATCTGCTGTCTGTGGCTTACTCCTTTATTTTTGCCTCATCCATTGAAATCAGTAAGAAACCACCTAGAAACTTCAGTGTTAGTCATATTGAACCCAAAGACCCATGCATTTCCTTAGAAACAGCTGGAAAATACCTTCTTGCTCTGCAACTGTGAGATGTATCTTGCAAGGCTGCCCATGACTCACAAAACCTTGACTAGCTCTTTTTGTGGAGAGACGTCCCAGATTCCAAAGGAAAAAAATATATATTTTAAGAATATGCAGGTAAAGCACCTTACAACCATATTGATATTCTTAATGCATTCACCCACAATCAAAATGGATATGTTTTTAGCTAGAATTTGCACAGGGAACAGTGATGATTATTACTGCAGAAAATCTATCTCAAAATGCTTTCCATAGGTTTGCAGGTCACAGAGGGCTGGAATCACATAGAATGGGTCCTGCATGTACCCCAGAGGAACTAGGACAGTCCTGGCTTGAACAGGCCATGTCTAACTCTTTGGTGTCAGTGACAAAGTTTGGATGCTGCCTGCAGCAAGAAAATACTTTAAGGGGGCAGCAACTAGGAAACAGTGGAAAAATCAGCCTTGCAGAAAGTTATAAGGCCAAACAGGGAAGGAGAAACTCCCAGGCAAACCTTGTCCATTCAAGTGAAACTAAACTGGTGTAAGCTCCATGGTGAGCACTGTTCTGGTGGAGTCCATTGGGAAGGTGCAGTGAGGTCATTTGGCCAGCCTGCTGCACATGAGAGTGTCCAGTGTGAATGGACTGAGCTGTTTACAGCATGCACGGATGCTTTAACATAAAATAATCCTGAAAAGCAGAAGAAAAGGTCTGACTTACTGCAAATTGAGGAAATGTAAAAGTAATTGGTTTGATTGAATGGAGATAATTACTTCTGTGTTAAGAGAGAGAAAAAATAAAAGCAAAGTCAACTTTTCGAAAAGAGCAACCTCAGCTTCTAGAAGGAGCTACACTGAGCTGTGTTTGAGCTACAACTGAGCTTTCTTAGCAAAAGATTTTGTCCCTATTTATTTAGATAAATAGAGGATCTAAATTTTATTAGACATGTGGCTGGGCAGGAGGTGCAATAGGGGCATGAAAAGGCAAAAAAAAAAAAAAAAAAGATGGAAACATTGGACTTCTATATTTTAGATAAAATAACATAATAGATAGATGATGATGATAGATACAACAACACAAAGAATGGCCAAGGGAAAGTAAATCAGATTTTTTTTTAATAATTCAAGAATAACGGGTGCACAGGCAAATTTAAAGATGACACAAGAATGTCACTTCACAATGCAGAAATACATCACAGTATCATTGTATACATTGATACCACATGTTGGTAGGATTCTGGTTAGAATTAGTGAATACATACTAGAAACAGGAACAACCACATTTTCATTTTATCAACTGTCTTGACTGAATGTAAAGCTTTCTGTTTCAGGGCAGTATTGATGTGTTCAGAGATCATATTGACAGGTGATTTAATTCCAGACTTTTTTTTTTTTATCTTTTCAGGGAGCTGGTTCTAGACTGAGATACATTGTACATAGTTGTTTGTTATATCATATTCTTTACATTTAAACAAGAAATTCCGTTCTTCCTTGGTTCTTTTCATCTGCACTCCGTACTGTTCTTGGTACTTATTCTCCATGCTTACACCTATCCATCTTTTATCTACTCACCTTGTCACTTCTATTATATCTGCATTTCATCTCCCCTATTGTATGAATCAGCTTAAAACTCCACGTTATAAGGAAAGCAACTGTGAGCCATAAACAGCCTTGGTGGTTGTCCTGGAGAGGATTCTTTTGGTAGCATGAGGAGAAGATCCTGTCTTGTGTGACAAAATGTGAAAACATAAAAATGGCTGCAGTAGCCCTGCCAAAGGATGTTTCCCTCTGGAATAACATCTTACACAGCCAGCCGATGATATCCAAGAACATCGACAGAACTAGACTTGCAATTAGAACAAATAGGTTCTTAAAATCTGTACAAATGTGCAAGCCATATAGCAGTCCAGCCTCACAGAACTGCATTGGGAAGAGTATTTAGGTTTGATTTACATTTACCTGCAACACTCACAACCAATCCTTAAAAGAAACTCAGACTTATTTTCTTATTTCCTGAACTTCTGAAGATACCAAAAACATTTGGTAGATACATACAGTCAACATAGCTTAACTGGAGACAGGGCGCTGAATCCAGAGCCCCCATGTGTCTGGTACCCCATTAGCTTAATTTATTGTTCACAGTAGGCAGTGGTTATCTGAGCAAATAGGTTTTCTGGTTGTGTTATTTGACATCATTACTCTTGAATATGCACCAGAATACCATGTGGTGAGTACGTAATAAATCAGCTCATTATGCCTATAATCATTATGATTATGTGTTGTTCCAGATCTCAGTTTTGTTGACATAAAAGGAGGTAAACAGCATAAATTACTGACTCATCAAATGGTTGTTTTAATTTGTTGAGAAGGCGGGGGGCGGATGGGGGAAGTTGTTTGTGTGTGTGTGTGGTTTTCTTCTGTTTGTTTGTTTGTTGTGCGTGGCTTGTTTCACATTTAGAATCACAGTAATGAATAAATAGGATATGTGTGAAATGGGAATAGGAGATGGTGAAATTAATCATACCCAAACGTACTATGGAGACACTAAGGGGGAAAATATAATTATTACAACGCATCAACCAAAAGTTTCCAATTTCAAATGCTGACTACTCCTGATGATTTTCTTGTCATTCATGTGCCTGGAAATGTTTTTCAGGACTAACTGCTGCACCCCCTTCCCAGGGATCAAGGTGAGGCTGACTGGCCTGTAGTTTTCCAGGTCCTCCTTCTTGCCCTTCTGAAGATAGGAGTGAAATTTGCTTTCCTCCAGTCTCCAGGCACTTCTCCCAGTTTCCACGATCAAGCAAAGATTATAAAGGGTTGCCTCACAGGTACATCTGCCAGCTCCCTCAGCACTCATGGGTCCTCATGGACGAGGAATCAGGACTCATGGACGTCCAATTTGCTTAAGTAATCCCTGACCTAATTCTCTTCCACAATGGGTACATCTTCTTTGCTCCAGATTTTCCTCTTGCTCTCTGGGGCCTGAGATTCCTGAAAGCTGGTCTTGTTACTTAAATAATGAGATGAAGGTATTGGGTTTATGTGGCAAGGGTTTGATAGTAGGAGGGTGGCAGGAGTGGCAGACCTCATCCCCATCTTATGGCTGATGAAATCTCTCATGTTTTCTTGCAACAGGCTTAAGAACAGTCAGGAAAATTGTGTAAACTGGTGTATTGGGTTTATATGGCAAGGTTTTGTTTCGGGGGGATGCGGCGTGGCCTCTGTGAGAAGAGTCCAGAAGCTGCCCCATGTTAGATGAGGGCCAGATTTGACCAGTTCTAAAAAGGACCCATCTCTGTCCAGAGCCAAGCCAATAAGTGATGTTGTATGTGCCTCTGTGATAACAGATTTAAGAAAGATGGGAAAAAAAGAAGAGAGAAGGGAAAAAAAAAATAATAATAAAGCACCTTCTGCACAACAGCAGCTCAGAGAGTGGTAAGTGATAAAGATCCCTGCAGACACCCAGGTCAATGCAGGAGTGTAGGAGGTGCTCCAGGCACACAGCAGCAGTTCCCCTGAGGCCTGTGAAGAGGCCCCTATGAGCTTACTTTATAACCTCCTCCTTTTCTTCAGGATCCCCATCTCCACTATCTCATAGCCACTGCAACTGAGGCTGCCTTTGGCCTTCACATACCCAATGAGCCCCTCATTAGTGATGAGTACGAGATCCAGTGGAACACCTCTCTTCATTGGCTCCTCTATCACTTGGGTGAGGAGGTTGTCATTGATGCACTTTAGGAACATCCTGGATTGCTTATGCCCTGCTGTGTTGTCCTTCTTGTAGGTATTTCTGTAGCTGAAGTTCCCCATGAGGGCTAGGATGTTCACGGCACACTCTGAAACAAAAACTGTCAAGCAAAAACTGTGCATGGTAAATGTCAAGGACATTTTCATAATGCTGTAGAAACTCGCATCTTTACATATTTGCAAGTGAAATTTGACACAGCTGTCTGAGGTATTGCAACTAGCATATGGATTTGTAGTGCCTTGGAACCACCATGAAATTGAAAAACATCCATTCACTCACAATGGTATATTATTCGCTCTTTATATTCCTTTCTTTTGTATATATCTATATTTATGTAGACCATAATGTTTAAAGAACACAGTCTTAGAGGAAATATGACCAAGAAATCCTTATCTCTCTAGTCATAGTGTCATCAGAGCCAATCTAATGATCCAGAAGTGTTATTGCTCTGGCTGAACAGGACATCCATTTATGAGATGCCCAGTACAGCCCATTAGGTATGTGAGAGGTAACGGGAGAAAGAGATGCTGTGTAACATGGAATTACTGTTTGCTCTGCTCTGTTGGTTGTACTGGAAGTGCGTGATCACAAAACACACACATCACGTCACCTTGTGTATGTTTCTTCACTGATATGTTTGTCTCTAGTTGTACAGCTACTTAATGCAGCTATCATATCAGAGGACTATATCTTTTGTGGCTTGGTTCCCAGTCCAAAACAAGCATGTTCATTCAGTCCTTCAGTATTTTTTAATGAGAAATGAAGGTGTAAATGCATTCACAAAAATACAAATGTTAAATGATTGTATTCGCAAGTTTGCTCTTCATTGCTCTTCTCAGTCCAGTCTTCAGTTGTTTTGCCTATAAAAGCTGTTTTATTTACTTTTTTGAAATATTTATAGCTCTTTTTCATGAAGAAGACATGAAACATGAAATATGCCATGTAAAAACTGCTTCTACAGAATTTATATTCAGTATCAATGTCATTAAAATTGAAAATATATTAAGGGATATGGTATAAGGAGTGCAAAAAGCAACAGGGCAAATCTATACCAATGTAAATCTGTATATTGCTATTGAAGTAAATGAAAATATGCTAGCTTAGGGCAACTGTAAATCTCCACATGTCATGGTGCTTCTCATTTTAAATTGTCATCAGCTCTATTTTTTCAGCTCCAGGAAAGAACTTTCTTTATCAAGATGGTGATATAGTTTTAAAATGATGTTCTTTCCAGCCTGTCAAAAAATATTAAAGCAATCTACAGGAGTCTTCAAAGGCACTGTAGAAGTGCAGTTGTCATTTCTGATGATTACTTGTATTTTGGCAGCTCCTTGAAAATCCATCCTCCCATTGCCCTGAGCTCTGGCCTAATACATATCAGAAAACAATTCCTCTACAGTTAAACATTAGCAAGTTAGAGAGGTTTAATTCTGTATTGGTCTTGATATTATAGAGACCTATGTACACATTTATTTTTAAGCATGTTCCATTGACTTCAGTAAGTGCTAAGCACAGTGCTTAAATCTATGCAAATGTCTGTGTGCTGCCCTCAGTATGAATGCTTCTCTGCATTAACACCTACAAGAAATTAACATAAAACAAATGTTTATAGCTGGAGATTGAAGCAGACAAAAGGATGGGGAAAAATTGTAGAATATTGGCCGTGACTCACAGGTGATTACGCAAATGAGGTAAAAATTCTGGTAGACCAGCATATTCATCTCAATATCTGGTTTGTACTGATACAGTGATGCATTGATATGTTGACATATGATGGCCTCTTTAGCATATCAGTACAGAAACTAGTGGAGTACAGGGCTCATAGAAGGTTTTAGAAGATGGTTTAAAGATATTTAATACTAATATCGCATGGGTTACCAAACAAAACCATTCTGTGATAGTCTGGGATTCAGTGAAGAGAGGTAGGAGACAAAACATGTACATTGGAAGACTATGTAAATAAAGCAGCCATGCCCTTTGTGCATGTGTGCACTTTATCACCTTAACCAATTCCTGCAACGATCCAAATCTCGTGATGCCTCTACTCAGCTTTCCAGGGGCATCAATGCATTCAGAAATGAAACACTTGTGCCCTACTGGGCATGGCAAAGAGATTACTAATTGAGCTGTATTTCAGTCATATTACTGCTTCATTCCTCTTTGATTTTCTTGCCATCAGACCCAGAGCTCAGCCATGATCACTAAGAGCAGCAAAGGAATTTTCAGTAATGCTGCACAGACATAAAGAGAGAAATGTTTATCTGAACTCAGCAGGAAAACATTTAGGCACTGGTTTTGAAGCGCATCAGCATGAAGAGGCTTAGAGCAAAGAAAGCTTCCTAGTCAACTATTTTTGTCCTCAGAATTACAGTTGCTCTTTTCTGGCAGGATTTCTCTACCTGCTCTGAAGGTGCTTGACAACCCTAAAACAGGAAGGGTGCCCATAGAAAGTCTTCCCAGCCTTTCCAGCTGAAGCTGTATGGCTCTTATTGCTGTGACTTTCAAGGCTTTCAGGTTGACCATCCAGTCAGCTGCATGTCTTGCATGCCTTTGCAAATCCTACTATGTTTCCATTCCAATTAATTCTGAAGTTGATTTCCAAAGAAGACAAATGTATTAGCTATAAATACTAAAACAACTGAAATTCCTTCCTTTGTAAATAGTGCCAGAGTCATGTAAGGACTGCCAGGTGACAAACCTGAATCTCACCTTTCCACAGTGTCTTATTTCTTCCGGGGCAGGCAAAGTTGCTGTAGAAGGGACTAGAGCTATTATTTTGGGGATTTGGAACCGGGGAGAAAGATGCAGATAGTAAAAGCTGGATCTGATGACACAAGTTTAGAGAATTATCTGAATTAATTGGTTAACTGAGTGCCAAGACTGTGATTTTAGTATCTTGGGCTAAGGAGTCTCAAGAATCTAGATAAGAAACCTGTCTAGCAAAGTTTAGGAAAACTATAATAACTGAGGTCCAGGGAAGTCCTCATAGCAGCAAGGTCTGTTAAGTGTCTATAGCTACCTCTTCATAAAAGCTCAATTGCTGACAAAGGAAATTGAATCATCCAGTCTTTCTTCTTTTTTAACACAAAAGTGGAAGCTGCACCGCAGTAATGTTAATGGTAGTGGGATTAATTCTAGGAAGTCTGGCAGTGCTTCTGTAAAAAATAGTTCCTTTTGGAGAATAATGAAGAGGAGTTGGCTAGCCTGACCTTGAATTCCTGACTCAGACATGACCAGGGTGAGGACTAGGCTCTATACAAGTCTTCCAAAGCACCAAAAAAAGAAGTGAGACTGTAAAGACAGCAAAGTAGATTTGAACTACCAGGAAACCCTGGTTATTAATGCTGTTCATCTTTGCCTTTCCTGATAAAGTCTGATGCTTTCCTCACTCTCTCCCTCCAGTAAGATTCCCCAGTGTTTGAATGTTTAAGTTCTTAAAAGTACTGTTACGATTTTGGCACATGTAAGGAAGCAGCTATTGTCGGTGATTATTGAAAATCTCTCTTTATTTAATCACAGAAAAAGTCAGCCACATTCAAGCATGGATACTACATATGTGCTGATCTCACTGGCTGGTGTTGGGGAAGAAATTGCATATACCATGGTAGGAGACCTGAAAAGCGTTTCATGATCCAGCAATGATCACTTAACCCATGGGTCAAAGAGATTTAGGATCAGTAACTGAGCCTGAAGGTGTTTTGCAGAAAAGTAAATAAAATACGGATCCACTAACATGTATCGCGAGGACATGATTTATTGATGTTTTTGATGATTAGAGATTAAAAAAATAAACAAACAAAAAAAAAAAATGATAATTTGTTAGGTCCTCTAGTCCACTGTTCTTTCTGTTTCCCAATCTTTTCCAGATTGCAAAGCCAGGGTGAGAACAGGAGTTCTCCTTGCAGCTTGTCCTATAGTTTTGGAAACCTTGTTCCTATATGCCTATTAAGAAAAGTAGAGGAGTTGGCATCTTCCTGGTTGGAAACCTGTACTTTACTTGAACCTCCTGGCACTGCAGAACCATTTCCTGTGATTGCAGCAGATAAAATTCCTCGCTGGTGGGAATGCACTGCAATTAGATCAAAGCTTTCCAGACAAATGTGAGTCCTAACGCAAAGCGCTTCTGTTGCTGTTATTTTTGCGGGGATCTATTTTTCTGATGGCTAGCCGCAGGCAGGCCGGCCAGCTTCATAGCGGAAGCCAGATTTCCGTCTCAAAAGCAGCAAGCAGCCCGAACTGAACGCGTGACAGGAGCCCATCACCATTTGCATCCGCTGCAATGCCCCACGCAAATTTGGATGATGGCTCGTCGGGTGCCTGGATAGCTAAGCTAAGCGACACACGGAGGAGGGCTGGATGGGACCGGCGGATTTCCTCCCGATGTGCTGCAGGTCTGGTGGCTCTTGTACCGCGGAGGAGCAGGCGCTTTCCCCCTCCCAGCACGTAGCTTTTGCTCCGGGAGCGGCTCCGAGGTGGGCTCGGCGCGGGGGATGCCTGCGCCGAAACCGGGGGCCCGGGGCGGGCTGGCGGGGGCTCGGGGCTGCCCCGCTCCGCCGGCGGCCGCCGGGGGGAGCGCTGCCCGGCTCCTCGGCTCCCCGGCTCCCCGCCTCCCACCGCCGCAGCTCCGAGCGGCCCGGAGCCTCCCGGTGCCTCTTGCGAGCCCGCCCGGGTTGCCTCTCCCTGCCGCCGCGGCGGGGAGGGCACCCCGGCACAGCCCTCCTCCCTCTCTCTCCATCCCTTCTTTCTTCCCTCCCTCCTTCCCTCCTTCCCTCCCTCCGCCGCACACCCCGAGGACGGGCTTGTTTTCCTGCCCGGATGATGAATTTCTCCGCAAGGTCATCCCTGCCCGCGGCGGCGGCGCGCCCGCAGCTTCCCGGGCGCCGCCGCGGAGGTAAGGGGCAGGGGGGGGAGCTGGGGGGCAGCGGGAGCACCTCCACCCCCCGGCAAGTTCTTACGGAGCCGGTGAGGAGCGGGCTCGGTGCGAGGGCAGGTGCCCGGGGGGCTACGGATTATTATTATTAATAATAAACCCCCGCCCGGCCGGCCCGGGGAGGGAGGGATGCGCGGCGCGGTCGCCACGGCAGCGGAGAGGTCGCCACGGCCACGTCCCGCGGTGGTGCAGAGCGGGGGACCCCCCCCGCGGGTAGGGACAGCCCTCGACCCCACCTTTGGTCCCCCCTGGGGGCTTCCATGCCCCCCCATGGCCCGTTCCTACAGGGTGGATGTCAGCGGAGCGCCCGCATTGATGTGCCCAGGTACTAGGGGCTGGCGGTCCTAACGCCAGGGCTCCCAAAATTTGCTCTCTGGGTGCAGGGCCAAGAGCAAGAGGCTCACCCGCTGGGTTTCCAAGCTGTTGACTTGCATCCAAATAACAGGACGCCTTTAAGACTTGCCTGATGCTGCTTACCCCTTCTAACCACCGTTAGCTGTGCAGCAAGTTTGCTGGAGACACTTGGAGCAACCTGGCTTGGGGTCATAAATCCCTAACAGGCCTTTTCTTTTTGCTGCTGAAATTATTGGCAAAACTCTGGATGATCTTACCCATTCCTAGTCTGTGAACATGTCTGCTGTCCACAGATTAACCTACTTTTTGTGCCCTGCGCAAGTCTTGGCTCCCTTAATGTATTTTTCCTTCATCCTTCTTTCTGTTTTTCCCAGGCAAAGATAACAGTGCTGCTAGTGGGTCTCACAGAGTCATAAGCAATTGTTATGGCCCTGTAGTCTAAGCTCTTGCATAACATAAAACACAGACTATTCCCCAAAAAGTCCAAAAGGTGGGCTCTGGCCCACCAGCCTCTTCACACCGTCTTGAACTAATGACCTCAAAAGATTGGGAATTTACTACTTTCACAGATAATTGGCTCCAATTGTTAATCTCATAGCTTAGCGTTTGCATCTCACTTCCCATTTGAACTTTTCTGACTTCATCTTCCAGCTACTGGATCTGGTAATGTCTTTTTCTGTCAGATTAAATAGCTATCTAGTTTCAGATAGTCTCTCTGTGCAAGTATTTAAGGACGGTAATTAAATAGCCACTTAACGTTGTCTCTGATGAGATAAATAGACCGAGCTCCTTCGGTTTCTCCCAAGAATGTAAATGCTCCAGAGGAAAAAAGGCCCATCTGCTCTTCTCTGGGCCCCCAAAGTGGCCGCTTGCAAAGCGTGGCCACCGGCACAGCACAGTGGATTCCAGGAAGGCTCCCATTAATGTCACGTGCAGAGATAATAACATCGTGCTCAGTATTCCCCTGTCTATTCCCCCAACGATACGAACTTTTCTTTCCCACGACTGCACGGTGGGAATTTGTATTCCGTTAGTCGCATGCAGTGATCCCTGCATTTCCCTACAATCTGCTCTTTTCTCAGAAGTTGGTTGCCAATCCTGTAAGGGGTGTTTAAATTAAGATTTCCTACATGCATAACTTTGGATCTGCCTCTATTCTCTTTTTTTTTTTTTCCCACTCCTATAACTTTACTTCCAGGGTGTTCGCAGCTTGGTAATGAGGGTCAAGCTCTGCTGTTTCTCCCTCTGCAAGTCAACTGAATTTTTCCTCAGACCTCCATGATAAAATGGTCTTTTTGGTAGCATTTGGTCCATGTGAGCTTTAAGTTATTTGAAGTTTAGTGGGCGAGAAGTTATACTGGGTGATACAAAAACTGAGAACTGAAAGCACACAGGAGAGTTTCGTAGCTGTTTTCATTCAGCTGTGCTTCTGAGTGTTGGTGGGAGAGAAATTTGCTTTCCTGCACTACAGAGCTGTAAATCCCTTGCTTGGTATGACAGCTTATACGTGCATAGTCACTGCGTTGCAAATCTTGAACTTGAATTTTCTGAATTTTGTTCACTTTGAAGTGTGCTCAAGCCTGGATTTATAGCTCTCTTCAGAAAGTACAGAGTCTGAGAGCAAGGGCCAGAGGCGGATGTTTCTTACAGGGTATTGTCAAGTGCTCTGATAACGTGTAGCAGCCCCAAAGGGGACTGAAATGCTGTGAATGGATATAACAGTCTGAAGATGCCTGGTGTGGGAGATGTTCTCTGAAGTGTTGTTTTGGTTTTGTTTTCTGTGTTTTGCTGGTTTTTTGAGGGTTGGGGGAGACTCCTTTGGAACATCACATCTGCTTAGTAAAGGCAACTGTAGCTTGCTTAAGAGCTCAGCGCACGCCAAGGGAGGGTAATGTAAGAAAGGGAGAGGTCACACGGTGTTGTACGGGTGTTTTTGTGTGTGCTTGCTGAGTGCAGCATGCAGAGCACTGAGTCAGGCACTTCCCAGCTAATAACACTTCAAGAATTGTTTCCGGTAGCCTCATGAAGAAATTCTGAGTCTGCAAACAAATGTAATGCCTGAAAAACTCCTGCTGGGTTCGATTGTGGTACTTTTGCAGCACAGAATAGCAGGATATTTGCCCTTTTACGGCAAAAGCATAAAAATGCTCCTTATAGTCTCCCAACATGTCCCACATGCATTGGTATGGAGCTTGGTGACAATACCATACTATACAAACCTGTACTTTCTGGATTGGAGATCAGCAAAAAACATTGTTTTAGGTTAGGGGCAACTATATTTTTGCAGACAATGAAGAACAGGCTGTATATAAATAGTAAGGTTAAAAAAAAAAAAAAAAAAAAAAAACAACTCCTGTCCCAGGGTTAAATACTGTTCCATTCTTTTCCTCCTTTGAGGTGTTTCAGTATGCAAAATTAATGACCTTATCTGAACACGTACACCATCCCGTGAAGTGAAGTGATATGACTAACATTTGTTTGTGTGAACAAATATAGCAGGGTTTAGCCCCTTGAAGTAATATATTCAGAGTGTTAGAATTTAGAAAATGTTCATTCTGATCAGGTGATGATTTAAGTATTAGTACAGGGGCTTTCTTGAAATTCCGCAAAGAAATTTTTTGTTTTGCTTTTCCAGACCCTGAAAATATGTCTATACAAAATACTGCAGTAGGTATCAGCTATGATGGATGAGTGAGGTGCCCATAAAAAATCTAAAAATAATTACTGAGCTAAGATATCAAAGCTGATTGAATACAGTAACCCAGTGAGCCTTAGAACTGCAGTGAATTCTGTTCGCATTAGTGCCAGCATCTTAGAATTTGTTTATTGGGCATTTAATTGTAAATTTCCCAAAAATTACCTAGCAGTTAACTTCACCCATCCATTCAAACTCTTTTTCTCTCCCAGACTTGGCTAACTTCTTTGATTTTTTTTTTTTTTTTGATATGTACTTTTCCTTCTCAAGGTTGCATCTGCTCTTCAACTTCTTTTGCAACTAGAAGAATATGCACCTCTCTCCATAGTGTGACTGGTCCCAAAAATCATCTCTTTTTGCATTACGATGATCACGCTGGGTCAGTACAGCACTAAGAACCATGGCTGTTAGTTAATCCTACAGGCCCAAGCTGGACAGAAGATAGTATTTGTATGAGTCTCAGAGTTACAGTGTCAGCTGCAGAGTGTTCAACAAGGAGTGACAAGCTCTAGGTTACAGATGGTTGGATTTCATTAGCAAATGTGGTGGCAGTAGTAAAATTTGTCAAATAGGCCCTACAACCATTAGTGTCACCTTTATTTTTGAACAACATAAACACCATCCATCAAATGCAGTTGAAACTAAGGAGAAGCTGATTATGCTAAGAACAATATCCTGCGTGTGATTTGCTTCTGAAATCTGATGCTGGAGTAAAAGCAAGCTGCTTGCAGTGCTACAGACAGAGGAAAATTTTGTAACCTGCATGACTCTTCTTCTAGATGTGCATCATTTCTTAATTTATAAAACCCATATTAAAGACGAAGGTGACATACAGGCTGAATCTGTTGCCATTTAAGAGCAATCCTGGATTTATAGCTGATGTTATTTAGTAAATAATGTTATTTAGTAAATAATGTTATTTAGTGACATGTAACAATTTCATATCTGATAAAACTTTGATACATCTTGCAGGGTTATAAGCAGGTTTCATTTGTGCAAAAAAAAATAACTATGCAACTATTTTTGAAGTAAGTGGAACAGCATCTTGACTAGGCTTCTGGAAAAATTTAGCTGAAGAACCAAGACAGAGGCATCAGCCTTTTCCTCACTCTAGACCTCTGCACATATGTGGATAGAATAACTGGCCAAAAATATGATCAATACGGGAAATTGTATTGGCAATACATCATTATGAAAGATTAGAAATCTAACAAAAGTCACCTAGTACTGTTTATGTATTAACCATGCGTCCAGCCGAACTGGATGCACTGACTGTAAGCTCCTATACTATGTGACAAGATGTCTAAACTGATCCTATTTGGGGGGATTCATCAGCTCATTTGGGTAAACATCAAGTTCTTAAGAGACAGAAAAAGTAAAGACTGATAATATTTATTGGGGAAAAAAAATATTGTGGGGGGAGGTCTGGATACGTTCTGAATCAATTAA
This sequence comes from Anas acuta, assembly GCF_963932015.1. Taxonomy (NCBI): domain Eukaryota; kingdom Metazoa; phylum Chordata; class Aves; order Anseriformes; family Anatidae; genus Anas; species Anas acuta. The sequence continues at coordinate 65,070,805 of NC_088982.1, read as the reverse complement.
AATTACCTTACAGTAGGAAAAGCTTTTGAGAGTGTATCTGACCACAGTTTGCTTTTGCAAACAGCAATACCAGAAAAGAGCTACATATATCTTTTATTATACATGTATACATGGACTTTGAACTCATTAACAGTTCTATAGAAACAAAGACTTGTACTGTTTAATTTTTTAATCATGGAACATCAGTCACTTATTAAGGTTGAGTGACTTGTTTCTCGGAGGCAGTGGTTAAGTATTCACATTTGTAAATCATGCACATATGAAAACGCAGAGGTGTCAGCATGCTGTTGAGTAAATATGAGAAAAGCACATCACTGACACTCGCAACTCCATGCAGTGTATGGGTGAAAGAGAAAGCAGTGAAGATGGAGACCAAAAAAGTAATGATTAGGAACCAGCATAATAGCATTTTGCCCCCTGCTTTGTCCTTTGCCAGCAGTGGACGCGTGTACGTGGGAAAAATAATTAAGCAGAGGGAAGAATGCCAACAATCACAAATATTGCAATGAATTACTCTAGCAGCCTCTGACAGGGTGCTACAGTCCAAGCAATGAGGCAAGTCCACAGAGGACAAACTCTAACTCCATGATCTTATGTTACAAAACTTATCAGCAGGTAAGGAAACTACTCCCATAGCCAATATCGAACAGACATACATAAAAGATTCATTTAAAAAAAAAAAAAAAAAAAAAAAAAGATCCAGGATCAAGAGTCCCCATCTGTTAATATCTATGTTTGTAATTGTCAGCAACATCCATTACTTTGAATGTTCATTTTATTATATCTATAATAAAATAGTGAAATGTGGCATTATTTGAGCTTGCCCACTTTCCTCCCTCAGTCCGCTTAGAAGGACAAGAATGGATTGATCAAGGGGGACACAAACAAACATGATGATTTCTATGCATACAGTGCCTAGCACAGTGGAGACTAGCTCTCAGATGAGACTCCAAGTTTGTGTCATTTGGCAGATGATGAAAATTCATTTTCCCAGCTGAGCTATATCACTGTTTAACTCTGGAGATGAAACTGTTTTCCTGAGGGAGTGGAAAAGAAATTTTTTTAGAAAAGGATCTTTAACAGTGTATTCTCATCACCCTCTTGGGCAGCCTTCACAGTCACTACGAGGGAGACAAACAAAATGGTTATAAAAAAGATATGAAGCCCATTGTTAGACAGGAATCTTAATCTTAACCGTGGTCTGATGAACTTCTGATCCAGGAAGTTGTAGCATTGTTCGATATAAAGTCATTCATATTGTCCATGGACTGATCATAGATCCTGTCCATTGGACACAGAATTTCCGAAGCCAGGCCAGAGGAGTCCATCAGCACATTGTACGAAAGGGTGAAGAGATGTAAGAGATGTAAGGAGGGAAGACAGGCTATAGTGTTAGCATTCTGCCAGGCTCTTCGCATACAGATGTCCCCAGTTAGCAGTCAGTTTAATGATAACAAGCACACCTTTAGAAATACCATGGGTTTTACCTGCTTCCCCTTCTCCTTTTCTTTCTGGATGATTTATTTCCTGCTAGCAGCAGCCTAGCTCAGGTGAACCTGCACTAATATATATGGTTTCTGTGTGTAAAGTGGCTGCCAAGACTGCTGTGTGGAACACATGCGTTGTGATTTGGCAGCCAGTATGTCTGAGCCAAGGAAACCCAGAGAGCAGTCAGTACTGCAGATTGTGCCATTACATGCCATATTGATCCTATTTATAGATTTAACATTTGTATGCCAGTGCTGCTTTATAGTTAAATACTATAAAACAAATACAAAAATATCAAACGTTGCATACTGAGTACATACACTCGTTTGTGTGCATATACATTAATGTATGCACACAAATGGGAGGAAGATTAGCGTGTTCCAAAGGGCTGGTAGTCTGGCAAGACTGGCAAGTAGATCAGTTAGCTACAGCTATGTATCTGTTCAATTGAAGCGTATTTGTTCAATTGAAGCCTAGATTAAGACTGAACTAAACCGTATGAAAGGCTGCTTGAAGAAAGCCTGAAGTTAGAAGTAACCTGGCCTTACTGTCTCAGAACAAAACACTAATATGCATATCACAGGCATAAAGTAGTGAAGAAACATCCAGCTTTGGAAAGGAAGATCTCATTATCTGCCCTTTTTTCTGACCTATTTTTTTCTGCTAAAAAGTTTTTTCTAGAATCTTGTACCAGGTGTTTCTAGACTCTTGAAAAAAAAATCAATGTTTACTTGGATTCTCTCTTTGACACCTGTACTTTTAGATCCTGCTGTAGATCATTGACAGTAATTGATATTGTCAGCTCTTCAAGATCATCATGCAATTGGTATTTTGTCATGAAGAAGAGGATGATTTTCCATACACGGTTTTCTTTTCTTTTGGAAAAATATTTGTTATCGTGATCAGGATCCCAGATTGCATTCTAGTGTTGAAAGCTTTTTTCTCCCCCAGTGATGCTAATACGCAAAGAGCTCAGCTTATGAAAGGGATCTCAAGACAAAAAGATGAAACAAGCGACTTGTGCAAGGTGCTATGCATTTTTTTTACTGTTCTTCATGCAAAAAGACAGCAGATTCAAACAGAGAACATGAATGAGTAGAGAACACAAATACAGTGCTACATTAAGACTAGTCTTAAAAAGTTACTATCAAAAGAAATGGCTTATCTCAGATGATGACAGTGAGCAGTTAGTCTTTTAACCTAAAGCCAGACTGACCGAAACTGATTTTCTACTCTTGGGTAGCCATTTTGCCTTCATAAAGAAACTGCAACATTTTGAAGTCAAAGGACTGGTACATTACCTCTAGTGTGTCCTTATTTTGCCAGTGTGATCTTAACCCAAAAAACAGCATGTCTGCTAATTGCTCCTGGAAAGGTACCTCCCCTTCAGTAGGGCCCCATGACTCCCATTGTGGAGTATTTCCAAAAGCAGGGTTGAACAGCAGAGTAAATCTGGGATGTCAGTGTAATGGACTAGACAGGAAATCTTCCACCATAGCAGTGTGCAGCAAAGATGAAGTGGACAAGGGTCCTGTTGCATTTTAGCACTCCTAATTTTCTCAGGCTACCAGAGCTACAAGCCAGCAGCTTTTAGGGTGGCCTTTGTGCACTGAGAATAAATGGGATATCACCAGGTCCCAAGCTCAGGGAATAAGGAGGTAGAAAAGTCCTGTAAATCTTCCCAGCTCAGCTCTCCCAGAAATAGTCTGGCTAGTGGGGATTGTCTAGCCCTTAACCTAGAAAGGGTTGAAGGATAATCAGTGTTTGCTGTTTAACTTCTTGATGGAACTAAAGAGCCCCTATTGTTAATGTCACTCTCCTTTCTCTGAAGCATCAGTTCCATGAAAGACTTCACAGTTGATAGGCTTAGCTTTAGAGATGAGTCATTAGGGAAATGATACACCATAAGAAGCATGCTGGGTGGCATTGGAAAGGGTAGAACTAATGTGATAAAACATTTTTCAGAAAGAAGAACTGTACGGAAACAAGCTGACAGAATTATTCCACCCTGAAAGTCTGGTATTTCAAAACAAGATCTGAAAGTTCTCTAACACTGCAGCACACCACAGCGTCTCCATACTTATTTAAAAGAAAATGTTAGTCTTCCCCTTGAGGTTAATAATTAGGTAGTATCTGTTAAAAGCCAGTGAGCAAGCTATAAATATCTGCATAAGTTTATGAGAACCCAGATTTCTACTCAAGCTGAGCAACAGCTTTACAAGATCCTCTGTTTCAATACTCTCTAAAATATCTTCTTATCTTCCACCCAATCCACAGGGACAGGTATTCCAATTACACACGTAACTGTGATAACACCAGACGATTCTTGGTTAGAGCACCAAAGACATTTTCACAGAAAGGGTAAGTGATATTTCTGAGGATCACCCCAGTCAGTGGTTGTGGCAGGAGGAAGTGACCAAGCCTTCAGGCCCCTGCTTGCCTTTCCTGTTCTTCATGTGGTCCTGCTTATGCGAGAAGCATTAGGGCTATGAATTGCAAATGCATAGAATCATAGAATCATAGAATATCCTGAGTTGGAAGGGACCCTTAAGGATCATCAAGTCCAACTCTTGACACCTCACAGGTCTACCCAAAAGTTCAGACCATGTGACTAAGTGCACAGTCCAATCTCTTCTTAAATTCAGACAGGCTTGGTGCAGTGACCACTTCCCTGGGGAGCCTGTTCCAGTGTGCAACCACCCTCTCTGTGAAGAACCCCCTCCTTATGTCAAGCCTAAATTTCCCCTGCCTCAGCTTAACTCCGTTCCCGCGGGTCCTGCCGCTGGTGTTAATGGAGAAAAGGTCTCCTGCCTCTTGACACCCCCTTACGAGGAAGTTGTAGACTGCGATGCATGTTCTCCTATGTTTCATACCTAAGAACATAAGATTCGTAAAACTGAATTCAGCTTATAGTTTTGGCTGATGGTGCTAGAAATGCATGAGGATGCGCAAAATATGACCGAGGAATAAAACCTATTTCTTCTTTTCCTGAGAAATAAGGTAACTCCAGCAGGAGAAGCAGAGGAAAGTTCAAACAAACAAGGATTAACTTCATTAATTTAGCTGCTTGTGCTCTTTGACACTCAGGAATGAATCCAGCCTTAATTTTTTAGGCTTGATGCCTAAGAAATGGAAAAGGACAATCAGCTTTCTCCTGCCTGTATCAGACATACAAACTAACGCAGAGGTGGTCCTCACTTTGGTGAGGAGGGTGGCCATTACCTCCTGACCAAGTTCAGTGTATATGCTAACTTCAGGGGAACAACTCAAACCTCAAGTCATTGGGCCACTTTTTACTATTGGTGGAGCAATAAAATCAGCCAGATATAATCCCATCATAAGGCCTAGAAGCCTTCCCTGGGAAATATTCCCGTATTAAGTGGTGTACTTTGAAAGTTGCTTCCAGCTAGACCATGCTGGGCCATTATCATAGAAATATGTGCAGTTGATACTGGGAAATAGCAGAACAATATTTATCCAATTCAAAAGATACTCTTATTATGAAGGGCCTCAGGGGAATGCTGCTTGGGAAATGTATTTTTATAATAAAATGACCTATTTTAGAATTACAGTTTTCCATGCTGGAGGAGGCAGGAAGGTGGCAGAAGGCTTGCCAAAGAGCTGGACAATAAGCACACTCACACTCGCTCCCTAACAAAAAGATAAGTGGACTGAATGTATTGATAATATAGCACACAGGATTTTTTTTAGGTAGGTTCCTACATACAATGTATTTGTAGGTGTCTGTCACATTCAAAGCAATGTGCCTTCATGTGAGCAGACATTCCTATCAGCAGCCAACCCAAACAGGCAGATGATAGGAGGAGAGCCCACACAATTATCTGTTTGAGGCACTCCTCAAAAAGTCTTAGAAGAAGAAAAAAGAAAAAAGACAAAAATTAAAAAAAAAAAAGAAAGAAAGAAAAAAATGAGGACAAAGCTAATAATAGTTTTGCTAAGTAGTTAACTAGAAAGAAAGCTTCTATTCCATTCAGTTTCTGATAGGATGATCCCTGATAGTGAGCTGTGTAATAAGCGTTATTTGCTGTTACTCACCACTTCCATCTGCACTAATGCTCCAAGACAACCCACATGTTGTTGCTTCCCCAGTAACACAGCCTGAATCCCACCTACTCACCTTCAGTTTGTCTCATGTTTTGTCTGTTTAAACCTTTCAACTTTTTCAATGTGTTATATAATCTAACTTCAGCAATCAAATTAGTCTTTAACCACTACATGAGTTAAACTAGTCAGCAAAGACATACCTGTTACTGTAAAAATCAGATTAGTCAGTAGCTAAAACACTGCTCAGAAAAGCAACAAACAAACAAACAATACCTGAATTAGATGGGTGAAATGTGACCCTAGTCAAAGTCTGTAATTTCATTGATGCAAACCCCATCAATGGAGCTGCTGAAGTTTATCTGAGGCATAAATATAGCCTTTAATAGCAGTATCCAACCAGAGAGATTAAATAGATGTGATTTTTTTTTTCCAAATGCCATAGTTGTCATTCTGACATGAAAGCAAACAACAACATCCTTTCAATCATCCAGTCTGTAGGCAGCTGATTCAGAATGAAATTAGGGCAGATGAGTTAAAGATGAATGAGCAGAATATTTAGTTGAGGTACTTCATTCTGCCAGAAGAATGTCCTTTTAAATTCTTGTCCTCTAAAGTCCTTAGGGATGGTCCTGAAGTGCTCCTGGCCTGTACAGAACAATGTTGCCATCCCAAAGAGCAGATAATGATGGTAATGAACTCCCAAAAGAATGCTAAAATGCACAGAAAGAAAACTTACAGAGAAAAAGACACTGAAGAGGTCTTGTGATGACCTTCTCAGTTCTGCGTCTGTTTGCAGAAAGGAGTTTTCCAATCACTTTTATGTAGTTTTCCTTGAACCTTTTGTGACATGGTTTATGATTCAACTTGTTCACGTATCTTGAACGAAAGCAAGAGTGCAAAGGTACCTGTTTTCTAGCAGATTGTATTGTGGCTCTTGCTACGATTTTTAACAACAGCAAAAAAAGAAAAAGGAATAAATACCCATCAGAGACAGAGGAATGTTTATGACGTTCCAGTTGAGTATGTAACGTGGGGTAGCAAGAAGTGTGACTACAGTCACCTTCACAACTACTTAAACACTATTGAAACTGTCTTTCAGAAGGATGATATATCATGGTGCAAAACATCATTTAAAAGCATACATTTTTTGTGAACAGTTTCCTGGCCTTGAGCTATATGAGGCTGAGAAATGGTCTGGCAAGGAGCACGCAGCAAGTGACAGATGGTCAGGCAGTGCTGGAAGACCATTCAAGCCTAGGTTGAGGACACAGAGGGACAACAAAATTCCCTATCACATGAATCAACCAACTTTCTCCTGCATATGTTCTTTTTGTAAGTGAGCAGATCTCACCTTTGCCTCTTATCATCTACTGCCTTCTTACCAAGCTGAAATTCACTTTGTTGTTCTAGTGATAAGCCTGTGTAATGAGTGGAATCAAGTCATTGAGTCCATGTGGGAGAAGGATAGGGTAACAAGAATCAGCATTTCTAAACTAGCTTCATTTTCCAGTTTTGTGTGAGAAACTTTAGGGTGAGGCACACTAACCTGGAAATAACTAACAGCTGAGCAGCTTAATCTAGTTGCTGCCCAGGGAAAAGATCAAGGGGCTAGCAAGTTTCCAGCCTTTCCCTGAAATCCAAGGGCAAAGTCCACACACATTAGGGGGGGAAAAAATAAATAAATAAAGATTTAAAAAAAAAAAAAAAGTTTTCTGTCCTCCTGGGAGAGGAAAAGGGTGAAAGGTTTGAAGTAGTGATGTGGGATTTTCCAGCCCATCTGCAGTGCTAGCTGAACATCTGTCTCTCTCTAACCACCTCCCACAGCAGTCTGCATTTGAAAAGACTTTTTTTTTTTTTTCCTGTTGACTTGTAATAGTATAAACCCAGCAGTTTTCCAGTGTGATTTGTGGCTGTTAATAAGTGAGTAGATTAGGTGCCAGAGTGAACAGCACTGAGCTAGTGAGGATCAAGCTGTAGTAATGATCTGGAATATCGCTGAGCAGGTCTGGAGGGGAAGTCATATGGCAGACTCCTCACCTTAGTGACAGCTGAGTTTCTTGGGCGAGGCCTAACTTTTAAATAATACAATTATACAAGGAAAACCTAATGAATCTCTTAGTTTCCTAGCTCTGCAGTCTGGACTTGCCTGATCTTATACCTCTGACACTATTTGACTCTCTGCTCACATACTTGCTCTGTTTCCTTTTTGTCTGTTTTGTGTCCCCCTGCTCTTGCACACAGACCAGGTTTATAGGAGAAGGTGTTCAGAACAAATTGCCCCCTTTGCTCTGGGGAAAAGAAGCAGCTTACCTTTAAGAAGAAAAAAGACAATCAAGTAGAGTCACTTGTTGCGTATCTCACCACCTGCTGCCCTGTTCACATTGGACAACATCCTCTCCATGATCAAACATCCATCCAATTTGATCCTACAGTCATCCTAAATTTTCTGAAGAGCAGGGACATTAACAGAGCCTTTTTCAGAAGTGCTTACCTCCTAGTATGAACACATACAGATCTGCAATTGTTTGCAAGTATTTTTCTTGAGTGGATAACCTTCCTAGGGCTTGTTCATCTTTAAGGTGACATTTGTTAGGCTTTGTTGTTGTTTTTTTTGTGTGTGTATGTGTGTTTGTTTTTGCAAATGCTGGCAATAGCAAATTCTGTACACTTTTTTTGTTTTTTATAGTTTGTTCTTGAGCAAAGGTATCAGACTGCTTCACCTCTGTATGGATTCAAGACTTGATGTATGGTGGTAATCCAGCAAGGGGATGCCCCTTTTCAAATTTTTGATAGTCTTTAAAAAGTGGATCTCTAAAGCCAGATTCCTAAGGTAATGATTGCAAAGAGTTTTTAGGAGTAGGTGAAGAGATGCAGAAAAAAGTTCTTCTGTTGTTAAATCACTGGCGTTAGACACTGATTATATATCATATTTTTCTCCATGATCTTTTTCTGCATTAGCATCTAAATATGAAATAGAAAATGTTTCAATTCCTCCTCTTTGCCTGTAGGTATCTCTATGCCCATATATAGCATCCAGTAAAATGGTAAAATATTTTCTGGGATTTCCTACGTAAGAGCAAAAACAAAAGGAACTAAAAGGAATTCAAAAATATTGAGCAGCTTTTGATTCCTGCTGGCTTTACTGGTATTTCTGGCTATTCAGCAGTTTTGAGAATCAGACTTATTTGATTTCAGAGGCTAGCTTCAATCATCCTGTTTATGCAGGACGCCTGTCATTACACTAGCATACATCAAATTTTATTTTTATATGTACATCTGCCTGCAATCATATATGTGTGCCTAGTTTGTGGTAATAAAGAAAATGTGTCCATAAATAGGATGTCAGAGAAAACAAATTGTGGTAGGAAGCCTACTGTGCATCCACAGCTGGTGAAGTATCCAGCACTTATCTTCAAGAAGATCCCATGTGGAAATAAATCATCTTGCCTGGATTTTCATACTGTCTGAAGGGTTGCTGTGTGTTTTCTCATTCCCTCAAGTAGTCATCTGTGCATCAGGCATCTACATTCAATGCAAGTCCGGTAATCACGCTCTAAGCTGTGAATGATTGGTTTTCACGCCCTCCAGCTGACTTGGAAACAAGGACAAAGCTGTCACAGAGCCCTGCTTGCTCACAGCTGCCCTGGCAAGGTGCAGCCTGACCTCCACTCACTTCTAAGATTTGCAGGTTAAACATGCTGGCAATCTGAGCAAGGGCAGCTGAAACTGTTCCAAAAGAGGAATTTGTTTCTCCAAAGAGGAATGCAGACCAACGTGAGGAGTAGGGTGCTAGCTAATAAATTCAATAATTGCGCTGTAACTTCTCAACTTTTTTTTTTTCTTTCTTTTCTCTATCAGTTCTTGAAGGTATGCTTTGCTCTTTTACTGTGAAGCAGCAGTGTGTAGGATGAGATGGTACATGCAGGGGTAGCTGCATGGTGAGTGCCAGTCACACTGCCCAGGACGTAGCCTTGGCTAGGTGGTTGAGGCAGCCAGTTGCAGTACACCTGAGACTTTGCTAAACCCAGACATCATATATCTTGTTTGAGCCACTGTTTCAATTAGTGCTAATTATAGTAATTAAGTAATTTTGCTACCACCCTGAGGGGCAGTAATTCAAATCAAAGCTGATGTCCTTCACCAGTCCTTCCCTCATGGAGTGTGTTGTTTCACTCACGTGATAAATGTAAAGCTAAATATCCCTGACTCAAGCCCAGTAGAAATGAGAAATCCAGAAGAAACCCTAGGTCTGGAAAATCCTAACCCATGACACGAGTGGGGATGTTGCAACAGCTGGTGTAAGTCAGCATGGCCCTGCAGAGGGCTAGGGCACTGTGCCATGTCGCAACAGGCAGAATTTTGGCTTGTGTATGGCTCCAGTAATTGACTCTTGATATTATTATTAGCTTTGAAGAGAACTATGAGGTAAGACATGCTGGGTCTCTGTTTCCAGTGCAGTTAAATTGTAAATACTGTAAAATAGCTGAGAAGAGAGTTTTATTGAACTAATTTCCAGATTTTGCATTGCTATCTCTTTAATATTTGCTGTCTTAAGGAAGTATGTCTGGTTTTAGTTTGGTTCTGACACAGATGAGGTTTCCTGAGTCTCAGACACTAAATAAGAATTTGTCAAATTTATCTTATAAGTCTTGTGATTTCTGAGAATTTGGAAGAAGAAAATGAAATTATTCTTAAGGCCATGAAAATCCACTTTTAAAGCAGTGTAAAAAACTGTAGGCAGGTGGGTTCCTTAGCTGCCCTTGGTGGGGCTGGAAGAATAGAAGTGCATCAAATTTAAGGATATAAATACATGTTTTGAATAATCCATTGTTAGGGGACAAATCTAATAGGAGAAAGGAGGATGGTTCCTGAAATTGTGAAGTATGAGAGATTTTTATGCACCTGTGTTGGCTGCGAGAGCAATTCTGAAAAGCTATTACCATCAGACACCTGTGGGATAGACTACATATAACAAGCTGTTCCCAAAATAAGCCATTGTACAGCACAGCTGTTGGTGCTTTGCTTTGCTGCAGAAAGGCTGTGGTGTTGACTTTGTGAATGAGTTGGCTTCTTTACCCACAGAAATCACTACGGTTTCTTTGTTCAAGCACATCCACATGATAGCTGAAGAAGACTTAAGAACTTCTTTGTCTTGAAGAGCTCTCAGGTCATACAGTGGATTTCAGGACTCAAAGTTAGTGAGGTTGGGGTCTATTTTTACCAATACAGAATTAGTATTGGTACCAAGCCACCTTTTTTTTCAAGGTAAGAGCCAGAACATTTTCCCCTCGATTTTACTTGATCAGATATGCCACGGTGGTAGTCACTGTAATCTGGGAGGTTTTCTTAGATGTGTTTTTGTAACACCGTCTGTCAGCTCTGGGTGGAGATGGAAGAAAATGTGGTGTGAGTTACAGGTGTAAGTTTTCCAACATGTTCTTATCTATTACTTGCCTTCATTTTGGTTAGGTGGTTGGAAGCCCAGACAGATGCTCTGTTATGTATGCTGTTAAGCTGTTCTGTCTTTTTTTTTTTTTTTTTATATAAAAAAACAATGACAAATGTTTTCCCAGGCATTGCAAGGTGCCATTTAACATGTGTCATCCCATCCTTGGTTGGTTGGCTTCCTACCCTTCCCATGTTCCACATGCAGTCAATTACGATAATAATAATGAATAATAAAAATAATGAATGAGGCTATCTCATGCTTGTCTATGGTTTGGTCCAATTCTACCACGGTCTAAGTTCAAAATAAAGTGTATAGCCTCAGGTAAAGAAAAAGAAAGGAGTTTGAGACTAAGACAACAGCTTTTCCTGTAACAGGAAGACAAGAGTTTTCCTGTAACAGCCTCACGTACAGTCATACTGTAAGCTCTTGTGACTGAGGTGAGCAGGTTGGAGTCCTTGACTGAATTTACAGGTTTGTGTCACTGCCCTCAAAGGAGCCTTTAGTAGCGTTACATACACACCAGTGGATTGCTCCGATTTTATCTCTGAACACTGATGGCTTCTGGCTTCCTGCAGAGCCTCAGCACATCAGACAAAAAGTAGCTGTAGCACACTCTGCTTCCTCTCATGTTTTTTGAGAAGGTGTTTAGCAGGAACCAGGGAGGTTGTTTTGTCCCTTTTACCATGCTTATTGTCAATGGTAGTCAGCAGCGTGGCAGAGAGAGAACTTGAAGAAACAGGAAGCAAGTGCTGAGGTGGAGGCAGGAAGGGGAGATATTTTTAACTTATTTTAAAAAAGCCACAGTGACAGTTGTTTCAGCTGCCAGCCTCTTTATTCACATTAGTTGTCTTTCTTATAGCCAGGAGGCAAGAGTAGACATGGTGAGATCATCATCGTGCCTTTCTTAGGTTAATCACATGCCACAGCAAATTTTTGTTACAGTAATGAATGGTTATACTCTGCATCCTTCTTCTCTAATTACACGCCGCTTGGAGTAGTTCTTTTCCATTAGGACAATACTTGTAAGCAACAATGGATATGCCCTTTGCTGGGTGCCTGTTATGTATGGATCTATTCTCTTCTCTAGTATTGAGCCTGGTGTCTTCATTAAAATAATATGATATATGAGGAGAGCATAATTTCTCAGGAGTTAAAAAGTTGTAGTTGGCTCTTACTTTACACAAAAAAAAAAAAAATTCCTCCTCTTGTAGGCTCAGAGGCAAAATTTCCTTCCCTGATAGGTTGGTGAAGTAACGATGCTGCCACAACATGCTTCTCTGAGCACCAATAATATGGTTCATCCGCATCAAGTCAGGCCTAATTAATGGGGGTGCTGCCACCACTGCTAGGGCTGCTTCTGCCACATGAATGGTGTTTGCATGCAGTGTGCTGGGGGAATGATCTTATGGGAAAGGTTGTGATGGAATTGAAATTTGCATTCAAGTAACTGAAAGCATGTCAGGTAACATCCTTTGTCCCATAGAGCCACCCTTTCCAGACAGGTGTACTTAGCAGCAGCTAGGTTTTCCTAGCTGCACAAAATGTGGGTTTCATGTTGGTCCAGCTCACAGTAGACGTATGTCTGTGTAAACTGCACCATCACAGCTGTCACTAGTTGACTGGGACTCTTAGCAGAGAAAGCAAGAATTGTATGGGCACTAAGCCAGCACTATGCTTTCATCTCTGAAGATGATTGTTCTGTTTTAAAATGAAGTCACATTGGCATTATTGTGTAGGAAAGGGGTATTTATCATTAGCTATTGTTAAACTGCTCTCTCAAAAAACAGTGCTTTTGTTTGTCAGTGGTCGATGTTCAAAGGCATTCAGTTGTATGAAATGCATTAATGAGGGGTTAGGTTTCACTGTAGTTGTACCAGGCAGAAAAAGACAGCAGAATATGTAAGGACTGAAATTCCCCCTTGTATGATGGGCAGTGTTCTTGCTTTCCACATCAAAGGTGGAAGTGGTGCTTGGAGGGTTCATACAACCCTCCTGGTAACCTTCAAACACCACTGTCTTGTTATTCAGCAATAAGCTAAAGGAACCTAACATGACACGAACTACATGAAATGGAGTCATCTACCTGATGTGGACAGCAGACTTCTGGTTTCCTTCCACATGTGTGTGTGACAGGAGCATGCATGCACATGTTCCTCTTGAAATAAGGCTTACCCTTGAAGTCAGGCAGCAACTTCCTCAAAAGTCACCTCCAGCATCAGGTACTGAAATTTTAAAAATGCTCTGATAAGTAATGAGGTTAAACATAACATGCCATTAAAAAATATATATATATAACAACAACAACAAAAGCATATAGCCCTGTGGCTTTTGTCAACATGTCGTGTCCCCTCTAGAGTGACCCACGTTATGAGCTGGGATCACAGCCATGCCTTATGTAACTGTTAGAGCTGGCTGCCAGCTAGGGTCGCTGCTGTTTGATTTGGCTGTTTTCACAGAGCCATTTCTCCTTCCTTTTCACCTTGGAGAAGAAAGACTGCCAGGCTCTTGGTGGAACTCTGCAGCAAGCCTGTTTTTCATCAGGGGAATTTTATATCAGGGTATATACAGGGGTATGAAGGCAGGACAGGCAGTGGGGCAGCGAGGGGACAGACAGTGTGGGGAGGAGGACATGGGGTGGTACTTGTGGAAGATGAGCTCAGGATGGGACAGAAGAGGGCTGCTTTCCTGGAAAGGCAGCTGGCACCCAGCCCTCCTGCTGGTCCATCCTGCTGGACTCACCCTTCATGGGGCTGTTTTGGGAGCTCCTGGAGGTCTGTGATAGTGTGAGTGGCTCAGGCTTCCCCGGAAAAGGCTTTTAACCTATGAGAAGGAGGTTGACTTTGAAGGACTCAAAACTTCAAGAGCCACAGAAGATGCCGAAATCCTTAATTTAAATCAGGACATTCAAAATCCTTTCCAAGTGCTGATTCCCAGTACACCACTCAAGGCTGTATTTTTTAACATTTATAAATATTGTTTTGAACTGGTTTGAAGTGTTTGAATGCAAAGCAACCCTTCTGAAAACTTGACAGAGTTCTGCAAAATTGTGGTGTCCCCATAAATCCGCAGCCACTTTGGCTTTATTCCCATGAAAACAAGCTGTTCTCTCGACACTACCACTGTACGTACCAGCCTTTGGCTGTGGCTGGGGAAAGTGCCCTCTTTGGAGCAGCCAGCCCAGCCTTGCAGTTCAGTGCTGTGGGGCCTTCGAAGGAAGGTCACTGTAGCTGTATCAGGGTAAAGAAACCAAAACTACATCTCTTCCAATACAATTTTTCACTGACAGAGATTACAAGCCAAGTGAAAACTGGAGTGAGACCTGAGCCAGTTTACAGTACTGTATTCTCTAGCAATCTGGAGGTCATGCTAAGGCTGCTGTGACTGATGCTTGTTTTTAAACTAGCATAAACACTGCAGAATTAAAATTATAGATGGGCAATCCTTTGTGCTCACTGCTAAGTACTAGAGAGTACTTAAGAGAGGTCCAGTCTCTGTTAGCCTCTTCTGCAGCCATCTGGGCACAGCACTTTCTGGACCACCAGGAGTACAGCAAGAGTTTAGAGAGTGCAGGGACCTTAGATTTATAGAGCGGAAAAAAAAAAAGCAATAGCTACCCGCAGAAGCAAAATCTGGCAATGGTATCTGCATTCTGCAGTGAAAAAAGCATTTTATTTTACTTGAAGGAAGATGCAAAGCAGTCTGCCTTGCTTTGGGTTAAGTCTAGAGACCACCAGCCCATCCGGTGGGATTGTGTAACCCATGTCCTTGTTTGTAGGTTGAGGGCAACAAGTTAAGCTGGCCTTTGCTCTTCCAAATGCAGAGCTCCCATGCTCTACACTATGCAAAGTTAAAGCCTACACCTGGCCTGGAGATGCAAGATGAGAAGAGTCAGCAACCAGAAACCTATGTTTCTTTAGTGTGTATAAAATCTCCCTCAGATAAACTTCTGGTGGCTGTTAGACTGATTGGCAGCCATCTCTTTCTGGGAAAAAAAAAAAAAAAATGGCAGTGGTATTTAACCACATCCTCACCTTAATTTTTCACCTAGTTTTCTTGTGTTTATTACCATCACAAAGCAAGCACAAGCACAGCCTGATGCTGTTCTTCAGCACTTTCTCTGTTTTTCCCTTTGGATTCATATCCCATTTTCCCTCTGTTCATTACATTTTTCATCACTGTGTCCTGGCACCTGTGCTGCCAGACCTGCTAGGTGCCGCAGGTGCTCATACCTTGTGCCCAGGAGGAATAGTGCTCGAGGCTTTGTCAAGAGGCCAGTCTGCTCTGGGAGAGCCCTGGCAGGAGCTGTTTTTTCTCTGGGGCTGTTCATGTGATTTTGTTGGTAGTTTTTTTGTAGGTAGTGTTGGGGATTAATAAACAGATGTGCATTAATTTCCAATAGTGATTAAAGCATGTCCTTTGGTTTAGAAAATCCTTACTCTCCTGATCGTCAGGAACTGGGTGAGCAGAAGGAGATCAGAGTGTGTTTCTGGGCCAGGACTTGAGGTTGGCCAGAGCTTTCAAGTGGTTGTGGAGTTTTTCTAAAGCAAACCTCCCTGCCCCCAACAAGAATGAGACTGAAAACCTTTCAGAATAAAACCCCAGACATTTAGAATTAGGAACTCAAGAATTAGAAATGTCACTTTTAATATAGAGAAAAATGAAAATAAATAAGCAAGATAAGAGTCTGTGCAGCCAGACCAAAGGCTTCTGAGTTGCAAGAGGCTCTGCCTTATCCCCTCTGGTCCCTGGGATATCCTTCCTGTTGCCCTTGGTGCCTGTCTGGATGCTCCCTGTGGGGCTTCTGCCACAGGGTTTTCCATGTCTGGCTTCTTCTCAGCTTTTTCCACCATTTGCTCTGTGGCCCACCAGGCTGAGCTGTCTTCCCTCCTTCTAGAGGTGTGCAACTTACCAGTCAGCCTTTTAAGGGAACAGAATAGCGAATGTGCAAATATGACACATGCCACTGTCACATCTTGCCCAGTTTCTGTCCTCAAGGCAGATGTAATAGAGCCAAACAAAGCTCTGAGCTGGCTTGGTGTGACCTTCGTACAACAGCAAGCACAGCAGAAAACAAATAGCCTTGTGCTGGGTGTGACACACTTGTGGCGGTGGTGGGAGTGCGATAATCTTTCCACAAATGAGATCACAGAAAGAGTGATGCTCTGACACCACCTGCAATAACAGGTGCTGTCCCCAGCTGCAGAAAGGGAAGTGGGACTTCAGTTCTTACTTTCTGACCATTTGCCTTTGTGTTTTGGACAAAAGACTGCAAAATGGGAGTTGTGCACCGTATTCTTGAAATCCCAACCCCACCTTTTTTGGGAACCACATGTACACAAGTTGTATCCCCTCTTGCATCCCCATGTGAAGTCCTATCTCCTTTCAGCATCCCAAAGCACGCTGAGAGACGGAAGCTGTATATATCTTGCATCTTCCCTCTTTGGGCCATCTCTTTTGTATTTTAATGAATATTAAAAGGCAATTTTATCTTTTACAGATAATTAGGAGGAAATAACCAATTAAGGAAATTTTTCATGAATGGAATAACTAAGACCCTTTGACACAAAGGAAAAAGCCACAACGTTTTACAGAGAAGAGAATAAAGAGCTAGAAAAAATGGGGGAAAAAAATGAAAGAAAGAAAAAAATGCAAAATTGGAAGGATGCATGTGCCTGTGTCTATATAAAATTAAAAGAAATGTGCTTCATGATCTGTCTACTCAGCGGTCTAATATGAGTTAGTGTTCCATAGTTTTTTCCTCAGATTACAAGACAAGAAGGGAGGCTGAATTCCCACTTTAGCAGGTGTTCATCTGCAGCATTAACCTGTGCCACTCGACAATGATTTTCATTATAATTTGACAAACCATAGGACAAGATTAGAAATCTTAAGAATAAATACTTAGTTCTTTTACTTATAAAGACAAAGCCAAAGGGCTCAAAGAATGTGGGTCTCAGTGACTGGAAAGCTGATAAGAATCTAGATGAGGGAGTGGGTACTTGATTTGTCTGGGAACTAGATTTTAATTGTTTTTCATTATTCACCTTTAAACTACTTCAAAATTGAGAGTAGTTGGAAATGCTGGTGGTCTTATGTGTGCTTTTGCAGATTTTCAGAATTTTTCAAAGGAAATGGTAGTCAGAATCTTACATTGAAATTTCCTGGATTTTTTTTTTTTTTATTATTATTTATTTATTTAGTAAATTGCAGATATTCTGGTTTTGTTGACATTCCAGTAAGCAATGAGAGGGAAATTTGCAATATTGTTTTACTGGGAAAGGGTGTTACCAAATAAATAGGAGTTTCTTTGCATTGTAGCTTGAGGTTAATAACATTAAGTCGCCTGGAAACTTCTTAGTGTTTTCTGTTTGCTTGCTTTTGTTTTTTTCTTTAAGCACATAAAGAAAACATGCTCAGTGACACAAGTGTGTGAAGGTCTGCTGGCCATGCAGGGACTCTGCCAGGCCATATAAGCTGAACATAGACTCTGCCAAATTAAAAACTTCTTGTTGTAAAGGTCCAGAAAAAAAAATATCTACATTGAGATAAGATTGACACAGTCAGGCAGACAAATGTGGTCTGAATGCATATGATGTAGGAGAGTTGTATTCATGTCAAAAATCTGTTCTTATTATTAAAAGAATGATTTTGACCTTTGGGGAGATATTAATTTCGCTGCCTTATGAAAGAAAATTTGGGATGATTGCTCCAGGTCAGGCATACAACACTTGCAACATTCACCAGCAATCTTAATTTGTTTTGACATGTTTTTTGGCTGTCCACTGAGTTTTGTTTTTCTTTTTTCTTGCAGTCAGTGTTGCTTGTTGGTTTGAATCCTTACTGCCTTGACAGTTGAGTAGTGTGTGTTCGCTGTGCCCACAGGTCTCAGCATTGTTCTTCACTCCTAGGAATAATAAAAATGCCTTTCCGATACTGTAATTAGCTGGTTTTGCTGCTTTTCTCTTGCATAAGACTTACATCCTGATTTTTTATTAATTTTTGAGAAAGCATTGTCAAAAGTTATCACATTTATTTAGACTATGACAGTGCCATTGGTTCCTGTCATTGGGCTATCTTAGTAAAGAGTCGAGCAATAAGATAGCTTCCATGACTGTGGCAACAAAGAAGTATTTAATATATATATCTCATATATTATTTTTTTTATTTTTTTTCTCATAATCTAATGAATTTTCAAGCTGGTCTCATGCAGGGGAACGACCTGGCCCCCCACTCTGTGTTTAGGGGTCGAGTGAAATGTCTAGGTTATACTCTGTTATCCCATGTCTCAGAATAGGGCTGCATGGGTTTATTGGGGCAGAATTTCCCCTCTTGGCATGACATGTCTAGGGCTAAGTAGCAGAATCACTTTTAATTAGCACTTGTGGCATCTAAATGTAGGCTTCAAAAATAAACTTTCTTAACCACACTTTCTAGTGATGCTGCTGAAGAGACACTAAGCAGGTGTGGGGTTCATGCGGGAGTTCAGGTCAGAACTAATTTATTGAATTGAAAAAGGGGGAATTGTTCCATCACTGAGCGGGTTTGAGTGAAGGACAGTGCTCCGTTGTTCAGAGTGCCTTTCACGGCTGCTTCTGACTGCCAGCATGTAGACCTGTGCTGGCATCAGTGCTGCTGTAGGATTTTCATGTGATGACACAAGCAATCTGTTTCCATTGAGAGCACTGGATTTTGGGTGCCGCTCTTTCGGAGGTTTTTATATAGTGAAGAGCCAAGCAGATTTGCTCTGCCTTCTTTTTTTTGTTCCAAAGATTTCACCATGTAGTATGGCACATATTAAGAATTCAGTTTGGTTTTGTTCCATTGTTTGTTTGTTTGTTTTAAAATAAACTCTTGACCTAAAAAAATGTGACCTGCCCAATTGTATATGCCAGTTTAGTTTGCACTGATACTTGGAAAAGCAAAGAAGAGAGTACCAGAGTTTAGAAACAGATGCCCAAAGCCATCTGCTCCTCTGCTCACGGTTATTAGACGTTCGGTCATGGTACAACAGCAGGAACTTGGAATGGCTCTCCTCTTCAGGACTCCACTAACTGGCATTAAAGTGAGCACAAAATGAAGCAAACATCTTGTAGGCGGTCACAAAGTTGTGCAGATTTGCAATCTGGTTTCCATAAACTCAGTGCGGCTTAAAAAGCTCAGTCGTCATTAGCCTTGGAGGAGACCCACTTTGGAGTGATACACGGCTGCGACCACAGATTGCAGCTCAGTGTCCTCCAGGGGCAGGATCACAGCTTATCAGGGCTGACTTAACCCAGCAGGCTCTGTGTATCTGTGGTTGGAGAGAGCCCAAAGATACTGTATAAAAAATAATGAATTATTAATATCCGGAAGACATAAAGTTTAATGAATAAGTAATAAGTTGCAGAGGTTTCCTTTTCTTAGAAAAAATAGGTTGTCTGTATTCTTTCAATTTTCCTCTCATTGAGCACTTTTCTTCTGTCATTCTTTCTATGTACCCTGAGATGCTGAAATATAGGGTGAATCTTACAGAAACTGAGAAAGTTATAGCACTGCCATTATGGTTGAAAGAGAGGAGAAGGGTAGGGATCTACCCTTTCGGGAGCAGGCTTGTACTGACACTGCCAGTGGGTAGGGAGGGTCTGGGACATCACAGCTCCTGCCAGCAGCATCTCCCAAGTCATTTTGCAAAGGAGACCCCGCTGTGTGCCTTTAGGGACATGGACACACAGAGGTAATTTTCCCAGCACCATCCCTCTGTTTAACATAGAGCTAAATGTTAGGAATGTCTCACAGGTCTCACTCAGGTGTTTTGCTGGCAGCATGAGCTGTGGAAAGCTTTTAAAAGAAGCTTTTCAGCTAGCATAGGCAACCTGCAATAAGGGTGGAGTGGGACTTAATCGCCGTCACCACTGCTCTTCTGGCACTGACAGACCAAGTTGTTGACCTTTAGCAGGACCTGAGCTGGGCCGTGCCGAGTCCTTTTGAAAGCTCCAGTCAAGAAGCAGGTTTTTGAGGTCGCCTCTTGCTTGAAGTCACGGTTTCTCTGCAGTTTTGGCCAGGTTTCAGCCTGGATAACTCTGCTCCACCTGCTTAAAATTCCTCCCTGCTGTTCCACTGGCTGTGGCATTCACTGCTGCTTTGAGCCCCTCCTGTTCAGTGGTGCAGGTGGTGCAGCTATGTTTTCCCCTCCAGTTTCATGTCACCTCTTCATAAACTGATTTTGAGATTGTCTGTGCCTGTGTTTATTGACCAGGCTATCCAGCAGGTTGCCTTTCCTCCATCTTCCTTTTACCAGTGAGGTAAACTCCGTGCACGTTAGGCTGAACTGACCCGTGTCAGCATTTCCTTGCTGGTGGTAGAGGGAAGGAAGGGCTCTCCGTGAGAGGAAGGGGACACCAGTGGGCAGCAAAGTGGGGAGATCACTCGTGTCACAGGGGAGTCCAGGGGGAATCATATCTTGTCTTCATGTATGCACAACAGGCAAGGCAGCAGCTGCTCAGTCACTTTCCACAGGTGGCTTGACACAGGGTTTTATCACTTTATTTTCTGACCTCTTGCTGCTAAGTATTTTCCCCCCAAACTTCCAGACACAGTCTGCTCCCCTTTCTGTGCTTCCCGTTTTCTCTTCGTATTTCTTGGTTTACAGTCCTTGTTATGTCATTACGTTTTCATTAATGTATCCACAGCAGGGCAGCTCTTACTGCTTTGTCCCTAGCATTGTCTTCTCCATCCAGACCTTGGAGTTGGGACATGCCTGAAATCTGTGTCTTTTATGTGATTTTTAAGCAGAACTGGGTGCTTCACTTTCCCCCTTACATGCAAGTATTTCTCTCCAAGCTGTAAAATAAATACATCTTGTACTTCTTATGCTTAAAACTGAATACAGCTTACACTGTGTTTCTTTTGTTGACAGATTAACTATACAGGAGAACGGTTGCTGGGAGCCTGCCCTGTCGGACCCGCCACCCCGCAAGAGCCCTCTGAGGAGGAGCTGACAGTGAGCTGCATCCCTGAGGCAGTCCATGGGGACTGTACCACATCCCCTGGGACCTGCCAAGCTCTCCCTAGCTTCCCCTCCCGAGGAGAAGGACTGCCCAGGAGACCTGCTGCCTGCTAAGCACCAGCCCAAGGTTGCTGCTGAAGAGAGAGCCAGCAATGGCTTCCCCTGCTCCGTGCCAGGCTCCGCAGCCACCCGCACCTGCAGCCTGAAGCGCACCGGCACCCAGGAGGCGTGCTGCAAGGAGGATGCTAACCAGCAAGCTGTGCTCCTTCCCAGCCTCTCCAGCCAGGCTGTGGAGGGGTGTCTGGCAGGCATAGGGCCAGCCCCGGCGGTGGAGGCGGCAGGGTGTGGGCCAGACATGATGCCAGCTCCCCAGAGCTCCCAGCAGTTCGTGCAGGGCAGCCAGGCGAAAGCAAGCCCCCTGGCGCAGGTGGAGGACTCTGCCTTGAAACCTCAGGGGACTGAGGAGCAGCCAGCTCTCCAGGTGTTGCAGTGCTCCTCTCCAGGCAGCCCAGCCAGGGGTAACGAGTCGTGTCTCCCCTCTCAGGCAAGCCTTCTGCAAAGAGAGGGGAAAGAGAGGGAAGCAGAAGCCGACGCAGCTGCCTGCCAGCCCACCTCTCCAGTGAGGGACAGGGATGCTGCCACTGATGCTGGGAGAGATCCACAGGCGGCTGTGGTGGCAAAAAGCGGGCCTGCAGGTCCTGAGCAGCTGTGTCCTGCTGACCAGACTGAGGCGGCGCAGAGCAGCACGGCAGCAGCCCAGCTCAGCTGTGAGGGCACACATCCCCTGTGTGATGCAGACACTGAGCCCGGGAGCTCAGGCCCGACCCAGCTCTCCAAATTCAAAGAAACTGGTACGATGACGGTCCAGTCGGAGAGCAGCTCTTTAACTCAGGAAGCAGCAAGCAGAACGTGGCGAGATGCCGAGGTTCAGGCTGTGGCCACTGTGGAGAATAAATCAGCTTCCACCAGCCCCAGCATCCTCGCTACCTTCTTAAAAGGGAACCCTCCTCCAGAGGAGAAGGAAGAACTGCACATCATTTACCAAGGCAGCGGGGGGCTGAGCCAGTCTGAACTTGTTAACAGCTTCTCCTCGCAGCAGAAGCCCCCATGTTCTCCTGGTGCAGTGTCAAAATTGACTGTTATGGCTGGGGCTGCTACAGCCCAAAGCCAGCCTGCCGGGCTGCCTGCTGCCCCACCTGACGCAGTGTCCCCAGGCTCAGCAGACAATGCAGAACCTACTGTCCCCTTCTCCCCTGCAGCCATCACCTCCCGAGATACAGCTGTGGATAATACTGAAGGGATGGGTCCAGCCAGCAGCGGTGAGGCTGCTTCTGCACTGCCTACAGATGCTGCGGCCCTGTCGAAGCCAGTGCCTGCCCAGCAGCTTGCCATCAGCCCCAGTGATCAAACCACAGCACCGTCTGCTGCTGGTGAAATAAACATCACTGCTGCTGCCAGAACCGAGAGCAAGGTGCAGTGTCTTGTGCATGACACGGGAAGCAGCCAGTTACCTTCACTCTGTAACCTGCAGAGTGAAACCAAGCAGAACGAGGCCCTGGGTGGCTCTGAGCAAAAGCCAGTGCCATGTAAGGGTGTGAACGAAGTGGAGGCGATTCCTCAATCTGTGGTAAAACCAAAGGGAGAAAACTTGATGGTGCTTGATGCCCAGGCAGGGGCAAATGCTGGCAGAGAGCCCGTCGGTGGAAAGGCTTGCTCGGAGGAGGTCGGTGAGAAGGAGCAGAGCGGCCGCCAGGGTGAGATGAGGCCGACTCCGATGGCCAGCAGGCAGGCTCTGCCGGTGGGACCAGTGGCTGCTCCAAGCTCTGGACATGTCACCCCTCTCCTGGAGGTTTCGGCAGCTCCCCAGCAAGCCAAGGAGTCCAAGCATGAGCTCCATGCTGCAGCTCTTCCTTCTTCGGTTCAGGCTTTGCCAAACCGCGGGGAAAACAAGAAGCAGACCGCCTCCGCCATGGAGGCGAAAGTACAGGTGAAGCAATCCAAGCACGTTAGGGATGTTGTCTGGGACGAGCAAGGCATGACGTGGGAGGTCTACGGTGCTTCCCTCGACCCTGAGTCCTTGGGAATCGCTATCCAGAACCACTTACAGAGACAAATCCGGGAACATGAGAAACTGATCCGGTCTCAGAACAGTCAGAACCGGAAATCCATTTCCTCAGACACGTCCTCAAATAAGAAACTGAAAGGGAGGCAGCATAACATATTCCAGTCCATGCTGCAGAATTTTAGGCGTCCCAATTGCTGTGTCCGACCTGCTCCGTCATCTGTGTTAGACTGAAGTGGTCCGCAGGGGTGGGTGGATATCTGCAGTGGTAGTGAGAATCCTTCCCCTCGAGTCTCAAGTCCTGCTGTTCAGTTGTGTTATTGGGGTTGCAGTGCAGCAACAGTGGAAATTATTGCCCTTTGTTTTCTGAGTAGCCACTCACCCCGTCATGCCTTCGTCATTGCCACAGCTGGTGTATTTCCACATGGTGCCCCCATCCCGTCCACCCTCAGATGAGAAGCTAGGCACTTAGCAAAAGCACAAATTTGCATTGCCACCTTGTGGCAGGGAGAACAGCATCTTCTGATAAAGCAAGAAGCAGAGGGATTATCAGGATCGTTGTCAGAAATTACTGGTATGCATCGCAAGGTCTTATGCAGAGGGATAGGCTGGGGGAAGCTGGATGAGGTGAAACTAAGGTTAAACAGCTGTTTAACCAAGCTGTGAAGCAAGACAACTTTCCTTATGTTTAAGTTACCCACACTGAGGCAAGTCTGTAAAAAGGCTGTGAACTGTTGATGCAGTGGCGCACAGTTTTTAGGTGAGCTGAAGTGAGACGGTTCTTCTTTTCCTCTTGAAATGGAGAATGAAGGAAAGAGTGAGGATCAGGGCTGAAGAACTCTCTTTGGGAGAAAAAGTTGAGTAAATGGGGTTTTGCTGGCTGGAAGGGGAGGTGAAAGAGGAGTGTGCAAGGTGTGTGCAAGCAGGCAATGCCTGCAGGTGAGGCCAGCCACGAGAGGACACGCAGCCAGGTCTCCTGGCACAGTGACACACCAGCCCAGGCTCTCAGTAGCCTCCAGAAGTGCTGAATGCTGCTCCTGTAAAAACACTTTTTAAAGTGGTGTGAGTCTTTTTTCTCTCTCTAGAGATGCACGGAGATGTTTTAAAGTAGGAGCAGGCTGTGCTGTGCACCTAGGTCCATGAGCCTA
The DNA here is from genome assembly GCF_963932015.1 of Anas acuta. Lineage (NCBI taxonomy): Eukaryota > Metazoa > Chordata > Aves > Anseriformes > Anatidae > Anas > Anas acuta. The sequence continues at coordinate 65,046,608 of NC_088982.1, read as the reverse complement.
CATGTCTACTGTGTTACACTGCTCTGACTTTTTAAGCCCTTACCTGAATCTGATCTTTTTTTTTTTTTTCTGCAGTATATTGGTGCTTTTCTCGCTGCCTTTCATAAACTTAATACCATTTATTTAGCCTGTGCATATCTTGTTTTACCAAATGTTCTCTATATTATAAATCGTTGTATTGTTAACTTGAAGCATTTACTTTACACAAGTATTGAAATCTTGAGACAATCTTTACTGTATTTCTAATGTTAGAGAAGTTGTAGCATCTGCCAATAAAAGGTAGCTTAGTGACTGTTTCTCCAGAAGTGTGATATACAATAATGTCTCAAATGTACATTTGTCACATTTCTCGGCTTAACAACATTTTTCAACCTAGGAAATGTTTCTCACTAGTTCTTCATTCCGTCCACCAGTGCTTATAGTAGGCTGGGGAACTCCTGCAGCTTATAGAAAGTTTATTTTTCAAGGGATTGGGATATTGTAATCCTGCCAAGTGCTAGAGTTAAATAGGAGTTACTTTTATTCCATTAAAGATTTTTTATAAATCATGATGATAATTTATTTCTGTCTGTAGTACCACACATCTGACTTACTCTGTAGATCTTACAACACAGTGTAAACAAACATGAATATCCTTTCTTTTTTCTTTTTCTGTGAAGCAGCCATGAGGTGGTCCACTTGTATTTAGGAGGCCAGGCTTTTTGAGTGTATTGACTGCCAAGCTTTCAAAGCAGCTGTTTCAGGGCTTTTTTTTTTTTTCCCCCAGTTAGGAGGTAAAACACTGTAAGGTTTCTGTAATGGACAATATTTAAATCTATTTCATTGAAAGTTGTTGCCCCTATGCTTGGTACTCCTAATTGACTCCTAATTTTCCTCCGGTATGTATTTGGAGTTTTATGGAACCTCCTCATTCCATGTCTGTACATTATTTCAAGTTGTCTGCCGCCTGATGCTGAACTGGTGAATCTGAAATACCGTATCAGAGAGTGTCTTCCCAGGTCCGCCTACTAGGAGGAAAGTCTCCTGTCTCTTTTTTGTTAGTACTGCTGTTTCCATTACCTTCCTAGCAGTGTCTGAGATGTGAGTTTCCTGTGAAATTTTGTGTGGGATTAATCTCGGCAGCATCATTAGGTTAGTTGACAAGTTCGGTGTCTCTTACCATGTTGTGTCTGTGTCAGCCATGAAGAGGTTCCCAGAGTTTTCTGTGGTGTTTGCTGTCTCCTGTCCAGGTACAAAGCTTTGCGCAGCTCCTTCCTACACCTTCACCTCCCTTCTGCCAGCTCCCTCTTTAGCTGCTGCCCAGCCTGTCCTCCTGTGAAACCGTGTCCCTTGACTGAGCTCGCGTCCCTCCCTCCACTGCCCTCCTCATTGCCAGCTTGCTCTGAATTGTCCCTTTACAAATGTGTCCGGTCTGAATATATAAATGGATTGTCATATTCTTCCCGAGGAGAATAAATGGATATCATGCACTCAGCAATTTCCATGAGCTTTATCCTTCAGCTCCAGCGCTCCTAAATGTTTCTACAGTATGGGTATGAATGGCTTTATGGAGGCCAAACTGGACTTAGCAATGAGTAAGCACTGCAATTAACACTTCTTCACAAGGAACCAGAGATTTCCAGGTACCCTGCAGCTGCTCCAAGCTGTGAGTCTGCACCAGCTGGTCCACTCCCACCTTCCCCCCACACCCACCACCCTTTCTTCCAGGGAAATTTCACCAATACAAAATGCTGGTGGGTAGATTACCAACTGGATGCATCTAAATAACTGCATGGACGTAGCTGGCTACACCACGGTGCTCAGCAGAGTGGTGTGGTTTTGTGTTCTGTGAGAATACTCATGCACAGACAACCTGCAACACGTCAGCAACACCGTCTTGTGGACACAGAGATCCTGCAGGTGTGCATTCACAGCCAAGCAATATCGTGCCAAAAACACACAAAAAATGAGTCAGTAATCACCAGCACATCTCATGTGAAATACTTTGTTTTCTCTTTGCCCTGTTAGTGCAGACTGTAGGCAACCTGCTAGCGTTCCACTGGCAATTTGTGCTTTCTCATGCATACAATGTTTAAATAACTTATGTGAATCCTTGGAGGGATGATGCATGTTTCACCAGAAGGAAAACATGTTTTGGGTAGCAATTAGCAAATATGCGTGTGAATAGTCCTTTAGCAGCCAAGAAAGACTGTTCTTGGTGTCACATCAGTGTCAAAAATAGAAGATACTGTATGGCAGAGGGTAGGGGGAGGTGATCCACATGCCTTCATCCTCTTCTTTTTCCCTGCCCTATGAGTCAGCACCACAGAGTGTAAGTTCAGTGGTTAACAACCCAGGAAATCAATTTGGTATAATGAAAAGAGGGTTCAAAACAGAAATTACTTTGTCATTCCCAAGAGAAATCTGTACAAGGAAAAATAAAAACAAAGGACCTGTGTTTCAGCCCAGACAGCTGAAGTAACTCGGTATGTTGGAAGCTTCAAAAAATCAAAATTCAGTTTGGTGGAAGATGAGAAATTCTGGAAACAAGCTTAGTGTCAAAGAACCTCTGTCAGTGCATCTTCTGGGGAGATTGGTGTGGCCAGAACCAAAGCCAGAACAGTTAATAGGAATGCAAATCTATATTTCAATGTTTCCAATATGTATTGAAGGAGAGCCTGGTTGCAGGCAGTTTGCAGCATGGCTCCAGATTTTGTGTTGGCTCGGGAAAAAAAAAAAAAAAAAGTGAGGAAAGATTTGGAGACAAGGAGGAAGATACCTGTCCTCCCTATTTCAGAGGTAGGAACCCTTCCTTTGAACATATAGGAAGGAATTGCTGAGAAAAATGAGGAAGAAAGGACCAAATGAAAACTAAAACGTAGGTGATACAGGTTCTTCATGAGGATATTTCTAATCCTATGTCCATAAAGCCACTGGTTTACTAAATTTTTGCAGTTGTCCCCACTTGTTCATTCTGACCTCACAGATTTTTCATGTTCTTGGTGACCGATGTTTTTTAGGAAGATGAACATTTCTGAAGGCTGTATATATTGCTGGTGTGTATAGATATGTCCAAATACAATTCAACAAAACTGATCTGAGAAACTAACTGGTGATCCCAGTAGGTGAACAGCCTCAGTTTATTACCACTACTGTCACATAAGAGCTTGTAAAATGCATTGTTTGGAGAAGCACCTTCAAGGAATTCAGAAAAAGTGAAGGAAATTTCTTTATGCTCTAAGGCAAATAAAGCAAAAAAGCATTTCTTTATGCTCTTAAAATCTTTATGCTCTAAAGATAATCCTTTTTTTCTTGAAAGTCATGACTGCTTTGAAATGTTAAAGTTGGAAGCGGAAATGCAAATGAAAATTAGAGTTGAAGTTGATGGGAGATTTCTTTGTGATGCTATTGGTTTTCAGTTTGGAAATTTGGTGGAATCTACCACATCAGCATTTTATTATTTAGTGCAGTTTGTATAAGCATAAAAGTAAAATTTGTATTAGCTTATCAGGCTGATTTTCCATTGCCTTTTTCCATGTCTATCTCTTTACACCTTTTAAAAATGAATGTAGAAGGCAGAGTAAACCTTTCACAGGCAGCTTATGGAGATGGTGGCTCCGAATAAGAGACCTGTTCATCAAGCTCCATGGCCTGGAGTAATACAAAGCCTCTTGTAACCTTTTTTTTTTTTTTTTTCCTGTTGTAGTAGCATCTCAGACTTTGCTTATTTATTTTTCTAGTCACTGTGTGATGCTCCTACAAGTGGTCAGTGTCTTCACAGTCATCCCAAAGGTATGCAGACAGATTCCTATCTAAATGCTGCACACTACCAAATACCTCTGGAATTGTGAGATGCTGCAGTGGCCCATGAGCCTGGAGGTCAGTTCCTGTACATTAAAATGGCTGAAATGTTCTCGTAGGGGCCTAAATTTCATTATTTCACCTGAGTTAGTACAGATATTTAAAGTTCTGATCAGCTGAACCGATCTGAATTGAAATGAACACCATTCATTTCTTTGAAGCTCTGGCATTTATTAATTTATCTGTTCTGTCCTTTTCTGACTAGCTCTTCCTTCCCAGTATTTATAATATGGATTTTGAATCAAATCCTGGCAAGGAATATTTTGTGATGTGAAACTTATCCTTCATCATTGAGGCTTTTCTGAACACAGAAACTAATAGAGTCCAAACACACAGAGAAGAAATATTTTTTCCTCTAGGAAAAAGTTTGCTGTAGGTCACCTTGTGTGTGCATACATGTACATGTACGTGTTTAAAAGGGCTGTACATGTGTGCAGGTCTCATGCATTACTCACACTCTAAGATTTTTTCCCTTTCCCCTTTCTGACTAAATGCTGGAGGGTCAGCATTTTCTACAACTTTGAGGCAAGTTTAGGTTATTCTTCAGTAGACACACAAGGATTTGGTCTCTAAAAAAATCCCATTGCTCTTGCTAAAATAAAAGAGTTGGCCAACCTCTGTGTCTAGACTGTCAACAGAAAGCACAGTGGCTGGGTGTACAGAGATACACACTGACTCCAGAACTTTGTGGGTATCCACACAGTATATACAAATGGGTTTCTGCACAAAGACAGATAGCAGATGGGTGATAGCAAGTATCTGAGCTCGTGAGGGGCAGAATCACATGAACCAAGTCCTTCCTGACGTACTAGACCTTGAGGTTTTGTTAGGTTTCTGCTGAGGCTGACAACCTCTGGGGTAGAAATAAATGACAGCAAAGTCTCCAGCAGCTGTGTGCTGCAGAATCCAAGACTCTTGAGATGCTTCTCAGCAGCTCATCTAGCTGATCCATCTGTTAGAGGGTTCTCCCCAAAACACATCCTCTAGCTCAGTTCACAGTAAGTATTTTCAAGTACATCAAACCCAAGTGTAGACACTGACCTGAGGAGTTTCAGTAGCAGGGAAGAGAAAAATCCAAGTGTTCGTGGTACATAAAATCAAGCCTCAAGCCTGAAGCTGAGGTCTCAGTAGCACACTGGAAAGTGATGGGAGTTTGTACCCAGGGCTAAAGGGAGAGAGGGTGGATGACCTCTGAATTCCTGGCTGTTGCAAACACCATAAAAATGATGGCCATAAATCAGTCAGCAGAAGAAGAAAACCAATTTTGGGGCTTCTAATGATGACTAATATTATTGTGGCTTTATTATTTTTATAGTTATACTGACTGAATGTGATGTACTGTACAAAGTAAAGCTAGTTTTAGGCTTCCAGATGTACTGTAGCATTTATTTGAGACATACCAAGAAAAGTTTGCATGTGAAGAAGTCTTACAATGATATAAAGCAATGTTACCCACCTGATTGACTTCCTTAGGAATTTAATGTTTTGCTGTTTTACATCTTCTGGTTTCCATGCTGAGTACAATAAAATTAACACTGTCTTAATTACTCTGGGTCTCTGTTTGTAGGGTGAAAAGGGCAGGATTTTAGGTTTGTAGTGACACTGTCTAGTAAATTGTCATCCCCCACATCTAAAACTCATGCACAACATGCACCAAGTGGTGGAGGTGAGGTGCTGGTAGTATCAGCATCAGAATAACTTTGAACCCTCTTCTGCCCCTAAAGGAAACAGAAGTTTTATCTCATGGTACAAATGAGCATAACAGAGAACGGCAGAGTAGTATTTTGGTCTGATGGTGTTAGAGGTGTAGTATTTCACCATGCCTACCTCCTGGAGGACACAGCAACCCTACCTAGACTTACTCTTTACTATGGCTATGGCTTGGGAAATAGGGAAAATCATTTCCTACCTTCCTACATTGCCATGCTCTGAGAGGTAAGAGGAGTGAAACAGGTCCTGGGAAAATGTGGTTATGCAGTGTCTCTGCTGCTGGGGAAACTCTGGCTTTCCACCCAGAGTTGGAGCTCTCTTTCCCAAAATAATAATTAGCTATTTCCTTAAGTGTGTTTCTGTACTCTTTGTACCTTGTGGTTGGCTATGAGAGTTCAGGCTACTTCAGCTAAGTGCTCAGTGTTTTGGGCAATCACACAGGGTAATTTATTAATGAGCTTTGCTGGATTCTTTGTCATACGATTCAGGTTTCTGCATGCCAGTAGCTGCCAAAGATCACTCTTGAATCCAAATTGCTAGGAGCATGGTGTTCCCCTGCATTTGGTGGGTCCGTTCAGCTGCATGCTGCAATTGACAGTCTTCCTTTCCAGGCAGGAAAACCTCTGAGAGCTCTTCCTACTTCATCCATGTAGCCTCACTGCAGCAAGGAAAAATCCTAGAGATCCCCTGCCCAGCAAAAAACTGACTAGTGCTCAATTCTGCAAAAGAAATAGAGTTAGCATCCTATCAAACCAGTCATCGCCGGTGCACCGTTTCTACCTGACACAGATTTAAAACCATATAACATAGCAGTGAGATAGTGCCTGCATGTATAAAGAATAAATATGGCTTCTTGTTCATGTATAAATTGATTTACTGAGTACGTGAGATTTCCTACCAGCAGCACTACAACCCAGGATATCTGCTTAGCTTCTTTAACCTGATAAGGAAACTGAAATGCCTTCAGAGATTCAAATGCTATCAAAACCACTCTGCAGTTAGTGGCAGAATCGTGAGTGGAGACCTTAAGACTCCCTCATCAAATTTCAGATTGCTCCTTTGAGAGCCATAAATTGCTATTTTCACAAACCAATGTTTTAAAACGTAGGCACTTACATCTGCAGCTGAGTATGTAGATAAATATGGCCTAATTTGTGAGAAGTATAGAGTGCTCTTTTCTCCTGCTGAGGCCAGGTCATGGAGACCTGTGGACTCCTAATGTCTCTGCGAAGAAAGCCACTGTTAATTAGACACCTATACCCAGTAATGTAGTAAGTAAGTATTAGTAGTATCCAACTACGAATAAAAATGTAAAAATGACAGTCTGCATGTTTGGACTGACAGAAAGTTGCCAGCACAAGTCAGGAAATGGTAATGCATGCACTATTGTTTGTATTCCAGCAGTGCTTATATGAGTGAGGGTCCAGCTGCTTGCATGGCAGAGCAGCCAATTCAATAAAGCATCGTCCTTGGCACTTGCAATAGTCAAACCAGTTGAGCCCAGCAACTTGGGAGTGTGGTTGCCAGCCTGCAAAGGAATTTGCCTTTGTTGTTCCATCTTAGTGCTGAATTAACTTTAAAAAGATAAAAATAAAAACTTTTCTAATAGCCTGCAGTGGAGTGCAGCACAAGGAAGGGATTTGGGTCACTCAAGCTGGGGTTCTGCCTTAATTCCATAATTCCATTTATTTATTTTCCTAATTAGAAACTTGCTCATGGCAGTGCTTTTCCTCTAAATCCACTTACATAACATCAGAAAGGTATAAGCTACTACTGAGCTATCAAATAATGAGACAAATTGCTGTTTCAGTAGGTCTAAAACGAAGGGAGAAGCCTCTGTACAGATACTGGATCCATGCACCGGGTTACTTGTCCTCCTGAAATGCCCCATTAAGTTATGAGTGCTTCGAGCAGAGCCTGGTGGACAGGCTTCTCTGATGTTCCCTGGCTCTGCACCTTCATCAGAGAACAAATAGGAAATAAATGGGGCTGGCATTTGCTCAGGTTGCATCTGAATGTCTCCCTTACCCTACCCAATGTGACCATCATATGTTTATTTATACCAGCTATCTAAAGAGAAATGCTGACTAAGAAAGCTGAGATCTATACCATAATTTTAAGCAAGACAGTGTAATCAGAGGAGTCCTACAAAGTGACAAAAGTGAGTGTAAATGCAGTACAGCTCCAGTTTTGGTTAATGTGAAGTATTCTTTTTTATGGGTTTATCTCATTGTCTTTATTGACATTGCTCCGCATGCTTGCATACTTCTCTACCGGGAAAGTTTTCCTGGTATTCTCCCTAGCTTCCCTGTCATACAGCTTATGATACAGCAGTGTACGCTGCCTTCATCCACCTTAAGCAGTGCTTTCTCTCTCGTCTCAACCTCACGGTCCACCTTGACTCAGACAATGCTGAAGGACAGTTTGGAGGGGTGAAGTAGCTCCCAGCTGCATGGCTCTCTCTCATGCTAGCTCTTTCTCATCTGTTATTCACTTCTTGGATGTTGCTGTGAGTGATACCAGCAACTGTGCTGGATTTTCTTAATGTGGTTTCCTGTGCTTTGGGTCGTGTCCTGAGGTCACCAAACTGAGTGCAAGCAATGCAGCCAGGATGTGGCTTCTGCTCCTCAGAAAGGCAGTGGGTGAGCAGCCTGTCCCCTGTCTGCCACTCACTTCTCGCATCTCACTCTTTCCTTGTAAAGCCAAAGCCAGCTTCTCTGGCCTGTTCCGCCATGGCAGCACAGGTGGAGCACAAAGCAGTCACATTTTCTCCACTGGATGTTTCCCTAAGAAGACTTCACACAGAGCTGCAGTAACTGTCTCATAGTGGCCACTGCTGAGCTTGCAGAGAGAAAATCTATCCAGTTTCTTCCATGCATTTTTTTCTCACCTGGTTGGAAGAGCTATTGCAAACTAATTGATGACAGTGTGAACAACGGCAATGGTCCTAATCCCTTTTGATAAAATAAGCTGGAGCTTCCATAAAACCTTAGAACCTACTCCCTGAAAAAAAGAAGAAAGAAAAAAAAAAAAAAAGAAAAAAAAGAAGAAAAAAGTCATGGCTTTTTTTAAACTAGCTACAGATGTGGAGGCCAAAGCCGATCCCTTCTGTCTCTAGTGCAGGTTAAAGAAGAATGTGCAACCTGATCTAGTGGAAGGTGTCCCTGCCCATGGAGGTTGGAACTAGAGGACCTTTAAGGTCACTTCCAGCCCAGGCTGTTCAATGATCCAATGACTTAAGCCTCTATGAACTGGGACCCATTTCTCTGTATTATTCACCCAAGCACATACAGAGGTACATTGCTATTACCTGCTGGTCTGCACTGACTGCACACTTCACTACTATTGCAAAACGTCCAATATCAGCTCCAGGAAAAAAAAACAAAAACAAAAAAAAAAACAAACAAAACAAACGAACAAACAAACAAACAAAAAAAAAAAAAACAAAAAAACTTCATACTTCTTTAGTTTGTTTTGCGAGCTTTGCTTGAATAAATTATTTGGGCCTTTCAATGTTGTGGCTTATTTCCTTAGAAGGGCCCATACTTAATAAACAAATAAAATCCAATCACTTTTCCAGATACTAGGAAGAAAAAGATGTTTGGTTCTAGTGTTCCTGTCCGAGAGTGTGTCATATTCAGCAGGAAATTGGGAGGAAAACACAGAGCAGAGATTTGTTTGGAGAGAAAGAATATCCTGTGTTGGAAGGGAGCTACAAGGATCATCAAGTCCAACTCCTGGCTCTACACAGGACCACCCAAAAATCGGACCATATGAGAGCATTGTCCCAAACACTCCTTGAACTCCAGCAGGCCTGATGCTGTGACCACTGTCCTGGGGAGCCTGTCTCAGTGCTCGACCACCTCTGGGTGCAGACCCTTTCCCTAACCCCCAGCCTGACCCTCCCCTGTCCCAGCTCCATGCCGTTCCCTCAGGTCCTGTCGCTGTCCCCAGAGAGCAGAGCTCAGCGCCTGCCCCTCCACTCCCCTCGTGAGGGAGCTGCAGGCCGCCATGAGGCCTCCCCTCAGCCTTCTCTGCTTGGGGCTGAGCAAACCAAGGGGCCTCAGGCACTCCTTGCCCTCTAGACCCTTCAGCATCTTTGCAGCCCTCCTTTGGATACTCTCTAACAGTTATGCATCCTTCTTACATGGGGATGTTCAAAATTGCACACAGTACTTGAGGTGAAGCCTCAAGTACTCACCAGTACAACAGCTCATTAACAGAAATGGGTGGGAGAAGGGACAACAGCTTACATCTTCACCTTGGCTAAAAGGGATTTTCTGCTATGTAATTGATGTTAACACAACAAATGTAGTGAGCTGATCCTCCAGCAAATGGACAAAGTTGCTGGTTGCTTGTGTTCCTGCAGTATCTAGCATGGTGAAGCCTTCCCGCAGCTGAATTTAAGAAGTTACTCTGATTTAGGATAGAAAACCATTGCCAGTTAGAGTCAGGGCAGACATTTATGTATTGTTATATGTAAATGGAAGCAGCTGTGAGTGTTTTGTTTGTTGTTTTTTTTCTTGCATCTGGGGAAAGGGAGGTGAAATCAAGCTAAAGGATAGGAAGGAGTTTACAGTGACAGCTGTGTAGTGATTGCATTGCCAAAAGGTATAAAGGTGGGCAAGTCTCCCTCTCAGAAGGGATGTCAGAGTATTCAGTGGTGGCTTGATAAGATTGCTCACCATGTAGGACAGTTCAGAGGATCGGGGAGCTGCAAGTAATGACAGATGTGGAATCCTTGCCTGTGTGGTGACTGTATTTAAGGTTAGTTTAAAGGGTTGTGAAAACTCAACCTGGTGGGTGGGGAACCTGTAGGGTCTGGGTTGAAAGGAAGGATCCAGAGGTAAGGCACCACACTTCCTGGAGTGCCTTGTGTATTTATTGCATAGCAAGGGAAAGGTGCAGCTTCTTTGGAAGACTCTGGTTCTTTAAGAAAGTGAAGAGATTTGGGATGCTGCACTGGATTTGCGGCTCTTGCTTTGCAAGAACAGGCAGGGTTAGAGCCATGTAAAAGAAGAACATAAAGGAGCTAAGCCTGTGGTGTGTTTCTGTCCTCCTGCCATTCAGGGAAGCCCAGGGAGTGCAAAATAGCACTGCTGTCTGGACTTAACAGAGGGGCACACAAAAACCTGTAAGGCTAGGATTTCCCCTAGAGGTTTTATTGCTTCCTTCTCTTTTCATGCCAAGAGACACATAGCTGCAGAAAGAAATATGAAGTTCCTGGTAGATACTTTATTGTAAGTCTTCATTGATTTTTGTGAGAAGAATTATGTCAGCTGGGTTTTGATAGATACAAGCAGCAGATATACATTGACTGGGTAACCTCCCAGAGCATTAGAGAAATGCCAATCAAAAATGTTTACTTATGTAAATGGAGATTGTCTCTTTTTATGCATTAGGATTCCAATAGAGGAATGAAAAATGTGCTCTGGCAATTTGGATGTTCTTGGCATGTTATGTGAGATTGCCACCTGTCTTAAATGAGATGCCTTTTAAATGAAGCTCTGCCTCAGCTCTCATCCTTGCTTTGCACGTGTTGTTTACTGGGAACAAAACATTGCCTGCTGGAATACTCAGCACACATCTATTTAAGTGTCTTGCTAACACACTGCACGTAAACAAAATAAAAGCTCTTGTAAGCAGCACCAGCCATGGTGTTGTAGGGATAGCTAACTCTTTCTCACTCACCCTGGGCCTTTGGCATACAGGGCCTGAAGTAGCGTGTCTGGCCTTGCAGAGCCTCTATTTCTGTTTGAGGAAAAGAGGGGGGAAAAAAAAAAGCTCTCTAAGCTGCATAGATTGCTTTGAAATTGTGCCTTCAGTGTAAACTGGTGCAGCTGTATGCTTTAAATCTGCAGGCAGCAGATTTTCACTTCTTGCAATGCAAATTAATATCTGATTGGAGAATCAATTTTAAGCCCCAAAAGATTATTGCCAATAACTGTGCACTGAATTTGGTCCTCCCCTGACATTAGCTGTGGCATAGCATAGAAAAACTGGTGGAATTGAGTCATTATTTTCTTCTTTACTTAAGCAAAAGGGAAAAAACTCTTTCTCTTGGAAGCAAAGCAAGTATTTTTTCCTTCCTAACTTCTAATGAGTTATCATAGAATCATTCAGGTTGGAAAACACCTCTAAAATCATCTAGTCCAACCTTTAATCCAGTACTAAAGTCCACCACTAAACCATGCTAGTAAGCTCCAAGTCTACATGTTTTTTGAAGACCTCCAGGGATAGTGATTCAAAATCTAATTCTTCTCATTTTTCTACGAAGTATTGATAGAATCACAGAATGGTTTAGGTTGGAAGAGATCTTAAAGGTCATTTAATTCCAACCCACACACACACACCATGGGCAGGGACACAACTAAGAGGGGAACAGCTGATCTTGGCAGGACTCTTGCACTGTAAAGCTATAGGTATCCTGCGAAGAGTGCCCCTCCTTATGTCTACACAGCTATGCAACACAATTACCAAGTTTACATCCTCCTTAATAAGTAATTTCAGCAAACTAATGATTAAACTGTACTTAGAGCCCAGGAGAATCAGAAGTGCCACACAACTGTACAACTTGCATGCTGCTAGTGTCAAAACATCACAGACTGGTAAATGTGTTTTCTTAGCAAAGGAAATGCCTTCATATTTGAGTGCCCACTGCCACAGCTCATGCCTGGCATACTTAATGGCTGAGCTCCCCCTTCTTCCAAGATGACTTTCCTGAAGAATTTTGCAAATGTATCGCTCTACCTTAAGAAAACCACTGAAACCCAAGGGAGCATCAGCCAAGCATGAATTCCTAGCTTGTGGTGAAATAGTGATTGTGTACAGCCTCTTGCTCACAAGATCAATAACTCTGCAGTAAATTGGACAAACATGTTGGTCCAGGGTTTGATTCTCAGATGTCTCTGGTGATGCTCGCCAGCCCCAGAAGAGCTCTCTTTGCCTAGTGAACTAGAAAGGGAGTAGTTAGTCACGGGACCATAGCTCTTCCTAAGGATACCGCTTTGTATAAATTGACAGCAAAATGGCTAACCTGGCAATTGTGAAGATAATCTTGATTCTTACATACTTAGGCACGCCTTTTATTACAGGCTATCCCAAAGCCATCAGGCAAAAGAGTTTTGGGCACTGCTGTGTGGGTAGATTTCAGCTGGTGATCTAGGCAAGTGGGGCTCTGTACCCTAGCACTAGACTTCTAATTTCTTGCCTTAGTGTCTGTGAAAGGCTCCTTGAGAGAAAACCTTCCATGTCACTTAGCAAATGCCTGGACCCTCTGTTACCTCAGGTCCAAGAGAATATTTTTCTCTATGCTGCTCTGGTACCAGATGACCCAGAATATGCTGAACTCACACAGTGGATGCATTGTACAATATTTTACCTCTCCTCTACTGAGCCCAAGCATTTTAACCTTGTTGCCTTCACCACGTGAAGTGCTCAAAGATGGTTCTGGTGGTTTTTAAAGCCACTCAGCTGTTCACCAGCTCATGGTCTGGCCAGGATATGATGAATGGAAGTCATAGTGAGGCAAAGCTGGCTGGCAAGAATCAAATAGCATCAGTGCGAGTGTTTAGGAGCATGGCCCAAGTGAATCACTTGGGAGTGTCTCAGACAAGACCAGCAATTTCCAGCCCTGTGAAGTGGATGCAGAAATTAGCTAACATGTTTCTCTGGCATATATTAGGCAGACAGTCTGGGTGGGTGACTGATAGGTTCCCTTCTGGTGATAAAACCTGCAGAAGAATGGCTCTTCACTGAGGTTTTCTATGTCTGAAAGATGTAGCTTTGCTACAGTTCCTTCCAGAGGCTGAGCTCGTTTGCTCACAGAGTTCAGCCGAAAGCAAAGCGCTCCAGTCTGGGTCTCCAGTAAGTGGAGGCAGAGAGTCCTCATATCCTTTTGCTAAGCAGCCAAAATGAGCAGGGAACCTCTATTAATTAAATGCATTAAATGATGCTGCTTTCTGGAAGGGTTCATAAATCAATGCTTGTCTGTGGATCTGCCTAAGCATCAGCATCTTCCAGACAAATCTGCAATAGCATCACTAAAAGACATATGACACAGCTCAGAGCTGCCTGTGGCACCTCTCAATCTTTGGTGGTGTTGTGTAGGGATACATTACAGTACAGCCTGTTCAGAAGGGCTGCCTTCATGTTGGGCTTTGGTTGAACTGTCCTTATACAGGATGGAAAAAGCCTGGCTGCTGGGCACCAGCCAGCTCTGCCTGGGACCACCACCTCGCCCAAGAAGCCCCAACTCCCTCCTGCCCAGGCCAGGTGGGATGTCCTATAAAGTCCGTCCTTCTCCTAGTAACACATGTAGGGATCATAGAGAATGGGATTTCCTTCAGCTTAATCCCACCCATACTTCATCTTCTCAGTAGGACTGCCCTCTGGAAGTCCTATCACTCCTGATCCTTGTCCATGACATGGTCAGATTAAAGAAATTCCCAAACTGTGGTTGCTCCTGGAGGATCTCTGGCACCAACACGCATCAACACTGCTCTGTGGGGAGACTCTTACCAGGAAATCAAATTAAGTGACTTAATTTCCTTCTGAATGCCAGAGGAATCTGCATTCTGCATTTACCTATTCCCCAGCATCGTATTTGGCTTTTAGTTCAGCCAGCCCCTGGTCCGCAGTGATGAACACTCTGAGCATTGCAATCGACTCAGACAGCTCCCTTGGAATGTAATGAGAGTGCAGCATATCAAGAATAATAATGGGCGTCGTACTCCTCAGCTGCACTGCATTGCTTCTGTGTACAAGGACAGGGACTCTGGTTTGTGTAGCTTGCTCTGAGGAGACATCCTGGGTTTAACTGCTGTTAGATTAGAAATTAAAAACAATGTAGCTGTTAAAATTACATGAGAAATTTCACCTCTTTCTTCCTGTTCTTATTGATGGGCTCTCCACAAATACATCTGCAGCTTCTTGTGTGGTTTTTAGTTGATTAAAGATTTGTGTCTGAATCAAGCCCCAAGGGCCAGATTATCAGCTGCTGTTAATGAACACAGCACTAGCGACTGCAGCAATACCATCACTCACATTATAGAGGCTGATGAACTGACTTTGATTCTGAATAACTCCGTACACTACTGCACCTACTACCTGAATCCAAATTGCAAAGCTGCTGTCCTGTGGATAGTGAACAATGAGCCACAGACTCCATGTGCTTTGGGGAAGGTACTACATACACTGTTACATTTTGAGGTTTATCTTAACGGATCTTTTACCATAAATTCAGTGTTCGGAGTCAGTGGAGCCCATCTTATTGACTATTTTTTTTCACTTTCTGGCTGTATTTTCATTCTTCTGTCTCATTCCAGTCCTAAACTGCAGGCACAGAAAGGTAGGGAAAACTGCCACAGAGACAGCACCTAGCACAAAGGGGCTCAGCCTCCTGAGTGAGCTTCTTCTGGAGACCCAAGCACAGAGAATGAGCATTTACAAGAGGCTGATAGGGCTATTAGTGCTACTCACAGGGGCAAAACAGGTACAGACTCTGCAAAGTCTCTGCCCCTTCCTTTAATTGGTTCCCAATGTAGCATACTGTTTCTACCCAGGTTTTGTTGGAGCTTGTTTGCTGTGTCTGTTTGAACACCTGGAATCTTCACACCACAGGAGGCAGACACGGAGCCCAGCCTCTGATCTCCCTCTGATCCCCAAAGCCTCCTGCCTCACCTCCCCAAGCTCCCCAACATGGAGGAGTAGCACAGTCTGTTCCCTGGTGGAAGTCCTAAGCCCTGAGGAGACGAGAAGCTCAAGGTTTCAGTGTTTAAGCAGCCAGAAGATTTGAGCATCTGGAAGCTAAGGTACTTCAAACATAGGCTAAATTATGTTTATTCCATTGGGCAAGTGGGTTTGGGATGATTCTTTCAATATCTCCTACTTCCTCCCCGTAGAACATCGATTTCTAAAGCTTTCTGTCTTCTACTGCAGATCTTCAGCTTGTTGCAGAAGTGTCTGTGGTCCATGATAGTGTGTGAAAGAGGGTGTTTCAAGGCTGAATTATATAGCCACTCTGCAGAAAACTTCACTGGATTATCAATTTATTTATTTATTTACTGTATTTGTCTCCGTGGGAAGGAAGGAGTGTACTACTGCATTAGCTCTTAGTTGCATCTTTGATACTCCTTAAATCTACTGGCTAATTGCTTCTCCAACTACTCAAGGAAGCACGTAGAAATAATTAGATGAGTGAACATAAGTTTGTTATAGGCATTAATAGCACATCTTTAACTCCTCTGATATGTCTATATTCAGGAAAAAATGATGTGAGAAGCGGGAAATTCAATGAGTCTTGACAGGTCATTTTGATTTCCTTGTTTTTTAATTGGACAAACTGATGATGTCTGTTTAGTGTTATTACTGTTGAGCATAAAGCAAAAGCTATGAGGGTCTCCTCTGCACCTTTCCCTGCAGTGGTTTAATGAAGTTATCCTGCTGATTTAACACCTAGTAAGATTTTCATTTAGTGTATCTTTATAAAGAGTTAAGTGTCTTGCAGTGAATCTATAGCCTTAAGGTAGCAGTTTCAGGGAGGGCTAAAGGAAGAGCAAGCCCATCATTTTCCTCAGGCAGAACTTTACTATGATGACAAAGTGAGGGTACAAATAGCTGCATTTGGATTAATTTATAATATCGTTGTTTCTGGTGTACGGGGTGTGAAAATATTAGAAATCGATTAAAAAAAAAAAAAAGAGGGATGGCCTGAAAGTTGTGTTAATACCCTGAGATCACTGAAAAAATCTTGGCCTTTTTGAAGTCATTGAAAAGATATCCAAACACAAACTTTTTTTTCCTTGTGTCTTTCCCTTAAAAAGACATGTTGTTTTTCCCTTAAATTTCCACCAGAATAAAAGTCAGGAACAAGTCTTTGTCAGCTTAAGGCTCGATTAAAAACCAGATAACTTGTAAGTGGCTTCCTATGGTGACAGTAGTCAGGTGTCTGACCTGTGGTGTGTGCAAGATGAACATGCAGGCAGCAACACATCTGAGTAGTGTGTTTCAAAAATATACAAGGACATTTATGGGTTAACATGTGGGTTAACAACATTCATGGGTTAGCCCTAACTTCAGCCTTGCCCACCCATGCCTTCCCAGGCAGAGATGCCTGTACCTGATATTTCTTTGGGGAGAGCATCCTTTAGGTTACAAAGGCCTCCTTCCTGCTCGGTTAAAGCTTCCATGGAGCACTGAAAGAAGCTGTGTCCAGGGGATATAAATAGACAACCTTTCTGAATGAAAACATGTTCTGTCATCTTTAAAACAACAGCAGTGAGAAACAGCCCCGGGATATTTGTGACAGATGCCCTGTTATAGATACCACAGCAGCCATCTATCAGCACATGTCAGTGGCTGTCCACTGTTGTATCTGGAGTGCTTTGGAAACTAGACAAAATATTTTATTTTGATAAAAGATCCCAGAGCAAAATTTATTTAAAATTTATTTAAAAACTCTCATGGTTTGAACCAGATACATATTCATTACAAACAGAGCTCCGACCTCATTTCATGATCACCAAATCTGACTCTTCTCTGCTTCCTGGAAGTGTCTCTTATACTTCAGGTTGTTTTTCCATCATTATGACTTCCCTAAATATTCCCATCAGTTTCCAGGTTTGGTTCCAAGAAGGATTTTAAGACAGTACCCAGCCTTAATGCCAAGGTACGCTCTGCAACGTGTTGATCCTAAGAGGTACACTGAAGTGTGCACAGAACAGTGAGTGCATGCTTGTGTGGTTTTCGCATTGAAATTCCTGTTTTCTTAATATCATGAAAACTGTTCCACCCCCCCAGAAACACTGTTCTTTAGAGATCATTTTCCAAAAAAGGATACAAAAGCTGTAGAAATCAAAGAAACCAATTTGGATAGAATATGTGCTGTTCTGCGTATTAATTAATACTTTCAAAACAGTGTTTGTTAGCTGCCTGCTTTTAAAAGACTATTAAAGTATCATCATCCTCATCTTATATTTTGAAGGCCACACTACATCATCATGGTCAGCAATGTTATTATAAATCTTATTATTTCAGTTTGAGCTAGGCCGTATATTTTTGCAATAGGATCTCTTGCATAAACCAAGAAGACAAGTTTCTTGGTCTCTCCCTGGAAGAAGGAAAAGGCATGATTCAGCTACTGAACACAAGTGCCACCAAATCAGTGAGTCCAGGAAAATAATAAACATTTAGTAATTGTTTAAAACTCTTATTTCTAGCCAGACAAGTGAGTTATGGAAAGAAGTTATAAACACTGCTAACGTTTTGTGTTTTTTTTTTTTGTTTTTTTAGAAGTGTACCCTTGCAGTGCTTCAGTTCTGTCTCCACCCCTGAAACCATGAGCTGTGCTATTTCAGCAGCTATCTGAGGCAACGTTTTCAGTTCATTAAATGCTGTCATTCTTTTTGTGCATATTCTAAATACTTTTATACTCAGCCTCTTCCTACTTACCCTGCTGCAGTGGGCTGCACAACCACAATCGTTTCTCATTTTCAAACATTTGGCAATTAAAATTTTGAAATGATTGATAGAAAAGCACTACAATGGTATCAAGGCTTTGCTCATGCCTCATGTGTTGCCTTTTTTTTTTTTTTTTGAAATTACAGTAATACCTGACAGCAGCTCTGGCAGGTCAGTGTCATCCAGACCCAGTACTTTGGACCTTGGCTTGGCTGTGGAAGAGACACAAACTACTGTGATTTATGGTTTGATGCGCAGGCACTTATAAGCAAAAAATTTAATAAATCAGCTATGATAGGAAGAGATACAGTACCTACACAGTGATCAACTTCATGGCTAAGCAGAACAAGTGTCCAGTGGGTATACAAAGCTAATCCTGTATAGTTTGCCATTTATTTTGTGTCAGTACTGCCCATCGCAAGCATTTAAAGCAATGTCAGAAAATCATTACGTCTCCATGATGGTGCATATAAACTACTTTTCACTATTTTCTAATTTTTGTGCCTCTATATTTTTTCCTACGTGATTCAGAAACCTGTAATCAGGAGGTAAAATATTGTGCATAACTGCAAAGCCACTTCAGACAGGTCAAATACAGTCAAGTAATTGCTCGTGTTAAGTGAAGAGGTAACATGTACACTCTGTGACACTTTCACTAAATCCTTCTTCATTCAGTGTAGCAAACTTTGTTCCTACTCTTCCCTCTGTAGAAACGAATAGCTGAAACTGAAATTAAAACTGATGAACAAGGAAAAGCAAGCACTGAACTCACTATTGTACTGAGCAGAAATTTAGCTGATTTCCTAACATCTGCTTCAGTGGAACTACATCCATTTAGTACCTGGAAGGCTATTCTCTCAGACTGCTTAGCCATGACATTTAGAGTTAGAAAACAGTTTTTGTCTTGCTGGACTGACTCTACAAAATGTCGACTGCACAAAGCCCAGCCTCTATGTAGTTCAGCTCAGCAATGGCTCTACTGATACTTAACGCTGGCAGAATTAGGCTACAATGCATGCTATTAATGTTTATTTGCAAGTGCTATGAATCAGCTGGGGCTCAGCCTAGCTTTTTCTTTGTTCTTGTTTGCTTATATCACTGGGAATTCGGAGGGGGGAAAAAAGAAATATTAGGTGGGAGTTCTCTCTAATATTGACTCCTCTTTTGAATTAAGGGGAGGGCAATATTCAGCATTGTTCATGAGTACAAGTATCTTTTAAATGAAGAGTAGCTTACAACTGCAACTCAAATTTTGGCTCCTAAACTCCAGGGCCTGAGAAAATCAAGTTTACTGACTCACTTCTCAACAATGTTTGAGGCTTCCAAAGACGAAAACAATGATACGGGCATTGGTGCCAGCAGAGGGAGCATTCATATTGATAGAACAAAATCTCCTAGTGCTTGTTTTTGTGTGGTCTTCTGCACAGAGAGAGCTGCTGTTGGCAGCATCCATTTTCCATGCTGGTAGTGTAACAAAATCACAAGCCACTCTGCCTTGAGTAGTGGTGGACCACCTCTGTGTTAGGCCATAAGGGAAAAACGAAGCCACTAACAGCCAACCTGAAGGCTGCTAATCTGGTCACTTCACAAAGGGCCTTTCTGTAGACCTGCTAGCAATGTTTCTTATTTTCAGTTTCCCTGCAAAAGATGCTGGTTTTGACTTACAGAAGTAAATGTTGATTCAAATATTTTGTTGCTAATGCAGGGCTTGCATGGGTACTAGTCTGATACTTCTGGTGTTGTGAAGGTTTAGGGCAAAATTCAGTATTCATGAAAATAACACACATATACACTTTGTATACAACAGATGTTAGAATTAGAGGCTGAACTGAATGGGTATGGCTGGAAAATGGCTGAGATGAGTTTGAGGGTATTCACTGAAACCTGTCAAAGACTAATACTATTACTATGGTTGCTTTGACATATAAACCTTCATTTCTTTTTCTTCTGAGATTCTGTGCAGCTTCATCAGTTTAAACCTTCCTCCAGATGGTAAGGGAGGCCTGCAGAAAGCTGGTGATTTGTCACATCTGGATAACTTGGCCTTTGATTCACCAATAGAGACAATATTTCGAAGACCACTTCAGGATTCCCAGCATCTTGGTGTTAATCTGATTCAACCTTTACTAGAGGGACCGAAAGTACTCTAGGAGTTTTACTGGCATTTCCTGCAAGTTTAAAAGGTATTTGCTGCCTTAGTGAAAGAAGAGGAAACTACAGAACCATCCTTAGTGTAGTTGTCAACAGAAAGGACTTTTTGCACAAAAGCAAGCATCTGAGAATGGCAGAATGAGCAGAATGTCTTCCTTGCTCTAGTTTCCTTCAGGTCTCAGGGACCTTATTGCTGAAGACTGGTCTCATTGGTAAAGAACAAGACAAAGAAGAGTTTAAATACCTCAGCCTTTTCTACGTCCTTTGTCACTAGGTCCCTTACCCCTTGAAAAAACATGTTTCCAACCTATTTACCTTCTGTAGTCTTATTTTGAAAAAAACATAGAACAACCTTATGAATATCACTCAAGCCATTTGTATTGTCTGCACAGCTGTTGGGCAGCAATACAGCAAAGCACATGAATTATCCCCTTGTTATCAATAGCATTACTCATGTGCCCAAAGTTAAACACATATTTAAAAGCTTCAGGAAATAGGCCTTTAATTTCCACCAATGTGAAATGCTTGAAACACAATCTGCTGCTATTTAAATCTTCTCTGAGACATCTACAGAGTACAAAATTGTACACATTCAAAGATCAATTTAAAGAATTGCTGCTAGCAAAGGAAAATGATAGAAAATAAGAGAACACCTAAGAGTGGTGACTTTAAGGAGAACTAGGAGCTGGACCAGACTGACCCTCCCATGCTTGGTATGCAGTTTACAAAGCTGGATGTGTCTGTTTGGATTCATTTGGAAAGCCTGAAGCACTGATTTTAGAACACAGAAGACTTAAGGTGGGCAGACAAGCTGAAACTCAACTCTGAGCATCTCTTCCTCTCAGATAAGTGTTGTCTTTCCTATAGGCTCTGACATGGGGCCTCCGATGTCTTTCTCTAAGCCTGATGATACAAAACACTTTGCAGAGTGTCTTGGTACTTTGTGTGCTGGTTCCATGTTACTCGGGGACAATTCTTTGTGTACCTTGGCCCATTCCTTCATTAGCCTCTCTGCTAGAATGTGCATTTCTTGATTGTAATGACAGCTTTGTACAGGGTAGAAAAGCTTATCTGGTTCCTGTAAACATGACCGATCTGGGAGTCAGAAATGAGTGGTTTCAACGTTTTGATACTGCTGATGTTGTTTCACTTCTGCGGGCTGGGGGTGGGGAGGAGGGTTGCCTTTGTAAATTGTTTCCGGCAAAAGCTGTCTTTGCACAGCATCTACCCCACTGGGATCCAGGGCTTTTCCCTAATCTGCTACTTTGTGAGTAATAATAGTCAATTACTGTAATGAGACCAAGACCACAAGTCCCTTTTCTGAAAAGCAGCAGAGCCAGCCCTCATGTACCAATGGGGTAATCAGTGCAGCCTTTTGAGAGCAGCACTTCCCAAGTGATTATGGAGATGACAGCCTGACCTCAAGTTGTTAAAGACTCTCTTGTAAAACTGGGAGATTAGTTTCACTTAGATTAGCCCTGCCAGATTCTGACCTGGCTGTTTGCACCTTGCTGAAATTATCCTTAAAGTCTCAGTGAGACTCGGCGTAACAAGGCTCTTTGCTACTTATCAGCAGTCTGTTATCTTTCCCTGTTTTCTCTCTGGAGCAGGTCTGTGGGGACACATAAAAGGGCGGCTTCACCAAGGTCAAGCATGGCCTGACACAAAAATGCTATTTTTGAACTTGTGCAAGTGCCCTGAGGTTCCCTGGGATGATGAATACGAGGAAAACATGAAGCATTTAATATTAGTCATCTGAGTATACGTTCATTGATAAACATGTGCATGAATAGTGCTATCAATAGCACCATCTACTGTCTTCAGGACAGCAGGACACGAGCTCTGCGTTGTAACAGTGGGCTTGATGAGTGAAATGAGAAGTGGGCAGTAAAAGAGGTTCACCCTGCTCCTCTCCTGCCAGCAGCAGCAGTGCAGCAGAGCTGCTGCATCTACCTGTGCTGGTGACACAGGCAACCTCCTGGGAGCCAGTATGGCAAATCTCTGACAGTGTTCTGGAGCCTTGTTTTCAGGCTGCTGTGACCCTCTATTTATGAGTGTTGCCAAAACATAGCATCCAAATTGTCAACAAACACCAGGAATATTATTTCCTCCAGTGCTTTGACTATTCTTCCCTGCTTGCCCTTGACAGTCTTGAAGTCCATTCTGGGGGAAGTTGCTATCCTTGACTCACTTTCCATGAGAGGCCATAGGCCAGAGAGCCACAGAAGGTTTCCGTCAAGACAAAATCGTATTTTGAGTAGCTTTTATTCACAGTATTTAAGCCATAACTGCGTTCTCAATCTGACCACATCAGAAACAGAGGTAAAAGCCCAAAGGCCCTATGAACTGAGACATAGTACTCGACGTGGGACCTCACAAGGACAGAGTAGAGGACAATCCCCTCCCTCCACCTGCTGGCCACCCTTCTGATGATCCAGCCCAGGATGCAGTTGGCCTTCTAGCTGCAAGCACACACTGCGGGCTCACATCAAGCCTTTCATCCACCAGAACCCCCAAGCTCTCTGCAGGGCTGCATCCAGGTGCAGCACCTCACACTTAGACTTGTTGAACTTCATTAGGTTCACATGGGCCCACTTTTCTAGCTTGTCTAGGTCCCTTTGGATGGGACATAGCACAAAGTGCTCTGGAAGTTCCTGCATGCTCCAGCCCCAGAGCCACCCATGGGATTTCATCGTGAGAAGTCATCTTACTATTCACTGCAGATTTGGCCTTCTGTCAGAAGGAATAAACTCCACACTGCTTTGCCCCAGGGAGATGAAAGAAAAAAAAATATTGACAAGGAAACCAAATAATCAGAAGTGGCCAGCTTTAACATGGCAATGAGGAATACCAAGATAAACCAGACATTTCCAGCACAGAACAGCAAAGGACACTTGTATGCAGTTTTGGAAACCAAAGTATAAGAAGGATATAAAATTATTAGAGACCATTGGAAGGAGGGCACCAAAATGGTGAAAGGTCTAGAGGGTAAGATGTGTGAGGAGCTGCTGAGGTTGTTTTGTTCAGCTTATAGAAGAGGGGACTAAGGAGAGGCCTCACGGCAGCCTGCAGCTCCCTCACGAGGGGAGCGGAGGGGCAGGCGCTGAGCTCTGCTCTCTGGGGACAGCGACAGGACCCGAGGGAATGGCATGGAGCTGGGACAGGGGAGGGTCAGGCTGGGGGTTAGGGAAAGGTTCTGCACCCAGAGGGTGGTCAGCCATTGGGACAGGCTCCTCAGAGTGGTGGTCATGGCACAGAGCCCGTGGGAGTTCAAG
This sequence comes from Anas acuta, assembly GCF_963932015.1. NCBI lineage: Eukaryota > Metazoa > Chordata > Aves > Anseriformes > Anatidae > Anas > Anas acuta. The sequence continues at coordinate 65,023,173 of NC_088982.1, read as the reverse complement.
AAGTATTTGGATAACACTCTCAGACACATGGTCTGATTTTTGGGTGGTCCTGTGTAGAGCCAGGAGTTGGACTTGATGATCCTTCTGGTTTCCTTCCAACTCAATATATCCTGTGACAGTATTTACTTGGTTCTATGCATAAGGACATGGATTTCTGAAGGGAGTATCTGGTGTCTGTGAAGGGGCAAGTGTGTGTGACTGTCCTTGCAGGAGGGCATTAAAAACACTTCTTTCCCCCCCTTTTCAGCCAACTGTAGGAACCAAGTGTATCTGGGGCTTCTAACCATCTCCAGGCTTTGGTAAAAAAACAACTGGATATACTTGGGGTCAGTGGTAAGGGATGGGATGGGACAAACAGAGGTTGTCCTTCCACAGCCCTCCAACTGAGTCTTGTGCAGCAAATAAGTCAGTCTGATGGCCCCACACAAGGCTCAGACTCAGACGCTTAGCAACAGAAATGAAAGCACTCCTCAAGTGGTAAATTACTCAGGAGTTCTCTGGAGAAAAATAGTGTATGATCATGTCATTGTAAAATGATAGATCTGCCTTTGGGGTCAAGTTAAAGCTTTAGAGACAGCCCTCATTATAGGTCCTCCTTACTTGTGACTTTTTGGCTATGCAGATTAAATAGCATTCTTTTGCTGCAGGGTTTGGGGATGTTGTACAAATTTATGCCATGAGAAGGTCAATAAATGACAGCAGTTTGAAGATATGCTCAACAGAAAAATTAAAATGAAAAAAAAACAAAAAAACGACTGAAGCAAAAACAAACACAGTTGAAGAACACACAAGTTCTGTCTGTATTTGAAGATTAGATAGCTTCATAACTAACATCCAAGAGGAGAAAAAAAATCCAAGTGCTTACAAGACACTCAGGACCGTGTCTGAATATTAATTATGAGGCTGACTCAAAAACTGAGATGCTTCTGTGGGGATGTTTCTATTTGATTAATTGCAGTAACAGTTTTATGGGGCAGCAGAGAATCTGAAAATGAGCACCTTGGTCACTGGGAAGGTCAGGGATCCTACTTGTAAGGATTTTTCTGTCCATTGCTAACCTCTGTAAAAAGCAAATGATAGCAAAGATCAACATGGCTGCCCCAAGACAAACTCCAGTCCCCTTATTTTTACTCCTAGACAGGTAAAAATGTCTTCATCCCGTTGGCAGTGACCTGTAAGTTTTCTCTGAGACTGTGCTGACAGAGCGAGGAGGGATCATTTTTCCTTTCTACTCTGAATAGAGAAGAGTCCCTGTGGACTGCAAAACATAAACAGGATTATCTGTGCATGGAGACTTCCCTGTCTCTGCTGAGGACAGGCACAGCAAGTGGCAGCAATTCCCACTGCTTTATGTTCCCTTTTATAGGCAAGGGTGCTGCGACTCCAAATCATTAGGCACAGTGTGGGAGAGAGACAGTAAAAATGACCTTACAGTCTCTCTGAGTTAGCACAGACCACTAAATCAGTTGGCAGCTACAGCAGGAAAAGCAGAGTGTGGAGGGGGAAAAAAATAAAAAATAAAAAATAATAAAAAAACCAACAACGTCAAGGATAAATCAGAGCAATCAATCATGTCTGGGTCAGATCTGCACACATTCTTTTTGTTCAGCCAGGATCTGAGATGCAAGGATGCACTGAAAGAGAGCTGCTGCTTCCCACAGAAACTTCCAGGCATGGAGAATCCTGTTTCCTTCTGCAGCAGGAAGCATGTTGTACATCTGTGTATATGTACATGGGCTTGCTTTTTTGACTAGCTGACATCACCTAAAAGCTGCATTGCAACCCAGAATTATGGAACATTTTTGGAGCAACTCCTGGCCAGTGGGCAGTATGAGATCACAAACCGAATCTGATTTTTGTGGCTGAGATCCCTGTGTAAAAGGGAAACTTTTAAAAAGCTGTTTGAAATAAAGCACAGCTGAATTCTGTGCAAACTCAAGCTTGTTGAACTACATTTCCCAAGGCACTTGTAGGTGACAAAAATGTGGAAGATGTCAGAGGACGCAAAAAGAAGAAATTTTATTACAGGTGCATAAGATGTACAGAGCTTTCTGTGACTCAAGTCAAGGCAAGTAGGAGAGAAGGAATATGCTGCAGCGGATAAAACTCCATTTCTTCTTTTATATATATAGTGATCAAAATAATTGAAAAACAGTAAAAAATGACTCTCCAGACCCTTTTTCCTTCTCTTGAGTAGGGGCATGACATTTCCTTTTTTCCACTCACCAGGGACATCGCCCGAATGCCTGTTTAGATTCATCAGGTGGTGTTGAACCTGCTCTTCACTTACAGCGGGTGGGACTTTGATCCCACAGCTTCCATCTGCGGGTTCAGGGAAATTACTGACTTGGGAAGCCCGCCTACCAGTGCAGACAAAGGCAAAGAAGTTGTTGAGTACCTCAGCCTTCTCCATGTCTGTCATTATCAATTACTCAGCTATAAAAACTCACTTCTAATGTAAGAAATTAGCCACCTATAATCGCTTATGCACTACTATTTTCACCCCTCAGTCTATTTTCACAAGTGTTAAAGGTGCATGGTGGCCCTCAGGGACTCCTGTCACCCCAGCGCAGCAGCCCGAAGGGAGCTGGGTGCTCTTTCTCGAGGCTCTGTGCAGAAGGGATGCCACCTCTCGCACAAGGGCTGGAGGATGGGAAAGAAGCACTCCCACAAGCCCTGAGAATCAGCAACAGAGTTCTTTATTGCCAGGGTCCCGCACTGTGTTCTGGACAATGAGCATGCCTCTGCTCCACCTGGCTGTCTGCCTGATGCTCCTGCCTTCATCCCACATCACCGTTGCTCTTATGGCAAGGCCAGCCTGTTCCCCGCATCATTGTGGTGCCAGTGGTACCACCTGTATGTGTCTGTGGGCTGGGCACTAGAGGTCCCTCAGGCACTGGTGTCTCTTGTGCCACCAGTGATATCCCTCCACCCACGACATCTCTCCTTCTGGTCAGGTGCATTCCCTCCTGGTGCTTCACTGGACTGCATGGCTGTCCTCACACACCAAGAGTCCTGCTGCTCGCCTTGCTCTTCTGGTCTCCTTCCTGCCTCACAAGCTGGCAGTCAGAGGGCTGAGATGCTCAGTGAATGGTGGGCCAGTGGCAGGGGGCCTGTTTTATAGGACCCGGACCAAAGGTGGGGCTGTGGTGGCCGCTGTGACCTCAGCAAGCCTCTGCAATGGAGTGGCCCACATGTGGTCAAAGGCAGCTCTGTTGGGAGCAGCCTGGAAGATGCTCTCACATGGACAAGGAGGAGGGTTGGGGGGCTGAGGGCCCCTTTTCTGGGGCTGGCTCCCCCGGGCCATTTGGCTTGCCAGAGAGAAAGGCTGCCCCTCGGCCACAGGGACTGCCCTCTGCCTCCCATCCTGTACCCTGGGTTTATGTTTAACACTGTTTTTTCTAGTCCAAACACCTCATAACAGCACCCTTTCCTCTCCTGAGACTTTTATTCCTGGTGGGATGTGTAGGTCCCACAGCCCGAGGCCCAACCGCACCCTGACGTTTCCATTTCCTCTTGCTTTTACCCTCAGCAGACAGCTTCCACGAACATGCTCATTTAGTCAAGAAATGAACATGTCCATGGAACCTGCCTGCTTCCCATGGATAATTCCTCTTTTGTTGAAAAGGGGGAAGTCTCAGACTCAAAAATTCTCAATTTGTAAACTCATTCCCCATTACTCGCTGTGATCTGGGGTTGCTGTGTCATGTGTCTTTCATTGCTGCACCTGCCCTTGGACAGGGGACAGGAAGAAATCTGCTGGGTGCCCTGAGCTCCTTCCTGCTGCTACAGCAGACCTATCACATAATCCATTTTCAGACTTACTGGGTTTCTTGTCTTTATTGATCCATTCAAAAAACTGCTCCAGAACTCTGCTTTTTTCTGTTGTTTTTTAAATTGTCCTATTATTTCCACCCCAATATTAATCATGAGGCACTTAGACCAATTCAATGTTTTCTGCTAATATCATTCCATACGTTACAGATCTCTTCTTTCTCTTCTTCTTCCCTCTACTGTGCTGCAGCAGTAAGCAATTAAAATTTATTTTCAATCTTCATTTTGTAACATTAAACTGAGCTATCCTGTCCCTACTTCATCTTGCTAGTTCTTTTCTGCACTTGTCTTCATGTGAAATAATCTTTTATGAAGCAGAAATTTTGCACACTGTGTTGGAGATGAGCTTGTGTCAGTGCCTCGGACAAGAGAATAGATATTTCTTTGAACCTGCTGGGAAGACCTCACATCACACACCTCAGATTGTCAGCAGGGTTATAATGAAGTTAAGCAAATAGGAACAATAATCATCTGGCCAAAATGCCAGTGAGACATGGTGAGAGAATTTCAGAGTTGAAATAATTGTTTTTCAGTTGAAATGGTGTGTGTGTGTGTGTGTGCATTAAAATTTCACTAAAAAAAAAAAAAAATCTATACTTTTTTTTCTGAAGAAAACTCTTTCCCTGACCAGCTCTGCTGAGCTCCAGATCTCTGCTAGGCAATAGCCTTCATAGCAGTGAACAAGCCCAGTAAAGAAGTCTGTGAAAACTAGTCAAAACAAGATTTGCAAAACATGCCTCTGCTGTGACTCTTGAGTTTTTCTGGGCTCCAGAAAGCAGAATTTCCAAATAGAGCAGCTAATCAAGAGTTTTGTTGCAGCTATATTTTTTAAGGACATCTGAACAACTTTCAGCTGGGATGTTAATTTTTGTGATAAATCAATTTGTCAAATGCCATTCACTCTCAAAGTGCTTATTTAACACAGTTGGTAAATGCCTAAGAAATTAATAAATTTATAGGGCAGTAGGACCCAGTATGAGAAGATCTTCCTTCTTACTTTGGGAATAACTCTGCAGAGCAGCTAGACAACCACAAGACAGCCTTTACCATGAAGGCTAACTTTTGCTCTCTTTGTAGCTAGTGACAAACCTCTCATGGTAGAGTAAAGATTCCTACAGCAAGATTAATCTAAAAGTTATAGATTTTGTAACACAGAGCCTAGGTGCAAATTTCCCATTGTGTGGTTTTCATCTTTAGTGCTCATAACACACATTTTATAATGTTCAGAGCTGGTAAGAACAATCACGTGGATGATAAAAAACTGGAAGTTGCTGAATAGAGGAAATCTGGGCTGCTCTAAGTAGCCAACCTTGACTCCTTGCATTGCTTTCACTGCCAGCCATCTCCTGGACAGGCAGCAGTGCATACAGGGCTGCCAACTTTCTCTGAGAATGGGCTGTGAGATCATAACCACAGTCTGCTCTGGGTAAGATTTCACAGTATTTTGGATTGGGTTGGGAGCTGTGAGATTAAATTCACACACATAATGAATGAAATTTCCAGGCAAAAGAATTAACTTGGTTGTTTGCACGTAGTTGATCAATAAAAGTTGAACATTTTAAATATGAAATACTGGAGATATTTTCCTTGCCTTCTGTGCTTTGTGAAGAGTCTGTTTTAACAATAAACGATAACAAAAAATCATTTCCTACGCTGTTCTTGTCCCTACATGTCTTTAAACATGATGCAGTCCTGCCAGCTGCTGTTTGGATTCTGCCTGGTTTTAAAAGTGTATGAAAGTTTCACCAAGCAGCATTTTTAGGACCATATAGCTCGTTGTGGGATAGGGTGGCAATGCCATTCTCTCTCCTTTTACAGCTGTTGATCTTTAGCAGTTTAATTGCTAAGCCCACACCCTGATGTGGAGGCTGAGATACAGAGAAAAAGAAGGGCAAAGATTGCTTATTTGTTAGTAGAGCTCATCACTATTCTCAGGAGTCATTCTAGTGAGGTCTTGCTCTTTGGCACTTTGACCTTCCTATATCTTCCTAATTCAACTGCTTTCGTTGCTTCTGGGCATCCCAGAAGCTGATGTTGGGTTCAATACACAACCCTCTGTAATGCTTGGGACTCAACATGCTGCATTTCCCTGCTCTGCGCTAGTATGACCACATACATCACCCAGTGTAAGTAATAACCAGCCTGGTATAGCCATCTCCTGGAGGTGAAACAATGCATGCAGAGGGGGTGTTAAAAATTGTATATTCAAAATAATACACACAGAAACAGTGTGTGTATAGAGGCTGCTGTGACAGAGAGAGGCTGGCTTGGCTGGTAAATAATGTCATGTAATCTTCAGTGTCAATTCTCACCATAAACTCCAAATAGTGTGCATAAAAACTTCATAAAGACATTGTCTGTACAGCCTGAGCAATCAAGCCATGGTCAAGAAGACTTTGCTGTAGAAAAGAAAAAAGACTTTGCTATTTCTCAAGAAAATGAATTTGGCAAAAAAAATAGGCAGTTTCCCCTTTCTGATCTGCACAGCAGCCCACACCTCCTACCTCCTGTTTTCCTTATAGTCCTGATGCAAAATTTACCAGCAGGGTCTATGAAACTAACAGATTTATGTTCAGTTTCTCCTGCAGAGGCAAGATTGAAAAGCAGATGTTGTTCCTACAATAGGACAAGCAGATTTCCTAAACTGGCTGTGGAGTAGAGTGCTGGAGCAGAGGTTCTTTCTGTACTGTCCTAAATAAAGTCTTTGGAATGCTATTATGCTGAGGTGCTGGAAACAAGTACACTTTTTGATTATTTTGACAAGGACGGGATTTTCTTTGAGCCCTTTTTCTTTGTTATGGCAGGAGAACTGGAGGCAGGGAATCCGATGTGAGATTAGAAACTTCGTGACAAGGGTTACCAAGCCAAGAGGACATGCCTTACGCATCCCTGCTGGGTGGCTGTCTAACCATGCCTAGCCACAAGGCATTCCTTTTCTGCCTTGCAACCAGTATCTGTTGCCACTAGATGGGGACGTAAGTACGAGTTTAGTCTCAGGTGCTAAATCCCAGGTGGATTTGATGTTTCTCAAATTGGGGGAGGCTGCATGTTGCTTGTACATCACAGTAAGCTGTCACACTCCAAGTGTGCCCGGTATCACGTTCAGAGAGTGACCACACGTCAGTATAGTGGCCTCTGCACAATGGGATTCGGTGGTGGATCTCAAGATTAGTAGACCGCTTTGACAGATGAGAAAACTGGATTGGTGGCAATTGCTAGACTAACATTGTCACTGTGTTCCTGTTTCATTTCCTCATAGTGTCTGACAGACTGCTTGGAAGTGATAAATGTTATTGCCAGCTACCACCTTTGGTATTTTGAACAACTCACAAAATGGGAAGAAAAAAAAAAAAAAGAAAAAAAAAAGTCTTTTCCTTTCTTAAATATTTCTTAATTATACTCTCACAGAAGCATAAACAACATCACTTACTGGCTCAGCTCTGGCCAGCAGCAGGTCCCTTTGAAGCCAGCTAAAACTGGCCCTCATCTAACATGGAGCAGCTTCTGGACTCTTCTCAGAGGCCACCCCTGCAACCCCCAGCTACCAAAACCTTGCCACATTAAACCAATACAGCGATCAAAGGCTGCCCTCACAAGCTCAGGCAGGTTTTAGCTTGGGATCTTTCTTTGTTAATTTTGGTTTTCCCCTGTTTGGCTATTGCTTAAGAGTAAAATGCTCACGAGCAGTTAGGCTGCCACACAGCTTGCGCTGCATTTGGACAGAAATTGTGTAACGTGCTTCTTGCTCTTGATCTCCCACATATGTTTAGCAATCACCTTGATTTTAGTATGACTTCAAGCAGTGATTTGCCCGGGCAAAAGTTAATTGTTATGTTATAGTTTCAGTTTGGGGAGGGGCATGACTATCACATCACTAGTGTTTTATAAACCCAAAATGAGTGCAGTAGCAACAACACTATTGCTGCCATTTTACAACTCCAACTTTCCCTGGGTTTTAAGCTAAATTATGACACTGTTCTGCAGTGATGCTGTTTCTCCACACATCAAAACTTCTTAGATCATCAAGTCCTCACATGCCAAGAAGTTTTGCATGGCCATGTTTGACGTTGTAATTAGGTAAGCCTGGAGAAGCCTTGTGTTATTTTTAATAATTTTTTAATTAGTGTAACTGTCTCCATCTCATTGACTCAGTAGGCTGGTAAACCTGCTGCTTAAGTATATGTTAACTTTGTACTCAGCTATTTGTCTTCATTTACTTGCTTATCCTTATAGTTGGCATTTTATTGAGCCAAACCATTTCAGTAATGCTTCAGTAATTCAAGTAAGTAGGTGTCTTGACTGAAATGAATAACATGCCCCCCACCCCCCCTTTTTTTTTTTTTTAGAAAAGGTTTCTTTTTACTGCTTTTTGGATGAGAAGTTCTGGTTAGTTACCCTGTGGTAGAGAAACCTGGCTGCCAGATGTCTGGCAATTTCCATGTGCTCTCGCATGCATGATGCACGATTTGTCTCCTTTTCTCACCTGCAGCAGCCAGCTCTAACACCACATTCCTCACTTGAAAATACCCCACTACACCTCTATCTACAGCTTTGTCTAAAGAATCATGGGTTTACCTCTATCCTTTCTGGGTCTCTGAGAAGAAGGGGCTTTTCATGGACTGTAGTGGAAAGGGGAGGCCCTACACCAAGTGCTGACATTCAAAGCACATTTATTTGGACTGGCCTCGAGAGTGGGCTGGAAGGTCACATCAAGCATCCTGGAGCTGGCTACTTGGCCAGCCAGGAAAGAACGGAGTCATACTCTGATGTCACGGTAGAAATGATGAATAATGGTCAGGTTAAAGCAACATATTGCATACCAGGGATAATGGGATTATTCACAGATGTGGCGTGAAGAAATTCCTTTGGACTTCTAACAGCATCCTTGCTGTTTTTTCCCTCTGGGAATGTTGTTTCAACATCTGAGGTCAAATGTCTTGTTTGTAAACAAGTGTAAGGGGATTTTTTTTCTTTCTTTCTTGATTCATTGCGTGATTTTATTAGCCTGTCCTTTGCGGTGTTTTTATATTAGCTTTTAGCTAGTATGTGGAGTTAGAGGGTATCTGGTATAGGTGTGTATCTCAGCCAAAGAAAGTATTCTGCTAGCCCCCTTTAAAAGGTAGGTAATTTTGAAATTCATCAAACAATTCTTGCAGATGGATGGTAAGTGTATAGCTGAGAATTGTAGGAAACAACTGTGTGATCGTAAGCATGGCATGACATAAAAGCTAGTGATACTCAACTCTCATAGGCCTTCGTCGATCTTTCACGATGTATTTGCTCTGATTTGAGCACTCTAGGCAAATTTATAATAAGTTTCACAAATATTCACCCATGCAGTATAAAATTCTTCAGGGGTATAAAAGAGACAGCAAAGACAGCAAAAGGTAGTGTTGTCTCTGACAGCAAGATAGAAAAATACAAAATTAACCCTGTGGAATTTGCTGTTTCTACTTGTGTGTATAACTCTGATGTGCTGGTTTGGTACACCACCTTAGACAGAGAACATGAAGCAGCATAATGAGGGATTTTCTAGTCTTGGATTTTTGGATTTTGTTTGTTTGTTTCCCTGTCATAGACCTGACCAATTCTGATTTGTTTGTTTGTTTTGTTTTCTATGGTTTTGTTTTGGTTTTGGAATTGCTTACAGGAAAACAGTGGAGGTTTCCAAAGTAGGATGCAGCCTACAGTCAGACACCACAACATGTGTCTTGGATGATTTCTACAGTGCCAGAGGTACTGGCACTCCACATTTATAACACCTTTCTTTCCAATACAGTCATCCTGAAGGGCAGTGGTTTGGTGAAAGGAGAGTGGGGAGATGAGGATATAAAGAAGCATGTCTCTGTGGGAAGGGTAGAAGGTTCTGGAAGGAATCCACTCACTTCTAAGCTGGGGATAAGGAAAAGTTCAGCTAAATCTTAGTGTGCCCTTCACAGGGGAAGCTGGCTGTGTTTGGTGCTGATTAGGAAAAGTTAATTTGGGACAAAAGCATTGAGGATGTTTCACTCATTTCTATTCTGTCACATAGGAGCCTTCACCTCTCCTAAGACAAGGAGACTAAGCAAGTACAGAAGCTTCTTTATTAACTCAGAGAAAATATGACATATCCCCAGGTGCTCCAGTGACTTCATAGAAGAGTGAATTTCCTGACTTGAGCAAGTATCCCTCAGCTGTGGTTGGGAAAAAAAAATAAAATAGCCAGAGTACTGGCTTGGGTGCTGCTGGTGCTTGTATTCTGTTCCTGCATTATATAAAATAAGAATGTACATGCTACTTCTGAAATTTTGTTTATAAAAGCCTTAATGCTGTAGCTGCTATTCACTACAGGCTCATGTCTGAACTCTTCACCCCCAAAGTTCCCAGAGAGTGTCAGTGTGTCAGTTTCTCATCACTTTCTGTTCAGGTTACAGTTTGAAGCATGTCATTGTGTTTTGCTGTGGAGCTGTGATTCGGCCTAAGAACGTAGATTTGTGTGATTTATGTGAAAAGCATGTTAGTGGCTTATAGTAGAGAGGGTGATAGAGGAGGAGGAGGATGTTACATCAACTCTGAGTCTCACAGTATAGGAAGCAGGAAACTTAGAAAATGCTAAGAGACTTAGAAAATGCTAAAGCCAAAGTCTAACTTTCTGCTATTCAAAGTGGGAAAGTAATCATTTTGGGTCAGGTTGGTTTAACTGAGCTTAGACAGGAAACAGAAACCGAGTATGAAGGAAATTCTGATTAAAACACCTAATAAAAATACATTATGAATGAAAGTTGAAATCTGCAGGTAACATTTTCCATCTGACACATAGTTCAGTCCCTTCCCATCTGCCTCCAGGAAAATGTTCTTTTTCCTCATTTTTTCTCTAGCTGTACAGCCTGCCTTTTCTTCCCGTACCAGACGCAGGTACTTCTGAGAGGCAGACTTTCCAAAGACCTTGTCTTCTACTCACATGCTAAGGCACTGCCGAGTAACATTTGCACCTGAAAGGATACAGAAATAAGTATGTGTATGTGCTTTTCTTCCACAAAAAAAAAAAAAAAAAAAAAAAAAAAAAAAAAAAAAAGTGTCAAACATTGAAACCCTGCAACTCTACAGTGCAATTTTGAAACATGCTTTCATGCTTTTCTTTAAATTTCTAGTACCAGCCCTGCTTCCAGCCTGAGGTGAGACAGGGTGGGACGATGGGGAATTAATTCTTCTTCCTGCTGCTGGCACGTGGACTCTTTGTATGATGTGACTGCTGGCAGTCGCAAGCACTGTGGGTTTTTTCCACCCCTTTTTGCCTTATCCTTTCTCTCGTTTCACTGCTGTATCCCTAGATGGAAAACCAGGGGGTTGAGGGGCATAGGTGGGTGGGGTGGGGTGATGATTAAGTCCAGCATTCCACACTTTTTACGTTCAGGCCCAATATTGTACCACGTAGCACTGGCACTAACAAGCAGAGTGCTGGTTATAGCACTGGGTTCTCCCTTGGCAAAGGAGTGTATTTTGCAAGGCTGACTTCACATCGTGGCAAAGGAGTATGCGTCCTGCACAGCCTTCACGTCACGCTGCTCGGCTCTGTTAACCTGTAGGTGCGTGAGGACCACAAGCAGTCGTGACCTACACACCGCACACACTCCCTAACACCACAAAGGGCCCGGCTGCTTTTCCTTCCACTCCACAAAGAGGATTTTGGGGCACCAAAACGCGCTGAGCCTTGCCTCTCCCCACACTGCTCCCTGTTCAACCGGGGGCGACGGAGGGGTCCCCCTAAAGCCCAAGACCCCCTCGGCTGCTCTCTGGGGGGGGCATGCAGCAGCGTGAGGAGCAGGGGGCAGGCTCTGCTCCCCCCCGGGCTGCGGGGGCAGAGGCAGGGGCGGGCCGGCGGGGCGGGCCGGCGGCTCGGAGGGGGCTGCCGGGCCCAGCGGAGGCGGGCGGGCTGCGGGAGCCGGGCCCGGCCGGCGGGCAGGCAGCATGGGGGCCGGGGCGCTGGCCATCTGCGTGAGTGGGGAGGCTCGGGGATGGGGACGGGGAAGGGGACGGGGAGAGGCTGCGGATCGCGGCCGGGACGGGGAGAACGGGAGCAGTCGCGGGGGGGGGGGTGGCCGCCTGTAAAGCTGGGCTGGGTGAGCTGCAAACGCGCCGTCCCGGGCTGCTTTTGTGCTGTGAGGGCTGCTTTTGTAAGTTTCTGCGGTCAGTTATAGCCAGTTACGTGCTTTGACAACTTTTCCTCTTATAGCATCAAGTCTTCCTCGCCGAAAGTCGCCTAACAGTGAATGCTCAGAGCTGTTGCGAGGAGGCGCTTTGATTTTGATTCAGCATATATCTGAAATAACTACCCTTAATTTTTTCTCCTTGGTTAACATATCCCTTCCAGATCCCAAAAGGAGCCTTACAATTTACCCCTCTGTTCCTGCAGGCGCGGGAAACGTCTCTCGGTTGTCTTGCAGATGTAAATTATGAGTTTGAGCAAGGAATTTCAGCTCTGTGTTTTGAGCGCTAAAATGGCAACAGGCCGGAGCCCTTCGCTTGAGCAAGACTTTTTGTGGGGGTAACTGGAGGCCTGTTCTAAGCAAAAAGTTCCCTGAGCACCACGGCTGCCTGTAAACTGCTCAGGATTTTTGCTGTCTTGTGAACTGAACCCAAGCTACATAGCTTTTTCTTTGGCATGTATCCGCCTGAAGTGAAAATCGTATATTGCCCATTTAACCCTCAATAGAAACATCTCTTTTAAAAAGAGATCGTGATGAGGTACTTTAACAAGTCGGTCAAATTACAGTTCAGTACTTTACACATGTGGTGTTTGCTGTAAAGAATTAAAAAGGTGTTCACTGTAGTGCTGGTTTTATTTATATATTGTAATGATGTTTCACAAATAAAAAACATATTTATACAAGTAATGTGTTTCATAAAGATCAGATAAGTGTTGCGTAGTACCTGGAACTATAGAACCCACGTGTACTCCAGGAATATATTTTTAATGGGAAAGGTACAGCAGAGTAGAAGAAATGAGCTGCCAGATATATTATATCTGGATGGACACTCAGGCATAACAGAAACCCTGTTCAGATTTTTAGGTTCATTACAAACTGCAGTGATAATATCATGTCATCAATGAAGAAGTTTTAAGTATTTGTTTAAAAAAAGAAAAAAAAGAAAAAAACAAACAAACAAAAAAACTGTACACCTTGTCCTTATGCAGTGAAGCGCCAAGACCCAGGCAAGAGTCTGAGCAGTTTCTTGTGTTAAGTATAAAGAATATTGTAATTTTTTTGTAAGGTTTCTACTGCCTATTTTTTACTAAAACACTGTAGGAATATATTGATTTTTATGCATTGCACTAGTGGTGACTTCTTAACCTAATAGACTGAACTCTGTGGTATCAGTGGCCCACTGTTCCAGCAACATGGGGAACTGATGTCAGCAACATGGGTAAAACATCAGAAACATCAGTAGAAATACTTATTTCGTCTTGAGTGAGGTTAACTGAGTTCTATTCTGCTTGTCTGTGTTAGAAAAATGATGCTTAGGTATGTATGGTAGTTACAACTGTGGTGGGTTATGTTGTTCTGCCTTTGGCTGTCTTTCCAAACCGATAATACCCTATGATTATTTAGATTTCAGCATTCCAAAATTAATCCTAAATTATGTGATTCCCTCGGGTCTTATTGAATATTGTCTCATGTTCTTTCTGCCACTGCAGTTCAAAACTTGTGAGAATGTCTTCCAGATGTATATTGTGCCTCCAGAAGAAGCTATGGGATGTTTGCATTTGAAGCTGGTCTGGTCATTTCCCCACATATTAGATGTGATTCGATTACCTAGTCCCTGCTAACTTTGAAATCTCTGTTCTTAAATTGCAGACTTAGTAGATACTAAACATACCATAAAATCTTTTGTAAGGGTCCATCTCAGCTGGCAGTAGCCAAAATGAATCCTCAGGGAGTAGCATTTAGAAGAAAGATGCAGTGAACCTTCCCTAGAGAACCCTCAGAGACTGACAGGCATTCTGGATACACCCTGAACTGATTATGTTGTATTGGGATTTTTCATGTGTTTGTCTGGTTGATTTTTGTTGAAACTGAACTGCATGAGTTACAAAAGCACCCTCCTGAGAGTCAAAGTTACTTCTTACTCTAGTAACAAGCTTGCATACAAAAGTATCTTTCTTCTTTATCCTAATTATATGCTACTTACACTCTTTTCCAGATATACACTCTTCTTTTTCTTTTTTTTTTTTTTCTCTCAGTTACATTTTTCTACTTCACAGTGACTTTCCTATGAATTAAAAGGAAGTAGGACCAAAATCTTATTCTGGAACATAAAAGCCAATTTTGATGGATATGCTCATGTTGTAACCATGCAACCTTCTGCAACAAACAAGATTAATGCACGTTTTTCCTGTGTTTCTTTAAGCAAAGTAAATCGGCTGTGAGATTGAAGGAGGACATGAAGAAGATAGCCTCACTTCCACTGAACAAGCAGAAGGACACAACCCGTCCAAAGGTGTTTGGTGTGAGTCTTCTGGAGCTCCAGCAGCAGGGACTAAGCAAGAACGGCATCCCAATAGTTGTGCGGAATATAGTTGAGTACCTGACCCAGCATGGTAAGCTTAATGAAATTACTTTTACATCTATATGTAAGGTCCTTCAAAGGGAAAAGATTTTTTTTTTTTTTTTTTTTTTTTGTCCTGAATAGGACTGTGGTGCTAACCACATGCAGCGAATATTACTGTGTGATTTGTTTCTTTTTTTCCGTCTCTGGTATACTGAATTTACTATTTAATGGGATGTTTATAAACTACAGTGTTATGAAACACCACATGCTCATTAGTAAGCTGTTCGGTTTTATAAACAAAGCGTATTTCATTTTGAAGCTTTGTGTCATTTTCTAGTTGCAAAACATTCGACTATTTCACAGTTTCTGACAGTGAGAAGACATAAATATCTATACAGAGATATTCATGTGCACATACAAATCCCATGAGAATACGTTACTGGATGGGAATACATGTTCTTGCAGGTTTTCAGTTAGATTTCAGTTATTTTGAACCCCCTCGGGGAGGTAGGTGTCAAATTCTTAGCCTTTGTTTGCGTTCATTTCATGGGACTTCATTCCCTGTTGATGAAATACATCTAGAAATCTAGAGCACTGTTGGTGCACAGATGTATCCTGTAGCAGTTGTTCTGCCCTGGAAAAGATTTCATGGCGGCAATTTCATCTTGTAAGAAGCTGCATCTGTTTTTACCCTAAGGTCTTTCTTTTAGCTGCTCAGTAATGATAATCCCATTACAGAGTCTTAAGATTCTATGTCTGTCTTGATAGACCCTTAGAAGCTGGTAGATGCAAACACAGCGTGAAAGTTAGCTTAGATTAAGGTACAGTGGAAATTTAAAACATAATCCTACCTATATTCCACAGTAGTGTTTTGCTTGATCTACTTCACCTTGCTTTAAAATAGTCTGCTAGAACAGTAAAAAAGCAAGGATGGGAAGAGATCTTGCATCATTCAGGTTTAATCAAAACCAAAGTTGACAAACCCTCTTGATTGCAAGTTGTGGGCTATAGTCTGCCTTCCATAAAAAGGTCTGCATCCCACACAAGTGTTTCCCAAATATGAACTGAACAAGCCAAGTCCTCTACTCTGCAGCAAGATTAGTTGGTCTTCTAAATGCCAAGGTGATTATCCAGTCTTGATAAGCATATAATCCATTCTCTTTCTCAAGACTGCAAGGAAGATCTCAAATATGCCCTCTTACATGGGAAATTCTTGAAATGGTTGTTCTGTTCTCACCCACAGTTTGTTTTGTGAAATAATGGTGATGTTAACCATGAAAACATTTTAAACAGAGCCCCAGGTATGAACACAAACTCTTAGGAGGCATCGTGTTCTGCCAAGCATGTTTACTGTTTGTTCGGTATGTCTCCTATTTTGCAAAGATGCAGTAATAGGCACCGTAGGCCTTTTTAAGTCAAGCCTTTTCAAAGACTCTCTTCCAGTTCACAGGGAATTGACTACCCATTTGAAAAAGCTGAGCCAACTTTTGGGTAGCTACATTCTTGAACAAAGTTTGTATTAAACTGCTTATTTTCAAATTTATAGGTGAAACCAAGTTTTCCTGTACTGAATTTAGAAATATTTGATTACTGATCCAAGTGGGTTCTAGCCTGTATTTATTTCTATAAATGACTGTTTGGGAAAGAGCAAAGGACATTTTATCTGGGTGGGGGCTCTGTTCAATTTATGCTGCAGAATTACTGAGATGTGGTGTTTCCTGTTGTCCCCCAGATGGCAGTACAGCATGTCACATTGGAGTGTTTTGTTGCAAATACAGGAATACAAGATCTGTAAACCGTATCTTACATTAGTCAAGTAAAAAGCTTAAGTGTTTGAAAGTCTGTCCATATTTTTCTTACTAGATCAGTTTGTTTGCTGATCCAATAAAAGAGATTGCTTTTCCTTACAAGGTCTGCTGCATCAGGATTGATTGCTTGGACTGGCAGCGTTCTGTCAGGCTCCTGCTTAGGAATGACCACTCTGAACTAATGAAAACCATATATCTTATATTTCAATCATCTTAGTGTTATGCTTCTAAAGAAGAATAAGCCACAGTATCAGAAAAAGCGGAGTCCTTGTGAAAATGTTTTAGTGAAAAACTAATTTACCAAGTTGAGCTTTAGGCACATGTTTTCCTAAAGTTTTTGAATCTCAGCATATGCCTAAAAAGTGATGCGTGATACAATATGATTCATCTCACTTCCTCCATGGAAACCTTCACTGGGTGTAGGTTGTCTGGACTGAAATGGTTGATAATTTTTATTTTCATAGCGAAATACTTTGGGCCTCCTGCTGTCCAAAATATGCATTTGATCTCAGAGATTTTCTGCTATTGTGAAGCTGTGGTGCTTATTATAGAGTTACTGCTGCAGTGAAACAATTTTGAAAGGTTTGTAGAACCTGGATTCTTCTCAGCTGAAGTGTACTGATGCAAAATGCAGCCATCTCAATTGATTTCTGCATGGTGTGAGATATTTGCATGTTACAGCAATGCCAAAGGGTGTTGTGGGTTTTCATAGAGTATCCCAGGCCTCAAGATCTAGTCAGCAGTATTTATTAAGTTATCATAACCCAATACTTGACCATTGGAGTTTCCAGGGGAAAAATAAGATCTTTTTAAACTGCATAGCATTAATTGTCCTCCTTTGTATTGATGGTAGTGTATCATTCACAATGGAATATCTGTTTTATTATGTCAGTAGTGTCTTAGTTCAGACCATCCTCATGTGTAATACATAATTATAGGTATGGCCCAAGAAGGTCTCTTCAGGATAAACGGCAGCATGAAAATGGTGGAACAGTTGCGTCTGCAATACGAGCGTGGAGAAGAGGTGGAGCTAGTTAAAGATGGCGATGTGTACTCGGCAGCCAGTCTTCTGAAATTATTTTTGAGAGAGTTGCCAGATGGGATTATCAGCTCTGCCTTACAGTCCAAGTTCATTCAGCTTTACCAGGGTAAGTGAGAGGTAAAAATTTCCATCCTTCAGTGTGCTTTCTTTCGGGAGAATTTTATGCAGACATCATAAGCAATATTCTCTGTTTCTTAGCTTACATACTTTGTTCTGTATTTCCTTTGACTTTAGCTTTAATCATCTGCTCCCAGGCGTCTCCCAGATGTGCAATTCTGAGTCTTGGCAGAAATCACAATGGCGTTAGAAGAGAGAGAAAACTGTTTATTGCATATTTGGTAAAATCTGGACTATTTATGCTTTTCCAGTCCTGTTATATCTGCAAAATATAAAGTGAAATTATCAATTGGTTTGTTAGAGCAAGCTTGAAGATAATAACTGCAGTCTCTCTAGGACACAGGTTTGCTTCCATTTTGCTAGAGTGATTACTTGGAATTTCATTCTAATGGACTCTGAAATTTTATAACAACCTCATCTGCAATCACATTTATTATCCTCTAAGCCCCAAATCATATATTGTCTAAATTTCCACTTCTCACTAAGTGATGTGATTGACCATCAGAAACAAGCCAGTTACTTACTTACAAACAAGCAAGTAACAACAGGCTTTAACTTTACCAATCATAGCACAGAACCTGGAAGATTTTATTTTTTTTTAACCTTTAAGTAGTAGATAATCTGTAAGGAAGAACATCATTTCAGCTTTAGAAAGCTGAAACTTGCACGACTGTTTGCCTAAATGATTTGTTGATCTAATCCATCGGTATTAGTCCATATTGTTATGCAGACTAGACGGTGGTTGGCCCTGTTCCTGGACCATCTGGGTCAGTGGGAGTTCTTTTGCTGCAGGCAGTTGATGCCTCTTCTTGCCATCTTCCTAAGAAGCTGAGAAGTGAGTGGGTACATGTTACTCGAGATACACTCTTTCCAGTAAAGCAGGCAATTAGGAGAATTGTAGAGGAAGAATGATGTGGAGGAACATCCTCTGAACAGATCCCCAGTGGAAGGCAGTGCAAAGTTTTCATACTGTTGTCCTCAGGTTTCCCTCCCACTTTTTTTGGCCTGCAGTGGAGATGAAGTTTAGTTGTTGCCTGGAACAGGGAGAACACAACCATGTCTTCCTTTCCTGTCTGTGGCTCTATAAACTCTTATGGGTATGCTGGAGAAGAACTCTGCCTTTCCCTAAGTGCAGTCAATAAAGTAATAATCAGATTGCATGTGGGCTGTGTAAAATACCTTTCTCTGTAAAATATTATTTAGTAAAGTTGTCTGGGGCCCAAGGACAGGGTTCAGGAAGTGCTGGGTAGGAAGGTGTTGTTGTTTTAGAAAGTCCCTTTTTTATTTTTATTTTTTGGTCATAGCTGTGCTTCCTTTTGGATCTCTCAGATTTAACCATGTCTGACTCATGAGATGCATTTAATTATGTTCCTTTGCTTAAATCACTTTAAGTGGAAATTTTGTATAAGTTGCACGTTCCCTGTTCTGCATCCCTATCCCCACAAAGGTCATATCACTGTATTGCGCCAGAAACTATTGATGTACTTTGTGAACTGTGCTGTTTGTGGAAAGTCTCATTCATTCTTGCTTCCCACAGGAAATACAAAATTCCCCAGTGATTTCTATGGAAATGAGATACATATCCATACTTAGCAGACTTGCTGTTTCAAGTAAAAGTTACTGGTGTAAATCACAAACCCGGTTCTCCAGAAGTCTGTTTAGCTGTGATGTACCTTTACAGTTAAGTTTGCATGCATTGTACAATAACCTCTAGTTCTAGTTCCATTATATTTTTATTAGGGTTAGCTGTTATGGCAAGGGGAAGGTTTTGGTGAAGTTTGCAGAAAACTGAATTGCTGTTTTTTTTCATGCACTGGAAAATGTATCATAAATTGCTCTGAAGGGCACTGATTACTTTCATAGGGTTCAGATTAGTTGCAGTGGTCGATGGGCCTGTGTTTACAGTTAAATGATCAACCAACTGTGCAGGATTGGAGGAATTATCTATTCACTTATCAAAGTATGTGCAAGGGTATTTGTTGCAAAATGGTACCAACAGCAAGCATGCCTGGGTGTTCTTTTTGTAAACTATGAAGAAAGTAGGTCAAGGTGTTTCTGAGCCAACAGGTTATTAAAAAATACCTTTGAATCTGGAACCACTTCACTCTATATCTACAGTGAAGGCAGTTACAAGCTCTGTTACAACCTCTGTATTCCCCTCTGTTGAAGCTTTGCATGGGAAATATGTTTTGTGTTGTTGTTTTTTGTTCTGTTTTGTTTTCTGTTTTTGTTTTGTTTTGTTTTGTAATCAGTTTAGAATTCCTTTGGAATATTTTCAGCAATTGGTATCAGAATCTTTTAAATCAGCTAAAAGTGTGGCCTGAGAATAATACACAGTTACTTTCCGTCATATAAAAAATGTTAGGGAGTGATCCCCCCAGTTAAAAATAGCTGGACTGAAAATCCTACCTGAGATTGTAATCCTTTTTAAAGCAGGGTATAGTCCACATTACCAAACCAAAGAGTAAATGATCTGCCCTTTATTGGAAAAGAGAAATGTGATACGTTGGTAGTTCAGGAAGTCCACACAGCTGGTTTGGCATGCTATCAGAAGCCTGTGCAACAGCGGTGTGAAATGTGCATGCTGCCGCTAAATCCTGACGCAATGCTGATTATATAAATATTCAGAGTAATTCCAAGACTATGCAGTTCCAGAAAACATCAAGTAGTGTATCCTACGGGCAGTCTGCTGCATCCTGACCTTTCCTCTCTACCCTTGGAGAAGGGCAGTGGCAGTGGGAGTTGAGAAGGGCCTCCATCTGTAAATGGTGTTGTCAGAGACATGTAGCAAGTACAGGATAGAGACACACTGGTAGTGATCTTTGTGTTGACTGGTCTTCTCAGAGTGCCTGACAAATATGAACATTGCTTTTTGCAGGGGGTCCTGGGGTCAAAAATGTCCACTACAATCTGCTCTGTGCCTGCAGTTTTGCTGGAGAACAGGATGACTGAAAGATACTTCTTTCAGAAACCTCATTTGGAACTAATCAGTAGCTCCTGTACAGAGATCCGTTTGAGCTTGTTTATTCCTTCTGGCTTTTCATTTCTTAACTTTTTTAACCCAATCACTGGCTCTTAAGACATTTGTACATACTGAGAACAATCTCTGTATGCACAGCTCTTACCCCTTTCACAGGTCACTTGCTTTTAGCAAGGCAGATTGCTGTTATCCTTTTTAGCATGCAGAAAGTTTTTCCATTATGTGATTTTTTTTCTTTTTCTTCTTTGTTGCATTCCTTCTCCAGAAGGGGCACACTGAAATGTAGGCTCCTGTCTTCCTTTGGCACTGAGTCTAATTAAGTTGAATGCTATTTGATCACTGAAAAATTTGCATTTTTCAGTATGTAGCAGCTAGATGAGAGTTCTGTCTCTCACACCCCTCCCCTCACAAACTGTTACAGCTGACAAGGTTTTGTGCAGTGCTAGTGAACAGCTCTGAAAGCTCACGGAGAAGGATGGGAGGTGGTGGAAGGGAAGGATGAGCTCCCTCCTGGATCAACGAGTCATTTTAGGGAACACTTGGTAGCCATCAGCTGCTTGAGCTACATGAACAGGCAGGATCAAAAATACAGATTGCATTGGGGGATTTTAGAGGTCAAACTTCAACCTGAATAGTGGGTGTGAAAATGAACAAATGAGGGCTGACTCTTTAACCACTGTAACTGCAATAACTGGAATAAATCAGATTCACTAATTGTGGCTCTCTAGGCTATAGTGGCATGTCTTTAACCTTTCCCTGTTAGCTTTTATTGTCATTTTGATGCTATTCTGCTTTGGAACAACTCATGACACTTCTGTTTTCTACGTGCTGAAGAAGCTTGCTGTACACTGAAAACATTTGGAACCAGCTTTCTTGTGCAGATGGCAACACTCAGCAGAGCTGCAAAAGAAGTAACAGGACAACTGTTCCCAGTATAGTGACGGAGGGTAAATACAGCTCTGTGAAGTGCTTTAATGACAGAGAGCAAAGGGTCTCAAGTTGAATTGTGATGACAACCTTCTCATGGCAAGGACTTTCTGCATTTCTGCTTCTGATGGCAGCAAGGTGTGATTTTATTTTTTATTTTTTCGTCTGGGGCAGAGCCTTGTCTGAAGCAAATCACTTCCTGGCAGAGGCTGGAGTCCCACTTCCTGGTGATTGTGGAGGAAGCAAGAAACACTTTGATTCCTTCAGCAGCCGAGCCTAGCAAACACAGTGTAGTGGCGACTGCAGTGTACAGCCTGCTGCCTTTGTGCCAGAGATTGACTTCTAGAGGCACGTTGATAGCTACAGACAGATGCAAGCTCTTCTGTCTGCCCTCCAGGCTGGTAGTATGCAAGGCAGCTGAAAGCTATGCAGACGTGATAACATGACGCTGAGCCCTGGACTCTCTTCCTTGCCTCACAGCAGAGGTAATTAGCTAGGGCACGGCGCCATGCTGATAGTTTCTGTGCTTGTAGGCTGGAGTTGTTTGGGGTCAGACCATTTGGGCAATGAACAAGTTACACGCACCTGTCTGCTGGCATCTGTACCTTTGGTGATGTTCAGACAGCATGCTCTGTAAGGAGAAGGAGTAGCATGAAGAGGGACTGATTGGAGAGCTAGATCATGCCAGGAGTGTGTCAAAGAAATTCAATATGTACAGAAATATTTTCCAATGGTTCATCCTATGTCCCTCTTGTGATCTGTGGGTGTATACTGAAATTAAGCGAGACTGAAAACACGCTTGCAAACTTGTCTGTGCCTCCTACACTGTTGAGGCTCCTGTTTCTAGGTAATTAACATTTTTAGAGAGTGCCTGCTGTTTTCAGTTGCCTCCTTGACTTCTGCCCCTCAGCAGCGAGTCCCTAGCAAAAGCTCGATATGCCAGGGAAAGTACTGTGCTTGAAAATAACAAGTGTTTTGGTAGCTAGGGGTATTTCTATGTGATTTAAATGCATAGTTATAATATTGAATATGATTTAAATATAGGTTTCTGAATTGCCTTTGAAAGTCTGGCGCTCTGCTGTTTCTATTATTGACAAGCTCATTTGTCTCATCTCAAGGCACTGCAGCATATGCTTAGCTTCATGCTGCACTCTGTAATCTAATTTAATAAGTAAGACTGCTCTTGGTAGTCTTACTTCCACAGGACATCTTGTACCTTGCAAAATTAGGCAACTACATAAGCTTAGGGCTTTGATACACTTGATGCTTGTCTGTATGATAGTGTAAACAGCTCCAGTACCTTAATGTTTCTCTGATGGTCACTACCAGCTGAGTAAACTTTTATGATTGATTTTGAGACAAATTGGAATATTGTCTAGCAGGTGGAAAAAAGAAGAAAGAGCACTACAGGAAATCATCTGTCATGACTCACAAATATTTGGGCTCTCCAGTAAGTTGAAAAACTGTTTTATTTGAAATCTTGTGGTCATGGACAGCCAAGTTCCATTCGTCCTGCAAAATGTGCAAAGTGCATGTTACACTGTACGTGCACGTTACTCTCTGAATTCAGTATAAGGGTAATTAGTAGCTTTTAGAAATAAAGCTCGAGTCTCAGCAGCAGGATAATTAACAAATTTGTTGATTTTTGAATTGCATTGGGAGGAAGGTTCTATATCCTTCCCTTGCCTTTTCACTGGGAAAGGGGGAGATAGAGAGAGATTTTCTTGTTCCCCTTTCAGCAGGGCAAAGAATTTCATGGCTCAGTGAATGGGTTTTCTGTCTCCTGCTGTTCAGTGGTTCTGTGACATGCAATTAGTGTAGTTTCTGAAGGTCTTATGGTCTGATATCTGTCTGTGTTCCTAAAAGGACAGAAGTGAAAGCAGAACACACCTGATACTAAGATAGTACTGAGGAGGGAACAAAGGTTTTGTTGTGTCCAGAAATAAGCATCTCCGGTCCACACCACGTACTAAATCGTGTTTAATGACCAGGGACATCAGACCCACTAAATACAGTTGGTATCATGAGGCCACTAGCTTTCTGTGTAGTCAGGGCAAATCTGTCTTCAAAATATTTTGTGGAGGTTATTAGCATCTTTCTGGTTTTAAAAGGATGGAAAATCCTTCAGTAAATGGAAAAGCACCTGTCAATCAAATGCCCCAGTGGGAGGTTCAGAGAGGCAATTAGTTCTCAGGGGCATTCCCTAATTAGGTGATGGGGAGATGGTAGTAGGAGATGTTTTTTTTGTTGTTTTTTTTTTTTTCCTGAGTGGGGGCTTTGCCATTCCTTATCGTAACTGCAAACAATTTATAGTTAAAAAAACAAACAAACAAACAAACAAACAAAAAAAAAAACCACTGTGCAGTTGTTTTGTTATTCAAACAGAAGTATGTTACAAGGTGAAATTCAGTGTTCTCTCTATGGGGAAATTAGTTTTGTTTTGGTTTTCTTTGAGCTTCATGAAAAGATAATTAGTAATCAAGTCAGGGACTGTCCATTCCGGTTTATCAGTGAAAATACAAATCCATTAAATTCCTTATTGTTATTCAATTTAACATAGATTTCTAGAGGCATTGTGAAATTTTGCTGCAGAAATAAAAATAAGTCAGATTTCCTACTCTTACCAAGCTGATTCATTGTAATGAAGTCATGATATTTTTTTCTCTATATCTCAAAATATTTTTCAAAGAAACACTTGCCATAAGTAAGCAAGTGAGATTTTTGCATATTTCCTTCATGCATATTTGATACTTGCTTTCTTTGATGGAGATAATTTCTTAGCTGCAGCAGAAAAGAATATAGTTAATCACTTAGTTGAAATGTCTGGTCCTATAATTTAACTGGCATTTTAATCTTTGGCCTGCTCTCATGAAGTAATTCTTATTAAGTATGTGGTATCAAAATAGAGAGATAAAAATTAGCATTCAGTGAGTATAAAACTTCCAAAGGCTTTTCTCACCTTTTACTGCATGTCATGTAAGGCAGGAAACCGAAGCCTAGTAGCAGATGAAATCTCGGAAGTGCCTCTTTGAAGTGAGAAGTACATGCATATAGAAATTAATTTGCTTCCCAAATGATATGCACGATAAGTCCTGTTTATTAGCCACAAAAATATCTGGTTGTAAAAGAGAAATCATGAATTTTTGGGATCACTTTCAGATATTTTTATACAGATTGGTAATTTACACAGCTAACCTCTTTCTAAAGGATGCTATACCTAGAACACTGTGCAGTCCATCCCTGGAATATTTCTGGGAAATTAAAAGTAAAAATGAGGATAAAAATTGTGAAACATACTTATACATGCCTTGCACTATGTTCACAGCCTTTTCAAATCAAAAATGTTGGGGCAGTGTAAAATGCCCTTTTCTTAAAAGTCTTTGTTTTGGCAATGCAAGGCATGGGATATTTTCCTGCCAGTCTTCTCTGTGTGGTACCAGGAGGATGTACAACAGGCAGCAGCTAGTTGCTGAACAGTTTCAGACCCAGCCTTGTTTATTGCATATTATTGACTATAGACAAGTCTTGAAGATTTAGAATTTTTCACAGAATGGCTGAGATGGGAAGGGACCTCTGGAGGCCATCTTGTCCGACCCTCTGCTCAAGCAGGAACACCTGAATCAGGTTGCCCAGGACCATGTCCAGGTGGCTGTTGAAGATCTCCAAGGGTAGGGACTCAACAACCTCTCTGGGCAACCTGTTCCAGCGCACTGTCATTTGCACATCACAAGTGCTTCCTGATGTCCAGGCAGAACCTCTCGTGTTCCTATTTGTGTCAATTGCCTCTTGTCCCATCACCGGGAAGCACTGAAAATATGGCTCTGTCTTCATTGCATCTTCCCTTCAGGTATTTATACACATGAGGAGGCTCCTCCTTGAGCCTCCTTTTCTCCAGGCTGTACAGTCCTAATGCTCTCAGCCTTTTGTCACAGGAGAAGTGCTCTAGTCCCTTGATCATCCTGGTAGCCCTCCGTTGGACTTTTTCCAGTGTGTCCATATGTCTCTTGTACTGGGGGGCCCAGAACTGGGCACAGCTCTCCAGGTGTAGCCTCACCAGTGCTGCGTAAAGGGAAAGGATCACCTATCTTGACCGTCTGGTGATACTTTTGCATAATACAGCTAAGAATACTATTGGCCTTCTTAACAGTGAGGGCAAGCTGCCGACTCGTGTTCAACGTGGTGTATATATTTCTGCAGAGCTGCTTCATAGCTGGGTGGTCCCCAGCATATACTGGTGCCTAGAGTTGTTCCTTTCCAGGTTCAGGACTCTGCACTTCTCCTTGTTGAACTTCACAAGGTTTTTGTCTGCCTACCTGTCCAGCCCGTCAAGGTGCCCTCTCTTCTGGTGAGTCAGTCACTCCTCCCAGTTTCATGCGATCCTCAAATTTACTGAGGGTGCACTCTACCTCATCATCCAGATCGTTGATGAAGATGTTAAACAGGGCTGGACACAGTAGTGACCCCTGGGGCACTCTGCTCATTACTGGCTCCAAGTAGGCTTTGGGCCACTGACCACTACCTGTTGAGTCTAGCCTACCAGACAGTTTCATTTTTGTGGCCAGTTTGGTTTTGACTGAGTGCTGGGTAAAACTACTTGCTGAGGATCGTAATGTCCTCTGAAGGAAAAAATTCTTTGTTACCCTAAGAATGGACAGGATGTCTTTATTCCCATGATAAGCCAGCAGCTACTTTGGGACAAGGCAGTCTTTTGCAGAGAACACAGAGGGTAAGAACTTAATGTAAGGTCACTTTGGCTTTGTCAAGCAATAAACCTTCGTGTCCTTCTCTAAGAAAAAAACAATTACATGACAGCTTTACAACCCTGAAACCATCAACTCATAAGGCTGATCATAACAATAAAACTGTTAGAAATGCACTCCTGCTAATGGACTCTGCTTGTAATTAGATTGGTAAGGAAAACATTTAGTGCCTGAGTTCTGTCTAAAAATGTGGTTGTACAAAAACCCAATAACTGTATATGAGAGTTACAATAAAATTGTGTTTTGGAGGAGAGTAGAAATGAGTGCTTACAAGTGTTAAGGCATGTTTTGACATAAAGGAAGGGGAATTATGATTTTTTTTTCAAAATTTTACTTTAATAAAATGCAAAACTAACATTTTTGTTGGTACAAATCGCTTTTTGGAAAGTGGTGAAGGGGAGCAATCATGTGGAGAAAGGGAGCAAAAAATTTTGTGGTTTTTCAGTTCAATTCCAGAAGCAAAACAAAATGAAGTAGAAACTGTGTGTGAGGCCAAGCTTGTGTTCACTGCTTGAGTCTGTATAAGCACAGCATCTCTGAAGTTAATGCAATTTTTGCTTCTTTTTTTTTTTTTTTCTTAAAAAAAAAGAGTACAGCATGAAAGGAAGTTGGCTTTAGTCCTGCTTTCCCATACTGAACTGATTAATGTCAGGCTTTTATCCATACTTAAATTCTATAAGATTGTACAGTATTACAAGGCTATTCTCTAACATTAGGCCAAATCTGGGCTCCTTATGGAATGTAACAGTTCCCTAAACACCCTTTTTTCCTTAAGCAAGTCTCCTTATCAAAGACTTAGTATGGAGTTGTCATTGTGAGTTGTCATAGTATGTGTGTCATTGTGTCAAAACAGTACAAAATTGAGCTTTTCATAAAATGTACCTGCTGAAGGCACTGCACTATTGTTATTCTAACAACACTGCATTTCAGGAGCCCCCTTCTTTTACCATTCTTGCTTTATTCTTTTCGAAGTTTATAATGGGCAGGGAAACTGAAAAACAAAGTAAGAGATAGGGCTTGGGAAGCAGAGATAATAACATGCAGAAATGTAATTTTGTGAAGTTGGGAATAAACATGGTCTAATGCTGCTAGCTTTATCCACTGCTGCTTCTGCTGAGGAAAACAGTACATTGTAAAGGTAGGCATGAAACAGTGCCAGTGGTGGTTGTAATAAGCCTCAGGAGGAAGGTATAGGTGCACTGAGGAAATTTGAGGGGGTTGATCTCAGAACAGAAATGAGACTACGTTTTATATCCCATTGTTTGCTCACCCATTACGTAAATTGGCAGCAGTGTAGAAAACCACACACACACATATATACATGTGTATGTTTTTTCTCTTTTTGTTTTTCCTAGATGCTAGAAATGACATACAGAAGGAAAGTAACCTAAAAGAACTCCTTAAAGAACTGCCTGAAGCTCATTACTGCCTGCTGAAGTATCTGTGCCAGTTCCTGATAAAAGTTGCTGAACATCATGTAGAGAACAGGATGAACCTCTGCAATCTTGCCACTGTGTTTGGACCAAATTGCTTTCAGTAAGTTGGGGCTTTTACTTTTCCTCTTATCTTGATAAAAAGCGTTATAGAGCAAATGACTGAAAATATAGCTGAGAACCCTAACTGGTCAGAATGATCAAGTAGGGGCAATGACTGGGGCTTCTTATTAATTTTTAGTATTAAGGCATTGTTTGCTCTCATTGGGAGCATTGTGGTGTAGTCCTGGTAGGCAGCTAAGTGCTGCACAGCCACTCACTCCCTCTTCCCAGATGGGACGGGGTGAAAATTGGAAAGGTAAAAGCATGAGAATTCATAGGGTGAGATGAAGACAGGTTACTAAGTAAAGCAAAAGCTGTGTGCACGAACAAAGCAAAACAATTCATTCACTCCTTCCCATCAGCAGGCAGATACTCAACCACATCCAAGAAAGCAGGGCTCATCACACATAATGGTTTCTTGGGAAGACAAACACCACCACTCTGGACATCTCCCCCTTCTTCCTTCTTTACCCCAGCTTTTATTGCTGAGTATGGTATGTCGCATGGTATGGAATACCTCCTTGGTCAGCCTGGATCACCTGTCCTGGCTGTGTCCCCTCCCAGATTCCCACACACTGCTAACTTCCCCTCTGGCAGGGCAGCACAAGAAGCAAAAAAGTCTTTGGCTCTATGCAAATAATTCTCTGCAACAACCAGAAACATCAGTGTATTATCACCACTATTTTCAGAAAAAAATCCAAAACACAGCATTGTGTGAGCTTGTATGAAGAAGTCTCCCAGCCAAAATGATGACAGGGTGTTGAGTTGCTCTCCCGTCTTCTTTTGCAGTGTTGCTAAACAGTTGGTCAGTTTTCTATTGCTGTGTTGACAGCAGATTGTATAAGAGCAAGGAGACTTGTGCTCATGCAGCATTCTTCCTTTGCCATCAAATAATGTGGATGCTTCTCTGCAGAAAGATTTGAGAAAGGGCACCTGGGAGAAAAAAGGACTCATGCAGCAGTCAGCTGCTGTATGATTTCTAGATGGTACTACGTACTCTCTACAGATTTGCTCTTGTGATCTGATGTCTGATCTCAAGATGATGATGATTCTGGGTTCTTTATCATTCTGGTATATTGTGAAACTGGCCTGGAGTTTATGAGGTTCCATTGGCCTTTTGAGACTTCTCAACTATATTCACTAGTTTTACTAGTTTCTTTCATGGAGCTAAGTTCCTTACACCTTTGATAAAGATAACATGCCATACATGCTAGTGGATCTAGCAGCAGTATTGGGAAGAGTTACTTCCAAGTGTGAGAATGCCCTCGAACAAGATTGTTCCTGTTGAGTCACTGCAATGAGGTAGCGTGCCATTAGCAACTTTGTCCTGGCCTTGTCTGTAATACAACTGCTGGCTGGCATCCAAGACCTAAGACATGGGGGACACGTAAGGAGTTTAGTTTGGTCATCAGTCTTGAAAGATGCGTGATACCTGCAAAAAAGAGGAGTATGGTCCTTGTAGCAAATGTCTGATTTGTATTGACCCTTGCAAAAATTTGTTCTAGAATGATGCTGCATTGCCTAATGAGACTTAGATTAGATTAATTGCCTAACAAGACTATCTCCCTAAGCTTCCTCTGTAGCCTCCAGAAATAGGCTTCTTTAAAGAGGGAGAAAACAGAAGGTTCATTGTCATCCTGCACAATGTGCTCTATCCTGTGCAGTGTGCTCTAGGTGATCCTGCTTGGCAGGAGGGTTGGACTAGATGATCTTCAGAGGTCTCTTCCATCCCTGTCAATTCTGTAGTTGTAATATACTGAGCTAATTCCACGTACCTAAGCTAGATGCAGCTTGCTCTCTTTTTAAAGGAACACATCTTTTTCCATTGATAAGAGGGAGAACCTGCAGAGGTGAGACACTCATACCAAAGCTTGTCCTTTTGTCTACACCTCCACCTCTTCTTAAGGTAGTTGCTTATAGAGGATGAAGGTGATTGCATCAGGATACAAACATTAAAGCATTTACTATCTTAGTAGAAAACCATAAAGCATATTATGAAGCAAAAAAAATCTTCCTCTGCAAAAGAAAGAAAACTCAAAAGACCAAAGTATGTACAGGAATATACAAGTATGAGAGTTAGTAGAAACACAGTACTGCAGATTTCTGACAAGAAAAAGCAAACCAGTTTTTAAAGATCATATTTCTGTGGGCACTGTTATTTACATGGTGAGGTTTTAAAGTTTGGGAGTTTCTGTCTAAATGTATTAGTGGACTTAGTTTTTCTCATATAGTCTATTTGTTCTTAAATCTAATGCCTAAATCACTGATTTAAACTCCCAAGTGGCCATTTGAATAATTTTAGCTACCTCATCACTTGATTCAGGAAAGTTTTGAAAATCAGCTCTGCATACCTTTCGGTGTAGAATGCAGAGAGTTGCAGTTTGAAAATGCAATTGGCCTTCCAAGATTAAACCAAATCATACTTCCTAAGAGCACCATAATTGTTTCTTCAATTTATTTCTGCTCATAAGGTAGCATAGGAAAGATCTAACAGTTTCTGTAAGGTATAGGGTCTGTGTATAGGAGGAGAAGAATCATTCCATCACAGAGGATTGAGAAAGGCAGAGTTCACTGAAGATACAAGAGCTCTTGTGAATATGTGTGCAGCCAGCCCTGCAGCTGTGACACACATCAAAATGCTTGTGCAGCAAAAGAGGCAATGAAAACAAGACTCGACACTTAACAAATAGGTAATGCATTTCTAAAAGAAACGAATATTTCGGAGTGTGTGGATGTAGATTTTTGTTTAAACTAAGCTTCACTATCTGGTAATCCAGCTGTGGATTTCATCAGATCTTATCTTTTCAGAGTAATTCAGGATAATGGTCTAGACACCATTGTGAGCAACAGTTGAAATACTGTTTTTTTCCCTCTGTTAATGAATGCATTCTTAAGTTGATGAAACTGATCAACTCAACAAAGATTTGACAGGAGGAAGAAAGAACTCACAGCACCCAACTTTTGGCATTGGTCTTAGCCAGCTGGTTAATCAGTCAGCCAGAGAGAGATCTTCTGAATGCAGTTCAGAGCTCCAGAGCAAGGCTGTCTGAAGTCTGCCTTGGCAAGGGCTGTCTTACTGCTGACTACAGGCAGCTCCTAGAGAAACTAGCTGCAGAAATTAAATATCAGCTGGTGGTTGAAGCAAACATTCCTTTCACTTTGCATTCTTTGTACAGAGCAGTGTATGGGGTGTTTTGCTGGGACAAGGAAACAAGGCTTAGCAGCCAGCTTGTCAGCAATTCCTCTGTTAATGTAAGAAGACCTGATATTTTTCTGTCAGTAGTTCACATATCTAAAATCAATGTCTATGTAGCTAATGCCCAGGGTCAGAAAGAATAAAGCTTATCTGCTGATAGTGAAAGATTGCTTTCTACAAGGTATTTTTTAGTGTCATTTTAACTATTTGGACATACTATTTCCTACTTGGTAACTGAAGCTGTTTTACAAGTGAATAAATCTCCCTATTGAGCACCTCTGCAGACATTTAGACTTCATTTTAATTCCCTTCATCTCATTCCACTTCTCTATATCATGTCTCAGTGATTATTCTAATTTCCCAAACTTTCAACCCTTATTACTTTTTATCTTATCCATTACTTCTCCTGCGTCCTTGCTGTGTGATAAACCAAACTGTTTCTCTTCTAATTAAAGGTTAATGAAAGGTTATCTCATGTTTTCTGTATTTATAATGAATAGAAGAGGGGAAAAAATGACTATTTGCAGTCCTTGTAATGAAGTGCGGTGTAAGATATGTGGCAAAACATAAAGGGCAAGGTCAAACAGTTCAAAAAAGGAAAATATGATGATTTGAGATTCAGTGCATTGTTTTCTTCCAATTCAGATTTGTTCAGACCTACTGTGATGGAAGCCAAAGGTCAAGTATACAGAGAAATACAGCCCTTGGTAGACAACAAGCACGGAGAAACATAAATAGTTGGCTTTTCTGTTACCGGGCTAATCTGGGGAGGGTGATTTAAGCCCTCACTAATACAACTGTGTTTCATTCTAACAGAAATGAAGCGTGTTGTGAAGGTTTGCTCCATCACCCCAAAAGAGGCTGGCAGAAGCAAGTGTCTGGTTAAAATGATGCTGTTTGTTATCCAGCAGTTCTAGCTGGATAAGTACGTAAAGGCCTGAGAGGTTTGTTGATTTGGGATCCAAAGGGAGAAGAAGCTTTAGTGATGAGGGGCTTTCCCCTAAACACTTTCTTGCAGAGTTAGAGCATTTTTTTTCTGCTTGGTTATCCTCCCAGTCCCCTTGCCATGGTTAGCAAAGAAGAAGGGACACAAAGCACAGATTCTGGAACTGCAGCAGAGGGAAAATGCAGGGAACAGCTGTGCTTTGGGGGTGCTTCTTTCTCCAAGGTAGCTAACAGCAAAGTGAATGTTCCTTCCAAGTGATTCGACTAAAATGTGCTGCCTACAGTGCATCCATCAGCATTGCTTTTAGAGGCAGTGGGAATATAGGACAAGGTACTCTGCTTTGATGACAGAAAACTTACCTTCTTTTCTACCTTCTTTTGTGAGGAGAAAATCTGAGGGAAGAGCTTCCTACATCTACCTGGCTTTTTTGTGTACTTCTTGCAGGTGTTTTCCACAACAAACAGCTTTCCAGCCTGGCGCAGGTCTGATTGTTATTGGTCAGAGCCACCGATCTCCCATGTGCCACTAGGGGACAAACTGCAATGTAAACAGGTTCCTTAGTGTTTCTCAGCTGGGAGCTGGCTTGGAGAAGCAGGTGATGTAGCTGTGATGCCAAGGGCAAGCGTAAGAATAAATCAAGCTCTGCATCGTGCTGTTGATTAAGGCTTTATCCACTGATGAATAAGGCCAAATTTCCACTACCACAAACCACTGAATTCCTCCTTCTGTATTTAAAAGCACTGATGCAGCTGTGTCTGTGATTGAGTAACGGTGGATCAGGCATGAACCTTGCAGCAAGGTGGATTTTATTTGCTTGTCAGTAGAACCGAAAGGGAAGCCAGGCAGGTAAAGCCAAATAACTCATCAAAATTTTGTGTTGAGTGAGGCTAATGAGGGATTTATTTTAGCATCTCTGAATTGAGTGCTTAGTTAGTAGTGATATATCCTCACTCATCTTTACATTTTTATATATATTTTGTTTGCTTGTTTTTGAAAAATTGTACAATGAAACGATAGCTTGAACTCATTTGACTTTGGAACCTAAAACCCCACCCTCTTTTGAGTTTCATAAATAGAAATTCATGACTACAGAATGTACTCTGCCCTGTCCTCTTATGACTAAAACCGAAATTTTGTTCTGGTTTAGTGAGGGAAATCAGAACCAGCAAGAAATTCTTAGTATTCTGCAAAACTGCAACAAAATTCAAGCTCCTTAAAAAAGATAAGAATGTTATGATCATGCTGTTGTGAGACACTGAAGATGTAAGCTTATCACATCATTATTTTAAATAACGGGTAACAGTTTCCCCTTCCCATTTCATCATTATTGTTGCTACAGCTGAGACTTGCTGCCTGCCTTATTTCATGTCCCCTTCACTATCATACTTGTAATTTTCCACTCTTGGCTAAGAAGGAGGTCATTGATCCCTGAAGCTGTTTTTAACAGAATAAATTGTTTTGTCTGTTACACTGTGTTTGTGAGTTAATAACCTAAGAACTTGATTATTTTATGAGTTATTGGATAAAACCTGTTCCTTTTTTTTTTTTTTTTTTTGTTATGATTGCTTCATAACCCTAATTTAAGATCTTAGGGAGAATTTCTTCTTCCTTTTTAAACAAAGGTATGAAAGGATGATTCAGGCCTTTCACATTGACAGCATGTCTATTAGTTTCATTCCTAATGCTGACAAAATCATAAGTGTGACATCGTAACAGGGCACCTTTCTTCTCTTGCTGTGTACCGTTACAAAGTGTTGCACAGTTAGTGTACCTGTGGTGGTAGTACAAAATATAGCCTTCAGAAAGGTATATTTAATCAAAATAAAGGAGTAAACAACATATTTCTTTATAAATTGAGACAGTCAAAGGCAGCATCCTGTCTCGCCAGTAGATCAGTGGAAATTTCTAGTTATTGGTGGTGCATTCTCAAATTAGTATCAGTAGTTGCGTATAGTTAGATGAAACTTGTCATCCTGAAGGCTATCCAAAAATTTTCCAAGTTTTATATAGAAAACATTGCATGTTTTAGCTTTGTTTTTGCAGTGGAATGTGGCAGCTGTTAAGACTGGCACTTGTTACCCCACAGTAGATTAGGAAAGGAAGATCAGTATTTGAACTAGCTGAAAGTGCTGGAGGAATTTAGAGACACAACTAGGGTCTGATCCAAAATGTGTTAACTCTGACAACTATCTTTCAGGCAACAAACTTGATAAGAGGTCTGGGAAAGCATGTTCTATGAGGAAAGGCTTAGAACACTTCAGTTGTCTAGTCTGGAGAAAAGAAGGCCTACTTTTACTGCAGCTTCCAAGCTGCCTATTGTGACTGTAATTTCCTGATGAAAAATGAAGCTCTTCCTGGAGCAAAAGGCTTTAAACATGAATTAAGCCAATAATCAAGTCTGTGCAGCGGTATCACTCTTAACTGCTTCGCATTACCTGCTCTACCTGCATTTTGCCTTACACGTTTCCTGCAAGTATTGTAGACAGAGGTGGAATTACTGAGTTGATTTAGGCTCCTAAATCTGATGTTACAGACCGTAATCTGGAACAGATTGTAAAAGATAATTAGTTAGCTGCCTGGTGGGATTTTCCAGTGTCTCGGAAACGAGGACACTTCTGCAAATTCTCAGCAGTGACATATGACCTTGCATTTGCTTTGAACTGGTGAGATGTAAGTTTGTAAATGATGCAGAGCCTGTAAATGACTCATGCACACTGAAATGAACACCTCCCTCAACTCAGTGTTGCCGTGTCTTTAGCCACCTGTTAGCCTCTGATCTTGCAGAAGAGTCAGCAGATGCGAATAGCTGCCTGTTTTCAGCTGTACCAGTTTGTAGTCCAGTCTGTTAAGACAAATTGCTTTCATCAGCTGTTACCTTACCTGATTAAAGTACAGGGCTAAGCTGTGGACCTGAGCTCACATCTGTTACAGACACAGTAACATTTATCTGGAGGGACAGAGCAGACTGACAGACATTGTAATCTCTTAAAACTACTGCAACCCTACTCTCAGAATCTTCAGTTGTGCTGGTTGAGGGGCTTGTGGGCACCCGAGGTACTACGGAAAATGTTTTGCAAGGGCTGGAGAAACAACAACAACCAAAAAAAAACAAACAAACAAACTGTAATGTTCTCTGGCTTCTGAGACCCTTTATTTCTTCTAGGATCCCCTAGAAGATTGGTAAGTTTACTTTGTGGTGCTCTTTTATAAACAGTGCTGTACCAGCAGGAAAAGTAGCAGTCAGACAAGACAGCATACAGCCCTCACTGTGTTTTAAGTTAGGATTATGGTGCTGTCATTCCACCCAGGCTATGGCTGCAAAGACGCTTAAGGAAATGGCAGTGTGCATTCTTCGTCTTAGACAGGGTGGGGTTGAGCAGCACTGGGAATTCATAACGAGATGCACCACTTCACCTGGAGATCGCTGGTTCTCAGCTGTGACTTGGAGCTGTCAGCAGTTGCTGCCTGGGGAAATCAGTTCAGTGATCTTAATCCAACTCATTATAGGCAGGTGATTACATCAGATGTCCTCCCGGCTCTCGTTTCCGCTTGAAGCAAGGTTCTCAGGCATGGTGACTGGCGACGGAACCCTGTGGTGATGCCTGTCTCTTTCTGGATGGCAAATGGATTCTGGAGATTCAATCTCTCCTAAGTACGCTACACATTTAGCCTGTTACAGCTTGCTTACAGGGTCCCCGAGCTAAATTAATTTAACTAATGCAGGAAATGTAAGTAATTCTTTCACACTGAGCTAATTTGACTTCAGGTCAATTCAGTTCTGAATAAGAGTTGTGACATGGGTCTTTGAAGTGGTTTAACTAGTCTGAGACTAATTTTCTTGAGCATCCGCATGTAAGTAGACATACCATTGACTTTAAGTGGTCTGGAAGAACCCAGAGAACAAGTGAGCACTGGTCTGCAAAGACATGAGTGGTAGAAAGCTGTGGTGGATGGGTGAGCAGGCATAGGAGGGCACTGTGCAGAATGTGAAATCCAGGTTTATGTCTCCCTTCTGGAAAGTGTGTTTTTGGTGTAGAAGCTGTTGTTCTACTGCTGCTGTACTGTTTGTGATTCCTGTACTGAAGTAGTTTGTACATGGCTATAAGGTGATCACGTCCAACCTTTGAGCATTTTGTGACCAGAGTAAATTGTGCATTTAACTCAATAGGCAGCACAATTAATTAACGTGCAAATCAGACATGAAGGAGCCATTGCTATGAACACAGTTATGTTGAAATGCCTTAACAAGGTGTTTCCAAGAGAACGTGAGAAAGTGTCCAAGGACAAGGATGTGAATCGTGGAAGTGTTATATGAGATT
Source organism: Anas acuta (assembly GCF_963932015.1). Lineage (NCBI taxonomy): Eukaryota > Metazoa > Chordata > Aves > Anseriformes > Anatidae > Anas > Anas acuta. Next base: position 64,987,179 of record NC_088982.1, on the reverse strand, counting down.
TTCTCATAGAACTGTGTTTTTTTTTCCTATTGATCTGAAATGAAACTTGTACATTTCATAGCTTTTCAGACTAAGCAAAACTGAAGATTTTTTACATACAGTCTCAGAAAAGTCCAGTTGGACTTTTGCATACAGTGTGACAACAGATGGGTTTTAATTTCTATGAATATGCAAGTTGGGTGCGTGCTTATAATCTAAACTTCTTAACTATGCTGAGCTGCAGATTTATTGCAAAGAAAAGGTCAGCATGGATAGCTCAAAGAATATAATAATCCTTGCCACAGTGGAGGTCTAATAGCAGCAACTGAAGGAAAAAATAAACAAGAAATTTTATAAAATATGTGGACCAGTTTTAGTGACAGAATGGCAATAGATGTTTTACTTTATACTGCCGTTAAAGTAAAGCAAATCTTGCTGTCCTATTTGGTTATATTTAGAGTGGGAATGTAATGGTTTTTTGTTTGTTTGTTTGTTTTTGTTTGTTTTGTTTGTTTGTTTTTTGTTTTTTTTTTTTTTTTTTTTATATATAGGAGGCATTGGTTATAGCTCCTAGCAAATGTAGTTTAAGTCAAAATTCTGCCCTAAAATTCTCTGAAGCTATCTGGAGTCATTTTTTGACTTGAAATCATTGCATTATGTTTTCCAGCCATTTCCTAGAAAAGAGGTTCACAGGGTTGCCAGGCTTATGTTAGTGTTGTCCTGTTTTGGAGAAACACATCAGGAAGGTGAGAGTTGAGATTTTCCTGAATCAAGCAAACTGTGCTCAGCCAACTCCAGAGAACACACAGTCCTGTTACATACTTACCCACTTTCTTTTATTCAGGACCATTACTATTTTCTAGTGAATATATGGCATTCTTAAAAGTGAGTTCGATCCATGCTTATCCAGCCATAGAAATTTTCCCAATTTTTTATGTAATCTGAGGTCAGGTTCTACACTAATGGAGTCATCTGATTTAAGGCTCCTGAAACTGACCCATTTTACAGCTGGCAATGGTTCTGCCGCATAAAATAGTTCTGATCATTTAACCTTCAGGTCCTGCAACTCTGTTACGTATATTGGATGTTGAAAATGACATCAGTAAAGATCCTCCTCTAGAGTTTACACAGATACGCTCTGCTGCGGTAGGATCCTCTCCCTGTTGACAGGTAGATGCATTGTAGAGAGTAAAGTATTGAAAAGGATCAGTAACATGCAAACCCTACAAGAAGGCCTTTTTTTTGATGGAAGGTTTCTGGGAGTATCTGCTTTCAGAGACTTTTTACTAAATTAGCATTTGGCTCCAATAAGCAGCAAGTACAGTTTTACAGTAGCCAGTTATTTGTTAATTTGCTGAATATAGTAAATAATTATTTTCAAGTTATATCTCTATAAAATAGTTCAGATGGCATTTGTTTAATTTTGGGGGAGTTAGGTTGTTTTTCCTCTCATAAAATTGTGTAGACGTTCTCAGCCAAAAAATACTTGGAATGTTTTTCTGTTGTGTTTTTTTCTTTTTTTTTTTTTTTTTCTCACCTGCTTTTTCCCTTTAAATTATTTCTGGGTTTTCTCTACCTCCTGATTTTCAGTTTCTGCCATCTTATAATTCTTTATAGAATTCACATCATTGTGGCCATTTCATGGGTCACTGAGAGCAGAGTACATCTGCTGGGAATGCTGTACTACAGGAAATTCTATGTGATTGGAGAAATATTTTAAATGCTGAAGGAGATTCTTCAGAGAGCCTACTTTTACATTAAAACAGAATTTAAATGTGTTTTGGGCTCAATAAAACATGCAAAACTCCTACGTTCCAACAGATGATCATTAGATGCTTATTAATTGGGTGCTCAGTTGTGAGTTGTGTTTTTTTTAACCACATGACAGGGTTGCCATCTCCATGTTTTACAAATCTTTGTGAGTTATTAGTCTACAAAACAAATAGCAAGTCAAAATTAGATGAAGAAATGTGATATATGTCATGGGGTCACCTTAAGCTATAGAGATCTTGCTTAGCATTTCCATTTAGTGTGCTGCTCAGCATGTGGGTTTTCTTTTTTTTTTTTGACTCATCATATACCTTAGAGATCATCACTGATCACTTTTTCAAGGAATCTGACTCTTTGCAGTAACAGTTCAGAGAATTTAAATGCCTCATGCTGTCTGTGCCGCAGTCATCAACCCAACTTTCAGCAAGGTTAGTGGTATCTCATGTGGTGGTTTCCTCAATTAGATCTTTACCTAGACTTTGTGGAGAAGATAGTTTGACCAACAGATACAGTATTTAATATTACTAAGAAAAACTAATAGTTGTTACCACCATAGCTATGATCCTTCTTTCCCAGACAGTTTTTTGTGTCTGCTAGCTAGCCTGTGTCCACAATAAAAACATTACAGAGATGCTGTGTGAGAAAGGTTCACTCTTAATTATCTAATATTCTACTTCATGTTCTATCCAACTTTAGTGTGCCCTCTGGATTTGAAGGTATAAAAGAACAAGAGATCTGCAACAAGATAATGACTAAAATGCTGGAAAGTTACAACACCTTGTTTGAATCGGAAGGCTTGAAGAAGGAAGAAGAAAAGCCAGTATGTGAAGAGCTATCAAGAATTATTTTGGTAAAAGTGAGTATCTCTAATATTGCACTTTTGTATAGCAAATCAATAGTGCAGACTTATTACAGCTTCAATTCAGAAATCTTTTAGATAAGTGGGAAGCAGGCGCTGTAATAATGTTCTTTGTTATTGATCTACAGCTTTACAAATCGATCCTACTAATAGGCTAATTTTCATTACTAGTTGATTGAGGAAAACACTGTCTGTGTTCATGAGTCATTTAGTTGTCTCCCAAGGGCCCTGAAATCCTTTTTTTGATACACCTCAGGCTTCCTGTAGCTGCATCGTTGGTACCTACTTGAAAGATGAAGAGTGTTTAATAGTCCTAAGGCTGTATTATACTCAAAATCTTAGTGATAACATCCCTGGTTCAAGATCCAGGAATGCAGCAAACTTGTCTGTGAAGAAGGTTTGGTCTGCAGATGGGAGTCTCTGTTGCTTTGATAAAGGAACAGAGGCTCCTTTGTTTCTTCGTAGTGCTGGTTTTAATACTGTACTTGCTACAAGGCCTTGTTTGATCTGACCTTTGTTGATCTCACCTTGGAGGGAGAACTTGCCCAGATGCCTATTTTTCCATCTACACATCTCTGGTCTGGCATACCTAAAGCCTCGTATGTATTGAGTAGTGGAGGCTGAGCCTGCGGATGGGCTCCTCTTCTGGATCCATGCAGTAACTTGCTTCCACTCCTCTGTGTGGCTCAAGTTGCTGCCTTTATCCTGATGCAGGGTAGATACCAGGCCTACCTCAGAAGTGGCCATGCTAGGTAGGCATGTGTTGTGGTTTAACCCGGCAGGCAGCTAAGCAGCGCACACTCAGCGGGATGGGGGAGAGAGTCAAAGGAAGAAAAATAATGTAAAAGAGTAAAAGTTCAAGGTTTGAGGTAAAGGTAAATAAGACAGAAAAGGAAGGTGAAATAATAATAAAAGAATATACAATGCAGTTGCTCACCACCCAATGACTGATGCCCAGATCATTCTTTCTCCCTGAAGTCTCTGCTGCCTTCACGTCATCCACTTTCAACCATGGTTTTTAAAGCCAACTCAGTCATGATTTTGGAGCAAATACCCAGAAACATGCCATCCCTATATTGGAAAGTACTTCCTCTCATATGCCTGATGATGTTTACCAGCTTTATGAACTTATGCATCTCCTGACACCTCATGAGCTGGGTATCTTAAGATTTTCACTCGCTCTTGGAAAAATCCACTGACTTAAATGCCAGAAGTAATGCTCTTTTAAATTGGAAACAAAAATGTGGATCTTGCAGATAAAGTCATGAAAGCATGTACTTCTCTTTGAGCAGTGTATTAGAAAGGAAAAACAGAACTTAGGTGGAGCAAGTTGCATCTTGTTTACCATGTTGGTCATAGCTAGGGGAAATCCATAATGCTGCAGACTTCTAGAAGGAGTAAGAGTATTTCAGTCAGGTACAGATTGTGGCATCTTAGAGAAAATCTGTTTTAAAGGAACAAAAAGTTAATTTTAGAGATGGGGAAAAGAGATTCTGATTCTGTAGGTGTGTTAGCTGAATTATCTTTTTTGCTGTGTTTATGAACTTAGGAGGTGCAGGTTACATCACACCAGTTATATCTCCTCTTTCAAAGATTGCTCACTCATTGGGAAAGACAAGTTGTGCCAGGTAAAGTGATTTCTTAGCCTGTTTTCTCACTGGATCATAGTTCAGAAAGTAAGAGAGCAGAAATTTTCTGCAAGTTGCCTTCCAGTCCCTGCTTTGCTCCCAGGACTGTAAAACATCCTCTCATTCATTGCTCAGGCACACGTGTATGGTAAGATTATAGTTATGGTGGGGAATTTTTCTTTGGAAACCTCTATTTAGAAATAAAAAAGTGTAATTTTTACAAAACAACTTTTATCATGGAACAGATTTCATTTCCCTTGGAAATTGAACTGCTTCCTGATGCCTTGCCTAGAATGGCTTCATTAGATTCTCACTCCACTTAGTAGAGTGAGATCCACAAGATCTTCTAGGCAGGTGGCTAGCAGGTAGAAATAAAACATGTACTTCCTTCAGAAACACACATATTTATAGGAAATTCCTTCCCTAAAATAAACTTCATTTTTTTATTCCAAAACAGGATAAATATATTTAAGTATAGCAGGTCTCATTTGTAGCCAGCTATCATTACAATCTCTAAGACCTTTTTCCAAGCTTCAGTTTAATTTTCAGATCCATTGAAGGTCTGAAAGACTCTCAGGCTGTTGATTAATAGGATCTGCTAGTTAGAAATGGGTGGAGAAGTGGATTAAGTGTTCTGATTAGCTATCTGCTCAGTGTTGTCTTTCTCTGACTTGGAAGGACCATAAATATTTTTTTTTCGGGCAGAGTCAGGTGTGAACTGTTTATTCTTTAGGTATATCTGAACTGCTCTGTATTTATCACATTTTAAGTTTCAGTGGAGCATTATAAAATGTTTATGATTTGCTTTGGAGAAGAATTCCAAGAGCATTTAGTTATGGTCCTGATTGATTTTTGTGGCAGTGAACTCAGTGATAACTCAGGTAATTAAAGACAGTCAGTTTTGAGTTGCAGTACAGATTATTTTTTTTGTCTTGATTTAAGAAACCTACAGTAATAACAAAAATAATCATTCTGTACTGGGACTTTTATTTTTCAAAGAATTTAAAGTGTTACTCAAACTGCAATTACATGTAGTCCTATATTGTACATCTAGACAGTGTTGTACTGTTACAACTGCAATAAAACAGAACCTTTGAATAACATTGGTAATGTTATTCATTAATGATCAAAGATAAGCAGTGAAGAGGATTTGGTTTGAGTTCCAGAGGACAGGACAACCTGGACAGGCAAAGAATTATGAGACTCTTGAGAGATTTCTGGAATTACTGCCTTCACTGGTTCCAGGTAAAATGTGCCATCTTTAATAGTATAATGCTTTTTAGGTCAGTATTTTAGAGCCCTTACCATGCAGGGCTACAGGGTTGTGCTTCTTTTGGCTTTTTCTTTCCCTGCTTTTTCCCTCCAATGCCTTCTTGACAGAGCTTTGTTAGTTTTAAGAACCAGTCAGCTGAGAGCACATAAATGTTTGCACTGAGAAACAAGTACCAATATACTGAGGACTTAATGCTGCTCCTGCCTCGATTACATATTTGGGAAAGGAATGCAAAGGGCTTTCCTCTTCTTTCCCTATTGGATAGTAGAACATGTAGCCCTGTTCAACTGATGCAGGAGAGAAAGTCCGTTTATAATATTGAATTTATAACATTAAAATTAAAGTTAAAAATTCAAGTAAAATTATAAAGGTACAATTTTAACATTCTGAATGTAATCAAAGTATACTTTTGCTGGCCTCTGAACAGGGGGATTTCACTCCCTGAAGAGCTACAGAAATTAGTCTCTTTGGCTTTTGCAAAAATTAATAGTTTCAAAACAACACAAGTAACCTATTGCATTTTTATCCAGTTTGTTCCCAGCCTTCTAAAAGAAGTAGCCACTTAAGTTGAGAGGTTTAGTTGTCAAAACAGATCTTTCTTACTTGAAATGACAGCAAAAATGCATGCACTGTGTTCTGCAAGCCTGCTGTTAGATTTTTAAGGAGGCAGGCAAGCCACCACCACATGTAGATACATCTGATGGTGCTTGGTGGGTGCAAAACATGTGGTGCCCAACCCAGCCAGACAAGCCCTTAAGTGTGGATTTTATGGCAAGGAGAATGGTCCAGCTGCCTTCAGGCGCTGTTTTGAAATGGAGTGCTTGCTTGCATGTTCAGTTGAACACTCAGATTGGATCGTTCAGGTCTTGGTAGGATTTGAGCCCTTCATCCCTGGGAAGAGATAAAAAAGGTAGAACAGTCAAAAAGTTCTCCATCATGGCTTGACTTTGCTCCCTTTACAAGCAGTGGTAAAACTCCATTTCCACTAGGCACTTCTGAAAGTCATGGTGTTTCTGATTATTTCCTCAGATATGTAAAGAACTTTACTAATAAATGTTTCCTTCCCCTTTCCTCAGTTGTTTTCACTTAAATACCATAGCATGAGGATCTAATCCCTTGATAAGATTTAGGAGAAAATGCTGAAAACACGTTGTGGTGGGTGTGCTCCCCCACCCTTCCCTGTGACCTCAGTGCTCTGGCCCTGTGGTTATGCATGCAGCAGACATGAGAGTGATCCCTTGTTTATATCAGGAAAATGGCATCTGCTTCTAATCCATGTTATACTGCCCTGGCTAAGCCTGCAGGGTCTAGATAGTTTCCTTTATGCTTCTTTCATGCGTGGGACCATTTTAGCATCGTATTAATGGCTGGTTTTCAGTACGACATTAGCTCCTCCTCTTCAGAAGGCACAGGGAACTGATCTCCTTTGAAAATCCTTCCTGAAGGTCTCAACAAATGCTACGATTTCATTCAGTATTCCCCTTTTTTGAGCGAGCCACACCAGTTCTCTCCTGCCTGGGCCAGAGTGCACCCAAGTGTCCGAGTGGGTTCAAGCGAGAGAAAGATGAGTGGAAAGCAAGTGAGGATAAAGGGCACCTGTGGAAATCTGTCTCTACTTTGTTGTTTAGTATTCCTTCAGATAGTATTCACTTCACAGTTGTCCACCCGTGAGCAGATGGGCATGTTTATAGGAAGGGTATATAGTGATTCAGTCTAAATGACATTTTAAGAAGTGAGCTGACAGGAAATGAGCAATATGAGACTTGCAGGGGAAAGTTTATAAGCCTCCAAACCTTTCACCTATAGGAGATTGTTGAATCTCAAGTGAGATGGACTGCTCTGTTTAGGCTGTAAACAGAAAGCAAGTGAAAAATCAGATCACCCTCAAACAATGCCTTGTGTAACTTTGGAATAATCTTCCACTGCTTCTAACTCCGCTGTTTTTGACAACTCTGGATGTGTAATATTAAAATAGAATACTTCTGCTCTTGAAGGTCATTAAAGCATTCACTAGATTATAAATCTGTCACTTGTGGTGGTTACTAAATACAGTATTGAATATTTACACAAATGATGTTAATGTTGAACCCTATAAAGTAAATAATAATAATAATAATGCTGGTATCTCTTTAGCTGGAACTTCACCGACAATATTTTCAGTTTAGTACTTTGTGAGAATAAAATTGCTAAACTTTTGTACATTTAAAGGGAATAGGGGCATATAACAAATGTCTCTTTCTGTCCTGTTGTCTATATTTCTAGTATACTAGAATTCCTTCAAACCCAGCTGGCAGTGGTGATGTTTAGGAACTTTGCTTTTGCTCTCTGACAATGTTTTGCTTAAACAAATACTCAGTGATAATAACATTGCCCCTTGATAATACCACATAATCAAAATGTAGAGCAAATAGGATCCATATGTGTATGTGTGTTCACATCTGTATTTGCACGTTTTATTTGAAATGTTTTTCATTCATTGTCTGTTTATTTTGGGGGGAAGCAGCGGATGGCATTGCAGTTTAGCATTTGAGAGCAGTCCCTCTCAGTCAGTACAATATCCTTAGAAAGGGAAGCATCAAAGACGTACCAGGAAACAAGATACAGTAAAAATAAGCATGGGAGCCTCTCCTCTAGCCAAATATTTCTGAGCAACCTTAACGTACCGGGGGAAAAATGGTTTGGTAGAAGGATGAGAATTTTCTTTCTAAGACACATCTCTCAATTCCTTCTGTTCATGTTCCCCAGTGTTTATTTGATTGCTCGTGAATTAGTTGTTCAATTAATCAGGTTGCATGAAATAATAAGCATTGTGCCCGCTCTGTATAAATCAGCAGTGTTAATGCTGTCTTTGTAACAACAGCACATTGTAGGCACTCAAAATTATTCCAAATAATTCAAGACACTCTGCAGCCTGTGTTTTAATTCATACTGGTGTCTGCCGTTAGCTTCATCTGTGATGCTTTCAGGGTGGGAACTTCTGAAGGGCTCAGCACAGAATTAATTCTTTTTCCCATTATAACCGATTAATGAAATGCTCATTGACTTTGATGTAAATCCTTCACATTCTTTATAAGTCCTCCTTTGAATACTATGAAGATCTCAGTTTGTCCATGAGAAACTGCTTGGCATACGTTGGTGCAGCTGTAAGTCTACTGCTTTGCAGGATTTCTGATGCCCTAAAACTTATGTGTAATAAGCAGGACTCAAGGCAGTCTGAGAGCAACAGGAGGCTGTGGTGCAAGGGACACAAGGAGACAGATGCTCTATATGTGTCTGAATATGTACGCTCTTGAAAATCTGATCTGTCCATCAGATCCCAGCAACATTTGGCTGTAGTTACCAATGATGAACATCTCAGTTTCAGTAATAACAAAGGGCTCTGTCCTCTGCATGTTGGAAATCTTACAGTGGCAAGCAGAATAATATGGAGACACTTAGGACTCTCTAGTTTACTGCCACTTCAGATTCCTTTCAATAGTAACATTACTGAATTCTATATGTGAAAAAAAGATTTTCTTTCTTTGTGATTTTTAGATCAGAAATGTAGCTTAGCTTGTCCTGAGTTAAAACTCAGTTAAGACTGAATTAAAGGAACTGTAATATGAGATGGAGATCTGGTGAGCCTGGGTTTCTGCCATAGCTAGGTCATGTTTTTCTTTTAGATCACAGTTTTTTCTATTTATGAATAACATTACAGTAAATAGATAAATCAGACTCTAGTTTTCAAAATTGCCAGGGAGAATAGAATGTTCTTCTGGAACTGCTCTCAGCTCTGTTGTTCCTGAGCGCACACATTGGGTACACCCAGCAAGAGAGCAGCGTTGCTGTGTCACTTTGTAAATGTTTATTTTATTTTTTTATCTTAAATTCTTCTGCACATTCCTTATGGGTATCTCAGCCATGACGAGCTGTGGACATTAACCTGTTACACGGCACCTTAACTTGGCCAGCTAACACATGACAGGGACTTACAAATTGTGGGGTTGGGCATGAAAGATTAATGTTTTCACACAGTGAAGTCTGTAACCTTTTCACACATTCTGGGATTATACTTGATCCCACCATTACCAGTGTAACTTTTTGCAGCATTCACTAACCAGTCTTCCTGGACTGCCAGAGACATGTTTTTCTTTTCTTGTTTGAAAATACCATGATATTCCACAGATGTAGTTGCCAATATTGAGGTATATCACAGGGTTATTGCTATGTTTGTCATTTCCTTTTTTATATTGTGGTCCTCTCTAAAAATAATGGATTTATGTGTCTCTCTGTTGCTCTCATACCAAGACCTTTGTACGTGTTTCATGGCAATAATTGCAATAAGTTAAGGCTGTACTGAAGCACAACAGAGTAACCTTTAGCAGTTTATTAAGAGATTTGGTCTCAGGTAAAAGTTCATATATATAAATAGTCTTGGGAGAACAAAAGGAAATGAAAGGGGAACTGAATAGGGTATTAGTTTCATATCGAAAAGCAATGATGTGTTTTTTGCAAAGTGTGAGATTTGGCTTTTTATTATTTCTGTCTCAAACAGCTCTGCTGAATTGTGGTTATTAAAGTATAGTGTAAAAGATATTGAGGTAGAACAGCAGATAAATACTGAGTTAGTTGTACTTTTCTTCCTATATGTCAGTAGCAACCAAGGTAAAAATCCAATATGTGATATTAGATGTTTCATCCTTTGTTATGTTCATCTTTTATCCTTAGACAAAAACATGTTTTACAGCTTTGCTAACATTGTTTCTCCTTCTAACAAGGGTGTTTTCATCACTTTCTGGATACAAAATGGAAAGAGTATTTAAAGCATAGTAAAAATAATTTTATTTTTTTTTAAGTCATTGCTCACGTTATATCATTGTATGCATTTTTCCTGGAGGTATGTGTGCCACTGAACGATGAGTCTGAGTTAATGCCTGAATTAAAATTAGTCATTCTGTCCAGTTAGCATTCATGAAATTATCTATGACCACAAGAATTAGAAAATGCCTTTGAAAATCCTCATGGCATGGGCACCACAACTTTAGTCTTAAAAGTATAAATTATTTGGCGCTTCATGTGGTTTATGGAGCCTTAACTAACCGTGAGCTCTTTTTGCATCGTTGGGAAGAGATTTCATATTTTCTTGCTTTGTGAGTAGGAGGAAGAGCAGCTCTGTAATTGCTATGGCTCTCTTGCATGTGTTGGCACCCTTGACAGCACTGCTGCTTGTAACATCTGAGCTGCCATGCTCCAGAAGAATTTTGTGCAAGGAACAGCAGTGGTTTGGGTAATATTCCCTACTCCAATGTCAAATGAAGGGAGAGACAGGGACTCTGAAATTCATTCTTTCCTCTGGATTGCCCAATGAACAACACTGGTACATGCTTTTTTTCATACATGTAGCTTAGGGAGGAATTGCAGGTATGACCCTACTGGCACCTACCTAAAGCAAAAGCTGCATAGCATTGTTTTGTGGGATGCTGCTAAGAGAAACAGAATATTCACTCTTCAGTGGTGTACAGCTGCTGACCCAGTCAAGAATCATCTGCTGCAGTCTGTCCCAGCGCAATCAGCTAATGCATCACTTCTGCAATCATTCGCAGCATTGAATTCACTGGGTAATCCTCTTAATGGTTGCTCATCCTGTATAAGAATGGCCACACTGGCATGGACGTGGGGTCCATCTAGCTTCATTTCCTGCCTCCCACTGTGGCCATAAGTGGATATCCAGAGAAGTCAGAACAGGGGGCGGCGTATATGGTGTTTCCCTCAGTTACTCTACTAGCTCCTTACTATTCTGAGGGGCTTTCTTGGTTTTGATGTTCTTTGTGTATTTAATGATGTCAAAAGTAGTTGTCCTGTCACCCCCTAGCATACATGTAAATATTTTTCTTCCACACTGTCACCTAGCAAGGAGTTCTGTAAATTGTTCCCTGTCAGGTGAAGGACTGACTCCTTCTGTTTGCTGTAAACATGGCTTTTGAAAGTGTTATTTGAAGGCCACCTTTTTTGGTGGGTTTGTTTCTTTGAAAGAGGCAGTGAACAGTTCCATCTACTCTCTACTCCCCATTATTTTGTAAAACTCTGTCAGATCCTCCCTACAAGCTTACCATGACCCTTTATTTTTTTAATGAAAAATTAGTACTGACATTTGCAGCCTTAATCACTGTAATGTCAATGACTGTTTTTTTTTCTCTCAAAGCCCCTGCATAGAGTCAGTCAGCAAACAATCCTGTGTAATAACTCTTCTATTTTGGGGCACAAGGCCAAACACTCTGATGTAGTAAATTGAATGACATTTTAGCAAATCTCAGGAAGCTGCACATTCTTAATATCAGAAAATAATCTGTCCAATTGTTTTTGTGGAGAAAAAAAAAAAAAGGCTGTGCCCTAGTTAACAAAAAGCTTTGTGTTAATGAAGTCTGAGTTTGTTTTGAGGTCTTCTCTTAGGTTTTAACGTCTAACAAAATAGACACGATGCTTCCTAGCAGACTTTGAACTGAACTGAAAATCTAACAGCCCTGTCCTCTCCAATGATGCAGTTTGTGAGGCCAAAAAAAGAACCAGGTAGGAAGGAGAAAGTGAACACAGCAGTAATGCTGCTAATATGACAAAGGTATCTTGGAATGCCTGTTGATCAATAAAATAATTTTATCTGCATCATTGAAATAGAGCACACTGTATAATCATTACAATCACAGAATCATAGAACCATTAGGTTGGAAAAGACCTCTAAGACCATCAGTTCCAACCATTACCCTAGCACTTCCAAGTCTACCACTAAACCATGTCCCTAAGCACCAGACCTACACGTCTCTTAAATACCTCCAGGGATGGTGTTGCAACCACTTCCCTTGTCAGCCTGTTCAAATGCTTCACAACCCTTTCAGTGAAGAAATGTTTCCTAATATCCCACCTAAATCTTCCCTGGTGCCTCTTGAGGCCATTTCCTCTTGTCCTATCACTAGGTGCTTGGGAGAAGAGACTGATCCCCCACCTCACAGTAACCTCCTTTGAGGTAGTTGTAGAGAGCCATAAGGTCTCCCCTTTTCTCCAAGCCTCCTTTTCCCCGAGCTTCCTTTTCTCTAGGTTAAATAAGCCCAACGATTTCTCATAAGACTTGTTTTCTGGACTCTTTACCAACTTTGTTGCCCTTCTTTGGACACGATCCAGCTCATCAATGTCTTTCTTGTAGTGAGGAGCCCAAAGCTGAACACAGTACTTGAGGTGCAGCCTCACTAGAGACGAGTACAGGGGAATGATCACCTCCCTGCTCCTGCTGGCTGCACCATTCCTGACACAAGCCAGGATGCCGCTGGCCTTCTTGGCCACCTGGGCACACTGCTGGCTCATGTTCAGGTGGGCATCTACCAGTACCCTTGGGTATTTCTCTGCCAGGCAGCTTCCCAGCCACTCTTCTCCAAGCCTGTAGCATTGCACGGGGTTGTTGTCCTCCAAGCGTGGGACTCATCACTTCACCTTTATGAACTCCATACAGTTGGCCATGGCTCATCTATCCAGATCCCTCTGTAGAGCCTTCCTACACTCAAGCAGATCAGCACTCATGCATAACTTGATGTAGTTTGCGAACTTACTGAGAGTGCACTCAATCCCCTCATCCAGATAATTGATACGGATATTGAAGAGAAGTGGCCCCAGTACTGAACCTGGGGGACACCACTTGTGATTGGCCTCCAACTGGATTTAATTCTATTCACCACAACTCTTTGAGCCCAGCCACCCAGACAACTTTTTACCGAACAAAGTGTGCACCCATCCAAGCCATGAGCAATCAGTTTCTCCAGAGGAATGCTGTGGGAAATGATGTCAAAAGCTTTATTAAAGTCTAGGTAGACGTCATCCACAGCCTTTCCCTCATCCATTAAGTGGGTCACCTAGTCATAGAAGGAGATGAGATTAGTCAAGCAGGACCCACGTTTCATAAACCCATGTTGACTGGGCCTGGTCATCTGACTGTTCTATGTCTGTCCTGTGACGGCATTCAAGATGATCTGCTCCGTAACCTTCCCTGGCACTGAGGTCAGACTGACAGGTCTGTAGTTTCCCAGATCCTCTTTCTGGCTCTTCTTGTAGATGGGCGTTGTGGGAGATTAATTTTATTTTTTTTTTGCCAGAGTCTTTCTCAGTCTTTTCTGCTGATGTTAGTCTCCTCCCTAAAATGAACTTAAGTATGCAATTGAAAATAAATATGTAATTTAATACTTTCACCATTCCATCAATAATCCTGGGCTGTCTGTCTGTCTGAAGAAACAAACATGATGAGGAGTAAGTGCAGCAAGAGTTGTTGAGTAAAACATTGTCAAGTGACTTATCCCCTGCCCATGATTCAGTCTCTCCTTTAAGGATACCCTTGACCTGTTGTGCTTCTTTGTTCATGTGGGAGGAAGATAGGAGCTGGAGTACTTAACCACCTGTCTTTATTAGTGTCAGTGCTTCTTGACGTTACAGGATTATTCTCTTCAAGAATAAATAGGTCAAAGAGCATTCTAGGGATGTTCTAATCTTTTCTAATCATTGAGGTCTCGACAGTTAATTGGTTTAAAGCTTTTATTGATGTGGAATCTCATGCATTCTGAAACCTATATTTTGTATGACTTGCAAAGAATGAGGCAAAGGGAGAAAAAAAATCTTTATAAGCAAGATAGGTTTACTGAGTAAGAGGATGTGTTCCTTGGGCCACTATAATTAACGCGATCTAGATGTAAGACCACTGGACCAGGATTTGAACAAAGAGAATTCTTTTTCTGTTTTTGAGGGGCATGGACAAGCCAGCTGTACTCTAGTGTTTTGTTTTGTTTTGTTTTTAACAATTATTAGCATTTGTAGCAGTATTACCTAAGAATCTGATTTGTGAGTCAGGATCCACTGCTGTGTTAACCCAAAGCTAAAAGATGGTCTTGGGTATGCCTGAGAGAGTTTGCAGAGAATATTGACAATCAAAATTAGGAAGTTAAGTGAATAGTCTCTAGCTTTCTACATGTTCTTCTCTGTTCTTGCACAGAAGTCACCAAGAGAAGTTTAGTCCAAAACCTGGATTTTGACAGTGTCATGAATGGGTGTTGACAATTTCTTTTCTACTCTTAATAGTAGAAATTTTTCCTTAGTAATAATGCTGGTGCTTGATGGTGTTGTCTTGATGCCATGATGAGCAGGTACTCCAGTTTTAATGCATTTTGGAGACTCCTGCTTCATTTAAAGTTGATACGTGGGAGGTGATGATTTTCATGGGTGGGATTTTTTTTTAGGCTAAAGTGGGATGGAGAAGTGGTTGCTGGTAGCTTTTGACAGTGAGTTGGTCTCGGGTAATTTTTCAGATGTAAACATTTAGGTTACACCAACTGATGAGCACACTCAGTTGAGCAAAACAAAGCTCCTACGTTTCAGACAGAGGCTTGAACTTTTGTATCCAGTATGCTGTAGCAGAGGTTTTTTCATATAAGAATGAAATGGATGCATTTGCAAGTAATCTGTACTCCTCACGGCATTCTGTGGAGGTCTGTAATGGTTCAGCAGAGTGATCCTCAGGTAGTGCCTGTGTTTGGGATGCATGTTACTCATTTTATGGTTCCACGTTGATTTCTCCCAACAGGATAGTCACTGTATTGTGGGCTTTAAAGCACAACAGATTTCATCCCATAGTTTCACAAATCTCACAAGCAACACTTAAGCTGAATGAATAGAAATCTCGCAGAATTCTCAAGCTTCACTAATTCAGAGATAAGCAGAAATTCATATATATATATATAATAAAAGTAATTTCCCATGCAAGTACAAAAGTGGTGTAATTGCATAATCTGTTTCATCAATAACACAGGTTTCTGCTGTTAAGTTTTGGAAATGTGACTAAAACTTTATGTTTTTATTACTCCACATGGAATGCAGGTGCTTGTCTATACGCTCGCATTTGAAAATCATGGGTTATATTTATTATTTGAATTCCAGTACCAGAGAGTGTTCTGAGATGATGAGAGTCAGATTTCTGAAGATATGCAATTATTTAATGTCTTCTAGTAGAGTTGGGAGTCAGTATAACTACACTCAAAACTATCTTAAATATTTTTAAATGATTTAATATTTTTGATCTGAATGTTTGCAGGATATTTAAAAAGCATAATATATTCCAAAATATACTTAGTTACCAAAGTGTGACATGATATTAGAAATGAGTACCTGTTCTTTCTACTTTCTGTATTTTGAAGGATAGCATCAAACAGACTGCCAGTATTGACAACAGCAGATTTTCAGCTCAAATCATATTTGAGGCTCTGATTTTGCTTTGTTTAAGTTTTCAAAGCAGCCTAAGAACTTAAGCAGCTTGAGAATGTGACTGTTAGGTATGCTGCCTTCTGGTAGCTTTTGCCTTTCAACCTGCATCTTTCGTTTTTATGATGGAAAGGTCTTCTCCTTGCCTTGTTTAATGTAAAGTTATGCTGCAAAATTAAAATAAGAGGAAGTAGCCAGTTTGTAGGAGCCATTGTATAATCCTGTGCTAATGAACGCCATGTAAAAAGAAACAACATGGATTGGAGGAAAATAGGGAGAGGACAGTGGGGTTGCAAGTATTTGAATAAATCATACATACTATCTTTTTTGGAGGTCTTCTAAATTATACTGGTGTGTACTCTGCCCAGTAAAACTATGATCTCTTGCCAATAGTGAGCAGACTCGTAGAAGTTAATGTTTAATGGGTCCCTAGCTAGAGCTGCTTGCTGTGTTTTCAGCATACATATCTCTTGTTCCCTTGGAAGCATTATTTTGTGTAAACAAAGTGCATTTTAATACTGAAATGCATCTGTCTACATGTGCTGTTCCATGACGAATCAGTTAATAGTATGCTATCAAAGGATTTTCTGCTTTTAGCTCACACATGCTTGTTATCGTTTTTCATCTCCAGTCAACACAATGAAAGCAATTATTGTACTGCCTGATTCCTGCAATCACTGACTATTGCATGCTCATCTTAATAGCATTCAGTCAGTGGCAAGCTAGATCCTAACTGACTGCAGGAATGTTAATTCCTAACTTTTACTAGCAACGGTGACAGAAGAATCTGATCTAACACACCTTTATGACTCACTTCTTTGAGTCAGTTGTCTGCAATGACTCATACTTAAAATTAAACGTGTGCTTATAATGAAGATGTAATACCATGAAAATGGGAGCTGGAAAAGACCTATGAGATCACCTTGAAGATCCTATTACAGTACGGAATGTATTTTCTTTTTCTAGTTTAGAGGTGAATGCTCCAAGACCAGGAAGTTCTGTAACCCTTCTTGGGTGGATTGTTATGTGCTCTAGTGGAATTTCTAGTGGAGCCTCAGCTTATCTGTATTACCCGGTGTTGATTCAGAGGGACATAAAAAATGTGCTAGCTGAGCTCGGGCACCAGTAGTACCAGTTTATGGAGTGCTTGAACGTGCTGCTCCCCCGCTCTTCAAAATCCCTAAGGCCTGAACCTGCTCTCTTTGCAGAATTTGTAAACATCATACTTCATCGCTGAGAAGCAGAAGTGCTTCAATGGTGGGTAGCTGGCACGCACCTCTGTGGTTGTTATTCCACTTCTTTTAAGTTCTTTTGTTAATGAGCTGGCCATATGGTATTGTGGGCTAAGAGAAATACAGAGGTAAAACTAATTTGTTTTCCTTGAAGGATCTGTCTGCACTTTACGGGATAAAGTACAGTCCAAGCCAGTGCCAATGCAGTCTTTTAGGCAGCAAATTCTTTCATTACTGTGTAATTCATTGTCAAGCTGTGAACGGGAGGAGTACCATACATGGAGAAAGACAGGTTTCTCAACTGTTTGTTTGAGTCTTTCCAACCTACTTACATGGACTTCAATGGAGGAGCTCTGAATTTTGGCACAGCTTCACACTTTTCTAATGCAGAAATCCTTTGGCAAACAGATGTGTTTACATCTCAAACAGTTAGGAAGGATAGAGGAATGTGATGGTAGTTGTGCTGACTTACCTCTGTTCCCTGGCTTTTGATGATCTCATTATCATTTGCTCTTTAACACCACAGCTGGTATTTGCAGAAGATTTTTTTTTAAGATTCCTTCACTGGAGGTAGCGTAATTATTTTAAGCATATATTGAAATATCAAGCGATGCCCCCTGTAACTGCAGTAACTTATCATTATTTTTATTGTTATTGTTCTGAATGGGCAGCTGGATACTGCCATGAGCAGAAAGTCTGTTCTGTGGGAAACTGAAAACAGAAATCATTAATCATAGCCTTCCAAGTTCATTCCTACATCTTTCCTCTGATTGCGATCACCTGACCATGTTTGTGCTTATTATTCTTGGTATGTTCTCTGCTCAAGTGAGGGCAGTCCAAAGAAACCAAGCGAATGAAAGGTAGAAGTTAAATCCAGAGGAATAACTTTTCTCTGTACTCTGAGACTTGGTGATAAATTCTTATAGCATCCTTGCTGTCTTTGGAGATACTCTGATTCCACATCAGGGTAGCAACTGAGGCTTCATTTATGTTTCTCAAGAGGCTCTAAGCTGCACTGCTGTACAGAGGTACTCTGACTAAGGGCAAGATATGTTTTACCTATAAGTCTGATTTGTACTTTAATTTACTTTCACTGAGCAATGGCGTGAGTTACTTTTGATAATGCTTTCATATTTGGAATTGTCAAGCTTTTGATCAAGAGCTTTGATATTTGTAATTGTCAGCTGCGCAGACAAAAATATCAATATTGTGGGCATTGTCCCAACTCATAGTAAGTGCCCACTTTGCTTTCAAAGTATTCTGTGTAGCACTTATTTTTCCTGCATATCATACAGCACTGTATTTACAGTAAAAGGCCTATTTCACTGGTGGTGAAATGATTTGATAAGTTACATGATATGGCTTAGAGAATACAGGTAACAAGAAAAAAAATAGACTCAGTATTGAATTCTTATAGAGCGCTTACACTTGTCATTAAGTATGGTCTTCTTAGTCATGTGCACTTCAAACTAGCATAGTAACTGCCTAACTAAGCAAGTATGGAAACACAGGTAACCAGAAGAAATCCTGGGAAATTACGACGTAGTGAACATATGGGTAGGAGTCCTTCTTTCCTATGCCTTACTATATTAGGGGATTCACTGAGTAGGCTGGTTTGACTCAGCATTTGAGAAACAAATCTGCGAGGAAGATAAATTTGATCAAAGATTTTCCAGTGAATGCAGATGGAGGCCTGGATAATGGTATGTGAACAACAGCACAGGCACCGCAGCAGTCTTGTTTGTTGATGCCTTAAATTTAGTGCAGGGATTTGAATTACATAGCCAAAGTATGCAGATTCTGGGATGTCCCATTTTCACAGACAAGTTTAAAGATGAAGATAGCTGTAACTGATTCCTTTACGCAGCTCTTTTCTATCCTGCTGTTACAGAGAACAGCAAGAAGCAAGCACAAGAATGTTCAATGAGATGTCATCATTTAAATAGCTTTGATAAACCACAGGTGCAATCTCTTAAAGTGCTTTCATGCCACTTTGGACCAGAATCAGCCATGTTGCACAGATTCCTTTTTTTTTTACAGACTTTTATATCAGCAGCATTTCTAAAGCTTTAAGGAGTTTGTTTTGGTAAAGATGTAACAGAGGAAGACTGTTACAATCTCTATGAATAATCTCCTCAGAATCCCATCTATTATGTAAAGTGTCTACTGCTCTTCACTTGGATTAGTTCTGTGTATCTGGTTCAGTTAGAGACAGGGAGTTTGTTGTGATTTGTATATCTGCAACACTTTTAGGAATGAGCTTGCCGTTACAACATTAATGTAATACCCCACTGAAGACAGACAAAATTCAGTAAAGCAGTTACAAACAAGAAAATTGTTCTGACAGATGGAATTCCTGTACAATCTGAAGTCCCTGGGCTTGGACAGGTCTGTAACACAGACAAGACTTTAACTTTGAGAAAGCTTACTGAAACAAAATTTCAGGGATTCGCAGCCAGTGACAAGTGAACTAACTCTGGAGCTAGAAATACGATATCAGCATAGCAGAGCCTGAATTTCATGGGCTTTCTGAGAGTGTTTTCTAGCTCTCTACTCCTATAATAATGTAAAGTTAACAAATTTTTTTACTTTGAAACATTTAAGAAGTTCTGTTTACAGTGGCTTCTTTCAGATAGGAAGGTTGTGGCGATGTGGTTTAAAGGAAATAACACTCAGCCCTTCGAATCCAAAATGTCTTGTCATCATTAATAGAAAGACACGGGAATTTGAATCAAGCATCAAAACTTGATTGAACATTAAACTTCACACACTTTAGGGTAGCATCAAATTTTATACTTTGATATCAAAGTGGGGCAGAGTACAGAGGAGGTGTTTTAGTGATTTCATGCCTAAAAATACAAGTGGAGTAAGAGAAATCCAAATTTGGCAGTGGCAGCTGCACAGATTGTAAGGATGACTGCATTGATCGTGACTTTCTGATTTCAGTGTGGCAGTTAATCAAGGATTTGGGGCTTGGTTGTGGGTATGGAAAAGAACTGGTGACTAGATTTTGCAAGTATGTGTTACTGCTTAAGTTATCTGTGCTGACTTGGTGCGAAACCTGGTAAGAATTATAAAGCTATTGATCTTTGTGTCCCAGAGTCAGTAATTTAGGATGATGAGGCATGTTTTCTTTGAGAAGAACTCATCTTGTCAACAGTATTTTCCATTCATACTTTTAAAATCAATATCATAGATGTTAGGTGAAGTGACTTATCAACAGTTTCTTATTACTTTTTTATTACTTTCTGAACTTAATCCATGCTTCAGCAAGTATTTGAGCACAGGCCAACTTTTAGCACATACAGCAGTCTTACTAAAGATGACAGTGTGCTTGCTTTAAGTTACATCCAGGCTTAAGAACTTCTCTTAAGTTCTAGTAGTACAGAAAAGAATGCCACTGTAGTTCGGGTATGTTTAGATGATGTTTCACAGGCGCTCTGACATCTTTGTTCCCAGCTAGTGTAGTACGCACAGCATTCAGACAGCAACCTTGGCACTTGCATCGTCAGAACATCGTCAGAAATGCTGTGCCCTGGTCAGTGGCGTGATGAATCAGGCCCTCATTTTGTGCAGAAGTGAGGGAATATTATAAGACATGTGAAGGGAACGTAACAGAAAAAATGTCACTGCAGAATTATCCCTGCCTCTGAAAGCCCTGTGGGTCTGGCAGTTATATGGTCTTCAAAGCTGCAAGAGTTTCATCCCATCCAGATTCACCTCAGTTGTCTCTTACTACAACAAAGTGGGTGATGAAGCTGGCGTGTGAGAGCTTGCTGAGCTGTGAAGCTTTGGAGAACCATGACAGTACAGCATAAATACTTGGCTGTTTGCTGAATGACTTTGCTGTTTCAGAAGGAATTTCCACCTGAATCTCTGAGACAAGTTAGGGTGACAAAACCCTCCAGCAAAATTCTGCATCTCCAGGCATATCCTGAAATAACTCATCATCGCTGTAGTTACTGTTAGGTAACCCTGGTAGGGAGCCTACAGCTCTGTGTATGTGTTGAAAAATCCCCTTGAAGCAGTTGATGTTTTAATTGGAGTGAAAGTATTACGTTTGTTTCAAGAGCCATCAAGTGGCCTGGGTGACTTTGGCAAGCGTCTCATTCCCGGGTGTTTGACTTCACTGTACTGGCTACAGCAGGTTCTGTAGGAGTAGCTGCCAGACAAGAGGTACATCTGGTCAATGGTCTCCCTTTCTCTTTTGTTCCTGAGGCAAAGGTAATGACAGTTGATTAGAATGTAAGGTTTATGAGGACAGCTAGTTATGATGTAACCAAATTTAGACTAGGGTGGAAAAGAAAACAACATCCTTAGAGCACAAGGACTCTCCATCCCTCTGCGTAAAAACATGGGCAGGGAGGATAGGCAGCCAGGCTGGCTGAGCAAGGCCCTTCTGCTCAGACCGAGGTGCAAGAAGGAAATGCACAGGCAGTGGAAACAGGGATGTGTGGCCTGGGAAGAGCACAGGGATGAGGTCCAGATGTGCAGGGATGGGATCAGGAAAGCCAAGGCAGGGATGGAACTGAGCTTGGCAAGGAATACTAAGGGTAGCAGTAAGGGATTCCAGAGGTACGTGGCTCAGAAAAGAAAGGCCAAGGAGAGTGTGCCCCCTCTGTTGGATGAGAAGGGTGAACTGGTAATGAGAGACATGGAGAAGGCTGAGGTACTCCACAACTTCTTTGCCTCAATCTTCACTGCCAGTTAGGCTTCCTAAGTCTTTTGTTTCCCTGAACCCACAGATGGAGGCTGGGAAAGCCTTCGAGGCCACCTGATGAAACTGAACAAGTACCTGATGATAACCTTATGGAAATATATTTATCACACTTAGAATTTTGAATTTTAAATATAAACTCACAGATAGCTTCTTCCAAAGGTTCCGCATGTAGATGTCATAATTATTTACTCAAATGGGTATAAATTGCCCTAATTATTTATGAGTTCATGCATAGCTTAGGATAGCTGAAGTTTCTTCCTCATTGAGAATATGAATGAGGTACTCGGAAAAGCAGGATGTTCTGCGCTAAGAATCTGTATCTTCACTCCTTGTCAAGGCATGTGCATGGAACTCTCCAGACTCGTCTTGGTGTGGAGCACTCCCTGTTCTTCAGGAGCAGACAAAGATTAGAGTCATCATACCGAATCAGAGCTTTAGAATATGTGGCATATGTATCTTTGATCTTTGAACCCAGTAATTTCTGACATCTCACAGGGAGATGAAACAGCTCGATGATGCATCCATACGTTAAGAAACATCTTAGCAGTGGTATGTGTGGGGTGATGCCACCTTGTCTGGTCAGTTTAAGCCTCTAGGGGAGATATTTCATTGCACTTTCTTTAACACCCCTAATGACAAATGTTTATACTGGTCATAGATCTGACAAGTCACCATTAGAACTGCAAACGCAGTTTCTTGAACCTAAACTCTGAGACAGCAAATGTTGAAAGCCAAATGCAGGATGTGTGGTGTAATGCAATTCCTTTGAGTTATCTGTTCTTTGGTGTTCTGATTGCCCTTTATTTGGGAGATCCCTTTGATCCTGAGTAGCATCTGATATTATTTCAGTTTGTTTAGCTGAGAATGAAGATGTATTTCAAGTGACAGAGTAGCAGACTTCAGCGTATGCCAACTTGGTAGCCTCAACTTGTCTTCTCTGCTCCGTACAGACACTGTCTCCCTCTGCTACTACAGCATCCCTTTTGTTTGCAGCTGAGTGCCACGGCCTGGTGTCTGCAGGCTGCATGCCCAGTTCCTGTGGTGTCAAAAGCTAGCATCCACTTCAGGCAGCATGGCAGCAGAGTATTGCTGGAAAAGAGGGATAGTCCAAAGGTGAGGTATTGACACCTGGCAAAAGGCCCATTGATGTCAGTTAAGGCAGGATCTTGCCATGAGCAGCTCTCTACATATCTGTCTGGTTCCCATTACCTTTGATATACATAATGTTTTTCAGTCAGTCTTTTCAGAGCTAAAGAACAAACAGCTTTCTGTCCCATGAAACTTTTCAACACACACAAAGTATTTGGAAGTAACTGTGAGCAAAACGGAGCATTCCAAAACAGAAGGTGAAAACGAGAATAATTTTAAAAATAGGAAGTAACAGTAAAAATAGTTTTAAAAAGGTAAGGGTTCAGGAGAGATCCAGAAAGCCTGATGTACAGTCCAGGAGACTTGTAGAAACTGTAGCAGGCAGCATAATTAATAAACAAATGGATAATTAGAGTCACTGGGAGACACAAGCACGACTCATTTCGAGAAAAATATTGTGTGACAAAGGAGCCAGTAAGTGTGTTTGTAAATAAAGCCAATTCAGTTCACTTGAGTTTCCAAAGGTTTTGATAAGATTATCAAAGGCATTGAAAGAAGCAAAGCTCACGTGTGATTAGAAGAAAAGTATGGATTAATAATTAGAAAGCAATAAAAATAAATGGTCTCCTTATCAGTGCAGAGAGGTTGGCTGTGAAGTCTGTCAAGGATCTTTGCTGGAATTTATACTATTCAACGTTTTTAATAGTGACGCATGAAGAGGCTGAATGTGCTGATAAAGGAAAATTATTCAAAGCAGGAAAAACTGGTTACAGGGGCTTACAGAAGGCTTTTAAGATACTCCATATTGGCTGAAAAAATACTAAGTGAATTTCCATCACTAGACATTAACTGTTGTCCAAAAAAAAAAACCCACAAAAATTGTGTAAATGTATGTACCAATGAGCTCTGAATTAGTTATTATTTTTATAAAAGAGATCTTGGTGCTATAGAAACTTCACAATGTTTTCAGCTCAATTAGCAATCATGAAAGCAAACAAAAAGCTGCATTTTAATAAGAAGCCATCACTAAATCTGAGATTTACTTATATAAATGTAATTCTGCATGCAGTTCTGGCTACCTCTTCAAAAAGGATTTAGCAGAAGGTAAAAAGGTGTAGAGGAAGACAGCAAAAAGGATCAAAGGCAGCAGAATGACTTCTTTAAAATGAAAGACTATATGAACTGGGATTTTTCAGTCTGATTAGACTACTAATGGAGTTAATGGAGTAGCGTGGGGGGGGGTTAAGTCAAAAATGGAATGGGGAAGGTGGGTAAGGAACAGTATTTGCCAATTCTCACAGTTCAAAAACTAAGGAAAGATTATATGTCACCTTATCTGACATGGAAGTACTCTTTTTTAAAAAGTTAATCAATATGTAAAGGTGTTTTGAAACTCCCAGCCATAGAATCCTTCAAAAGCTAAAGACAGAAGTGGACATTAAGGAATTTAATGTGATCACAAAGGATAGGTCCAATGTTCACTGTTAAACACAGGGATCAAGGTTCAACTTCTAAGTCAAAGAAATCCCCAAACCACAAAGTGCCAAAAGCTGGGACAATGCATTAGGGGCAAACCTTTGAATTTGCTCTTATTCCCCTAAGCACTCATTATCTGCTGCTGATACCAGAAAATGGTCTGACACAGCACTATTTGTTCTTTGGTTTTGCACACTTCTGCTGAGGAGCCAAAGCAAGAACTTTGGCCACCCTGTATATGGGCTCAGTGATGCTTGGAAACTTCATCTTGTATGTAGCAAGCCCAGCTTCCAACTCCATGTTCTGGTTGCCTCATTAGAGAACACCAACACGGAAAGTCCATGTCCCGAGAAATTTTCCTCCAGAGCGTGTATTGACATAAACTTCCTTTTCAAAATGAAAGGGTTGTTGGAAAGAGGTCTTCAATTTCTTTTACTATCTGTTACTTTAGTTCACATCAAGAGATAAAGATTCAAGGAGTTTTGGTTTTTTTTTTTTTTAGTTTGCCTTCTGTGATACAGGAAATAATTCTCCATTTATTTTCCTTATCTTCCTTTTGTTAATTTCACTGCCACCCTTCTTCTTTCAATAGGCATATGTTTATTCTTCTTTAAATAGCCTTTAAACAAGCAAGTTGTTTGATTTATATGCATTTTGTATCATTAGTTTGTACTTTATCATATTGTTTGCTGTTTGCACGCTGGTTGGGAATGTCTTTCTGTTAGAGATTATTTGAAGAGGCTGCTCTGCTTTTCCTTCCTTTCATGTTTCAATTTTCTCTTTCTTTACTTTTGTAGGTGACAAAGTCCACAAGGGAAGGATCCAGCCGAACATGCCTAGTGCCACAACCAGACCTGTCAGATGGAACACCTCAGGTCAGCCTCCGATTAGCAGACAGTAGTTCATGTTTGAAGGAGATGGATTTAACAGATGAAATCTCCTTCGTTAACAGTGGTGCATTTTTCTTCAGGTTAGTGCTCCTTTTTTGTCTTCGTATTTATTTCCTTATTTGTTCTGTACCTGCACCTCCAGCTCTGAGCATTTTGAACATGTTTTTTTTTTTTTTTCCATTGAAGCTCACAATGTCAGCATGCTGTGGTGCAAGGCAAAATAACATGCTTATCCCCGTTGAAACCACACATTCCAACAGGTGCCTTACAAGACCTGATACATGCTTTAGTTTGTCATTCAAATGTAACTTTGCGTACATATGAAGATGGCTTGCTTGGTAGAGGAGTGCAGATGGACAGGACCGATCTGAAGTCAGGCACTAGAAATGACACTGAGCACAAGATGCAACCAAAATGTAGGTGTCTCCTGTCAGTTTTTAAGTGTGTTTGATCTGCCTAGTTTAAGTTGTAACAGGTAGCTGAGTTTATTCCCACTCTCAGCCCAAAAAGGGAAGTGATTTATCTTTCTGACAAGAATGGTGATAGTACTAGGATTGTTCAGACAAGAAAGAAAAGAATATCTATAGAGTATCTTTAAGATTATCTGTCTAAAAGTATCTTTCAGCATCTGTCTATTTTTCTTTCTATTTTTCATGAGTATACCTGTAGTTTTGATTGATGGCACTTTGCCAGTGAGGTGAGCAGGTAATGGGCAATTTAGCTGCTTGTAAAACTCTTCACTGACCGTCAGACTGAACCAGTATCTTTTCCATGTTCTCAGGTTATTGAATTGTATCTCATTCCCTTTTCTCTTGTGTCTAGTGCAGAACATGAAGGATTCAAGTTACTGTGGGAAATTCCTTTATGCTACTGAAATATGAGGTTGGCCTAATGTGGGAAGTGGTGCTATTTACATGTCATGAAAGATGACACCACAGTGTCTCTGCATACCGATGCAGAACACAAAGCAGGGGCAATGCTGCCAGACACGTAACTGAGTGACTTCACTGAGTAAGCAGGAGACGGGGTGCTATTCTCAGCACTCGCACAGACAGACGGCAGTCAGCTCATGAACCGAGTTAGCAAATTATGCACCAACACCAGATTTTGATTCATAATAATGGTAGCGAAGCACAGATGTTAAATCTGGTTTCCAACCCTTGCAGATGCACAACCTTTTTAGTTTTTAGCTCTGTCAGCTTTGTGCTTTACTGTCTCTAATCCCACCCTCAAAAATCCTACATTCAGAAGACATCAGGTTAGTTTACATTTCCA